>NW_027266282.1:1926250-2568333 GCF_022045235.1 Haliotis cracherodii | reverse complement strand
GAGGACATAAAGGCTGCCACAGAGGCGTGGTTAGAGGGCCAATCTGCGGATTTTTTAAAAGTTGTATTAAAAGCTTGAAGGGCAAATGGACTAAGTGTATTGAGGTGAATGGATATCATATTGAAAAATAAAAGTGCAAAAGATATTCTGCGCCTCTGTCTTTTATTGAAGTTGCCAAACTTATTGAACTCCCCTCGTACGTTTGTGCGGAATTCATCTAACCCAATGTCATGTTAATTTTATACAGTATAATGTATGAATGTGTTCCTGTAGTAACTATACTGATGTAGTACCTTTACATCAGCTAGTAGAGGCAGTACAACTGTAGTGGTGTGCTTTGGCTATATGTCGTTACTATATTGCCAACCTCGGCCCAAGGTTGAGAACATGAGAACAGTTGGCCCGACCGATATTTGCTATCTGGGATTAAATAGCCTATTTCTCTTCTGACAATGAGTTCTGTTATTACAGTGAGTGTGCCCCTTGACCGAGTAGAGGTCTTGCTTACTTCTCGTGAAGACGTAAGTTAAACTATGTACGTACATACCTTATTTGCCAAATATGCATGGTGATGATTCGGAACCTAGTTTTGGAGGAAACCTCGACCACAGTATTATCATATGGTGTGATAATGTATATCCTGACAGGCGACTACGCCAGCTCAGTAGTAAACTCCAGCTGCAGGTGACATTTCTGTGAAAGGTAATTGGTTTAAAGGAGAACAAGCTCGGGAAACTGGCAGTCTCGGCAAGTCATACAGACACCACTTTGTGTATCTGCAAAGTCACATTCTATTATGTACATCAACTAACGGTTAAAAAATAACAGAAGATGCCTTGTTTGCAACAATTGACTAATAACAGCCTCGCGACATATATGCTGACATCACATCGTGGAGGATCGTTCCCCTTTTCAACAGGGATGTTACATGACATCATACGTAGAGCTTTCGCTGCTTGGATATGAGTTTTGCAATTGGCCTAAAGTCACTCCCATTATCCATCTATTTAACCTGTCCACGACAATAGATCTTCCTTGTATAACAAAAAAAAAATCTGTCATCATAATGTAACACATAGTCAGCCATTTAGCATGTCGCTATCAGCTGTGCAGTTAGCAGGTGCAAGTGACTCGCGCGAAGGTCTGCCGTGTCGTTCTGTCCCGTACGTGACAGTCCTTCCATCAAAGTAATAAACCGTAGAACCTTAGAATCATCGCACGGTAGATTTACTGTAGGAATGTGCTTACATAGGATCGGCGCTAGAAACATCAGTCTCACCATGTTTCTTATTGATTTAACATTTTGCTCATGATGTTAATCACTGGAATGTACGATCTAGACTCGATTATGGACAGATCGCCTCGACGTGTCATATAGCTGGAATATTGATGAGTGCGTCCTTAAACAACGAACAAATAAATAAACAATGAAGACCTTGAAACATATCGTATCAATGGTATCAGATCATTTCATTGAGGTACACAATATATATATTACCCGCAAAGAATGAATTCAGCTTGGACATATCAATATTACACGTATGCACCTTGCATACAACTACATTGTCTCTGTGTAGGTGCAAAAATAATACGTTTGTCAAATTATGTACCTTACACTGTGGTCAGTTGGCCTCTAATATCGACAGAGAATGAACCTAGCTAGCTTTCAAACTCTCAAAACTATCATGTGTGTTCTTCCATCATCAATGTTAAGAGCGAATCTATCTTAGTTACATAATGAAAGTGTGATTCTGTCATGAGATGATAATCATAACGACAGAATAGATTCCATATTTTTATTTTATTTCAGGTGATGCTAAGAATGTATACCATAAGGGCATTTTTAGATAGATTATGCTTGTAATGAGAGGGGACTAGGCTTGTCATAAGAGGCGACTAACGGGACCGGCAGGGTCAGGCTCGCTGACTTGGTTGATGCACGTCATCGTATCCCAACTGCGAAGATCGATGTTCATTATGTCAATCACTGGATTGTCTTATCCAGAATCTATTATTTACAGACCGCCGTCATATAACTGGACTATTCTGTCTTTAAACAACAAACATACAAAACAACAAACAGGATAGATTAGTTCAGTTTACCATGGAACTGGTATGATTGTGAAACAGGCAATGCCACGGGTTTGGAGTACGTTGTTCTGGCTCCTGTGATGCACGTCTAGTTATATGTTTCCATGGAGTCCCTACAACTTCCTCATTCCCAATGCAAGGTGGACCTTAGTTTGAAGTAGAACAAACCGCAAGGGGTGTGTGCTTCACAAGGAGTATATTATTTATGTTGTCTTTTCGCAAATATATGAGCTTTGGCTGGAGCAGTCGCGACTCTCCCACCCAGACTTGAATATGATCACTGTACAGCTATTCTCGCTGGACACGGTAGGGTGACCCAGCTCCCAATCTGTGAAGGTCGGTACTGTTCCATCCCACAATAACCAAGAGCTCACGTTGACGAAATAGCGAACTCCAGTCCACAATTCTGTATTGTGCTTTCCTGGAAATAATAGTTTAATTAGTAACATCATCACGCACGATGGAATGTGAAGTGAAAGAGAAAGCCCACTACATCACAGATACTGTGCCGTAATCCTGACTAATGGAATTGTTTGTGCTACTGCATCGTGCTTGTCATGCATCATGTATGCTATGTTTGAAAGTAGGTTGTTTATTGTTAAACATGTTAATTACTAATGTACCTATATAATACCGAGTGATCGGTTTTGACAGATGAGACACTTTTATGTGTACTGATGCATGAAAGATAAAGATACTTTGTACATGTGTATGACCGGTTTCTTCAAACTAGTTTTATTCGAATGAATATGAGAAATCTCACCAGCGGTAGTTGTTATAGCTTTGAGGAAAGAGTTCTCTTCAACACTATCGACAACAACAAGTTGTGACCCAAACTGCTCGCACCTGTCAGAGGCGTGGGTCCACTTGCGAGTATGCCTGAACACATAGGACGACTTCGGAGTTGTACCCACATTGGTGAATACCGCCTTTCCTAAAACATTACATATTCCAAAAAGGATTTGTATTGTATCAGTAGGGGACTAGAATGCCTTTATTGTTCTCACAATACATGTCAAGTAATAGATAGACCACCACATCGACGCATCATACAAACAGCCAATGCTTTATGTTCCTGAGAACCAATGATTATGAGAGAAAACAGAACCATACCACATTTTGTTGCAGTACCGCGTTTGATGACGCAGCGTTTTGTTCTGGAGCAGGTGTGATCAAAACAAGGCCCGGCAACCATCTGAAAGTCAATGACGATAGTTTATTTTATTCACAAATTGGTAATGGGTACACAGAAAAAGACTTAGCAATTAATTCAACAAATGGGTGAAGTATATTAGTTGGTATGGTTAACAAAGGTGATAGTTCTATGGAGGTGAGGTGAAGTCGGGTTTAACGTCGCATGGACGTGTGTGTGTGTGTGTGTGTGTGTGTGTGTGTGTGTGTGTGTATGTGTGTGTGTCTGTCTGTCTGTGTGTGTGCCTGCTTGTAAAATAGACTTATCGCGATTTATATAGTTCATCTATTTTATAGTGCTAGTCCACTGAAATACCATGCTGCAGTTTAATATGAACACCCCACTCAACTTGGACAAGTTTCATGTTCATGTGAATAATATTCACACACTTAAAATGGTTAATAAAATATGTCAGAAAAATATATAACTTGACTGTGCTATGTTTTGCTATAAATCGGGGTCTGAGATGAATTAGAAATCCAAACTGAGTTTTTTTCTGCCCTGCATCTTACAGTGTATTTCGTTCCATCATTTGCTGCAACCGTCAGAGCCCAGATATTCATTACCGACCTTTCCTAACCATAGTGCCAATAATGTGATTATTTACTTACCTTCGACCAAACACTGATATCGCTGTACAGAAAGTGTTCATGAGCTTGTAGACTATCGGCGTTTTCTACAGCTGACTTGTAATTCAGGTAGCACGCTTTTAATGTTAAGTCAAAGTTGAAAGAAGCACATACGACATGCATAACGCATTGAGCTGCGCATCCGTATATGGTCCAGTTGGGGAAGTAGCCAAAAGTAAAGGACTCCAATCGAAATCCATTCGTGATTTTATTATCAAAATCACAGGTTGATACACTTATGGCTAGGTTAAGACAGCAGCAAACTACCACGAACACATAACGTGGATGTATTGCCATGCTAGCCCACACAACCATCTTCATCGACGTAAGTGGGTCATATAACCGACAGCCTTCAAGTTGTGTGAGCACATCAATACATGTGGCCATCATGGCACCGGTACAATCGATCCTCCATTCTAAAGTCTTACCGTGGTTTTCATTATACATGCGACAAGGACTGTGACACATGGGACTTATCCATAATAGTAGTGCATTTTCAAAACAAGTTGCTGATTTAAACATATTTGACACCTTGACATATTGATAAATAGCGTAACATATGTCTCTCGTATTTGAATTTATAAATACGTAAGTAAATATACATAAACCATCTCCATATTTGAATGAATAGTGACAACGAACAGACGTAATTCTTTATATGAAACTCTTTTGTATACACGCAGGTATCTGGACATGCAGAAGATTATATATGATTGGAAGTTGAGGATTGGAATCGTGTTTCGTCAGTGAAATGACTTGTACGAAACAGCCACTCTATACAACCAACACGCACCCTTTGTCCCCTGCTTCTTGCGACGTGGCCCAAGGTTACTGACATCTATTGGATTATCGACATCGTTTCTGAACTGTAGGAACATGGTTCACCACTCAAGATAAGGGTTCACTTTTATGGATCCCTGGGGCTTTCGATATTTGTGTATTCATATTTGTCTTTCATCATGTCATGACGTACTATCCCATATCCATAATGCACACATAAAAGCATAGATGATGGACAGAACATGCGTATCCTTCTCGCGAACATCTGGTGTCATCGCTAATTTTCAGTGACTCTTTTATATAATTTTAACCGCTCTTTTGCCTTTTACTCGTAAATGTAATCGAGACTGTTTATTCTCTGGCGTGTTATATTTACGTCATAACAAACAAACGATCAGAAATATATACACCTACTGACCGGGGGGAAGTAAACGTTGATTCTATATTGAATTTCTGTATATGTATGTGATTGATGAGCAATTTCACTCTAATTTTCCCCCAACACAACATCTATGGTACAAGTCGCTTTTCAAACATGATCCATAATGGTCGATGTCAATAAAATCGAAATACTTTTAGGATTCAAATCTAAATTTTATTTGCTTTACTGCATGATCTTTGATTACTGCATACTCTTTGGTTCCGTGACGATCCGGGATAGAATAGGTCTTCAGCAACCCATGCTTGCCGTAAAGGCGACTATGCTTGGCGTAAGAGGCGACTAACCGGACCGGGTGGTCAGGCTCGCTGACTTGGTTGATGCATCTCAATTGCGTTGATCGATGCTCATGATGTCAATCACTGGATTGTCTGGTCTAGATTCGATTATTTGTAACCTGAAATTCACTAATTGTGTATAAGGGCCGTTATTGGCCTGTGCCTGCTCTGAAGGTTAACTTCTCTCTCCAAGAGCCGATATTCTTGTTGAAAATATTTTTTGAGTTCTTCACGTTGAAATTATCAATTTGAACGTACAAGTGTTTGTTATTCAAGTAGGAAAGCATCGGCTGTCGACAAAGCTCAGTGTAGCTGTACAAGACGCCTCTAGGGGATAGACAATGTAGGCCAAAGAATGACATCCTAGTGAACACCAATTGTGCTCCCCTCCTTGCTGGTCTGTTTTTTTATGCATACATATCCATATTCCTGCACGGATTGGCAAAATCAAATTGACTGTGACCAAGACGTTTAACATAAGCATCAGATATGACCATATGTCACAGACAATCATCGGTGAAGTTAGTGACTAAATGGCACTGACTTCACCGATGATTGTCATCACTACCCTTGAGTATACAGAACGGGCTTTTCCACTCCAGTATAACAATATCTACTCTACTGTAATACATTGCCTCCGACTTGTATATATACTTGCCAACCACTCTCTGTATATCACTTGCTTGATAACGGTGTTAGAACCTACACCGAAACGTGGCTCTTAATTATAATAAAGAAGTTCATTCATAAATTCTTATCCTTACGAGTCATAGGGATATGAAAAAAGCATATTTGACAAAGTAACGCAAATTTACCTAATCTAGCCTATACTAAATGACACTGTGATTACCCATAAAATGTACTTTTACAGGTAAAATGATGATAAACTTAAAAACCTATTCGTGTCATGCATGTCCCGAGGTGATGACCTCACACCGACCCTTGCATTCTCACAGAAGCAAATGTCACCTGCGTTTGGGATGGTCTCAAAATATTTCTGTTGTTATACTTAATTTACATGTGCGTTGATGGGATGACAATAAAGGATATGTACCGCATTACATTTGCTTGGAAAAATTATGTGAAGCGGGATGAGTATTGGAAGGTTGCTGTTTTGGAATCAAAAAGTATTTGTTGTTCTACAGATGATTTCTTGTGGTAGCATCTATGTCCCCAGATGACGAATATGAATCTGTACTATCACCCAAAGGTACGATAACTGGTTCAACAAGGCTGATGTCTAGCAAAGACTGCGTGGATCCTTCCTTTGACTCAGTGAGTTTGAATTTTGTGATATGTCTTGCCACGAACCCTTTACAGTTAGCCGCTATTTAGTGCAGTCCGGGAAACTTAATTGTATCTATAATTTCCTCCCGAATTTTACAAGTCGGGAGAACCTTCTTCTCATGAAGCTTGTACACTATATGCTTTTACGTCCCGGTTTTGTTTTCGAGACCACCCGAAAACCTCTTTGTTTTATTTATCAATCCTTTGACTTGATGGTATGAATTGAAAACCCCACAGCTTGGGCAGTGCGTTATTTGGCGCTATCATAACTAAAAAATGTTTTCCCTCTATCTCTCTAAAGTGTAAAGAACTTTCCTAAAACCGACTCCATATCGTGTACTATGGCTATGACTGTGCAAGTGTAATGTAACATGCATCATGGGAGCAATGTTGACGAAAGAAAGGCAGCGTCATTTTGTTCTTTAGGAATATGCACATCTAGACTTTTCTCAATATGATTTCTTTTGTGTGGATTAGATATTTTACATTATTATCATTATAACGGAGTCACGTGCTCATATTTCTATAGTCCGTTTTATACTGCCATCATTGGACTGTTTTCGTTCAATTCGTTTTCTCCTGTAAACTTGTCGATATAACTCCTTGTGACTGAAATATTTCCAACGACAGGTAGGTCGATATGTAGTTAGTCGATATTACCATAGCAACAGTCTGTGAAATTGTTATCCTTTTTGAGAGGGCAAAAAGCATTTTTCTAGCATTTCCGACAGTACGTTAGTAAAACTTTCAGAACGTTTCATGTTGTGCATTATGTCCGATACAATTCCCTGTTCTAAACTTGTACCTTGTATTCCCGTGTGTGTGAGGAACAAGCCGTCAGCATTCACACTTCTGCAGAGAGGAACAGAAACTACAGGCTGCAGTGCAGGGATACTTACACATAGACATTTTCTCCACCGCATTGTACTGATGGAAGTTAATACTATTTACATGTGTGAGTCCAACTCATTAAGGGTATCTGATGGGTAGATTGTGTATTTATTCTGCAACTCGTATTACCGTGTATTGGATGGCTTTAATGGCATAGTTCAAATATATATATCACCGACAACCCGGCAAGACTAGACTAAAGCGAATTGCCAAATGCGATAATATCCTCAACGATGATAACTGCACTGGCCGATAAAATTGAAACATTGTTCAGAGAACAGGGGATAACCATTGCCAGTATTTTAACCGCATTGGGATTTATTATATCGACTTTGACTCTCGCATTAACCGGTGGTGGTGGACCACCCACACTACCCATACCACCAAGGCCAAATGGGGTAAAAGAGTGGATAAGAAAAGCATTTAAAAGCATTAGGAGAAGTACTGGGAAAGCTTGCTGGGAAAGCCGCATCTGCGCTTCCCGGTATAATAGGGAATATTGTTTCCTGGCTCTTGAATTTATTAGCTAAGACCGCAACTTGGCTTAGTCAAAACTTGTGGGCTGTGATCGTAGCAATTGCCAGGCTGTTGTATGTATCCGCTAAGAACTATTTATCCAAATCATGAGTAAACCAGCCCCGACTCCAACTCCTATAAGCGCAGTTTTTTCATCGATATGTTGTTGATTTTTAGCCGCAATATGTGGCGGCACTTGTTGTGCATTAGTAGATGGCTGTTTCGGTGTCTGTGGCTTGACTATTCCCGTTCCGCCTGCGTTTGGTGTTAATATCTGAATTAATACCTGTTTTTTGTTGATCGGTAGCAATAACAATTTTATTATCATAAGCTATCACTAGACCGATCTTAAGTTCCATTTTACTCGGAGACATGTATAGTCCTGCCCCCTAAACGTAGTCTACTTTGGATTGAGCGTACTGTAATACATCTTGATAACGTTTTATAGAAGATGGTATGTCAACTGGTGAATTAATAGCATCCTCTACGTTTGCGACAAACTGTTTTTGTGCATCGAGCGCCGTCCCAGAACCAATTATTCCCGTTCGTGTTTGCGATTGTGCACCAAGAATTGCCCATACATAAGTTCTTATTGATTCATTAACTCTTACAACTCCTGGGTTAGTAAAATTCATTCCAAGCGTTAACGGTATCGTTTAGCTGCACAAATGAGGTAACAATGTAAGCTAAACCACTCTTAAAGCTCATAAGATCTCCTCTCCAATTGTTACTCGAAAGTTCCCAGCCATGATTAAGATTATGCATTCTTAAAAAAGAATGTTGATGAGGTTTTTTTAACTAAATCATCACTTACTTCTTTAACAGTTTTTTGTCAAGTGTACGGAACACCTAGACCATGGTTAATTCCTTTAATACGCCAATCTTTACTCGTAGAAATACCAAATTCCTGACAAATACACTCATACGCGAACCTATTGTACGGATTATTTGAGGAATTCCATGCTCGATCCTGCGGTAATGGGGCACTAATTTCTTTAAGTATACGTCTAATCTGATAGTATATGTGAAATGATAAAACATACTTATTTAGTTCAATTCCGGGGGCATAAATAAATACACCACATCCTGTTGTGGCACACCATATGGCAAAGTTTAACTGGTTCTGCCAACATTGTTGCTGTGACCCTGTAATTTTCAAAGATATCAGGGAATTTATCAAAGCACTTAGCACCAGAGGCTCTGACTAAAATCGACTGATTCGTAATGTAAGTTGATTTCATATTTAAGTTATGATATAGTATCTTTGTATATTTAATATGTATGTTACACTCCCGGGAATAACAAATGGCCAGTCTATTCAATTGCTTCACGCTATCGATAACTCAGCTGGGAAACTTGAAGTCGCTCTCTGCGATGCTGCCATGTAACGTATTACCCGAGGTGGACGAATATAAGTGCTGCGAGAAAAAATAATGGGTTAACACTTGTTGATGGTAGGGAACACAAAACCATTGATATATCTGATGGGTATTACAGAATATACTCACTCGTTGATGAAATTTTTAAGCCTTTGGGAGCTAGTCTCAAACAAAATTAGTCAAATTGGATGCTGATTTTAAACACTGGAGAAAAGTATTTCAGTCTTCACACGAACTTAGGAATAAATACACTTGGATTAATAACAGGATATATAATACCCCAAACAAAAGTGCATGGAGTTAATTTACCCGATTTAGTTCCCTATAAAGAATTGGGCATCCATCTTGATCAGATCAGTACAACGGATAATATTCAACTCGAAAGTCCTCAACTCTGCTAAGAGCTATTCCAGTCAAAGATGAAAAATACAATAGCGGTAGAAAGGAATCTTTCTCATCATTACAATATAAAAAGTTAAAGCGGGGTATTATTTCAGACCTCAAAATTTCTGTATTAGATGTAAAACACCAACCTGTACATATAGGATACTTGAGTGTAACACTCCATATTATAAATAATGGTTGATTCATCAAGGCCTGGAACGCATAACCTTAGACAATGTAATACAATTGCGCTTTCCGATCTCGGAGACACAGAAGGGTTCGGTAAACCCGGTAACGATGGCAAGTTATACGCTTTACCCTTACAAGATAATGTATACAAGCGGAAAGAAGTTCTATTCACAGCTAATCTAGGAGATTTAAGTGATGTCGACGTTAGTAGACTCAATAAAACTACGTCATACAATCTTACTCGCAATGGTGATAATAAATGGACTATGGTCGAAGCAAAAATCGAGTGGCTACTGAATATCACCATTGCTCCAGCATATGTGATGATGGGTAAGGGACATAATTTAATGAATAGTGGGATAGTACTCCGGGCTTATATCCCCTCAAAACGAAAAGGTGTGTTAGTTGCTCCCCTGCCAGAAAACCCAGGTCATATGTTATTGAGTCGTCCAGCATTAAAAAATGTTAGTTTAAATTTGGTTACTGAATTCAATGATATAAAACAAAACTTGAATGCTGTACCATAAGCTGGTTAACATGGGAAATTAAAATGTTTACTATTCTAAAATAAATCTATTTTAATGTGAGGTCATGTATTCGTTGTGGGGATGGTGTAACAGATTTCTTTGATTCTCCTTTGGGCCTAAGACACGAATGCCTTTTGAGTCCGATCTTATTATCATTTTTCATTAATGAATTATGTTACGAAATAGCTGCCAATGGTCAACATGGTATCAAAATGTTTCCAGATTTGATAGAAATGTTAATGCTACTTTTTGCAGACGAAGTAATTTTATAGTCAGATAATGTTGTTTGTCTACAAAGGCAATTAAATATTGTAAATACATACACGAAAGAATGGAAATTATCAGTAAATTTGGAAAAAACAAACATTGTGATCTTTAGAAAAGTTGGTCTAATAGCGTCGAAAGAAAGATGGTCATTCGATGGTCAGTTAGTCAATGTAGTAGATCACTACTCATATTTAGGAATCTGGTTCTCACACACAATGAATTGGAAAAAAATGTGCCCTTGACTTGTCCTTGCGTGCAAAGAAAGCTTTGATAAGTGCAATATCTATTGCTCAAAAAGTTGGAACGATGTCACCTAATATATTCTTTAAACTTTTTGATACCCAGATACAACCAATTTTATTGTATGGTTCTGAAGTAAAGAGATTTCAATGTTTATGACTGTTTAGAGAACCTTCACTTATAAGCATGTAAAAAGTTTCTTTGTGTCGGATCTTACCAAAGTTTATGGTTTATGGTGAATGTGGTAGATACCCATTATATATTAACTCTCAGATTAGATGTTTAAAGTACCGGTTTAAAATCCGTCATATGCATAAACAACGTCTCCCTAAATGTGATGGGAACATGGGAAAGAATGCTTGGAAATCTTTTATTTTCGCATGGGTTTGGTTTTGGCTATGTCAGGCAGTTGGGAATGTAAATACATTTCTTAATAAATTTCGAAATCAGTCTATAAATATGTTCTACTAAGAATGGCATTCCATTTTAGAGGTTAGTTCACGTTATGAATATTACACAACTTTCAAGACTTTACTTCAACCAGAAATATATTTATCCATCCTCACTATGGAAAACTTAAGCAAACGTTTTGTTAAATATCGACTTGGTTTACTAGTCCTGTTTGTAAATGAAGGAAGAACACTGTCCATTGAAACACTGAAAAGAATTTGTCCATTATGTGATCTAGATATAGAAAATGAAATTCATTATCTGTTTGTCGGTTTTACAATGATCTTCGAAAGACGTATGTAAAAGATTGTTTAATAGCAATGTCACCAATAAACGCCTTTGTAGTTTTCCTGAAGACAAAGTACGAATCTAATATATTAAATCTTTCTCTGTATATTAAGCATCCATTATTCAAAAGAAATGAAGTATATCCCAATGTGTAACATTTATGATTGTATCTACATGCGTAACTCTCTCTGGTATATGGGCCGGAGGCCTTTTGTACAATAAACTTCTTCTTTATTTTAAGTAAATCCTCAATTATCGTTAGGAGGTCTCATGATTATGTCCATCATTACGTGGTTTAGTTACCATTCTTGAAGTATCCAATCAGCCCTCTATCTTTCACGGCTTTAATTTGTTAACGTTGACGGACAGTTAAGTCACGTAAGCCTCCATAACCTTTAATATTGAGTGTTGTTTGAGCTTTCAATACTTCGATCGTGTCATCATATAGCTTATCAAGATATTGTCTTGGAAGACGTTAAAGATTCAGTCATATAATCATTAATAATTCATTGAGTCGTCTGAGCAATAAAAGCACCCTTCAGATTTCCAGTTAAGGTATTTTCAGTTTGCAAGCTCTAATGTGATGATATGCGTACACGCAAACTGCTTAATGGTATTGAAACTGGATTAAAGTGAAGGCCTCCAGGCTCTATTGTGACCTCACACCTACATTACAGTTACCTCCAATCACTCCCAGGGCTGGAGAAGTCAATCCCTCGGTGGTTGTAGCTATAAATGGATGCGGCATAATCTTCACTTAAAGTAGCATGTGAACCTTTCATGGAAACAATATAATCAACGTTATTGAAAGTACGCTTTTTCAAAGCTAATTCGAAAGTATCACGCATTCCGATTTATACTTATTATCACAATATCTGTCTCAACTTCTAAATCTCTACGAACCAACTAGATATCTCCGCTGCAGTCACCAGTCTCTTCTACGGGTTCCTCAGACAAGAACAAAAACATTTGGTGACAAATCTTTCATTAAATATGGACCTTTCCTTTGGAACAAACAAGCACTTAGCCTTCGATTTCAAGAAGAACTCTCGGCCTTTAAAAGCCAACATGAAACTCACATTTTCACCGTAGCTTATGTTTGAGAGGGTGGGGTGGGGATGCATACAATGCAACCTGATGGAACAAGTAATCAGACATGGTTATTCTAACAGTTGCCATGAGATATGATTCAAAATGGCCCTGTTGTCAAACGTCCGTCTTATGTGGGACACATTCCCACGAAATAATAATGACAAATATAATAAGAGATCCTTAAACTTTGTACACATACACTCTCTGGTGTATGTGTGGTACTTATTGTCCTTACGTGTAATCTGTGACCTTTATAGAGAACGCTGTCATGACATGTCAGCGAAATAAAGTTGTTTATGACAACGATCATTGTTTATGGTCATGATCCTATACCAGCTTGATATTGGCTGCACTTACCAAATGCTGGTTTAGGGAGGAAAGTGCAAAAAACAAACACTGATGATTCGAACACTTTTACGTCACAGAGGCGGTGCCAAAAGAGGGATACCTCCAGTTAGAGAGAGTCCGTGACCTCTTGTGCATAGTTAGGCTATTTGGTAATCGCAGTACTTGTTCTGGGAGATGGTAAGGTGTGCCATTTGATGGTGTTTTATAGAACAAGTTAGCATTTTGACAAGTGTTATTGAGCAGTAGAGATTGTTTAAGTTTATTTGTAGTGATTGTCAGTGATAGCAAATGATGAAAGATCTGGTAAAATGTCGAGCGATGTTAAAGTCGGATTTAAAAGAAAAGTGTTATTAGAGTTATCGCTACTAGTTGTAAACAAACAGCAAGCGTAATCGTTCTAGGCGTTTTCGTCAGTTCCTATACATAAGCGATGCGCGGATGATTCGGGGCTTTTTGACAACCTGACTTGTGTCTCATAGACATGCCACGTGCGGAGTGGATACCTACATGAACACCTGCCAGCTTCAAGCAATATTCCTGATTCAAAAACAGAGACAGGCTTGTGTTAAGACATTCGACAGTGAAGTGACTTAAATTGTGGGATATGTTACATATTCCTCATGCTGTTAATTTAACTCAATGTATTGCCATTTGTAATTGTAAACCTAAAACTGTGTTTTCTTATAATGTGTTAAATATTCATTTATTTTGTGTGGTTATTTACGGATTTCACAATTTAGTCATGTACGAACCGATTTTAGGGTTACCTTTTGCGTACTACCCCAAATAATTTGACCTTAAGTCTAAGATATATTATCCTTTAATATTACATACGTTTTACATGTTGCGTAAATGTAATACAATATTCCAATGATGCACGATTTATTCGGGTAACTACAACGGATGAAATACTTAGCGTGCAATCTTTTGGCATGGTGTCTTATCAGACATGTATTATAAACAGTCGTTACTTTCTCAGCACCTGAAAGCATTCGTTGACAATGTTGCTGTTGTGGGTGACGCTGTTACCGGCTGTGTTGTCTGTTGAACTCCTCCATGATGCTGACTTTGAAGGCATGACCACCTACGGAGGGGACACCAGTGCGGGGTGGTGGTGTGTGCAGTGCGATGCCGTTCCCAGCGTCGACACACACTCAGGGTCGCACAGTGTCAAGGTTACAAACAGGTATATAGTGATCGAAACAATTGCTAACTCATGTCAGTATAATATATGTCTAACCCTCCTTATGATCAGATAAGTTTACTAGGTCTACAAATGGCCATGTTATTGCTACACCTCTGCATCTATCGTCTTCTCAGCCAAATGGATACAGCAAAGCATTTTAATCTGGACATTGCATTAAGGTAATCGAAACGTGTTCTGTATTGCAGAAAGCAAAATTGGGGCAGTATAACCCAGTCTTTTAAGCCTAAAGGTGGACACAAGTATTCGTTCAGGGCTTACGTGAAGATTTTGAACTTAGCCCAGGATAAGGTGTACCACAGCATGCAGACAACGCTGGAGATCAAGGGAAGCAATGGTACGTCAAGAAAAATATCCACCAAACAGAAGTCGTTTTGTGTTTGAATGTCATAGAGTTTCATATCTTGTAAAACTAGTTTCCTTTAAAAAAACAAAAACACCTGAAAACGTCTGTATTATTTTGAAGAACTTGCACTGTGATCACACGTCCACATAACATGCCATGAAGATATCTTCTGCATTCATTGATAAAGTATAATATTGTGTATTTATTAGTATTCTCGTAAGGATTTTGGGCGGTTGGGTAGCCCTGTGGTTAAAGCGTTCGCTCGTCACGTCGAAGACCCGGGTTCGATTCCCGACATGGGTACATTGTGTGAAGCCCATTTCTGGTGTCCCCCGCCGTGATTTCGCTGGAATATTGCTTAAAGCGGCGTAAAACCATACTCACTCAGTCACTCTAATAAGGATTCAAGTGTGAATGTGGAATGGGCGGTAGCTGTAAACTGTACCTCTCGTGATGTTACGTCTACACTATATGAAGTTTTTGTTATATTTAGGTAATACTAAATATGAACAAATTGGTACAACTCCACATCTGAGACCTGGCTCCTGGCACATTGTGGGCGGGGACTACCATATGCCAAATGGTATGTACACGTTGTATATATTAATTATACTCTCCAGGAAAAGAAAAGAAAAGCCAAAGTGATTTTAGATGTATATTTTATATATCATATAAATAATCATCAGATGGTAATCGATTGTTCAAAATTGGCACACAACAGTAGATTTTCAAGGTGAACGTAATCTGTTAATATTTTGTATGGCCACCATTAGGGTCCAAAACTGACTGACATCGTCGTACCACGGAAACAGAGAGATCCCGAATTTGGGTCTGGGAAATGCTCACCTACTCTGCCTCCAGTGCTTGTGCAAATTGTCGGAGGTTCTGATGTTGTTGCTGGCGTGATCGCAGTCGTTGGTAAAGTGCATCCTATAAATGTTCGATTGGGTTAAATCTGGAGATCTGGAGGGCCATGACAGGACATGGATGTTACGATTCCTGAAAAGGCTATTGTCAGTCTTGCTGTGTGAGGTCGGACGTTGTCTTGTTGGAAACGATGTTCACTTGTTGCATTATGGGAAGGAAGTGTGACGGAAGAATCTGATCCGTGATCCGGAGATGGCTGCCCACATTATCACACTACCACCACCAAATCTGCCCACTTTCCGTATGCAGTGTCGTGCATAACGTTGCCCGCGACGCCTGTGACTCTGTGACATTGACACCCTTGATGTCGCAGCTGACGTCCGTCCGCAGTCGAGGTCCGTCAAAATGACACCTCGAATACTTTCAGCGCGTAAACAGTTCCTCATTGTCTGGGCTGATATCCTACGTTATCCTGGTATTGCCGTCGTTGAAGAGGTGGCCGTGGTGGTTCTTTCACGTAGGTGACCTTGCCATATGAATCTGTCCTGTGCGTATGCTGCGATGGGCTTCCGTCAGTCGCGTCAGTCGCGTCAGTCGCGTCATGTTTTCGCTGTTCGCTTGCTGTAAGGTTGTGATGGCATGCAAATGAAAACCCAACGTTTTTATGGCCCAACAAGTGATGTTACACGTATATGTCATGCATGTTGGTGTGTTTAGGCCACCAAATTTCTGCAGGACCTCATTCCTTCCACACAAATCAATCCCAATCCATATCCCCGTTCATTTTGGGTATAAATTTTGAATGGATGTCGGCAACACTCTGTCAGACATTTACGATTTTACGACTTTTGCGTGTGTGTTGTTTTGCAGAGTATACATACGGATATATTATTTTGATGTACATTTGTAACACTGATCCATGACTACTGTATGGTTGTATTCTCATGGACGGTCAAGCGATAAACGTACAAGTTGATGGTGTATAGTTGTGAACTTATGAATAATGAACGTAAATACAATAGCCACGTTGCTAAGGCGGTCAATTCACCGTGCATGTCCCAGCAGCGTGTCAGCAACTTATGATGGTAATTACGAATCCCACATTTGCTTTGACCTACTTCACTTCGGTCACTCACTCACTCACTCACTCACTCACTCACTCACTCACTCACTCACTCACTCAGATGTTCTGAAACTTTAGTTATATAAGTCAGAATTATGTCTTCGTCTGGGCTAAAGCAGATGGTATTTCCTGCAGATGTCAAGGAGGTGCGCCTGTACTTCCAGATCGCGGAGCCCCAGGTCAACTACCTACTTGACACAGCCAGCGTTGAGGAGATCCCTCAAATTGCCAACCTTAAGTCCGACACCAGTGGGAGAATAGACATGCTCAGAAAGAGTAATATTGACATCAAGTACGTGGACTTTTCACATGTATTGCTATACCAACAATACAAAGTCGAGCCTTTTCACACGCAACTGTCATTCTGTAGGAAGACAGTTTACTTAAAATCTTAACGAAGTTTGACATATTTGAGCCTTGGACCTATTGTAAATGACACCCCATATATTGACTTTAAACTGTGTTTATCTTACGCTTATAAAAATGGAAGATAAAATATTATCTTGATATTTTGTTTACGTCGAGACAACCTGAATAACAACCTTCACCCTATGTCAACAATAACTTTCATTATGCCCATTATGTATTTACTTGTTCGTAAATATTAGTTCACAATCATGCATATTCATATATATGTATTGTTCCACGGAATCAGAGTAACGAATAACAACGTGCACGCCTCTGGTCTCACGGTGGAGGTAAGAGTTCAGCTTTCCTTGGTCTGTCATGATAACCTGAACGCGGAAACGAATAACGGAGAGTCTTTTCATAAAAGTAGTGCGCATGTATCATGACGCATCGCTTGTTAATTGTCCTCTTTACTGTGACCACCATGGAGCTACATTGGTATCTGAATACCCAGGTCCACCAAACTAGCAGCGAGTTCGGCTGGGGCTCTGCTGTGGATGCCAATGACATCACAGACTCCCAACACAAGAAATACCAGGACTACTTTTATGACAACTTTGAGTGGGCTGTTCTAGAGAATGCTCTCAAGTGGTACTCAATGGAACAAAACCAGGTCTGTCTCAATGTCATGTAGCTAAATTATATAATTCATAAAACTACTCATAGACAGAAACAGAAATTGATTCACATTATGTGAAATAGTATATCTAATTAGATCACAATAGCGGTCAATTTTCATCACTTTAATTATTGTCCCTACAAAGACAATTGGTCGTTTCAAATGTTAGGGACATTATTCTTCTCAGCTATAACTGGGAGGTCCCCAGAGTGGTTAGTATTTGTTAGTGGTCCTTTTCTTAACACTCTCTTTCAGTATCACCACATGTATACGTTGGATACTGTTTCAGGGGCAAGATAACGTAGCACTTCCTGAGAAAGCAGTTGACACTTTGCGGTCAAAGGGGTAAATATAATGTATCAGATACATAAATATGTCAATATTCATACTTACTTTAATTCAACGCCACTTATATAGGTCTACTTCTATGTAAGTGTACATCAGTGATATACTGTGTTGTAAATATTATTCGGTGTTTCAACTTCAGAAAAAAAGCGGCAGTCGTTATTCCAAGACCCCAGCAATGACAGCAGTCTGATAAATACTAAAGGGAAAAAGTAACTATGCTCCATATAAAGCGGTGAACATGCTCTGTAATTGAAAATAACAACATAATATTTTATTCATTCTTTTGATCATAACAAATTCATTGACAAAACCCATACCTGGTAACTGGCGACAGAGCGACACGCCCTAAAAGAGGAGTGGTGTTACAACTCAATATCGGCAGTGACCACCATTTGATGAAGACATCAAATGTCATCCCGGTAGCGTACGCAATTCGAATTGCCATTACCAATGATGAGTTGTGTTCTTCCATGGGTTGTGTTCTCCCATGTATTGTGTTCTCCCATGTATTGTGTTCTTCCATGAGTTGTGTTCTCCCATGTGTTGTGTTCTCCCATGTATTGTGTTCTTCCATGTGTTGTGTTCTTCCATGAGTTGTGTTCTCCCATGTGTTGTGTTCTCCCATGTATTGTGTTCTCCCATGTATTGTGTTCTTCCATGAGTTGTGTTCTCCCATGTGTTGTGTTCTCCCATGTGTTGTGTTCTTCCATGAGTTGTGTTCTCCCATGTGTTGTGTTCTCCCATGTATTGTGTTCTCCCATGTATTGTGTTCTTCCATGAGTTGTGTTCTCCCATGTGTTGTGTTCTCCCATGTATTGTGTTCTCCCATGTATTGTGTTCTTCCATGAGTTGTATTCTCCCATGTGTTGTGTTCTTCCATGTGTTGTGTTCTCCCATGTATTGTGTTCTTCCATGAGTTGTGTTCTCCCATGTGTTGTGTTCTCCCATGTATTGTGTTCTCCCATGTATTGTGTTCTCCCATGTGTTGTGTTCTCCCATGTGTTGTGTTCTCCCATGTATTGTGTTCTTCCATGGGTTGTGTTCTCCCATGTATTGTGTTCTTCCATGTGTTGTGTTCTCCCATGTATTGTGTTCTCCCATGTGTTGTGTTCTCCCATGTATTGTGTTCTTCCATGTGTTGTGTTCTCCCATGTATTGTGTTCTCCCATGGGTTGTGTTCTCCCATGGGTTGTGTTCTTCCATATGAGTTGTGTTCTTCCATGGGTTGTGTTCTCCCATGGGTTGTGTTCTCCCATATATTGTGTTCCTCCATGGGTTGTGTTCTCCCATGTGTTGTGTTCTCCCATGAGTTGTGTTCTCCCATGGGTTGTGTTCTTCCATGGGTTGTGTTCTCCCATGGGTTGTGTTATCCCATGGGTTGTGTTCTCCCATGGGTTGTGTTCTCCCATGGGTTGTGTTATCCCGTGGGTTGTGTTATCCCGTGGGTTGTGTTCTCCCATGGGTTGTGTTCTCCCATGAGTTGTATTCTGCCATGTATTGTGTTCTCCCATGTATTGTGTTCTTCCATGGGTTGTGTTATCCCATGGGTTGTATTCTCCCATGGTTTGTGTTCTCCAATGTATTGTGTTCTCCCATGGGTTGTGTTCTCCCATCTATTGTGTTCTCCCATGAGTTGTGTTCTCCCATGGGTTGTGTTCTCCCATGAGTTGTGTTCTCCCATGTATTGTGTTCTTCCATGGGTTGTATTGTCACCCCATGCCCATCTCACCCCTAAACTGCCAACGTTGAGCAACGCAAACGTCGGTAAAACGTTCTCATGGACGCATGCAGACCCTTGCACAAACATGAGAGCTGTCCAGATGCAACTGTAAACAGTATACTGTCCCAAATTGAACCTCATGGTGTCTACACCAAGCTTGTCCTGCCTCACTGTGACGTGGACGCTACACTGGGCGTATCGCTGGAAGTCGGGGCCGGATGTTGTGCTCCCTCATACGTGTTGCCCTGTTGTAGATAACCTCTCCAAAGAGAGAATTTTGTGTTTCGATGGACGTTAAATGTCTGGAAACGTCGTAATGCGACATTTCTGTTTGCAGCTTACGCACGGCGCGTAGACGTTGGTGATCAGCAAGCCGCTGCATTGCGTTAGCGTCATCTACGGTTAAACAAAAGAGTTTTAATGAGCACTTGATAGCAAAACAACCATTGTGTGTCAATTTAAAAAAAAAATACGTGTGTGAGCATATTGTTCCCAATAAATACGCAACATCCAAATGTGTTCCGTGCATGAAGATATGCGTGCAAATTGTGAATCACGACCTTAAAGTCATATTATTTAATTTCAGAATAAATATTTTTATTGAACTTTATATGAAGCACAATTACTTTTCCCCGTTACATCAGGCAACCGCAATATCCCAAATCCCACCATCTGTACACATACAACATGAGCCTCTAGATCCTATATATATATATACATGAGCCTCTAGATGCTATATATATATATACATGAGCCTCTAGATACTATATATATATATACATGAGCCTCTAGATCCTATATATATATATACATGAGCCTCTAGATCCTATATATATATATACATGAGCCTCTAGATCCTATATATATATGAGCCTCTAGATCCTATATATATATACATGAGCCTCTAGATGCTATATATATATATACATGAGCCTCTAGATACTATATATATATATATACATGAGCCTCTAGATACTATATATATATACATGAGCCTCTAGATGCTATATATATATATACATGAGCCTCTAGATCCTATATATATATACATAAGCCTCTAGATCCTATATATATATACATGAGCCTCTAGATACTATATATATATATATATACATGAGCCTCTAGATCCTATATATATATACATGAGCCTCTAGATACTATATATATATATATATACATGAGCCTCTAGATCCTATATATATATACATGAGCCTCTAGATGCTATATATATATATACATGAGCCTCTAGATCCTATATATATATACATAAGCCTCTAGATCCTATATATATATACATGAGCCTCTAGATACTATATATATATATATATATACATGAGCCTCTAGATCCTATATATATATACATGAGCCTCTAGATGCTATATATATATATACATGAGCCTCTAGATACTATATATATATATATATATATACATGAGCCTCTAGATCCTCTATATATATATACATGAGCCTCTAGATGCTATATATATATATATACATGAGCCTCTAGATGCTATATATATATATATATATATATATACATGAGCCTCTAGATCCTATATATATATATACATGAGCCTCTAGATGCTATATATATATACATGAGCCTCTAGATACTATATATATATATATATATACATGAGCCTCTAGATCCTATATATATATACATGAGCCTCTAGATACTATATATATATATACATGAGCCTCTAGATGCTATATATATACATGAGCCTCTAGATGCTATATATATACATGAGCCTCTATATCCTATATATATACATGAGCCTCTAGATCCTATATATATATATATATTTATATATATATATATATATATATATATATATATATATATATATACATGAACCTCTAGATCCTATATATATATACATGAGCCTCTAGAACCTATATATATATGAGCCTCTAGATCCTATATATATACATGTTCTGAGGTATAAATGAATCCGCAAGCAAAACTATGTTTGCTATGTCTCTAGTGTGCCTTCAGCGGCGACATGTCAAGAACATTTTCAGCATCAAGGTGAGAGGACATAACATCTTCTGGGCAGTAGCTCAGTGGGTGCCAAACTGGCAGAAACAACTCTCCCAGTCAGCTCTCAAGCAAGCAATGGTGAAGAGGGTAGCGGACAGCGTCGGACATGCAGACCCTAATTCCCTACTTTTCCTTAATGATTACAACGTCGTCAGTCAAAATGAAGCCACTGTGGTAATTATTCTGTATTTACTTCCACAAATTCAGGTATATATCTTAGGTTTCCTGTGTTACTTGACCATAGGGACAACGATGGCCACCACTGTAAGGCGTTAGTCACTGGTTCTAGTTCCAGATTCATCCAAATCCTTGATTTGTGTAACCTAATCTCGTGGGTTGGTTAGCATGTAGCGCCTTCGTCGCTTGATGTCCCCACATACACAGACAGAGTGCTGCAATACCGAAATATATAACTGAGATGTTGTTATACCAAAGTTACCAACTCGCTCTATTTGTGTTCTCCCATGGGTTGTGTTCTTCCATGAGTTGTGTTCTTCCATGGGTTGTGTTCTCCCATGGGTTGTGTTCTCCCATGTATTGTGTTCTTCCATGGGTTGTGTTCTCCCATGTGTTGTGTTCCCCCATGAGTTGTGTTCTCCCATGGGTTGTGTTCTTCCATGGGTTGTGTTATCCCATGGGTTGTGTTATCCCATGGGTTGTGTTCTCCCATGGGTTGTGTTCTCCCATGGGTTGTGTTATCCCGTGGGTTGTGTTATCCCGTGGGTTGTGTTCTCCCATGGGTTGTGTTCTCCCATGAGTTGTATTCTGCCATGTATTGTGTTCTCCCATGTATTGTGTTCTTCCATGGGTTGTGTTACCCCATGGGTTGTATTCTCCCATGGTTTGTGTTCTCCAATGTATTGTGTTCTCCCATGGGTTGTGTTCTCCCATCTATTGTGTTCTCCCATGAGTTGTGTTCTCCCATGGGTTGTGTTCTCCCATGAGTTGTGTTCTCCCATGTATTGTGTTCTTCCATGGGTTGTATTGTCACCCCATGCCCATCTCACCCCTAAACTGCCAACGTTGAGCAACGCAAACGTCGGTAAAACGTTCTCATGGACGCATGCAGACCCTTGCACAAACATGAGAGCTGTCCAGATGCAACTGTAAACAGTATACTGTCCCAAATTGAACCTCATGGTGTCTACACCAAGCTTGTCCTGCCTCACTGTGACGTGGACGCTACACTGGGCGTATCGCTGGAAGTCGGGGCCGGATGTTGTGCTCCCTCATACGTGTTGCCCTGTTGTAGATAACCTCTCCAAAGAGAGAATTTTGTGTTTCGATGGACGTTAAATGTCTGGAAACGTCGTAATGCGACATTTCTGTTTGCAGCTTACGCACGGCGCGTAGACGTTGGTGATCAGCAAGCCGCTGCATTGCGTTAGCGTCATCTACGGTTAAACAAAAGTGTTTTAATGAGCACTTGATAGCAAAACAACCATTGTGTGTCAATTTAAAAAAAAAATACGTGTGTGAGCATATTGTTCCCAATAAATACGCAACATCCAAATGTGTTCCGTGCATGAAGATATGCGTGCAAATTGTGAATCACGACCTTAAAGTCATATTATTTAATTTCAGAATAAATATTTTTATTGAACTTTATATGAAGCACAATTACTTTTCCCCGTTACATCAGGCAACCGCAATATCCCAAATCCCACCATCTGTACACATACAACATGAGCCTCTAGATCCTATATATATATACATGAGCCTCTAGATGCTATATATATATATACATGAGCCTCTAGATACTATATATATATATACATGAGCCTCTAGATCCTATATATATATATACATGAGCCTCTAGATCCTATATATATATATACATGAGCCTCTAGATCCTATATATATATGAGCCTCTAGATCCTATATATATATACATGAGCCTCTAGATGCTATATATATATATACATGAGCCTCTAGATACTATATATATATATATACATGAGCCTCTAGATACTATATATATATACATGAGCCTCTAGATGCTATATATATATATACATGAGCCTCTAGATCCTATATATATATACATAAGCCTCTAGATCCTATATATATATACATGAGCCTCTAGATACTATATATATATATATATATACATGAGCCTCTAGATCCTATATATATATACATGAGCCTCTAGATACTATATATATATATATACATGAGCCTCTAGATCCTATATATATATACATGAGCCTCTAGATGCTATATATATATATACATGAGCCTCTAGATCCTATATATATATACATAAGCCTCTAGATCCTATATATATATACATGAGCCTCTAGATACTATATATATATATAAATACATGAGCCTCTAGATCCTATATATATATACATGAGCCTCTAGATACTATATATATATATATATACATGAGCCTCTAGATCCTATATATATATACATGAGCCTCTAGATGCTATATATATATATACATGAGCCTCTAGATACTATATATATATATATATATATATATACATGAGCCTCTAGATCCTCTATATATATATACATGAGCCTCTAGATGCTATATATATATATACATGAGCCTCTAGATGCTATATATATATATATATATATATATACATGAGCCTCTAGATCCTATATATATATATACATGAGCCTCTAGATGCTATATATATATACATGAGCCTCTAGATACTATATATATATATATATATACATGAGCCTCTAGATCCTATATATATATACATGAGCCTCTAGATACTATATATATATATACATGAGCCTCTAGATGCTATATATATACATGAGCCTCTAGATGCTATATATATACATGAGCCTCTAGATCGTATATATATACATGAGCCTCTAGATCCTATATATATATATATATATTTATATATATATATATATATATATATATATATATATATATATATATATACATGAACCTCTAGATCCTATATATATATACATGAGCCTCTAGAACCTATATATATATTAGCCTCTAGATCCTATATATATACATGTTCTGAGGTATAAATGAATCCGCAAGCAAAACTATGTTTGCTATGTCTCTAGTGTGCCTTCAGCGGCGACATGTCAAGAACATTTTCAGCATCAAGGTGAGAGGACATAACATCTTCTGGGCAGTAGCTCAGTGGGTGCCAAACTGGCAGAAACAACTCTCCCAGTCAGCTCTCAAGCAAGCAATGGTGAAGAGGGTAGCGGACAGCGTCGGTCACTTCAAGGGAAAGTAAGTGTACAGATTAATATTCAATACTTTCCAACTGAAATTCATTCACTATTGTCAATGATTTATTATTTCTCCATCTTTGATCACGCTTCAGTTCTGTGGAGGCCCTAAGGAAATTTTGCGAAATATAGTAAAATATATGTATTGTAGTGTATGTATTCAAAGGTTCATGTGTTTGTGACATGTTGTTGCAGGCTTCCTCACTGGGATGTCAACAACGAGAACGTTCATGGGGATTTCTATGCTCAAAAACTCCATGATCCTGATATCACTGTTTGGATGTTTAACGAAGCCCACAATGCAGACCCTAATTCCCTACTTTTCCTTAATGATTACAACGTCGTCAGTCAAAATGAAGCCACTGTGGTAATTATTCTGTATTTACTTCCACAAATTCAGGTATATATCTTAGGTTTCCTGTGTTACTTGACCATAGGGACAACGATGGCCACCACTGTAAGGCGTTAGTCACTGGTTCTAGTTCCAGATTCATCCAAATCCTTGATTTGTGTAACCTAATCTCGTGGGTTGGTTAGCATGTAGCGCCTTCGTCGCTTGATGTCCCCACATACACAGACAGAGTGCTGCAATACCGAAATATATAACTGAGATGTTGTTATACCAAAGTTACCAACTCGCTCTATTTGTAGGCATTTGAAGATGAGGCGCAGTACATACTTGGAAAAGGTGCTCCAGTCAAGAGGCTCGGTATCCAGTCCCACTTTGATGGGCAGCCAATCGATTATGACCTTGTCAAGGTACGATACAATTTATGTATTTACATTCACCCATGTATATGTATTGTATGCGTTCAGTGTTAGCATAACTGTAAATACCTTTTTTTTGCCAGCATCGCCTTGACGAAGTTGCCCGTGCAGGGTTAAAGATGTGGATCACTGAGCTGGACATTGATGACTGGAACGAGAACACGAAAGCTGACAAATATGAGGCGCTGCTCCGACTGTACTTCAGTCACCCAGCTGTGGAGGGGATCATGTTCTGGGGATACTGGGATGGGAGACACTGGCGACCTAACGCTGCTCTAGCTAATGGACAAGATGTGACGGTGAGATGAATCAAAATTGAATCCTATTTTATGTACTAAAAATGTCATTGCTGTTAAAGTTAATTCAGTAAAATTAAAACATGGAGTAGAATATACATTTAAGACAAATGCTGCTTCTTCTCGTTGATGTAGCTCCAATCTGCTTATGCTGTCCGATCAGGGATACACCTGATGTATCATCACACATATCGTTGGATGCCAGTTCACTATCTCAGTTGATCGCAATGGCTGTCCGTTGAAAATGTCATAACATATTGCCATTGTTGTCATTTTTAGGGTAAATGAGAAGTAGATAACATTGAAGGCTTCAACATCACACAAGATATACAAACATCACGAATTTATCCTAGATAAAAGTCACCCTGTCGATGCATTTGGAGAAGGTTATGGTTCCGGGTGTACTGTTTTGTTGTCTTATCGCTCCAAGCATACATTGTTAGATTCGTAATAAATGAACAATCTGGACAGATTCTAGATTAACACATAATTACTTTCCTGTTAAGCCGAACGCTGCAGGGCGGAGGGTGAAACAGTTGATCAAGGGGGAGTGGAGGACCAACGAGTCACACCCTGTCAAGGAGGGGCAGACTCTCCGAGTGAGAGGATTCAAAGGAGACTACACAGTGCAGGTTAAACACAACGGAAACGTCATCAAGACCGAGGACTTCACCCTGAGTGACAACGGTGTTGATCTGACTATCAGTCTGTCGGGATCAGGTGGGTATGATCATGACGGATACCAAGCAGTGCGAAGTGATGTAAGGATTGTGATTATGTTGCACTCAGAACTTTACGTCTAATGTAGGGACTGTTGACAATTGAATGTAAATCATTCGCTATGTCAAAAACGTGTATATTGATACTGGCATTGTTTACGTGGAACCGATGTAATATGAATGTGTTTAATTCTTTGGACGCAAGGGATACAATGCAGGTAATGTTTTCCATCATGTAAGTTATGTCTTCTATTTAAGGTTAAAGTTTATTTTGTAAATTGGAGCTGTGTGATCCAGTGATAAAGATGTAAGAACTGATGCAGCTGTTAAATTGGAGCTGTTTGATCCAGTGATAAAGATGTAAGAACTGATGCAGCTGTTAAATTGGAGCTGTGTGATCCAGTGATAAGGATGTAAGAACTGATGCAGCTGTTAAATTGGAACTGTATGATCTGTGATAAGGATGTAAGAACTGATGCAGCTGTTAAATTGGAGCTGTTTGATCCAGTGATAAAGATGTAAGAACTGATGCAGCTGTTAAATTGGAGTTGTGTGATCCAGACACAAGGATGTAAGAATTGATACTGCTAGTACACGTCATCAGGTGATGAACTAGTCGCATGACTCGACCTCTTTTGTGTTTCAGGTAGCAACCCGCAGGTGAACCACATACTAATTGGATAGATTTGGCGTGAATAAAACACATATGTTTTGAATCTCGTTGTGCTCTATTTACAATCAGTAGGACCTTTAGCGACCCCGGCATGTTCGTGTTCGTACGTGGGGATGTACATGTATAGTGCGTGATGTACATGCACATTTGAAAGATCCTGTCCTTTGTAGACAGCAGATACGGTATCCATGGAGGCAAAATAGTAGAAGCGGATGCTCATTCTAATAAAATCGATTTTGAGATGATACGTTACGCCATGCATTTGTTAAATATGCCTACCTTATTTATACATCAACTCATGTCAGACGCTGTTTATTGATTATGCAGACATAAACCAACAACCATGCTCGGCTGGTTGGAAAAAAGGTGGATACGATTCATGGATTATGTATGCTAAACTATGTCATATCAGCGACATATATCATTGTCTGGCTGTCTGTCCGCTCATAATTTGAAGAGTATTCAAACTTTACCTCAAACGTTCTTTGAAAAATAAGACAGTTAGAATTAATATCGTAACGTTGGAATGTCAAAATTCCTATTCATCTTGATTTTTATTTGTTTCGGATGAATACTATTATATTATGAAATATTCACACATATGGATATCTGATTAATCTCACCCGACGTTCAAAATGCATGAAGCGTTTGTAATGACAAATTACATATAGATATTCGGATAACGTTGTGAACAATTGTGGCGACCCCACTCTTTCGCTGACATAATTGCAATACCCCTTAACCCCATCCCCATCCCCACACATACACAAGATGATCCATGTCAGCAATTATGCATAGATGAGAAATTGAATACACAGTTCCTAAGGTGGAACTTGAGTGAAACGCTAAACACAACTGTGTTTAATTGACAATAATTATTCCAAAGAGATCAAGGCCTGGTCAGTTGATGACGCAGCGTGAGGCGGAGGCGGAACCGAGGTGACAGACATCACGGATGACAGGCCAGGTCTGATGTGATATTTCTTTTTTCTCGAGCAGTGGCGACTGTAACTTCTTAAAGACCCTTCATTTTTGTGTCCTCTCATTTTATGGTGTGCCTCACCAGCAGCAGAGCACACTGACAAACAGTCCCTGTTGTGATCCGTCACTTTCAGTGTTCAAGTGTCGCAGCTACACAGGTCCACATATATATTCATCAGGAATGAATCCACCATACTGTATGGATGAATTACTACGTACTGCATGGATGAACCTCGACGCACTGTACGGATGAATCACTGCGTACTGTATGGATGAATGTCGACGTACTGTATGGATCAATCACTACGTACTGTGTGGATGAATCACTACGTACTGTATGAATGAATCAAGACGTACTGTATGGATGAACCACGACGCACAGTATGAATGAATCACGGCGTAGTGTATGGATTAATCACTACGTACTGTATGGATGAACCACGAAGTACTGTATGAATGAATCACTACATACTGTATAGATGAATCACGGCGTACTGTATGGATGAATCACGACGTAATGTATGGATGAATCCTAACGTACTGTATAGATGAATCACGACGTACTGCATGGATGAATCATGACGTACTGTATGAATGAATCACTTAATACTGTATGAATGAATCACCTGATAGTGTATGGATGAATCACGACGAAATGTATAGATGAATCACTACGTACAGTATGGATGAATCCTGGCCCACGGTATGGATGAATTACTACGTACTGCATGGATGAACCTCGACGCACTGTATGAATGAATCACGGCGTACTGTATGAATTAATCACGACGCACTGTACGGATGAATCACTGCGTACTGTATGGATGAATGTCGACGTACTGTATGGATCAATCACTACGTACTGTGTGGATGAATCACTACGTACTGTATGGATGAATCACGACGTATTGTATGAATGAATCAAGACGTTCTGTATGGATGAACCACGGCGTACTGTATGGATGAATCACGACGTACTGTATGAATGAATCAAGACGTATTGAATGGATGAACCACGACGCACTGTATGAATGAATCACGGCGTAGTGTATGGATTAATCACGGCGTAGTGTATGGATTTATCACTACGTACTGTATGAGTGAATCACGGCGTACTGTATGAATGAACCACGGCGTACTGTATGAATGAATCACTACATACTGTATAGATGAACCACAGCGTACTGTATAGATGAATCACGACGTACTGTATGAATGAATCACGACGTAATGTATGGATGAATCCTGACGTACTGTATAGATGAATCACGACGTACTGCATGGATGAATCACGACGTACTGTATGAATGAATCACTTAATACTGTATGAATGAATCACCTGATAGTGTATGGATGAATCACGACGAAATGTATAGATGAATCACTACGTACAGTATGGATGAATCCTGGACCACTGTATGGATGAATTACTACGTACTGCATGGATGAACCTCGACGCACTGTATGAATGAATCACGGCGTACTGTATGAATTAATAACGACGTACTGCACGGATGAATCACTGCGTACTGTATGGATGAATGTCGACGTACTGTATGGATCAATCACTACGTACTGTGTGGATGAATCACTATGTACTGTATGGATGAATCACGACGTATTGTATGAATGAATCACGGCGTAGCGTATGGATTAATCACTACGTGCTGTATAAATGAATCTCGACGTACTGTATGAATGAATCACTACGTACTGTATGGATGAATTACTACGTACTGTATGGATGAATAACTACGAACTGTAAGGATGAATTACTACGTACTGTATGGATGGATCACTACGTACTGTATTGATGAATCACGACGTACTGAATGGATGGATCACTACGTACTGTATAGAAGAATTACGACGTACTGTATGAATGAATCACGACGTACTGTATGAATGAATCACGACGTACTGAATTACTGAATAACTAGCAATGTGTGGTTGAATCACTACTTACTGTTTAGTTGAATCACTACGTACTGTTCTACGTACTGAATGGATGACATACTACGTACTGTATGAATGGATTACTAAGTACTGTGTGGATGAATTACTGCGTACTGTATGGGTGAATCTCGACGTACTGTATGGATGAATCACTACGTAATGTATTGATGAATCACGACGTATTGAATGGATGGATCACTTCGTACTGTATGGATGAATGTCGACGTACTGTATGGATCAATCACTACGTACTGTGTGGATGAATCACGACGTACTGTATGGATGAATCACGACGTATTGTATGAATGAATCACGGCGTAGTGTATGGATTAATCACTACGTGCTGTATAAATGAATCTCGACGTACTGTATGAATGAATCACTACGTACTGTATGGATGAATTACTACGTACTGTATGAATGAATAACTACGAACTGTAAGGATGAATTACTACGTACTGTATGGATGGATCACTACGTACTGTATTGATGAATCACGACGTACTGAATGGATGGATCACTGCGTACTGTATGGATGAATTGCTACGTACTGTATGTATGAATTACGACATACTGTGTGGATGAATAACTAGTACTGTGTGGATGAATCACTACTTACTCTTTAGTTGAATCACTACGTACTGTATTGATGAATCACGACGAACTGTATGGATGAATCACGACGTACTGCATGGATTAATCACTGCGTACTGTTTGAATGAATTAGGAACTGTATGGATGAATCACTACGTACTGTATGAATGATTTACTACGTACTGTATGGATGAATCACGACGCACTTTATGGATTAATCACGACGTACTGTACGAATAAATCATTATGTACTTTATTGATGAATCACGACGTAGTGTTTGAATGAATAACTTCGTACTGTGTGGATGAATCACTACTTACTGTTTAGTTGAACCACGACGTACTGTATGAATGAATGAATTACTTCGTAGTGTATTTATAAAGCACGACGTACTGTATGGTTGAATCATTAAGTAACTTAAGGATTAATCACTACGTACTGTATGGATGAATCACTTCGTAGCCTATGAATGAATCACAACGTACTATATGAATGGATCACAATGTACTATATGAATGAATCACAATGTTCTATATAAATGGATCACAGCGTACTATAGGATGAATCACGACGTACTGTATGAATGAATCACTACTTTCTATATGGGTGAATCACTACGTACTGTATGAACGGATCACGACGTGCTATATGAATGGATCACAATGTACCAAGCGACTGAATCGCAACGTACTATATGAATGGATCACTCTGTACCAAATGACTGAATCACAACGTACTGTATGGATGAATCACTACGTACTATATGAATCGATCACAACGTACTGTATGAATGAATCACTACGTGCTATATGAATGGATCACAACGTACTATATGAATGGATCACAACGTACTGGATGAATGAATCACTACGTACTATATGAATGAATCACTACGTGCTATATGGATGATTCACTGCGTACTGTATGAATGGATCATAACGTACTGTATGAATGGATCATAACGTACTATATGGCTGAATCACAACGCACTATATGGATAAATCACAACGTACTTTATGGATGATTCATTGCGTACTCTATGATTGGATCATAACGTACAATATGGATGAATCACTATGTACCATATGAATGAATCACAACGTACAATATGAATGATTCACTGCGTACTATAGGAATGGATTACAACGTACTACATGGATGAACCACTAGGTACTATATGAATGGATCACTACGTACTATATGAATGGATCACAACTTTCTATATGGATAAATCACAACGTACTGTATGGATGAATCACAACGTACTATATGAATGGCGTATAACGTATTTTATTAATAGGTCACAAGGTACTGTATGAATGGTCAACGTGCCCCTAAAAATGTATGACGTATTTGCATATGTCAGGCCTTCATAATGTCAGCAAGTCTCAGCTGAAACTCGCTTTATATAGTCTCGGAGACATTTAACTTCAGTGATCCAAGAACACTGTTATATGGACAGGTCCTCCAAGACAGCAAAACAGTCTTGTATATGAACATTGCTCTAAGCGTCAACGGAACCTATACCATTGACGTCCATATATTTTAAGATGCAGACAAACAAGACTCGTGCTTGACGTCTATACTGTACAAGTTAATGCTTGATAACAATTGCGTTAGTGATTGTTGTTATACAAAATATGTAGTATTCAACAGAGACATTAATGATTGACATAATGCAGTCTTTAACTAAGAACGTTTTGTCTAATACGAATGTCGCCATGATGTTGTAACAATGTGTTTCACCAGCCACGGTTTTTCAGTTGGTGTCTCACGTGCTATTTGCTTATTCGACGTAGATGTGTACAATTATGTCAGTGGTTCAATGTGTTTAACGAACCTACATCGTATTTAATGCCTCACGCATTGATAACCTTTACAACAATGTACTGTTCTGGTTCCTCAAAAGATAAAAAAAAAATAAAGCTACTGTGTGATTTTTTAACATCAATGCCATTGAACACTTTCTACTCGCATCTGTTAGCACACGAACCATTCCAGAGGCCAGATATATCTAATTTTATTATAAATAATAAATCCTTTAAATATTCAATACAATAATAACATCGGGTATATAGCCCATGGATTTCGCCCGGTTTGTGAAAATGAGGATGTCACAATCGTTGCTCCCATACAGCCAATATGTTTGTTTTTCAAGTTATTCTTTTGTAAGGGCATTATGTCATCCAGCATATATTATATCCGTGTGCGTGTACTGACAGTTTAACATGTGTGTGACTTCATACAGCTGCAGAGATTACAGCTATAATTAGACCTAGGACTGTCATGACTTTATCAGTGGCAGTGGACAACCCCTGACACAATGATATCTGCCATGCGACAATCACTCAAGACATATTTGCATTTCACAATAGATTAACATGTAGGTCTATACAGTGACTTTCTGAAGCAATTTACATTAATTTGAAGCAATTGGTTCGCAATGATCGTAATAATTTAGATCTGGAATTTCTTGAAAATATACAGATTTAAATGACCAATTACACGAACAGGGTGCAATAATAGTTAGTTTCTTGCCGTATTTATCTTTTTGGCTGACACAGTCATATTTTTCGAATGATTTGAGATGTTAATCGTTATTCCATACCACTAAGAATTAAGGCTACGACTCTCACTGCACAAGTTGTCAAGGTAGTTAATACAACGTGAAAGGTGATGACTAAAAGGGAAGGAAACTGAAAGGAACAAGCATTTATTATAGATTATGCGCCCAATAATGTAGAGTGCAAGAAACTGAACATCATGTTTGTCTGGGGACACATGGTCGTCTAGGGCGCCGCAATGCGCTGTGCAGAGTTGGGCCTTGGGCACCCTAGAAACCTATGATTGTGGGTTCGAATCCCGTTCGCCCCGATTGTGTTTCTAGTTTCGTCAGCTCCATATCCTTTCTCGTGGGTTTCATCGAAGTGGTAAACGTCTAAGACCTGCATCACTTCGGGCTTTCCTCCAACATTAAGATGACACGCCGTGGTATAACTGGAATACTGTTAATAGCGGCGTTAAATACAACTCACACACTCATGTTTGTCTAAATGTCCGTTTTACAGGTATTCGAGAGCTCAGCTATTGCCTAGAGTGCTAAAATACCATGTTATGAATAGTTGAGCAATTATGTATAGATATCTTATTGTATAACGTCATCCCTTCCAAGGTAACCAAATGATATTGGCGCCCAATGTCAATTCATTGAATCATGTAAATTCTGTAATTGTATAATATATTATGTACCCACAATCATTTTATTAGTACAGTCTCATTCCAGATATGGTAAAGTGATGTTGGGGGCGGTCGGGTAGCCTAGTGGTTAAAGCGTTCGCTCGTCACGCCGAAGGCCCGCGTTCGATTCCGGACATAGGTACAATGTGTGAAGCCCATTTGTGGTGTCCCCCGCCGTGATATTGCTGGAATATTGTTAAAAACGGCGTAAAACCATACTCACTTACTATAATGATGTTGATCTATTACAATATGTGTGCTGAACTCGACACAATACGCATGTTTCTATTCTTCCCATCAAAATAAACTGTCGAGCAGCAGCTGAATCTTGACAAGCGGTTTCAAAAATGTAAACTTTGAATAATCATTAGTATACCGTCTTGGTGTCTTGAATTCAATTTTCAGGGCTGCTGGATACATTTTACCTTTCGGGGCATCTCATGAAGTCCGCTTTTAAGGAGAAATACTAATTAAATGGAAACGAAATAATGGAAGCATTAGTATGAGGTTGGACATTCAAATTGATTCACATCCATCACAAGAAAAAAATCCCCTCAGCTTTTTTTTCTGCTTTATCGTTTTCATTCGGATAAGACAAGTTTAAACACTAACCGCTTAGACCTGGAATTGGCAAAGCGTTTTTCTTATCATACCTTGCTAAAGTACATCGTTCTCCTTATCGACCTGATCTCACCGCTATGTATATAACAACGGCCAAACCCTAGTCACATACTACAGATCCCGACACGTAATGTTGCTTGTGTTAACACTTCTCCCGGCCTTAGTGCTGGGTGAACAACTGAAGAACGCTGACTTCGACAGCACAACATACACCGCCTCGGCAGGATGGTGGTGCAACAACTGTGCGGCTTCCGGCAGCTCCGACAGGCACTCCGGCTCACACAGTGTCAAGGTCACAAACAGGTACACACGTACAAAGATATTAAACACCATTGTTACATTTTAGATATATTCTCTCTGTTTAGACTTGATTCTGACTGGTGCAAAGTCGATGTAGTTACTGGTGGGCGGTACGGGAGCTTACACTATACTATCTACCTTGACAATTATTGCCTACAGAGACGTTATGAGACGCTGCGAGACGCTGTAAGGCTCTGCGAGACGCTGTAAGGCTCTGCGAGACGCTGTAAGGCGCTGTAAGGCGCTGTTAGACGCTGTAAGACGCTGTAAGGCGCTGCGAGACGCTGTAAGACGCTGTAAGGCGCTGTAAGACGCTGTAAGACGCTGTAAGACGCTGCGAGACGCTGTAAGACGCTGTAAGATGCTGCGATACGCTGTAAGACGCTGTAAGGTGCTGTAAGACGCTGTAAGGCGCTGTAAGGCGCTGTAAGACGCTGTAAGGCGCTGTAAGGCGCTGTAAGACGCTGTAAGGCGCTGTAAGATGCTGCGAGACGCTGTAAGGCGCTGTAAGACGCTGTAAGGCGCTGTAAGGCGCTGTAAGGCGCTGTAAGGCGCTGTAAGGTGCTGTAAGACGCTGTAAGACGCTGTAAGGCGCTGTAAGACGCTGTAAGACGTTGTAAGGCGCTGTAAGACGCTGTAAGACGCTGTAAGACGCTGTAAGATGCTGCGAGACGCTGTAAGACGCTGTAAGGCGCTGTAAGGCGCTGTAAGACGCTGTAAGACGCTGTAAGACGCTGTAAGACGTTGTAAGGCGCTGTAAGACGCTGTAAGGCGCTGTAAGACGCTGTAAGGCGCTGCGAGACGCTGTAAGGCGCTGTAAGGCGCTGCGAGACGCTGTAAGGCGCTGTAAGACGTTGCAAGGCGCTGTAAGACGCTGTAAGGCGCTGTAAGACGCTGTAAGGCGCTGTCAGGCGCTGTAAGGCGCTGTAAGACGCTGTAAGGCGCTGTCAGGCGCTGTAAGGCGCTGTAAGGCGCTGTCAGGCGCTGTAAGGCGCTGTAAGGCGCTGTAAGACGTTGTAAGGCGCTGTAAGACGCTGTAAGGCGCTGTAAGACGCTGTAAGGCGCTGTCAGGCGCTGTAAGGCGCTGTAAGGCGGTGTAAGACGTTGTAAGGCGCTGTAAGGCGCTGTAAGGCGCTGTCAGGCGCTGTAAGGCGCTGTAAGGCGCTGTAAGACGTTGTAAGGCGCTGTAAGACGCTGTAAGGCGCTGTAAGACGCTGTAAGGCGCTGTCAGGCGCTGTAAGGCGCTGTAAGGCGGTGTAAGACGTTGTAAGGCGCTGTAAGACGCTGCGAGACGCTGTAAGACGCTGTAAGGCGCTGTAAGACGCTGTAAGACGCTGTAAGGCGCTGTCAGGCGCTGTAAGACGCTGTAAGGCGCTGTAAGACGCTGTAAGACGCTGTAAGGCGCTGTCAGGCGCTGTAAGACGCTGTAAGACGCTGTAAGGCGCTGTCAGGGGCCTGGGATTTTGTATCGAGTCAATTTCGTATTTTTTCAAAAGACTGAAGCATTATTGTTTTGTACAAGAATGTTTTGGAACGATATATTTCTTTTGACAAAATCCCAGCCTACCCGACGAAAATCAAATGATCGGTCCATTATGTTTATCATTCAGACATTTTCAGTTACATGACAGTAGTTACACCAAGGTAAACTGTATTACAATTACATGGCAGGAGTTACACTAAGGTAAACTGTATTACAATTACATGGCAGGAGTTACACTAAGGTAAACTGTATTACAATTACATGGCAGGAGTTACACTAAGGTACACTGTATTACAATTACATGGCAGGAGTTACACTAAGGTAAAGTGTATTACAATTACATGGCAGGAGTTACACTAAGGTAAACTGTATAACAATTACATGGCAGGAGTTACACTAAGGTAAGCTGTATTACAATTACATGGCAGGAGTTACACCCAGGTAAACTGCATTACAATTACTTGGCAGGAGTTACACTAAGGTAAACTGTATTACAATTACATGGCGGGAGTAACACTAAGGTAAATTGTATTACAATTACATGGCAGGAGTTACACCCAGGTAAACTGTATTACAGTTACATGGCAGGAGTTACACTAAGGTAAATTGTATTACAATTACATGGCAGGAGTTACACTAAGGTAAACTGTATTACAATTACATGGCAGGAGTTACACTAAGGTAAACTGTATTACAATTACATGGCAGGAGTTACACTAAGGTACACTGTATTACAATTACATGGCAGGAGTTACACTAAGGTAAACTGTATTACAATTACATGGCAGGAGTTACACTAAGGTACACTGTATTACAATTACATGGCAGAAGTTACACTAAGGTAAACTGTATTACAATTACATGGCAGGAGTTACACTAAGGTAAAGTGTATTACAATTACATGGCAGGAGTTACACTAAGGTAAACTGTATAACAATTACATGGCAGGAGTCACACTAAGGTAAGCTGTATTACAATTACATGGCAGGAGTTACACCCAGGTAAACTGCATTACAATTACATGGCAGGAGTTACACTAAGGTAAACTGTATTACAATTACATGGCAGGAGTTACACTAAGGTAAATTGTATTAAAATTACATGGCAGGAGTTACACTAAGGTAAACTGTATTACAATTACATGGCGGGAGTTACACTAAGGTAAACTGTATTACAATTACATGGCAGGAGTTACACCCAGGTAAACTGTATTACAATTACATGGCAGGAGTTACACTAAGGTAAACTGTATTACAATTACATGGAAGGAGTTACACTAAGGTACACTGTATTACAACTACATGGAAGGAGTTACACTGAGGTAAACTGTATTACAATTACATGGCAGGAGTTACACTGAGGTAAACTGTATTACAATTACATGGCAGGAGTTACACTGAGGTACACTGTATTACAATTACATGGCAGGAGTTACACTAAGGTACACTGTATTACAATTACATGGCAGGAGTTACACTGAGGTAAACTGTATTACAATTACATGGCAGGAGTTACACTAAGGTAAACTGTATTACAATTACATGGCAGGAGTTACACTAAGGTAAACTGTATTACAATTACATGGCAGGAGTTACACTGAGGTACACTGTATTACAATTACATGGCAGGAGTTACACTAAGGTACACTGTATTACAATTACATGGCAGGAGTTACACTGAGGTAAACTGTATTACAATTACATGGCAGGAGTTACACTAAGGTAAATTGTATTACAATTACATGGCAGGAGTTACACTAAGGTACACTGTATTACAATTACATGGCAGGAGTTACACTGAGGTAAACTGTATTACAATTACATGGCAGGAGTTACACCCAGGTAAACTGCATTACAATTACATGGCAGGAGTTACACTAAGGTAAACTGTATTACAATTACTTGGCAGGAGTTACACTAAGGTACACTGTATTACAATTACATGGAAGGAGTTACACTGAGGTAAACTGTATTACAATTACATGGCAGGAGTTACACTAAGGTAAACTGTATTACAGACAACATGACTGGGCCGGCATTACGCAGACCTTTCAAGCCCAAGGGGGACACCTCTACCTTTTTCGAGCCTATGTGAAAATCCTTAACTTGGCTCAGGGCAAGATGTACCACAGCATGGACGTGATGCTGGAGATCAAGGATAACGGGGGTAAGCAAAGGAAACCATAAAGTTTGTGCACGAGGAAAATAGTGTGTTTTCAATGTGCGGGTTTATGAGAAAACATTGATACTTGGTAATTTTAGTCCTGGTCTGTCCAATGGACGTGCTCTTCATCCCAATCAAAACGTGCCAGCCTGTGGGAGACGGAGACTAGCAGGCACTGTATGAGTAGAACGGTTAACGCCACTGGTGTTCCGCAGGTCAGTTGTGAGTGTGATGTCACCTGTCTTCCCGATTCATGTTGGAACACTGTCGCTGGGTAGCTTATCCAAATGTCTGGTATCGATTCCATGCCATGTTGATCACACTTTGGCTGACACCAAAGACGTGACGTCCTGCTGACCCAATCTCAATCATGCCTGTGCATCTGTCTAATTCTTTGACGCCGAGGGGGCTTAAGCGCATTCAGTTGTTACAATCAACAGTAGCAAATTCTGTTGTGCTCTCTGATAATGACGTGCAACGTGTCACGATACATACAAAAACACAAGTTTTCAAGGACTCGCTGCAAATCATGCCCATGACAACGTGCCGTTTATCATGAAATTGAGGTACTATAGGGTTTACCCAATTATTGCGTACCGGGATATTTCAATTTTGTTTTTATATCAGCAAAACTTGAGACGTGTACATGCTAAAGTTGTCAGTACCAATATTATTTAGCTTAGATGCATATGCTTATGAACATGAGGGACATCAATTTGTAACATATAATTAAACTAAGCGGCAAAAGAAAGTATAGGTTGGCAATTTGTAATTTTCCTAAAAACAGCGATAACTAGTGGAAAGTGGGTATTGGGAACATGACGATAAGAGCACGCCATCAGCCTCCCGTCAACAGACAAGAATTGCAGCAGGCCCTGAGAGACGAGTGGCAACGAATTCCAGTCCACGTCATCAGAAGATTGACGTCATCGATGAGGCAGCGAATCACAGCATGCATTGAGGCAGCTAGAGGTCATACACGCAATTGAAGGCAACTGTGTCGACAATGAACTTGTAGTGTGTCTGACAATTTTTGGGTGACATTTCAGACAACTTTGAAAATGAAAATTCTTACCCCACCATTGTTTACCTTGAGCTTACATTAGCTGTGATTGCACAATTTCATTCAAACTGATGTTGATCAATCATTTGTTACCCCTCAGATTATATTATAATTCACAACAAAATCTCTTCTTGTTATTTTGTTATCGATCATGGAACTCGTACTAAACTTTCTTTTGCCGCCCAGTTTATCTATAGGTTTCCAATAATACAGCGTCTGTGCTTGAAATTAGTTGGTACCGCAATCCCAATGTTTATAAGACGGCCACACATCCCTGTTGTCATTGTAGGAAACTCGCAATACGTTCAGGTTGGCTCAACACCCCACATCAAACCGGGCGAATGGCACGTCGTCGGTGGAGACTACCGCATGCCTGGGAGTAAGTATGCGACTCGTCATACTCGTCTATGCTGCGAATCTCAAACATTTAAAACAAACTGTGTTCCCTTGCATCACATAGAACAGGAAACTAGGTCTATCAACGCCTTGAAAGAACCACTCGCGGAACAAACTGAATATCTTTATACCTGCTAGAACATGAAACCCGGTCCATGTACATGCACAAAGAACCACTCACACAGCAAATTTTGTACCCTTGGATAACCTTAGAACTTGAAACTGTGTTGATAGACCAATATACGGGCACAGCGGGAAGTGTGTGTGTGTGTGTGTGTGTGTGTGTGTGTGTGTGTGTGTCTTGTCTGTATCTGCGTGTGTGTGCGTGTGCGTGTGTGTGTGTGTGTGTGTGTGTGCGTCCGTGCTTGAACTATGAAGGGCAGTCCCAGGTGCAATGAACACTTGCAATAGTGCCTTGGAAATCCTGGTTCATGTTAACAGCTCATCTGCAGTGACCCTAACGTCGGAGAGGCAACGATCAACTGTAATAGGTTTCTAACAAACTGAACCCAATCAGTATTGCAGTTAGAAGCGCACTTAACATTTAATTTATTGGTTCAAATGTCTACGTCATAATAAAATTAAGTAAATCGAGACACCATTATAGAAAAGTAATCCATTAAATACAGCCCCAGGAAATTAAGGAATCACCTCAGCTCACGTTACGAAGATATAATATTAACAATAGAAATATGATATCACAGAATGACTACATGCATATTCCGCATCTTGCAGGTTTCAAAGAGGCGAGAGTGTATTTCCAAATCCACGAGCCAGAGGTAAATTATCTCCTGGACTCAGCCACCATACAGGAGGTCCCTCACATTTCCAACCTGAAGTCTGAAACCAACGGAAGGATTGACCAGCTACGCAAAGCCAACATCAATATCAAGTAACCGGACATTTTCAGTAGGGCCTGGCAATTTTGTTTTTGACAATCGGGCACAGTGAAACAATCCTGTATAATTCAGATTTGAGGAGAAATGGAGTGATTAATAAACAGATCTATGGACTGTTCCATTTATTTTAAAGGTATCTAAATGCAAATGGTTCTAAGTATTCAAAGAGTTTCGTAGTAATGGTTCCTGCAAACTATCACGAGGGGATTACTGTTTGTTGTAATGTATCACCTGGTGTATTGTTGTAACTTCTCCTGTTGTCAGGGTAACGGACAACCATGTACATCCGTCTGGTCTAACTGTGGAGGTGAGTGTCATTGGCTCTTATTTTGACACATACCATATTTATTTTTTCCATTGACCCTATGAAGTAAATAACTTGTTCCATTGTTGGTCCGTGCAGCAAACTTGGGGCTTTCAGACAACACAAACAACTTTCACTCGAGTCCGCTATTATATTTTCATTACATACGGAAGTCAAATGAGTGCTGTGTTTAGTGTCACCGCTTGTCAGGTCCAAAAGAACCAAGTAAAATAAAGTGAGACGTCCTTGAAAATAATACCTCAGTTAGTTAAAGCAAATCTTATGTGTTCCAGGTCCACCAGACTAGCAGCGAGTTCGGCTGGGGCTCTGCCGTGGATGCCAATGACATCACAGACTCCCAACACAAGAAATACCAGGACTACTTCTATGACAACTTTGAGTGGGCTGTTCTAGAGAATGCTCTCAAGTGGTACTCAATGGAGCCCCAACAGGTAAAAGCCTACTGCAACCATCATTTTAACTGAGCAAAAATAATTTGGAAGTTCAATTACCGTTACTTATCCTCGATACGATTTCTTCTTTCTTAAATTGACGGAATTACTTTAAATATTGTCTTTTGTTGCAGGGACAAAACAATGTTGCACTGCCGAACAAAGCTGTAAATACGTTGCAATCAAAGGGGTATTTATGCCAAATGTCACTCACGGTCAGTTATTATTAATACGTTGGTCCTTGATACAAAAATCATGAGGTGTTGCCAATTATTTTTCTGGAAACCAGTAAGAAGTTGGATGAGACTGAGTAGATTTTAATGTCGCTTTGAACAGTATACCAGTTATGTCACACGTCTTGTCAGCTCACTATGTGAGGAAAGCTCGAAGTGATGCAGGTTCTGACACCACATGTTTGCTACATTGGTGAAAACCACGAGCACGGTTATAGTGCTGACAAACCAAGAAACATAATCAGGGCGAATCAGGATTCGAACCCACGACTGGACCACCCGTGCCCCAGTAAGTTGAATTGATTTCGGAGTAATTTTGAAGTGCTGTAAAATATATCGGAAGAAGGTAATAAATAATCCAAACCCTAAATCGCAACTCTTGACATCAGGATCAAAGTGAGAGGACACAACATATTTTGGGCAGTACCCAAATGGGCCCCTAGCTGGCAGTCCCAGTTATCTCCATCAGCTCTGAAGAAAGAGATGCAGTACAGGATTGGTGAGAGTGTGGGATACTTCAAAGGAAGGTGAGTTGGATATGAAACCCTCAGTCGGTGGAAGGAGAGGATGCTCAGATGTTCCTTGAATCACAAAGAGGGTGGTAGGGGAGGGAGGTATATAGTGATGGTCAGGTAGGCCGTAGTGTTTCTTGAAACACAAGGGGTGGGGGTAGGGGAGGGAGGTATATAGTGATGGCCAGGTAGGCGGTAGTGTTTTTTAAATCACAAGAAGTGGGGGTGGCGGGTTAGGAAGGAAGGTATATAGTGATAGCCAGGTAGGCCGCAGTGTTCCTTGAATCGAAACGTGGGTTGGGGGCGGGGGAGGGGGGCGGGTATATAGTGATGGCCAGGTAGGCCGTAGTGTTCCTTGAATCATGAAGAGGGTGGTAGGTAAGGAAGGTATATAGTGATAGCCAGGTAGGCCGCAGTGTTCCTTGAATCGAAACGTGGGTTGGGGGCGGAGGAGGGGGGCGGGTATATAGTGATGGCCAGGTAGGCGGTAGTGTTCCTTGAAACATGAAGAGGGTGGTAGGTAAAGAAGGTATATAGTGATAGCCAGGTAGGCCGCAGTGTTCCTTGAATCGCAACGTGGGTTAGGGGCGGGGGAGGGTGAGGTATATAGTGATGGCCAGGTATGCTGCAGTGTTCCCTGAATCGCAACGTGGGTTGGCGGCGGGGGAGGGGGAGGTATATAGTGATGGCCAGGTAGGCCGCAGTGTTCCTTGAATCGCAACGTGGGTTGGCGGCAGGGGAGGGGAAGGTATATAGTGATGGCCAGGTAGGCTGCAGTGTTCCCTGAATCGCAACGTGGGTTGGCGGCGGGGGAGGGTGAGGTATATAGTGATGGCCAGGTAGGCGGTAGTGTTCCTTGAAACATGAAGAGGGTGGTAGGTAAAGAAGGTATATAGTGATAGCCAGGTAGGCCGCAGTGTTCCTTGAATCGCAACGTGGGTTAGGGGCGGGGGAGGGTGAGGTATATAGTGATGGCCAGGTAGGCCGCAGTGTTCCTTGAATCGCAACGTGGGTTAGGGGCGGGGGAGGGGGAGGTATATAGTGATGGCCAGGTAGGCCGCAGTGTTCCCTGAATCGCAACGTGGGTTAGGGGCGGGGGAGGGGGAGGTATATAGTGATGGCCAGGTAGGCCGCAGTGTTCCCTGAATCGCAACGTGGGTTAGGGACGGGGGAGGGGGAGGTATATAGTGATGGCCAGGTTGGCCGCAGTGTTCCCTGAATCGCAACGTGGGTTGGCGGCGGGGGAGGGGGAGGTATATAGTGATGGCCAGGTAGGCTGCAGTGTTCCCTGAATCGGAAAATGGGTTAGGGACGGGGGAGGGGGAGGTATATAGTGATGGCCAGGTAGGCCGCAGTGTTCCCTGAATCGCAACGTGGGTTAGGGGCGGAGGAGGGGGAGGTATATAGTGATGGCCAGGTAGGCCGCAGTGTTCCCTGAATCGCAACGTGGGTTAGGGGCGCGGGAGGGGGAGGTATATAGTGATGGCCAGGTTAGCCACAACGTACATTTTACTAATACAATTCTTTTGACAATAATATTTCAAGAGGTAGGTGCACCTTTATGCTAGTTAGAGAATATATGCGTTTCGTGAAAATACCCAACGATACATTTATCTGACTGTTTCATGCAGGAAATATATTAGCTTACTTTCGATATTCATGCATATGTCATATATATCACATCTTGTGGTAGAATTGCAGCCATGTTTATTTTGCAGGGTACATATTATTTGTTAATACGAACGTATACAGTGGAGACCGCCTTGTGATAGATCGAGGGACATAACAATCGATGGATATGATCGTTACGGAATTACGGAGGGGAAAATACGTCTGGGGTTGATCTGGAGCAGATGTACGGTGTGTAATACACGACAGTGATCGTGGTGGGGATGTTGCACAATCTCATGAACATAGAAGGGGAGACAGCGCAGGGCATAGTGTCAATGTCGTTGGGGTAGTAGCGGAGGGGGTGTTATTAAATATATATCATTTGCTTGATGTTTCTTTTTAGGGATTGTAGCGGGCGATGCTTTCTTATAGTCCCATGGACAGTTGTGCATGGCGTCATTCAATGGCAGCTTTTCGCAATATTAAAAAAATACCGGCTCAATTATGTCTTCACACAATATTCCCACGAGGGGAGTTAAATCCAAAAAGACGGCTTACAAAAATGTCCTCCTAAGAGTGGTTGAGAATGTGTTTGGTTTAACGCCGCCTTGAACGGTATTTAAGTTATATCAGGGCGTGTCAGCTCAATGCGGGAAGTACCTAACACGATTAAGGGCCGAAACTCTCCACATTCGATTGTTTTGTTGTTTAAACGTCGCACTCAACAATTTTCCATTTGTATTGGCGGTCCGTAAATAATAGAGTCTGAACCAGACAATCCAGTGATTAATATTATGAGCAACGATCCACACAGTTGGGAAACGATGACATGCATCAACCAAGTCTGCGAGTCTGACCACCCGATCCCGTAAGTCGCCTTTTACGACAAGCACATAAGGACAAGCATGGGTTTGCTGAAGACCTGTTCAACACCGGATCTTCACAGCCGATTGGGGCGCCTCAGAACTAGCAGAAAGGATGTCTCTGTTTTGATGTAATAGATATAAAAAGATTTGATGTTGCATTAAAATAATGCCCAAGGCTAGATAATCACGACGTTTCATATTCTAGAATTAATCTTCCGCGGAAAGAAAACTGAGTGTGTAAACGGGCAAATTCAAATTACAAACATATTTTTGACAACAACAAGCTATTTTCGCAAAGTTTTTATTCATTTAGTGCCAGTTCTCGACCCCACCCCGACACACGCGCACACACACGCACACACACACACACGCACACGCACACGTACACGCACACGCACTATCAAAACGCTGTGACAAGTTCACCAACTTTATCTTTCAGATTGCCTCACTGGGACGTAAATAACGAAAACACTCATGGCGATTTCTACGCGCAACATCTACACGACCCCGATATCACCATGTGGATGTTTAGAGAGGCGCACAAGGCAGACCCGAGTTGTCTTCTCTTCTTAAACGACTATGACATCGTGAGTGGACATGGAGCCACCACGGTAAGTTCTGCTGCTGTATTATGTAAGTTGGCTAAATGTAACAAATCCAAATGTCATAATATGAATGACCACATGTCATCATAGGGTGCGGTCGAATAATTGATTTGTGGAATATGGATGCAGTGGTTGAAATATGCAATGGAACTCAGTAGATACACACCTTCTCGTTATCATCAAGACATGTATGAAAGGTTGAAACCCTTTTCTTCTTTTAACAGGGATATGAAGACCAAGCTAGGTATCTGCGCAGTAAGGGTGTCCCTGTTAACAGAATAGGCATTCAGTCTCACCTCGGTGGAGGAGGAGTTGACATCGATGCAATCAAGGTACGTGTGGTAACGGCGTAAAGCGAACCGATGTTTGAATCTAATTCCGTTAGTTTATGCCACCTTTTAATACAATTTTCATTGCCAGGAATAAAAATTAATATGTTTACAGCATCGGCTGGACGAAGTTGCTCGAGCAGGTCTGAAGATGTGGATCACGGAGCTGGATATTAATGATAGCAATGAGAATACAAAGGCTGACAAATATGAGCAGGTGCTCCGACTGTACTTCGGTCATCCTGCTGTAGAGGGGATCATGTTCTGGGGATACTGGGATGGCAGACATTGGCTACCAAAAGCTGCTCTTGCTAACGGTCCAAACGTAACAGTGAGTACTTCCTCTTCAACAATGTTATCTAATTTCGACCTTTTCGGACTTTCAAACCAGGTCGTCTAATCGCTAGTATCCATTCTTCTTCCCCTTAATGTACAAATGAGGGGGTATACGTCTGGACCAACTCGTTCAATACTTAACATACGGGGGCGGGGTAACGTGAGATGGGTTTAAAGTCGCGTTCAAGATTTTTGCACTTATATTGCGACGTATGTGCACGTGTGTCTTGCTGCTTGTATGATGCGGGTGTTATAATGCTGGCCTACTGAGATACCATGCTGCAGTTCAGCATGAATACCCCACTCAGACACACTCTACTGACTCCGAGCCGACCAGTCCTTGTTGTATCTCCGTCATGCCGAGCGCCAGTCACGGTAACAACAAGTACCGACCTTTAACGTATTTTTGGTTTGACGCTGCCATAGGATAAAACCATAGACCTTCCATTCTCCTGGCAGACACTCTAATCACTACATCATGGAGGCGGTCCTCAACCTGAGGACATAATGTTATACATTGTCAAGGGACGATTATCATGGGCAATTCCCTTTGGTAACTAACTAGACAGTGTTCCACAATGAATACCACACGAGTAGCGACCTCATGAGAGATCGAAAAGATGAAATGGAGTCAGTGAGATGATGATAACGTTGTGTCCAAACATTCAGGTTTAAGTTGGTTCATTCACCTATCCTAATATATATGTTCCGGCTCCAGCTTATACTCACTCACTCGGACACCGCGGTCAAACTCCCGTCACCCAGCCACAACATATTGTACATACAATATTTACGCTTTCACCACAAACTGTTTATCAAAATCACTTTGTAAATATGTTCATTACGTCCAGATGAGATGTTTACATTCTCTGACATGTTGTAAATGTGTATCATTTATGAATAATTTGTCCTATAAAATATCCCTTAGTGCCTTCGCAAATAACTGCATGGGGTGTAAACATGACCACAAGGCAACGATGTTAAGTATAGTCACTGCACCTAATTACCTATCTATATGTAATACAATCATCTTATTGTATAGCAGTTAGAAATGATGTAACGTATCCCCAATATCTACTGACATAACGGATAAAGTAAACGTTTGACAAGTCAGGGACTAACCAGACGTAATATATACATAGAAAGATATAGGACTGAGGTAGGCCATGATTTATATATAAAGAATAGTAAACGAGCTCCCGTGTAATACCAATTTTATGAAACGAGTGAATAGTTGTGGTATTTGACGAGCGAAAGCGAGTCAGATACCACAACTATTCACGAGTTTCATAAAATTGGTTTTACACGGTAGCGAGTTTAGTATTTTATTTATTACTTGCCATTTAAAACGTTTTTAGAAATATACTGTCGAGTGTGAATAGGCTGACACCTACACGATCCACGTCATAATACAATTGAGTTTAACAGAATAATACTTCAAACACGTCAAAAGTTGAAACGTATGAATTTAATACCATACAACGGTCTATCTTTAGAATTCAGGCGTCCGTTCCACAAAATTATCGTAGCGTTAAGGTTATCGCAACTCACATACTTTAACTTAGACCAACGACTGTCGTTGCGCTACAGTACGATCGCCTTGTGGAACGGGGCCTTGCACCTCAAAGTTTACAATCACGTCACAATACCCGATGACGTAATTTTTGGAATTTCGTTGCAAGATCCCTCGGCGAAACAAAGCCATGTGACGTCAGCCTAGCAACAAGGTTGCTGTGGTCATCGAGTGTGCTTAAGCTCCTCTCAGTGATCTATCATCTCCACAGGCAATGTCGTCGAATAAGCCAAGGGATGTTGAGAGCTTTGAATATTTTTCGTGAAACGTGTTCCGAGAGTACATAAGCACGCGTTTTGGTATTACACAATGTGTAATACAGCTGTATGTTTATTAAACGGGTGATCTCTTCACGGGCAAGTAATAAATTTTATTACCTGTAGGGTTACAAATACTTTAGTTCATAAAACATAAAAGTCGTATTGCACTAGTGCAAATATCACTTCACGCCCACCGGTGTATTGTTTACGTCATCCGGACGGCATTGGTGACGTCATTCGAATGTTTTTGTGACGTAAGGTCGGCAAAACAACGTCATAGCTGAAAAATGTTGATATCATTTCTGACACGTTGGTCGTGATTGGTGCATTTTTATTAATTGGGAGCTCAAATTGATTAAGAAATAACGGGTAATAAAGAAAATATTTAACTCGCATATGTTTGTTTTTTGACACACTTATTCCTGTAATAATCTCTATTTATTTTCTGTTTGGGTACTTCATACTTCACTTGTAAGGAGTAATCGATTAAGAGAGTATTGTAAGAAATATCGAAATATTTGGGATACTGATGAGTTAATTTCATCCTCCAAAATTGTCAATTAGATATTACACTGCGGGTAAAGTCAGATATTATGTCATTTAGTGAGTTACATGGAAATATGGTTCAACATGTTTTGCACCAAATGATGCATTATCAACGTTTCCCATGTTCTTATGTGGGTCATGCAGGACATGCCATTCCTCTAACAACGTCACGCAAGAAGAACAACATTTGGACTGGCTGAATCTCACGTGTTTTGTTGACGTGTGTGGATTGGTGTATAAAATCGAAGCCTCACGATATGATTTCTTGAATTGGAGTGTCATGTACTAGTGGATAGTAAGTCGTGGCCTCCACGTTGTAATCATGTGCCTCCCATGATTCTGTACAGTAGCAATCGTTATCAATGTGTTCAATTCCTATTCTGTTTCTCACAGCCAAACGCTGCTGGGCGGAGGGTGAGGCAGCTGATCAAGGGGGAGTGGAGGACCAACGAGTCCCATTCTGTCCAGGAGGGACAGAACCTCCGAGTGAGAGGATTTAAGGGTGGTTACACGGTGCAGGTTAAACATAACGGTAACGTCATCAAGACCGAGCACTTCACTCTGGGTGGCAACGGTGTAGACCTGACTATCAGTCTGTCGGGATCAGGTACGTAGTACATACATCGGGTTAAATCCGGTCAAACTTCCAAAAGGCCTTTTAGTTTATGACAGGTCAAATCATGTAGGTTACTCGTGTCAAAATAGCCGGCTCGTCTGCAGCCTAAAAAGCGGCTTCATCAGTCATACTCAGTTCCATTGGCAAGCTCATTGTTCCAGCAGACTCATTCTACAGGTTAGTGTTGAACTATATCAAAGATCGGGGTTGTCATCTTGCTCGTGGAACTTGTCTGAGGCAGAAAATGTAAACAAACCACTGTCGGCCATTGACAGTTGTGAGGTGTGATTTCCCCTGATGTCGGTCAAGTTCTGCCACATCCAAGTTCGGGCTTTTGTTTTGATTTCTTTTATTATCTACTGGGGTAATTGCAAACTACCTAATAGAACTTTCTCATGTAAAATAAATAGTAGAATGTTAATTCATAACATTTTTCTAAGATTGCGGACCTTTGTGTTGTTACGCATTGCAAGAGAGCACCGTTTTCAAAGCGTTGTTGAAATTTGATGTAGTCCCACTCTCGAGTAGATACCTCTTATTTTGATTTGGAACCGGGCGCTTTAGCGCGAGGTTTCAAATGTATAAATGCACAAACTACCTAAGAAGACTTACTCATGTGAACTAAATATTAGAATGTTAATTCATAAAGTTTTTAGAGAAATATATTCGTTAAGCATTTTAAAAACTATTTCTACAACCTGTCACCCCTACAGTGAAAATGACATAATCGATTTCCAAGAAATGACTGGCTGTGTCCAAATAGTGCAGAGCAGTTTGCGATGAAATTAAAACATTTATCTTTTGACGAAGTTTGGTGGGTTATTTGTCAACTTCTGTTTGAAGAAAAACTATGTGTCTTGAACACTTATTTTGAACTTCTAAAGACTATGGGTATTTTAATGTTGAACTTTATTTATACTTGTTACACATATTACTACCTGCGGTCACTTTTCGGAATGTTCTAAGATTGTGGAACTTTGTACCCTGTGTTGTTGACGCGTTGCAAGAGAGCGCCGTTTTCAAAGCGTTGTTGCCGTCATGGTAGAACTATAACGCTAAAGCGCTCGGTTCTAAATCAAAATAGCGGTATCTGCTCGACAGTGGAAGTGTTTCAAAACACGGTAGGTTTTTCTCCTTAACGTCAATGCATTAATCATATTACTAAATGTTTCTTTTACGCTAAAAATCCCGGAACCTTTGAAACATCACAATGACGATGCAGTATCTTTTATCTTAAGGTTTGGCTATTGCCCATACAACAGTAAAACGACATTAAAGGACTAACGGTGTGGCTGGCAAAGGGAATTAGATTAAAAGCTTCATTAGTATCTGAAATCAAGTTCTCAATACCGCACACAATATGTATTATCCATGTACACCTATATACCCAGTTAACACCGCAGAACGGTGCACAATGATGTATTCTACCTGCTAGGAATGTGAATGTGTTCATCCTTCATACCCAGACTTTCATTACCTTAATGAACATGAAGTGACAAATCTGGCGAACATAACTATAACATTCACTATATTGATACATAAATGGTAATAAATAGCAAACTGACGGCATCGAATGTACACCTAAATGCATATCTGTGACATGTGTCCTATACATGTTCCACTTCGGGCGTTCCTCCCACATTAAGCAGACACACCGTTATATGACTGGAATACTGTTAAAAGCGGCGATAAACCCAACTCACTTACTCTCTATACATTTTACGGACCCTTACTTGCATGTAACGCGATTTTTCAATACTTTTTTCCAGGGAACAACCCGCATGTTAACAACATCCTTATCGGATAGGTGCCGAGGTAATAAATGTTGCAACACTCACAGTTTTCTTTTTTTCTTTATAAGCAAATGAACATTTGTTGGTATTGGAAGGAGTTTCAGAAGTACTAGTTTCCGTAACTGCTGGGGAAAGTGCAGTGCATGTACACCAGAGTAGCAATGTCCTTTGCTTGACTGAAGGAGGGACTACTTCCGTTACTGCAACATCTCTTATATGCATACAATTTGCGAACAATTTACATGGCGCGTCCTGTGTTACCCAACGATCCTCTGTATCTCCAGGGCCGGCATTTCGTTAAACCTTCGTCACTACTTGGACCAATCCACAAGGTTTTCGCGATCTTAAATTACCTGCCCTTGATTTTCATCAACATTTTACCGACCACTCAAACGTCGAGATGAGGGAACAGAAAATGTATAAGCGAGGTAACTCGTACTGCCTACAAACCAAAGCCTTCAATGCGACTGGCAGCCATGTTGTTGATATCGCCAACTCACCATTGAGTATGGTTTATCACAAGCATTGCTATTGGTACGATAGACCTTGTAGCGTAGCCAATCAAATTGGCTGAAGGAAGTCAAGGGCAGGTAATTCAAGATCGCAAAAACCTTGCGGATGGGTCCAGGGATTAGTGTAGGTTTACCGAAATGTTATCCCTGGATATATAGAGGACGTGTGGGGCACTAGACATGTCTGATTGAATCTTAAAACGTATCACAACCGTAGACTACGTGTTACGTATACCAGTCTATTCTGGTACGAAATACACTCAGAGTTCAGAGCATCAACTGTTTACTTTCTTCAACTGATCAATGAAGTCCTCACTTTGTGCGATGATATGACACAAGCAAATCTTTTGGAATTTAAATGAAACGTACCACGTGTCTCCAGTCATGTAAACACCTTGGACCTCGACAACGTTTTGCCGACAAATCCCTTCACTTGAAAATAGATAGACCAAGGTAAACCCCTGACATTGCATAGGTCATTACTCATTAGCAGTCATTGGTATTAACATTTGTGGATGACTAAGCTTGGTGATATCATAACCAACTCGGATTGTAATTGCGGTGAGGAGAAACATTGTATTTGATATTCGTTTAAAATGAAATTGATAGTCTCGGTACTCATGGTTGTAGGGGGGCGGTCGGGTAGCCTAGTGGTTTAAGCGTTCGCTCGTCACGCAGGAGACCCGGGTTCCATTCCCGACATGGGTACAATGTGTGAAGCCCATTTCTGGTGTCCCCCGCCGTGATATTGCTGGAATATTGCTAAAAGCGGCGTAAAACCATACTCACTCACTCACTCACTCATGGCTGTAGGTTTACCACATGCCAGATACATTTCATGCAAAATTACTTTGTTTTCTACACAAGTACGTTTCCAAGGAACAATAATCATTGAGGATTTTCTGCAAGCTTAGTTTAATTTTATCGAGTGACATAAGTGATATACTGAACAACAAAAGTGTCAGTGACATTGAACCAATTTCGGTTTGCAACAAATAAAAGACTTCTGTAAGTGTTCAAATGGTTTAATTTACCATACAGATTTCAGAAAATGCGTGATTTCATAAAAAAACCACGAACATGCCAATATTTACAAATCAATAGCGTGTGTGTCCACCTCTGGTTGCAATGCAAGCAACACATCTTCGTCCCATGGAATGAACCAGGCGTTGCACAAAGTCCTGTGGGATATCTGTCCATATCTGCTGGAGCATGTTTCGAAGTTCCTGGAATGTCTGTGGAACACGTGGTTGACGTCAAAGGCGCCGATCCATCTCATGCACAGGTGCTCGATTGGTGAGAGATCAGGGGAGCGAGCCGGCCAAGGGATGACATTCACGTTGTTTTGTTGAAGAGAATCCTAAACAAGTCGAGCAATATGAGGCCGGGCGTTGTCATGTTTAAAGGTAATGCCTGGGCCATGACGACGCAAAAACGGTAGAACAACAGGGCCGATCTCGTCGCGGCAGCACTGTCCATTGATATTTCCGTCTACGACTATCAAACGGGTCCTCTGTCTTGCTGTAATCCCACCCCATACCATAACGCTGCCGCCCCCGAACCGATCTTCTTCCATGACACAATGATTGACGTAACGTTCACCTGGACGTCGGCACACTCGAATCCGTCCATCGCTGTGGCTGAGGTGAAAACGAGACTCGTCAGTGAATAGAACTTGTCCCAACTGCGTTGGCGGCCAGCGTAGACGCTGTCTGCACCACTGTAGACGTGCTTGACGGTTGTTTCCTGTCAAAATGGGACGTCTGGCGGGTCTTCTGGCGGCAATCCCTGCACATCTGTAGTGACGACGTAGGGTTTGTGAAGATATTCGTCGAAGGGCAGGGATGCTTCTTGCAGTCACTGTTGCTGGTTGGAATCGATTTCGAAGGTATGTTGTTCGAATCCAGTTGTCTTGTCGGTTATTGGTTACGCGTGGCCAGCCACTTCGAGGATGGTCTCTGACTGCATTCGTCTGTTGCCAACGTTGCCATACACACCAAATGGTGTTTCTGTGGACGTTAAATTGTCTTGCAATATCACGTTGACTCGATCCTGCTTCAAGCATACCAATGGCTCGCAGACGCTCATTTTCGGACAGGCATGACATTTAGTAATGTTGAATAATTGCGTAATTTTGTTGTTTTTCTGAGTGGTTGTTGTCATCACGATGCTAAACAATGCATCTGGAATCCCATTAACGCACATGATTTTTTATACCCATTTTTGGGTAGTGAAATGCATGGGGCTTGCATAAAAGTCAACTTTTGCATGGAATGCATGCTTTTCTGCAGCAGTTGCGTTTTTGTGACTTGATTCCATGCATGTTCTACAATATTGAAAACCAAACTTTACTTGTTTGAAAAATACACCAAAATATTGGTGTCACAGGAACTTTTGTTGTTGAGTATATATTGTCTTGTTACTAATATTAATTTTCTTTTCATTATTGTTAAGCCCACGTTGCTAAATGAAAATATCATTTCGTAAACTTTACATTATTTGTCAAAGTGAAAACATTTGTCCGTTGTTGCTGCACATGGGTGTTTGTCGTCCTCTCATCATACTTCAAGTGTGATCACTTGGACCCAAGGTTAACTTATGACATGTTGTTCGTCCGTTGTCTGTCCGTCATGGCATAGCATAGCATGGCATGGCATGGCATGGCATGGCATGGCATAGCATAGCATAGCATACAACACCCCATCTATCCTCTCCATCTATCCCCTGCGATGCTCCATTTGTCCCCTTCTACTCTTCATCCATCCCCAACGACGCCCCATCTATCCCCTTCTACTCTCAATCTGTCCACTACTCTCAATCTATCCCCTGCGACGCGCCATCTATCACCTTCTACTTTCAATCTATCTCCTACGGCACCCCATCTGTCCTTCTACTCTCCATCCATCCCCAACGACGCCCCATCTATCCCCTTCTACTCTCAATCTATCCCCTACGGGACCCAATCTGTCCACTACTCTCAATCTATCCCCTACGACGCGCCATCTATCCCCTTCTACTCTCCATCTGGGGGCATGGGCGTCCCAGTCTTCTAAGGTGCCACCGTTTGCTGTGCAGAGTTGCGTCCCTTGGTCACACCAGAAACCTATGATTGTGGTTCGAATCCCGGTTCATCCCGATTATGTTTCTCGGTTTGTCAGCACCATATCCGTGCTCATGGGTTTCTCCGAAGTAGTAAACGTCTGAAACCTGCATCACTTCGGGCTTTCCTCCCACATTAACTAGACATGCCGTGATATAACTTGAATACTGTTAAAAGCGGCGTTAAAGCCGACTCACTCACTCACTCACTAATCTCCATCTATCACCTACGACACCTAATCTATCCCCTACGACGCTCCATCTGTCCTCCTACTCTCCATCTATCCCCTACGACGCTCTATCTATCCCCTTCTCCTCTTCATCTATCCCCTGCGGCGCTCCATCTATCCCCTACGGCACCCCATCTGTCCCCTTCTACTCTCCCTCTATCCCCTACGACACCCCATCTATCCCCTTCTACTCTCCCTCTATCCCCTGCAACGCTCCATCTATCCCCTTCTACTCTCCATTTGTCCCTCACACACCCCATCGGTCCTACTACTCTCAAACTATCCCTGCGACGCGCCATCTATCCCCTGCGACGCTCCATATATACCTACGGCACCCCATATATCCCCTTCTACTCTCCATCCATCCCCTGCGACGCTCCATCTATCCCCTTCTACTCTCCATCTATCCCCTGCAACGCTCCACCTATCCCCTGCGACGCTCCATCTATCCCCTTCTACTCTCCATCTATCCCCTACGGCACCCCATCTATCCCCTACGACGCTCCATATATCCCCTTCTACTCTCCATCTATCCCCAACAACGCTCCATCTATCCCCTTCTACTCTCCATCCATCCCCAACAACGTTCCATCCATGCACTTCTACTCTCCATCTATCCCTTACGGCACCCCATCTGTCCTACTACTCTCCATCTATCCCCTACGATGCTCCATATATCCCCTTCTACTCTCCATCCATCCCCAACAACGCCCCATCTATCCCCTTCTACTCTCCATCTATTCCCTACGGCACCCCATCTATCCTACTACACTCCATCTATCCCCTGCAACGCTCCATCTATCCCCTTCTACTCTCCATCCATCCCCAACAACGCTCCATATATCCCCTACGACGCACCATATATCCCCTACGGCACCCAATCTATCCCCTACTACTCACCATCTTCCCCCTGCGACGCTCCATATATCCCCTTCTACTCTCCATCTATCCTTGCGACGTGCCATCTATCCCCTTCTACTCTACATCTATCCCTGCGACGCGCCACATATACCCTGCGACGCTCCATATATACCTACGGCACCCCATATATCCCCTTCTACTCTCCACCTTTTCCCTACGGCAACCGATCTATCCCCTACTACTCACCATCTATCCCCTGCAACGCTCCATCTATCCCCTTCTACTCTACATCTTTCCCCTACGGCACCCCATCTATCCCCCTTCTACTCTCCATTTATCCCCTGCGACGCTCCATAAATCCACTTACGGCACCCCATCTATCCCCTTTTTCTCTCCATCTATCACCTGCCACGCTCCATCTATCTCCTTCTACTCTCCATCTTTCCCCTACGGCACCCCATGTATCCCCTTGTACTCTCCATTTATACCCTGCATCGCTCAATCTATCCCCTTCTACTCTCAATTTGTCCCTTACGGCACCCTATCAGTTCTACTACTCTCCATATATCCCCTGCCACGCTCCATCTATCCCCTGCAATGCTCCATATATTCTCTATGGCACCCCATTAATCCCCCTCTACTCTCCATCTATCCCTTACGGCAACCCATATATCCCCTTCTACTCTCCATCTATCCCTGCGACGCGCCATATATCCCCTGCGACGCTCCATATAAACCTATGGCACCCCATATATCCCCTTCTACTCTCCATCTATCCCCTGCAACGCTCCATCTGTGCCTTACGACACCCCATCGGTCTTACTACTCTCCATCTATCCCCTGCGACGCTTAAAAAATCCCCTACGGCACCCCATATATATACCCATCTACTCTCAAATATATCCCCTTCTACTCTCCATCTATCCCCTGCGACGCTCCATATATCCCCTACGGCACCCCATTTATCCCCTTCTTCTCTCCATCTATCCCCTACGGCACCCCATCTGTCCTTCTACTCTTCATCTATCCCCTACGACACACCATCTATCCCCTTCTACTCACCATCTTCCCCCTGCGACGCTCCGTCTATCCCCTACGGCACCCCATCTATCCCCTTCTACTCTCCATCTATCCCCTTCTACTCTCCATTTATCCCTTCTTCTCTCCATCTATCCCCTACGGCACCCCATCTGTCCTTCTACTCTTCATCTATCCCCTACGACGCTCCATATATCCCCTACAGCACCCAATCTATCCCCTACTACTCACCATCTTCCCCCTGCGACGCTCCATATATCCCCTTCTACTCTCCATCTATCCCCTGCCACGCTCCATCTATCCCCTTCTACTCTCCATCTATCCCCTGCCACGCTCCATCTATCCCCTGCGACGCTCCATATATCCCCAACGGCACCCCATCTATCCCCATCTACTCTCCATCTATCCCCTTCTACTTTCCATTTATCCCCTTCTTCTCTCCATCTATCCCCTACGGCACCACATTTATCCCCTTCTACTCTCCATCTATCCCCTTTTACTCTCCATTTATCCCCTTCTTCTCTCCATCTATCCCCTACGGCACCCCATCTGTCCTTCTACTCTCCACCTATCCCCTACGGCACCCCATTTATCCCCTACTACTCTCCATCTATCCCCTACGGCACCCCATCTATCACCTTCTACTCTACATCGGAGGGCACGGTTGGCCCAGTCCTCTAAGGCCATTTACTCTGCAGAGTTACATCCCTTGTTCACACCAGAAATCTATGATTGTAGGTTCGAATCCATATATCCCCTACGGCACACCACATATCCCCTTCTACTCTACATCTGTCTCCTACGGCACCCCATCTGTCCTACTACTCACCATCTATCCCCTACGACGCTCCATCTATCCCCTTCTACTCTCTATCTGATTCCTCTGGCACCCCATCTGGCCTACTATTTTCCACCTATCCCCTGCTACGCCCCATCTATCTCCTTCGACACACCATGTATCCCCTACAACATCCCATCAGACCCCTACGACACACCATCTACCCCCTACGACACACCATCTACCCCCTACGACACACCATCTACCCCCTTCGACGCACAATCTGCCCCCTACGACACACCATGTATCCCCTACAACACATCATCTACCCCCTACAACACACCATGTACCCCCCACGACACACCATCTACCCCCTACGACACACCATGTACCCCCCACGACACACCATCTGCCCCCTACGACACACCATGTACCCCCTACGACACACCATCTACCCCCCACGACACACCATCTGCCCCCTACGACACACCATGTACCCCCTACGACACACCATCTACCCCCCACGACACACCATCTACCCCCTATGACACACCATCTGCCCCCTACGACACACCATCTGCCCCTACAACACATCATCTGCCCCCTACGACACACCATCTGCCCCCTACGACACACCATGTACCCCCTACGACACACCATCTACCCCCCACGACACACCATCTGCCCCCTACGACACACCATGTACCCCCTACAACACATCATCTGCCCCCCACGACACACCATCTACCCCCCACGACACACCATCTACCCCCTACGACACACCATCTGCCCCTACAACACACCATCTCCCCCCTACGACCCACCATCTACCCCCCACGACACACCATCTGCCCCCTACGACACACCATGTACCCCCTACGACACACCATCTACCCCCCACGACACACCATCTACCCCCTATGACACACCATCTGCCCCCTACGACACACCATCTGCCCCTACAACACATCATCTGCCCCCTACGACACACCATCTGCCCCCTACGACACACCATGTACCCCCTACGACACACCATCTACCCCCCACGACACACCATCTGCCCCCTACGACACACCATGTACCCCCTACAACACATCATCTGCCCCCCACGACACACCATCTACCCCCCACGACACACCATCTACCCCCTACGACACACCATCTGCCCCTACAACACACCATCTCCCCCCTACGACCCACCATCTACCCCCTACGACACACCATCTACCCCCTATGACACACCATCTGCCCCCTACGACCCACCATCTCCCCCCTACGACCCACCATCTACCCCCTACGACACACCATCTCCCCCCTACGACACACCATCTGCCCCTACAACACATCATCTACCCCCTACGACACACCATCTACCCCCTAAGAAACATTAAGTATCCCCTACGACAAATCATCTACCCCCCACGACACACCATCTACCCCCTACGACACACCATCTACCCCCTACGACACACCATGTATCCCCTTCGACCCACCATCTACCCCCTACGACACACCATCTATTCCCTACGACACACCATCTACCCCCTACGACACACCATCTACCCCCTACGACACACCATGTATCCCCTTCGACCCACCATCTACCCCCTACGACACACCATCTACCCCCTACGACACACCATCTGCCCCCTTCGACCCACCATCTACCCCTCCGACACACCATCTACCCCCTACAACACACCATCTATTCCCTACGACGACACACCATCTGCCCCCTACGACACACCATCTACCCCCTACGACAAATCATCTACCCCCCACGACACACCATCTACCCCCTACGACACACCATCTACCCCCCACGACACACCATCTGACCCTACGACACACCATCTGCCCCCTACGACACACCATCTGCCCCTACAACACATCATCTACCCCCTACGACACACCATCTACCCCCTAAGAAACATCAAGTATCCCCTACGACAAATCATCTACCCCCCACGACACACCATCTACCCCCTACGACCCACCATCTACCCCGTTCGACCCACCATCTACCCCCTACGACACACCATCTGCCCCCTACGACACACCATCTACCCGTACGACACACCATCTACCCCCTAGGACAAATCATCTACCCCCCCTCCCCCCACCACCACCACCCACCACCCACGACCCACCATGTATACCCTACAACACACCATGTATCCCCATACAAAACACCTTATTTCTCCTGCTACATTTGTATAAAAATGTCTGAGTTCATATATAGGTTTTCCAAGAAATGTCTTTCATTATACCGGCAACGATATTGGCGATATCAGTTGACACTATAAACACGTGCATGATTCACCAAAAGTACTTGATTACTGGTACATTACACATAAACCACAGCGTGACTTCCAGATAAACCCTTTTCAGTGTTTTCAGACGAAGTAAAGCTGAGTCATTTGCGCCTTTTGTTGCAAAGTTGACACCATGACCTGAAACGTTATGCGTTCACCCGTCCCGTGATCTGGCACATTCCAGAACAACAAAGAACTTGTTGAGCTGCGTATAGCGAACGTGTGACGGAATCTTCTTCCTGGTGTCTCGTGTTTCATTTTCTTTTACGATTGCAGGATTTGCAAAGCAGGTGCACCGACAACTCGGCGTCAACAGATATTTTCCAAATATTTTCTTGCTTTTATTCAAGGTACACACGTGATTTGATGCACTTCTCGATGCATCACAACATAGATCTTGATTATCGAGCAGATCGTCATGACTGTGGGCTGCCATTTTGTTTGAACGTAAATGCAAGACTTTAGTGATATAAGAGGTGGAATCTGATTGGTCAATGGGGAAGGCATAGAAGGAATTCCAGCCTAGTTCGGCAAGGGTGGAAACTTGGCTTTTATAGTCAGTTAACTCCCTTGCCTCCGGGAGATGCAAATTTGATCGGAGAAGAAAACGGTTTTATTATGGATTTCTGAGTGTGTTCAAAACGAGTGAAAAGTAAACTTCAAAAGAAAATCTAAGCACCGGCAAGTCCGAGACCCAGAAATGTTGTACCATACGTTTGTTCTACTTTAGCTACATGTTCTGAAGAAAATCGGCTTCATCATATTTAAATATTAGAAAAAAACACTTTCTGAAAGACTCTAACATCAACCTTTATGACACATTTTAGATTTATTTGTGGGGGCTGAGTGAAGCTGAAAGTCACACTAGGAACATACTGTGCATTGATAATAGTATATTTAAAATTGTCAACCACATACCTATCTTTAAAACTAATTTAATAATATTAGAATAGAAAAATATTGTTTAACAACACAAAACAATATATAAACGGACTAAAGATCGTCGGCAACACACCACACAAGAGACCGCAGGGGCTTACGTCACCTCTGCGACCTACAGGGGGCCTGTCCTCATCTGGCCTACACCTTATTTCGCCTACACTACTATCAAAACAAATTTATGGATGAGTGCACATCACACTCGTACCCTTATCCCTTAAGTATAATGAACTCTTCCAACAAGATAACAAAGAATGTAAATGACTTTTGATTCTGTAATTTCATTTTGTATATGAGATCATCTTCACAACTCAAATGTTTTCCCAACATCAAATATCATAAACACGCATGCATTATCATAGCACTGTACATTTATATCCATCATCTTCATGTTTTACAACATTAGCACTACATCATTACTAGAAAAAGGTACTGTAATTTGATGAAATGTTTGTCGGTAGAGAGCAGCCTGGACACTGGCAAAGGGCGGCATCGTGGCAGCAACATCTTCGACAGCTCGGTCGAGTTGGGCGTTGTAGATCTGCTGAACAGAGTTGATGTCTGTCTTCACTTGCTCCTTCATTCTGGCGATGATGCGTATGTGTTCTACATTCTCTGTAGGTGGATGACTGTCAGGCTTGGTTGATGTAATGTGGTCGCCAATGGTGCTGCATCTGCCATTTAGATATTAAGTACGTCTATTGTTAGTGTCGTCGCATTCAAGTCTGATTCAGGTATGGTGGCACGTAGTTCCAGGGTACATATCATAACCGAATGGCTATGTAATACACTGGATAATCGAAGGTCTAACGCCTTTAACAGCGCGAGGGCTCGTGTACAAGGTGGAAAGCTTTGGTTATAGAAGGGCCATTGTCAGAATAGATTTTAAGTTACACAATTTTTGTGGTCATTGTATGTTTTTGTAATGAAGCCTAATCACAGGCAAGGTATTTGAAGGCTGGGGTCCCCCCAAGGGCCAGGTTTTTGTGGTAACCTTCCAATTGTCAGACGGCCCGATTGTCAAGCAGCTTATACTGGGATTAGGTTAGGTTGATTTCACTAGTTACTGTTACCTGTTTATCTGAGTCGAAAGTGAGACTGCCCTATGGGCGGCCATTCGGTCAAAGAAAACAAAATTGACATAATGGACAAAAGTATGCATTAATAGTTAATTGTTACGAATAAAGAATGAACGATACAAATAAATGTTATTGTTTACATACAAATAATGAATTCAAAATACAAAACGATATCAATGAACAACTCGCAAACAAAAGTCGTCATATGTTCCGAAAGAACAATGTGTTCTAAAAACGTCAGTGCACAAAAAATACACTAAACAGCTAAAGGACAACGTTGAATAAAAGAACGCAAGATGGCACTGCGATTTGTGAAACATTCCGAGTTAAATCGGCTTTTTCTGCTGTGTATATGATAAATGCATGCCAAACTACTCAGTGTTTTACGTCATGACCTCTCCCTCTTTGGGACTTGCTGAACTTATTTAGCGATGTGCATGCACGTGTGCATTTGCGCGTGTGAGTGTGTGCGAATGCACGTATGTGTGTGTATGTGTGTGTCGGTGTCTCTGTGTGTATGTGTGTGCGTGTGTTTCGATGTGTGTGTGTCGGTGTGTGTGTCTGTGTCTGCTTGTATAAGTCCGGACTAATACCAATTTAATAAAGCTAACCAGCTGAGATACATCTACCATGCCGTAGTGAATACCCCACTCAGACAGTTTCTTATTTAATTATTATTCAATGCAGTCATTAACAAAAAACATGATCTTACATATGTCCAATATACTGTTAGAAGAGCAATCGAATTGCAGAATTGTATATATTGGTCCTCATGGTAAGTGGAGTTCGAGTCCTTCGACAATTATTCAGCCATGTCATACATTAACTCACGTACTGGGAATCTGCAAGGAAGGATAGTATGCACAATAACAAGGACAGATGGACGACACTGATTCTACTTGAAACTGGACCCCGTGAAGATCCGGGTTAGAATTGGACTTCAGCAACCCATGCTTATCGCAGGAGGTGAATAACGGGATCAGGTGAACAGGCTCACCCGGGTTTGCTACCTGGAATACAGCCCTTCTGACAACCCGGGTTATGCAGGAGGCTGCAGTGTTGGGTAGTCTTTACATTCTCCGAAAGTTCTGGGTGGGTTAGACAAGGCAGTGCTTCCTGGGAGAAGTCCCATTCGCTATCTGGGCTGCATCCCACGTAATTGGGACACGGTGATATGCATCAACCATGTCAGCGAGCCTGACAACCCGATCCCGTTGTCCCGTTCTTACGACAAGAATAGTCGACTTTTACGGCGAGCATGGGTTGTTGAAGACCAATTCTAACCCGGAGCTTCACTTGTCTCTCAATATGCAGCAGGTAAACAGCACACATCTTTGTAATGTTACGTCGTTCTATTTACTGTTTTAATAAAATTTAAAAAAAACAACAGTACCATTTGCTTAATTGGTCTGTCACAACGTTATTGTTTCTGTTGTAAATCTCAATACCGTTCTGCAGGGGGAATTCCCTTGATGTCAACAATGGTGCCGGTCGTAACGTATGTGACGGTTGCCTTTGACGGAATATTACTCACGGGTATAGCTTACATTTCATGCGTCAGGACACTAAAAGCTGTAGGACGCTCATCAATATTTTCTTTAACTGTGTGCATAACACAACAAATGTAACATTAAAAGCAGTTACAAAGTTTAACTGTTTAGTAAGTGTGACTTTTTCGGAACAAGTAAATGTTTTGGCCCGACAATACGTTGACTCATGCTCGAATGAGGAAATTACCCGATGCATCATTCTGCTGACGGAATATGTGGACATTCATTGACAAGGCAGATGTTCAGTATTTTATGTAGAGTCGACGCCATGTTCTATGGCCACTCTCTTTCCCTTATAAAGAGAAGATAACTTTATCTGACAGAAATATATACAAGAGCATATTACTGTAAACATATACAAAATTGAACAATTTAAAAAAATGAGCATTTATTTTGTCCCATTAGATCTAACAGACATAATTTTATTTTTGATGATGTATATCTGTATTTTGACTTGTCCAAGAAATTTGGTCCAATCTCCGTAGAACATGTGTTGCCCAGCTAGTTATATGTAAATTTATAAATAACCAAGACTGTCACTACAGATTCGGTGTATTTCGAGGGTATGAAATTACAACTTAAGAAAACGTAAGCTGAAGTGGAAACATTTGACACTGCTCAATGTTGTTGTTTTTTGTGTTCACCCGGAGCCTCGTTCGCGGATGATACGTCAAGATGTAGCCAACCAGTGAACGGCGTACACGAGGAGCACTGAACCGAGACGTGACTTGCGCTGTTGTAATTCCCGGTCATTTATCGGTGAGGAGAACTGTAGGCTGTGTTCTGCACCGGGTAAGTATGCCTAATATTGTCAGCATCATGGATGGAAGGAGGTTATTTATTGTTGTATCCGCATCCAAGATAAGTGTCCTACACACCTTGTAAGCTACAACGTTAAGGTAGTTATGCCACAACGGTAATACTAATTTTCAACCTCGTCTTCTTGTTTGGCTACGCTTGACAAATCCTTGTGAGGGACTTTATATTTTACCCTCCTTGAAGCGAACATACTACTTTAGGTGGGTCAGTGAGTCAGATGTAACTGCCTGTTCTTGTTTTTTATCTTGTTGCCGAAAGTCGGTGAATACCCGGACTGTCGGGTGACAGATACACTGTTTCATGCATGGATACCTTTGCGTCATTCATAGTCAATGTCATGAGTTTTTATTCGTTGCCCACATTAAATATTTACTTTAACGAAAATTCTTTATCATACATTAAATATGATTATATACAAAATCAAATCTAACAAAAATATTCTTGAAAACTTGAAGACCGCTGTTGTAAATGAAAGAATACACCATGGTGCTTGCGAAACGAACACTCTCTATTGACGAGTAAAATGAGAAATATAAAGCGAAACATTAAAAACTGATATTCACTCCATAAAAGACCACCTGTCAACGTTTTGCCTTGCCCATGTGGAAATAATGTGAAAAAATAGTCAAGAGTTTGTGTTCGGGCTTAACACTTTCGATAAAGGGAGACAATTTAAGGTGAGGTCATTCTTGTACTGCAGTGAAAATATCACTTTTTCTCAACGTCAGAAACCTGAGTCTTTCACACTAAAGTATATAATACTATGCATATCTCTCTCTTATGTTTGCACAGTTTGGTGCAATGCAACTGATGCATTCACTGTACATAAATCATAAAATGTATTTATTACTGAACAGTTGTGAATTTTTACATTTATATTCTAAGCACCCCATATGATTATATGAACGTGTAGCTGGAATGTATCAGGTGCTTTGCACGAGGAGAATTTGGAACGAATCTAATGTTGACTTGCCATTCTACAATGATCACCGATATCTGTCACTCCCTCATAAATTACTACAATCTGACATCATTCACTCTCACAGAGACTTAGTATTTGTATTTCAATTGATTGAGTTGTGATAACTATATAACTTAGTTTATCATTTTTATGTTGTGTGAACACAGTTCAGTTGTCATCTTATTGCTGCCAAAGGGCTGTTTGACTGAGTGAGTAGTAAAACTCACTGTTAAAACAGACTATAGTCAACAGAGCATTGGACCGTAACCGCTATAGACTACTAATCCTTTCAGAAGATTGAACAATTGGGAACAATTACTGTACTTCAATGTCTTTCCGCAGACAACACGTCAGGACTTATTTTCGATGAACATCTCCCCTGGGATGGTCACATCCAAAACCTAACAACTAAATGCAGTAAAGACCTAAACACCCTAAGATGCCTAACTGGCTCTAACTCGGGAGCCTCCAAAGATACCCTCCTCTCTCTCTACATATCACTAATTAGATCAAAACTAGACTACGGCTGCGCCATATACAACACCCTAAACAACTCTCTATCTAAAAACTTGACTCAATACAATATCAGGCTCTCAAGCTAATTACACGCACCCAACATGGCACCTCCTACACTTCACTTCAGGCCTTAACAGGAGAAATGCCACTAAGTCTAGGCAGGGAACAGCTAAGCTTAAATTTCAGGGCCGCGTCCCAATCAAACCCTCTCATCAAAAACTTAATAAACCAAAATATCAGCCCCCAAAACCAAGCTCTTGCTCGCAAACACCCCTTACTTACCACAATATCCCAAAGAATAACAAACTACCTAAATGAACACCAAATTAGAAATCTTTAACAAAACTGCAAACAATCAAATATCTTCACCCCTAAACTTAAAATACCCAAAATAGACACAACACTGGCTAGCCAAATAAATAAACAAACCGACCCAAACATAACTAAAACCACCACACTAGCATACATACACGAAAATTGGCCAAATTGGTGTCACATTTACAGGGACGGATCTTCAGATCCGACCTCCAAACACACAGGTTTCGGAGTCCATACCACACAACCAACTAAAACCACACAATCCTTCCGACTCCCAAACAACCAATCAATATTCACGGCAGAACTAATGGGCATGGCCTCAGCCCTCCATAATCAAGAATCCCCAAACCACCAAAAAATCCTAATACTTACCGACTCCCTAAGTGGACTGCAAGCCCTCCAAAACAAAAATACCAAAAACCGACCTAAATTAATAAATCAAATACTTAAAAGCTCCAACGACCTAACTAAGGCAGGCAAACAAATAACCTTCTTGTGGATACCCGCCCACAATATACGGTAATGAAAACGCCGATAAGGCAGCCAAACTATCCCTCAAAATCCCAGAAATAAGCTTAAACTTACCCATCTCAAAATCAGAAATTAAAAGCGTAAACAAGCAAAAAATCACCAAAAAATGGCATAACCTATATCTAAACTCAAATAGCCAAATCACAAAAGTACTCAGCAAACCACTAACCAAACCAAAAATTCTCCATCCATCAAAACAAATCGACAGAGTAATCACTAAACTCCAAACGGGACACACCACCTAAATAACCACCTAAAAAAGTAAAAAAAACACTACAGGTAACTGCCCACACTGAAACCCCAGAACACGCAGTCATCCACTGCACACACTACCTAACACATCGAACCGCATTACAAACCACCCTCAATCTAAACAAGGCTCTCACTCTAGAAGCAATACTAAACCTACAAAATAATCTAGAAAACTTCAAGGCCTTAGGCGTATTCTTAATCAAAATGGAACTAATGAAACGCATCTAAAAACACTATAATCTACCAAATCCATATCACATAAACAAACAAACATTCACCATACCCAGCTCCCTTAGTTCTACTCCCCAACCCCATCGGCATCTATTCCAAATCTCAAAATTCCCAAATTCTATATAAGCAACCCCTAAAGCCCCCTCTTCGGTTGCACACACCACTTTCTCCCCTTTCGGAAACACATTAAATGGCCTGGCCGGGCCCGTGTGCGAAATACGCATCAAATCTCCAAAGTAAGTAAGTAAGTAAGTGACAACACGTGTTCAGTACAGGTGTCATCTTCTATAGCCTCGGTTACACTTCACTTCACTTCACTTTATTCTCCAGAGAACCACGCATGGTGGTATTAGAGTACATTTTACATGTCAATCATTATATACAAGCAGTCAAAATGGCGGCGGACTAACACAAAATATTGTAGGTAAACAGTTGTAGATATAGTAAGCATGTCTATTATCTAAGTTTTGATATTACAGAGAAGATAACATTTATAAACTTTCCTAAGTTTCTTAAAACAGTGAAACCTGATGATGTAAACAACCGCCTATAAGATACCACACTTGACAATTTGGTTAGTTTTGTTGAAATACATCTTTTTTTTTATTTTCATCAAAAGCAGGACAACGAAATATATAATGAAACTCGTCTGCTATTGTCGGAGAGTCACACAATTTACAAGTTCTTAATTCCCTTGGAGTATTATACCAACGCCCTGTCTCAATAGGTAAACAATGATTGGATGTTCTAAATTTTAATATTGGGTAGTAAATATATTTTGGCAATAAGATAAAGGCATCAAGTGATGGTAGGGTCTTAATGTGTTTATAAATAATATTGTCCCTTGGGACTTACTTCTATTGCATTCCTCCACACTGTGATCTTTTAGTGTCGTTTCTACTTTATTAAGCAGCCATGTTCTTTTAAAATTACCTGGGAACATATAAACATTACTTTATGAGTACACGAGTTAAGGATATTTTCAACAAACTTAAGCCAAGAATAAGAATGTTTATTTAACACACTATCTAAAGACATGAAATTGTACAGTACCGAGGATAACTTGAGGTGAGACAGGGGCGTGTTGAGTTTATACCAATAACTAATAATTATTTTAGAAACATGGGTGCTGATAGGAAATCTTCCAAATTCACCATATAAGAAATAATTCGGTGTGGACATTCTGAGACCAGAGGCTAATTCTAAAAACTTGGTATGTATATTTTCAAGTATATCTATTTTAACATGTCCCCAAACTTCAGAGCCATATAACATAATGGGTAAAATCATTAAATTGAATGCTTTAAATACGCAGTCATCATGGGGCGTGGTCACCCTGGGTCTGCCTGTTCTTGGCCTGTCAGCGGTCCGCCCTGTCTGTCTGTAACGTTGCATCAAGTTGGTAACGGCAACACGGGATCAACCGAAGGTTCGTGCAATATGGGCGTGGGTGGCTCCCATCTGTACCATACCCAAGGCTCGTTCACGTTGTTCGACTGTGAGTCGTGGCATTTCTTTTGTGTTTTTTTTATCACTGTAGAAGTGTCTGACTTGCCGTTGCAATCGTTTTATACCCTTACCCGCACGTGCATTTGCAGTTGTCCGTGGTGCACGTGTTTTTCACTTTTTCGCGTGTTATCTCGCAAACATGTAACAGACGATTAACATTTTCTGCATACAGTATTGTTGTATTTAGGTTATGTGTTTTGGATGGACTTCATCGAAAAAAAAATTATACTTTGTCTGAAATTTATGTTTTCAGTTGGTAAAGTTTCTTTTTGACGTCAGTTTAGATATGGTTTCGTTGATTCCTATGTCTTCGATATTTTCTCCTAGCTTTATGGTAGTGTCTACGTATCAGAGTACATTCTTTTCCGAACCAAGGTTTGTTAACTTTATGTTTCTTATCATCGCCAGTATAATTATATGAGGGGGAAGAGCTATGCCAAATGTATTTATACCTGCATTTGTAAGAATATCAGAGAAGATAACAGTTGCATTATTTGCCTTCGTAGTGTCATCAACCACTTTATCTAATAATGTGCTTACATCTTGTATCTGCATAACATCAATATTGTTCCTGTATTGGTTTGTTTTTGATGAGTCATATCTTTTGGGTTTTGTAGAAATTGTTACAAGTTTACTGGTAGATGATTTAGGTACATTACCATACATTCTGCTATTCATACTTGATAACGAAAAAGCTATAGAACAATGTACATCTGAGTATAGGGGAGAAAAATCAACAATTTCAAAGCTCTTAAAATATCTACACCCCAACACTTCCGGCCTAGTTGCCAGGTTACCACGTGTAAACATCCGGTTTGTATTTGGAGGAGCACGATAGGGGGGAAGCACCGACGGGTTTTGTAATTTTCCATCTACATAAAGTTTGTCTTGGATGCGCATTTACCTTGACTCCTTGCAGAACGGAACAAAGGTATTAGGACCTCTCGACGATAGGTACTAATCCACATATACGTGGATATTAGTTTCGAAAACAATGTTGTTTTAGGTCACATGTGAGGATTACCCTGTACTGAAACGGTTAGAACTTGTAGTCCTTGTGTCTAATCGTTGATAGGATTAGTTACCTTTATTGAAAACTTACTTTGAGGGTTAATCCTGTACATGTCGGACAATATTGTAAATTATCTTATAAAAGAAGTTTGATTGGACATATAGGGTACTTTAATTAGTTTCTATTTTTCATTGTTTAGCTTGGTTTCGCATTATTATTCGGACCGCATCCGTGGTCTAGTGGTAGAGCGTCTGCCTCGATCCCCTGCCTCGTCATACCAAAGAATTTTGAAAGATGGTACTTGTTGTATACTGTCTTGCACTCGGCTATAAGGGGCTAACATATGGACTCGTCGGCTCGGAGTCAGTATATTGAGTTCGAAAAAGTTCATGTCGCATTTAGGTTTGAATTTTTGCTGATTCTTGCTTCACTCATCACGAATCTCTTATCCTGCATTGCATGCATATCTTGTATTGGAATAACCAGGAGTATACCTCAATGTCAGTGAAATGTCCACTTAAGATACTGGGATACTGAAATACCATGTATTGAGTACCTACAGGAAACTGCTACATCACGCATTTCAAGAACTCATGTTCCGAAAATATAAGTATAACTCAAGCTTACCTCATTCGTCAAAAATGAATACTTGTATTCTGCAGCCATTGGAACTGTGGTCCTTGTGTATCGTTTAGTGTTTCATTACTGTTAGTTCAAATTATTTCAAGACTTGAGCCTTGTCTTTATCTCAGTTAATAATTAATAATCTAAGGTTATCTCGGTCTTAAGAATAGTGGTGGGCACATCCTCTCCATAGAAGGCATATAAACTGATAACTACGCCGCAGAAAGTGTTTAATCCTTGTCCGATCATTTAAACGCGCTTTGATGTTTGTATTCTAATTAACTTGTAACTTTTAACTTTTAAAATAAAGACCTAAAATAAAACAATATTCAGATAATTAAGTACGTATAATATCTAATTGTCTTGGTTGGACGGTATCATCGAACAAGAATTTTTTGTTGATCACTTAAAGACTTAATTGGTATCAAACAACCATCGACATTTCTCTTCTGACTTCTTCTTGAAATCATTGCATTATATTTCCCAAGACTCTGCATGAGTTTGATATATCGAGTGTTACAACAGTATAGCTGCAGTAAACTACGTGCCTCGCGTTGGCTGCGTGACAGGGATGTCATCAGTTAGGAATGACACTATTAACTATTATAAACACGTCTTCTACAAACTGAAAAAGTTGGAAGAATGATGTTGGATGATAAATAAAATCTCACCCTCGTGTCTTTTGATATCAAATATATCAACACTCGTTGATAAAAGTGGAAAAAAATCCTCGACAAGCCTCGGAGTTTTCCCACATTTATCAACTCGTGTTGATATATTTGATATCAAAAGACACTCGGGTGAGATTCTCTATATGTTTCAAAGGTGTAGCTTCATGTGAAATACACGCTCATAGTTAGTTCATATAAGGACACATACACAATTCCGGTCGTTGCATGCATTTCCTTCCATATTTGCGTTCTTTTCAATAGTGTAACATCCGGATTTTGGTCCCGTATTTTGCTCCATGGCAGTTTTTTCTCTGGCCATTCTGTTTCTTCATTTTACTAAGAATGTAGATCTTGCCCACCAGAACATGGTGTCAACCCATTGTGATCCAGAGACTACTTTTGAACACATATCATCAGGGTTCATTTCAGAAGAGTCATGGCACAATTAAGTGGGTATGATAGCACCCAGTAGTTTTCCAACCCTGACATTCATAGTTGTTTTGAAGGATCTGCTATTACTTCTTACCAAGCATTGTACATTCGACCTGTCTGATCAAAATTTAACGCTCCGTAAAATGAACGCGTTTAAGAACTATATATGTTCGTTTTGTAACACAGTGGAGGCAATTTTAACGTCTCGACAGTAACGATTCTTTTGTGATTGACTCAGCATTATTGATAAATGCTACTGAGCTTATCATGAAACTCGGATACGCTTCTACCAGCAGAAACATCGACCCAGTTGTAGTAAATATGTGCATGCAAATGTGTCGCTTATCTGTGTTTTCATACCCTCAGAGCGATTTTGTCATCAGTGTCACAAAATTTCTATATGCTTTTGGCCTTTTTATCGTGATGAACCTTCTCATGATTATAGCTCTGTGATATTTAGGATGACCTCATTCCACATGTTGCCTTCATATTTCTCTTGATGTCATGAGCTTTTTCTCCTGCTACAATATTAGTCAGTTGGCCACCAGCGGAAAAGAGGCTTAGTTTAGATTTTCGTTACAACATTTTCCTGTATACCTTAAACCTTTTCTATTGCATAAAGGAGGTATCTGTTCACAATTTTCATTGAGTAGTAAGCTTGCAAGTGTGTGCAGGAATTTTCAGGGGATCAAAATTGCATAAATTGAAGGAAAAATGCATAATTTGTCAAAATTGGCTGTAACATTTTTAATAAGTCATTAAACTATCCAATTACAGTTTATATGTTCGGTTATCTGAATTTGGCAAACATTTTGTTTCATTTAACTGTTATTCTGATTCTCAGTCGAAACATTGGTAAAAATCATGTTTTTTACTTCAATTTCAAATCTTGTGAGTAGGTAAAACACTAATTCCATTGAATTGGGACAATAAAACCACTATAACTGGGTATTAAAATCTGCCTTAACCATTGTACTATCCTATACAAAAAACAAAATGAAAATATATTACATAGGGGTTGAGATATTGTATACAATGTTACCCCACCCCCCAAAAAACAAATCTGACGAAAATTGCTTATTGAGATATGGTGGTAGATGATGTTGCTGTAGTGGATGAGTTGGATAATTGCAACAATGCTTAAAAACACCAAAATAGTAAACTCATAAAGAAAAATGATGTTTCAAGTTTTTCCGTGAGTATTTATGGTGGCCATCTTGAATATTTACTTTTTGGGGATCAATTTACCACAGGAGTCAGTGAATATTGTATATCATTGAAAAGACAATGTAAAAAGCTTTCATATGATATATTACATGACCATGTTGAAGAACTATATTATATCTTGATTTTGAAAACAGGTAAAAATGGCGGCCATCTTGAAATTCAAGATGGCCACCATAAATGCTCACGGAAAAACTTGAAACATCATTTTAATACCCAGTTATAGTGGTTTTATTGTCCCAATTCAATGGAATTAGTGTTTTACCTACTCACAAGATTTGAAATTGAAGTAAAAAAACATGATTTTTACCAATGTTTCGACTGAGAATCAGAATAACAGTTAAATGAAACGAAATGTTTGCCAAATTCAGATAACCGAACATATAAACTGTAATCAAAGACATAATTTGGATAGTTTAATGACTTATTAAAAATGTTACAGCCAATTTTGTCAAATTATGCATTTTTCCTTCAATTTATGCAATTTTGATCCCCTGAAAATTCCTGCACACACTTGCAAGCTTACTACCCAATGAAAATTGTGTACAGATACCTCCTTTATGCAATAGAAAAGGTTTAACGTATATAGGAAAATGTGGGAACGAAAATCTTGTTTTTCACCCCTGGCCAACTGACTACATGAACTGAATGACTAATACTTGACAATTGTATACACTGATATTCCCATGGTAACCAGACACTGCTGGTAGAATACACCGCAGCTCAACATAATAATTATTGATGGTAAATAGACACCTCGTTTATTGTCTGGTGTACACTTACTCTGTATGTATGTGAGAAACTCTGCTCTCTGGTGCATAATCATGTGATAATAACAATGTAATTATTTGGTGACCGTGAATGCCTTTAAAATATGCTTAACGTATCGGAAATGCTAATGTGATGTATTAGTGAGGTTCTTGCATGCGATGTTTTTATGCCCAAACACAAACATACACACAAACACACACACACACACTCATCACACACAAACACACACACACACACTCATCACACACACACACACACACACACACACACACACACACACACACACACACACACGCACGCACGCACGCACGCACGCACGCACGCGCACACACACACACACACACACGCCTATACACACACTCAAACTGTCAGGGTCACACCCTTCACAGGACGCCTTTCTTTCAGGGGGGACGCAAAGATCCTCTTTGAACGGTATATGATGGTTTGACACTTTCGTATTCAAACCGTCACAATATCTAGAATTAGCCTTGGGGAATTAGCTCTGGATCGGGCACCACCTTCAAAGAAACCAAACAAAGTGTCTATGGCCAGCTCCTTATTGGGGATTTCTCGACAGTCATTTCACATTTAAAATAAGAAATATTTTTACATATAAAGTACAAAGTCATATAGAACATTTACAGTTTCCATAAAAGAAGCAGTTATCACAATAGTGCGTGATATTAAACAATGATTATACATAAGAGTGTAAATGTCATGATATACAAATGTATCATGGGCTTAGTGATAAAACAACCAATTACAAATGATATTAAAGTCAGTCTACAAAGATACCTGTGAACAAAGCTTACATGATCTTATGTGATACTTATTTTCAGCCACTCCTAATTATGATTACGCCTTGCTAAATGGGACTGCCATAAGGTATGTCTTATTTACGTATAAACCTAGTTAAACCCAATATCGGTATCGAATGTACGCAGATTTAAATATAAATAACAACATGCGTTGGCTGTACTTCTGAGCAAATATCATTCATTGTTTTATGCTGGTATATGTTATACTTGAAGGCCATATCTATAATTCATCTAAACTACCGGAACAAACAAACTATATCTGATAGCATCCACATACACTGAGTTAACGGGCCCATTAACAAATGTCCATTCACATTACTGAATGGTATAATATATGGATATATGTATATTTTTAGGCATTGCTCGTAATGTAGACATGTTTGCTGAAGCTGTGTTACAAATGCATTATGCTCAGACCTATGTAAATACAAGAGAGTTACCTATCTTATTTGTACATCGCTAACAGATTAACTAAATGATTACATGGATATTATTACTGATTTTAGCTCTGGCTTAGTTGTGCTATTAGCATAAATATGTGTGATGTGAATACATCATATATTAGCTACAGAAATTAACGTTTTCTGCCAGGCTAGATCCATCAAATAACTCATATAAAAATTATTTAAAACAGTCTGGATTTTGTTTATGAACAAGTAATACATGCAATGTATGGTTCATCATAGAATCCTTACATTAAAAGATAATGTACATACCTCGTGTGATATAAAAGGTCTGATCAAAGTGAAATAGTTCGTCTGCATTTACGCGACATTTTCACATATACAAAATAACTGAATCACACTAAAATATCAATAGGCAGATAAAATACACAGCTTGCTACCACGACACCCGAATGTTAACATCTTATTTCCGACTCGGAACATGTTTGATATTCAATATATGCTATACTGTGGAGTTAATACTTAAACGATAGTTTTGTCTAAACCTAACGCACGTACATTTGACAGATAAGTCCGTTAAATAGATACAACTCACTTAATATATTTGCACTTATACACGGTCAATAACATAAGATTAAACACCTTTACAGCTGGTAATATTGCTCCATATACGATACAAATTATAAAACAATTTAACTTATAACTTTAGAGAAATAGTAAGGTGAACATGACTTACCTTCAAAGAAACCAAACAAAGTGTCTATGGCCAGCTCCTTTATTGGGGATTTCTCGACAGTGAGGTACCCCCGGGGCTAGCCAGTATATATACTCTAGACACCTTGAATGGTCACGAATTTACTGCATGTTCAATTATCAGCTTGATAAGAAAATTTGAGTTCGTGCGCCGAGAATAGGGATTAAGGCTTGCCTAAGAAGTTTGACCAATAAGTTGAATAATAATTGATGAAGTAGTCCGAAAATATTGATATGAGTTGGACGTATCAGCAAACGTGTGACAAGCGCTCATTGCGATAGAGGCTGAGACACGTACAGATAGATAGTACTGACCATGCTCAAAGGATGTTATGTAATTTTCTAGATAGCTGCGACCTTCACATGTGAGACTGATTGAAAACAGCACCTTAGAATTAATTTAATATAACACAATAAAGACTATTACCACAGTTAACTATTATATAAATATTGAGGAAAACATGACCAATTTTACAACTATGACAGGTAGATGAACCAGCTGTTCATGCAGGCTATGACATTCCATTGTGATAAGATGTTGCGTTCAGATGCACTGCCAAGATATTGTAAATGTACACATGAGCGAAACTACATTCACATAATAAGTCCCCATAAGTTTTATCGGTAGTTTAGTTCTCATTATTTGCTAGGACGCAACTTCTTATATTCGTGTAAATATGGTCAATTATTGTCCAAAAAGAGAATGGTGCTTCCTTATAGTAGCGTTTCAAGAGAAGGAAAGGCTGGTAGTTAGAGCTGCCAGGGAAGGCCACGTGAAATGCATCAGTACGCTCTGAATAAAGTAAAGCTGTCAGGTGTGATGGTAAGTTACGTACGTCCACAAGTTCTCAGGTTAGACAGACAGGCATTATTATTTATGTCTTACTTGTAGATCTGTGGAGACAAACACTTACTTCAATAATTCACTATGACTATTTCTTACAATTTAAAAGTAATGTACAGGGTTGTCTTTCTGATTGTTGAAAGATTCATCTTTCATTACATTCGCATATTTGTCTACAGTGTCAGTATTATTTATGATAAATACATATGTTCAATATCTAACAATATTCAGAATACGTCAAGTCAGGATGTAGTTGTCCATAATATTTTGTCAAAGCATAAACAAACTCCACTAAGAGTTTATATATTATTGACATATTCGTATATGCCGATAAAAGGTTGTCTCGTAACTTCTTCTAATTATAATTATTCGCAGAAGGGCATAGTTGTACGCTGACCCTTGTCAGTCGGGGACAATACTAGCCAGGTGGCGAATTGATTTAAAATATGAATCGATTTGAAAAAAAATCTGTCGAAAAGAGTTGACGATACACATCTTTTGCAAATCCTGCAATCGACCAAAATCTGCACGTTGAAATACATGTTGTTTACGCACTGGATGTCTACTTCGTTACGCGATTTTGTTTGGACTATGCATGGACTCGTTTGTCCGGTCAAAATGTAACTCCAGAAATCCAGCCTGGTTCGGGAAGGGAGGAAATTGGGCTTTCATAATCAGTCAACGCCCTTGTCCAAAAAAAGATGCTTCTCCCATAGTTCATGAAAACATAGTACGTACAGTAAAACCGTTGAACCGAGGGGACATTGGCCAAGCAGGGGCCATACACTATTATATCTTGACCAATTGAACCAGTGGTCGATATGTGTAATATCTGATAACAAATTAAATACACTTTTAACACGAATCATTCTTAAATCATATCTTCAGTGACCCTCAATCCCCGTTCGGGAAATCTGTGAGTACTTAATTGAAAAGAAAGTCTTAGACGCGCCACATCTAAAAACGGATGATTAATCCGAAAAGTAATGTTAAAGGTACATGTCAACAAGTGATACCTAGTTAGTTCTTTATGAAACACAGGTCATCCAATCGGTCAATATGAACTGCGGCAGAAAAGCGCATGGGAGAAAAGCTTAAAGAGATGCAGGTCATCGAGGTTTACTTGTAACACTGGGGAAACCTATGAGCAAGGGTATGGTGATGATAAACCAAGACACATGACGATGACTTTGGGATGTAAACGCTCAATGACAGATTTCCTGGCTTGGCGTGTCTTGCAACTGGAATCCAAATTCGCCCTGGTTATACTACTTTAGGTTTACCTTCCACATGAAGGTGACACAGCTTGGTATGACCATTCCAAACCCAACTGACACTCTATTTAAAAAAAAGAACGACAATTATTCAAAGTGTTTCCAACCAAACTCACTGTCGCAAGATCCCCGTGTGTCAACCTCATGTCTATCGGATAGGGAATAGAACTATTAACATTCAGACTTGAGTTGCCCACTTCATCATTCCATTACATCATACCATTTTCCGATGGACGCGCATTGCCAGGATGTTGAGACATCCACATGACACCAAATGATTTTTGCTACGGTTGCTTCCACCCGGCGATTAATAATTTGTATCGTCTAAGTTTTACTTACACTACAACTGTTATCGTTACAGATGAAAAACACATGATATATTTATTCTTTTTCAGTGCGGGTTGTCCATCACACTTCATTCAAGGTGCCCGTTTTCCCCGTGGGGATGAAGACCTTCTACTTGGGCGTGGCCACAGTGCTGGCCGGGCTGTGTCTAGCGCTTGTGTGTGACGCGGAACCTGACAGCCGTCTCAACTGGCTGGTAGGTACATCAGGGTGACCTATGCGTATGGGTTCGAATCCCGACTATGTTTCTAGGTTTGTCAGCCTATATCCTTACTCGTGGGTTTCACCAAAGGAGTAAACGTCTGAAACCTGCATCATTAAGCTCTCCTCCCACATTAAGCTGACACGCCGTGATATTAATAGAATACATGTTCACAGCGGCATTAAAACCAAATCACTCACTCACTCACTCTATGAAGGTTCATACTGCAATGAACTCACACAAAGTGAAGGTCAATTCTTATAAAAAAAAATTATCACAATTTCTTACCTCAAAGGATGTAGGCCAAGATCTAAACACAATTTTATTTAGTACGTGTGACTTCATGTTTACACTGACAGACATACGACAACCAGCTATATCGCGGAGTAAAATAGTTCCTCAAAAAGTGAGGTGACATGGGCGTATGGATGCACAACTTGCTCTTCAGAAATATCTTACGCAGCACGTGTTTAAATCATATCGTCATTAGATGACGTCAAAATGGCCGACACGATAAACGTGAGAGAGAGATTTCCGAAGTTGTTAATGAACCTGTGGCGGTTACATGTGTTAGTCATCATTGATCAACTGGCCGATCATTGAAAGGTGAATAAAGATGCGTCAAACAGACACAAAGGTAAATTCACAGATTGCTGGAGACGGTCAATGTCATTCTAGACACGGGTCGAGTCGATACTACGAAAGGTTAGATATGCATTTCTTCGTTTATTCATTAAGATGGGCCGTAGCGAGAATATTCGTGAACAATCATCCAGCCACGCTCTCTGACATTTCTCAATGTATACTAAAACGCCGAGACCAAGAATAAAGGTTCTAAATGATCAGAAAGAACGCTTATGTATGTTTTCGTGCTAGGGACGTCAAATTGTGTCGTTCATACACTTATGAACGACAATTTCGCGGTCAGGTGACCGACCTCTCGTCCAATGGAAAAGCCGTATATCGTGTAAACCTCAAATTTAAAAAAAATATATTGAAATGAACACACCACTGCCCATTGTGGTATTCACGATGAATACATAAGGCTTTAAATAAACTGCAGTGATTCAATATTTATCCATATCATAAAAACAATATGTCGGAAACGCTATGTTGGGAATCGAACCGAATTTCACCGCAACGAACCAAGGCATAACTACTGGGCTATCTATTATCCCAAATTAACTAAAATACAAATTATTTAAACTGTATTAAATACTAGTGCCTTAGTGTCAGGTACTTGTATGCATGAGAGTCGAAGGTGTGATAACAATGCGCAGAGCAATTCCTAATGGCAGTTTGAGGTGATAGCGACAGTTGCCTCGAGATGTTGCAAAATAAACTTGCTTCTGAACTCAGCAACTAGTATTATATCGGATGATACGATTGAATGAGCAGTAAATACATAGTATCATAACGCTAACAGATATTTATTACATCGCGACGTTACACAAACATATTGACTTAATCATGGCGTTACAAAGACAGATCGACCTCAACATGACGTCACACAGACAGATAAACTGCACCATGGATTACATAATTGTACTGACTAGAACATGACGTTAACAAACGGCACATTAACACATGCCCTACTGCGCTGCGTTACACAGACATATTGACTACGACATGACGTTACATAGACAGATTGACTACAACATGACGTTGCATAGATAGATTGACTACAACATGACGTTACAAAGACTAATTGGCTACAACATGTGGTTACAAAGACTTATTGACTTCAATGTGGCGTCACATAGACTTATTGACTTCAAATTGACCTTACATATATAAATTGACTATTATAACATGGCATCTCATAGACTAATTGGCTGCAATATGACATTACATAGACAGATTGATTACAACATGACGTCACATTGACAAATTGGCTACAACATGACGTACCATAGACTTACTGACTACGTCTTGATGTGACAAGGACATACTTGCTTCAACATGACGTCACATAGACAGATTGACAACAACATGACGTCACACAGACAGATTGACTACAACATGGCATTAGTAGACAGATTGACTGCACCATGGCTTCAACAGATAGATTGGCTTGACGTAACATAGACGAACTAACTACATCTTGATGTGACAAGGACATACTTGCTACAGCATGACAGTACATAGACAGATTTACTGCACCATGGCTAAAACACGACGTTACATAGACATATACATAGCATGATTTTACATAGAAATATTGACTGGACTTATAAAGGCAGTTTGGCTACTTCATGACATTACATGGACAAATTAACTACAGGATGACGGTACACTGACATACATTAATACATAATGTCGTTACATAGACAGATTGACAACATCCATCCGTTACATACGTAGTCCAGAGCATTTTGACACTATTAACTTCCAAACTGTAACGCATGATCGCGGATTCAGACACGGCCGCTGTTGGACCAAATAGGTATGTGGTTTTCTTGAATGTACATGTAGATATTGACTTAGATTAGTTATCTACCTACATTTTGTATTTTTTTCCCTTGAATGATTTAGAACAATTAACACTATACTTATTTGAAATTAACATCTGTTAATAATTAACATTTCCCGAGACTTGTAACTGATTCGGCTTTTAAGTAGTATGTAAAATACTGTTTAACTAACTATTATACTTGTAAATGTTTCATGACATTACAGAGAATATCTTCCCGGCGCAATAAACGACAAGCTACCACAAGTAAGTATAGGCCTTTACATCTATCCATTTAAAAGCCCTAGACATATTAACGAACACATGATCTGTCAAGCTGGGCAAAATAATTTTGTGACGTTTTTCCAAGTCCTTGTGCGTGTGGAGTTGTGTTAGTTTAGAATATGGCAAAGACTAAAATACCTAATCATGTTGTAACCAATTCGGAGAAGCTTGTCTTTGAAATGTTTTTTAGGAATTACACGAGAACCATATGAGTAACTGCTTTGAGTGGTTCCTAGTCTGGATCGTGGAACATAGATCCTGTAATTTGGCAACAACCAAAAATTAGCATATTATTCGTCATTCAACTAACAACATGGCGAATATGTAAATATAAGTAAAGTCACTATAATATGTTCATACAATACTCTAATAATATACGCTGTTTTGTCATAATGTAAATTTACATGTGGTTTCCGAAGTTGAACCATGAAGATAGATCACAAATGACGCCACCTTCAAAAATCCTGTTACTGTTCACTATGTCCAAACATTTTGTCATTTACCTCTCTTTATTTCACAAGGGCTGAACTGGACTACTACCACTCCTTCGTATAACAGTACCACATCCTCGAACTCATCCTGTAAGTAAAAGATACTCTACTTTGCCTTCACAAGCACGTTTTATTCTGCGCAAAATAAAGTAACTATAATATGTTCATACAATACTTGTATATCTTACGTAGTTTTGTCATTAAGTAAAATACCATGTAGTTTCCGAAGTTGAACCATTAAGATCACAGCGTCCTGTTTATGTTTTAAATTACGTGTCTCTCTGGACAATATTTTGGCGAAACACATATAAGCATCTCACTAAAAGTATTAGCAATGTTGACAAGATATAAGTTTACCCAATGGATTTGGATTCGACATATATTACAGAATCTTTTCTTTTTCGAAGGCCGTGTCACCGAAATAAACCCCATATCAAGAATCCTGTTTTTATTTACATGTTTTGAGATATAGTCTCAGAACACCAGATTTCACATGTTTACCCTATTTGGAAAGTAATATAATTCTTTTTCTTCTTACTGATCAAGATCCATCAGCAACGACTGGAAGTGCACATTGGGTCTCAACCCCCTATAATCCTTGTAAGTAACATTGTATTAATATTTAAAACTCGAGTAGTCATATCAGTATGAGAATGGTGTTTCTATTTGTTTTCATGTGAACTTGGAGGATTTTATGCCCAAACGTTTTGTCATTTACCTCTCTTTATTTCACAAGGGCTGAACTGGACTACTACCACTCCTTCGTATAACAGTACCACATCCTCGAACTCATCCTGTAAGTAAAAGATACTCTACTTTGCCTTCACAAGCACGTTTTATTCTGCGCAAAATAAAGTTACTGTAATAAGTTCATACAATACTTGTATATACTACGCTGTTTTGTCATTATGTAAAATGTGTGTGTGTGTGTGTGTGTGTGTGTGTGTGTGTGTGTGTGTGTGTGTGTGTGTGTGTGTGTGTTGGACAAATGCATATTTCATAACACGTTTAATATGTTGTAATGTATTCGCCACATCATAATTTAATACGGTACTCTCAAAGTCCTTCATAATTGGTGTTTAGTCAAATTACTATGATGCACTGTCTGGATGTTTTTTATCTATACTCCATCCTGTCATCGTTTTTGAAGAGCATCATTAATAAACAGATTTGGATACATATGAAGGTGCTACCTCTTGCAGCCTGTTCCCAAACTCTATCTGGTACGGAGGGAAGTTTCAGCAGCCCTGGAGCGGGAGTGGGAGCGTCGTACTCTGACAACCTTGACTGCCTCTACACCATTCCCTCCCCACCACCAGGGAGCCTAATTGACATAACATTCACGCTGTTCCGATTGGAAGACCATTCCTCTTGCGACTATGACTACGTCCAGTTCTCCTACACCCGCCAGAAGATCTGTGGAATCAGGACCACGCCTCTGTCATTCTCCTGTACGTAAGCAGTCCGCATCTACTATAGGGCCAAATGTGTCATTCGTACTATTTCAGTTCCCTTAAAAAATTCAAAATTGTCATCACATAATGTGGAACATAACAGGCACCTTTCCTTTCTTTCCCTCACATAAATAGTGACCTGCCTTTCACTTACAGTGATATCGCCTCAAAAAAATAGTGACCTTCTTCTCACTTACACTTATATTCCCTCACATATTCTTTTCACTTATGCTGATATTCCCGTATATAAATAGTTACCTACCTATCACTCACAGTGCTACTGCCTCACATATACCCCCCCCCCCCCGCCCCCCCCCCCCCCCCCCCCCCACACACACACACTCACACACATAGTCACCTTCCTTTCACTCACATTGATATTGCCTTCTTTAAATAGTGACATACCTTTCAGTCACAGTGATATTCCTTTTCGAAAATAGTTACGTACCTGGTATACCTTATGTAGATGACATGCAAGAAACAGAAGTATAAACTATAAACACTTCCCATCACGTGTCAGTATTAACTCGGATAGGCCAGGGTTGATTGAAAACCACGTATCGCTAATGATAACCACTGTGTAGTGGTGTGTAGATGTACCTTGGAAAGGCGAGGCGGTGATTCATGAAGGCCTGCGCAACACACAGTCTTGATACCCGTGTGTGCACAGCATGCTCGACGTTATGTGGTTTTTCGTAGTTTGTGTGTAGATAGTTAGAATATCCTTGAATATGTCGAATAGGAAAAGACATACTTTATAAATAACCTAATTGATTGTTTTCAGTTACATCCCAGGAGACGGACTTCAAGATATACTTCCACTCTGACGGTTCAGTTCATCATCCTGGTTTTCTTGCAGCATTTAGGATTCGAGAAAGTAAGTAGTCTTTTCTTTACAGTTATATATTTATCTGGAAGAAAACTTTGAAAGAAGAAGAACACCCACGACCCAGACAATATATAACTAGATTACACAGATTTCATAATCTATCAAAACATAGACCTCTCCTTGGCACTTTGTGACAAATCCATATCCGTATATGCAAGGGCTCTGTGTACGGTTCTGACAACATCAAGTATGTAGCTTGCGGTATTTACTTGTCAAGAATTTACTGTATGACGGTAGATATACAAGAAACTCTATATTGGTATTGGTTGATGTGTTTGTGCATCGGAGCACGTGGCCTAACCCTATATACGCTAAGGGTAACATCTTCTTCTTTTCGTCTCTGGACCAAGGCCTACATATCAATGGTAATCTAACACGGATAAATCCACAGTAATAATGACAACAGTAATAATGAGAAGTGACATAGCTGCTCAGCTCGTTCAGGATGGCTGAACACACTCATACTTTGGCTTGAAACTATTAATTTATTTGTATTATTGAGTGAGTACTTTTCCAAACCTATTTCGTCTTTACGAACAAAGTGTATTGTGAACCGTTTATCAAAGCAAGCTGCAGCTCTCAAATGATGCTACGACACACGACATAAAACACATACAACCAAACCTAGGGTAAGGTGAGGTGAAATGGGGTTTAACCTTTGCTTGTACTAGACAAGACTAATGCTAGATATATAGTTCCAGTTCCAGTTCACTATGGTACCATGGCACAGTTTAAAATGATTACTGAAACTCAGACACAGTGTATTGACTCCTTTTTTTTCTTGCTAATATGTTCGGTTCTAAATTGGGACAGGTATAAGGTTATCTACAGATTACCCGAAATCTCACCTGGTAACATTTACCCCACGAAGTGGGGTGGGGGAATAAAGGAACGGAATTCGTCTATCAAGAACTATATAAGTCAGAGAAATGAAATTTTACAAACTGATGTTACTTGTTATGATCTGAAATGATTTTACAAATTGGTGTACATGCTGCATGAAATGGGGCACACGTTTTCTCAGAAACTACTGAAGTTACATGAATGAAAGTCTGCAGGCTTATCTAAGAGATACTTGTTAAGATTGAGTTCGAGAATTGGTCCGTCAGTTGTATTTTTACAGAGTTGCTTCCCTTGATCCATCTTATTTTGCATCTGAAGTAAGCTTACCAATGGGATACTTATCAAGACTGAGGGACTTTTACAAGGAAGGGGCCTTTTGTTTGTAATAATTTCACTTATAATCACGTTTTCTGATTACATCAAGCTGCCCAAGTGCATATCCCTTTTAAGGCTTTGTAGGACTCTGTGTTAGAGTTTATCTTCACTACTATATGAACAATCAAAAGTGTAATGTGCCCCATGGCGGGGAATAGAGGTAATGCACATTTCTTATTGGAAAATACATTGATTATATTTCTTTTACTGTTTAAGATCCAACACCAACGACTGGTAGTTCTTATCGGAACTCTACAAGCAATAATCCTTGTAAGTCACATTGAATGTATAATTAAAAGAATAAGTAGCCAACTGGAATTGTGTGTTTATTTTCATTCAATAGAACTTGCATTTAATGATGCTTAGACACAAGACACGTTATGTACAAATGTAGGGTGTGTGTACAAATACCCCTCTTATTTTTACAAGGGCTGAACCGGACTTCCACCACTCCATGGTATTACAGGACCACAACCTCTTACAGTAAGTAAAATAATTTTTTGAGGGGTAAATATTCTGCCAATTTGAAATAGCTATAATATGTTAATATAGTACTTTTATATTGTATGCTGTTTTGTCCTTATATAAACGCACATGTTGTAGTGTATGTTGAACGATGGACGTCATTAATGATGCCAAATTCTAAAGTATTGTCGCTGTTGTAAATTACGTCTCACTTTAAACGACATGTTGTGCGAAACACCTGTAGAAATTTCAATAAAGGTATTAGGAATGGAAACGGGATACAAGTTTACCTAATTGACATTAAATTCAACGTATGTATATTGAATAAATTATCCTTGTTAAGCAGCTCGCCAAAGAAAGAAGAAATGTAACCGAAATATACATAATATCTACAATTATGTTTTCATTAACATCTTGATTGTAGTCATAGAGAATAAGACAAAAGTGATTATTTTTATGTCATGGGCGTATTAACGAATGTTGACACTAGATTTCAAACATAAGCTCGTTTTCACCAAGATACATGTTAGGTTAGGTGAACTGGTGTGTGTGTGTGTGTGTGTGTGTGTGTGTGTGTGTGTGTGTGCGTGCGTGCGTGCGTGCGTGCGTGCGTGCGTGCGTGCGTGCGTGCGTGCGTCCGTGCGTGTGGCTGCTTATACCAGTCCGGACTAATGTCGATTTTGAAGTGCCAGCCCAGTGAGATACCATGTCGCGGTTTAACATGAATACCCCATTGAGACACTGTTTACTGACCAGTTTTTAACGTCTTTTGGTATGATGCGGCCTTCCGCTCCCCTGGCGGACGTTCTGCCACTGTCAAACAGTATGCTGTTAAACATAATATCGTAAGCATTTTAGGAGCACATCCTCGTACACATCCTGAAGGAAACAGAAACTCTAGTATGCCTACACATACCCCTTTAGAAGTACATATTCTGCCATAATTAAAGACTTCATAATTAAACATATTTCGTCTTCACGAACAAGTGTATTGATAAGCTTTTTATCAAAGCATACTGCAGCTCTCAAATGATGCTACGACCTACGACATAAAACACATACACTGAAACCCAAGGGAAGGTGATGAGATGAAATGGGGTTTAACTAACCATTGCTTATATTAGACGGGACTAATGCTAGTTGTACAGTAAAGCATGTGAATATGATAAGAGTCTTGAGACTTTTTCCATTATGAGGAGTCACATGTCGTTAGTTGAAGCTTAGGTGAATATAAGTTTGAACGAACAGCTGAGAATACCCATTATATTTTGAGGCCGAGAGAGGACATCGCTTTCTCGCCAAAGCGCGAGAAAGCGATACACCGATAACAGGAGTCGAGAAAGGGCGATAGCGTGAGCCGAGAAAGCAAAAGCTTTCTCGTTCCGTGTCATCGCTTTCTCGCTGTCCCCTCACTTTCTGACTGTCTCCCCTCGGCCACTATAACTATGCCGCAGTTTAACATGGAACAAATACTCATACACAGAATACTTACTCCTTGTTTCTTCCCGCTCAAGCTCTCGGATCCAAATTAAACTAATAGGTACCTTATCTACAGTTGGAATACCTCAAATTTCAAAACACAGTAAGTTTATCGTCTAAATGTGTTTCAATTATCAATGTCTTTACTCATAACATAAATCACCGGTTTCTCTGGTCCAGACAAGGTTATTTGAAGGACGCCCTCATATAGTTTGAACATTGCTGAGTATGTGAAGTCTCAGACTTCTTCATAGATAACGTACATTTGAAATTTGGGAAAAGTACATTTAGGTAGGAAGTAGGCATCCCCTTGGGCACCGATGTGTGCTGTGCTCTCCAACTTGCTGATCTGTTTCTTAACACATGCAAATTAGAATTTGTAAAACAAGAGAGGAGTTTTGAGGAATATCGATGACCTGATATCGTTTAATAATGATTAATAATACACTGGGTTTCATGATTGAACCACTTCCTCTGCAGACAGCTGTTACCAGATCATGACAGACGCTGCAGGGCAGCTCCAGGTCCCTGACGATGGCAGCGCCACCTACTCACCTAACGTCAACTGTCTGTTCACCATCAGGCCTCCAGCAGGTGGGGCATGGATTGTTAACATCACTCTTGAGGAGTTCGACGTACAGAGATATTATTCCTCCTACAGTAACAGTTTCTCCACCTCCTGCAGCATGGACTACATACAGATACTCTACGATGGCTACTTCTCCTCCAGGATGTGCGGAACGAGGACATCACCCATATCATACATATGTCAGTACCACATTCAGTACAAAACGGTTCAGTCGTTTCGGTGAACGATATTATCTTGTATTACAATGATTGTATTCCAGAAGTAAAACATAGCAATATTAACGATTAATAAAACTACCATATCACTTATATTAACTACAAAATGTAAATAGTTAATACCCGATGTGAGTATGTTCCTTATATACAGCTTGTTTTTTAAAGGAGCAAAGCATGTTGTCACGTGAAGAGTGTTAAAAAAGAAGTATTTTACTCCATTATTTCAGACAACATCTTTGAAAGTGACCTGAACATCACCTTTCACAGTGATAGTTCCACTGAGAGGAGTGGATTCAACATAACCTACACGTACATAAACAGTAAGTAGCTTCAAGGTGATGGGACCCATAACCCATAGTCCAGTAAACTAGAAGCATGTTCTGTTCTTCAATGTAGGAAAGGTTTACAAGAATACAAGCATAGATATAGATTAAGTATAGTAGCTCATTATTACACATGTACCCTGATCTGTATGAAGATTATATTTTTATGTTATATTCCATGTAAAATAATCAATCGACATAGTACTGACAAATGTAAATATAAATATATTAATATTTCAGATACCTGTGTGACGGACCTCGACCAGAATACTGGTACAATCCGCAGCCCTGTGACTGAGGATGGGGTGACCTACCCAGCAGACACCTTGTGTATTTACTACCTGGACCTGGGAGATTCCCTCAAGACTGTTACTTTCACAGTCAGGGTCTTTGATGTAAACTGCAGTGATTCCTTCACCGTCCATGATCAGCGTTTTTGTGGAGACAGGATGCACCATACGTCCTGTGAGTAGTGAACCTATGTGGTTTCAGTCGTTGATACAATTGGTGCATATGGTTACAGATACTGACATTATGTAACGGTGGCTCAACAGCTGTGGTCAATGAAACGATGACAAGCTTCAATAAACTAAAGATTTTACTTGTGTAATTGTCCCTGTATATTATTATGCAACCAAAGAGTGAGATCTATTGAAGAAGATATATTTGATATGCTAAGAAAGTGAGAGCTCATTTTGGAAAACGGGAGCAAATATTATCATCATTGTTGTATAACGTTGTAGATTATTATTGAATGGACAATCGTAATGGGACATCGACAAACCAATGAGCATTGTCTCTTGAAATAACGTCCGTCTGAATGCATGCATATACTTGTAGCCTCGTTGTCTCACAGGCTTATAAAATGTTTTCAGTGTGGGTTGCTCCATGCCCACGTTAGATCAGACTGTAAAGGATATAAAGTTATAAAGACGATTCCTTGGTTGGTCTTTTTTCTCCGGTAATATCATCAAACCACTTGAACTCTGTTATAACTACCCATATGGGACTTACAAGACCAATGATGCGAAGAAAGCTATGTAGGTTTGTTTGCAAACTAGCTGTGTAAAGAAATACGCGTCTGCAAAAAAAACCCAACTTATCAAACGTCGATTGTATCATCTGTATTAGTTCTGTCACATCTTCACATCTTACTCTGGCTTGAGATGCTGTCTTTTGTAACACAGTCTATTTTATTCTCTTGATGTGATGTTTGGTGATATTTTCTGGATATTATTTTTCCTTTATATAGTCAACCTGACTGGGAGGATCAACATCACCTTCGTGTCTGATAGTGCTGGAACGGGTCGAGGGGTGGATGTCGACTACCATGTGACTAACTGTAAGTTCTTTTATAATATAGACTTGCATACTATTGAACAGGATCCCTGTCTATGATCACATATAGTCCCTTATATCTATAAATAAATATATAATCGATCAGGATATACACACGCATACTCGAACAGGTATTTAAACAACCTAAACAATGTCCCATTTGACACATGCCGTTACTCGGTTGCTAGCAGCATATTGCCATGGTGCGTTGAATTCAGGGAGTGAACAACAGCATATTCATAGATGATATATTGACCTCTTTTAAAGACATAATTTGTGAACAGCCACACACATATACCAGTATGATAAACCAGCGTGGTCATTGTAACTTTTGTTGTATTCTGTGATCATGATGTTGCAGACACTTGTGACAGAGTTTATCATGGAACGTCAGGCAACGTAGACTCATATTACTTGTCGAATCTGATTTTGGCACAAGACTTGGACTGTGAATACATCGTTCGTCCCCCATACTACCCCTTCCTCATGACAATGTACTTCAGTCCATTCTATATGCCGTACAACTTCATGAACAACAACGTCACTTGTTCTGGCAGCTATGTTGAGATCGGTGGCACACAGTACTGCGGAACTGTTTACGGAGAATATAACTGTAAGTACAAAATTGAAGACAGTACTGCAGTTGGGTGTTTGTCTTGCAGTAGTCCCGGGTTTTGATTCTCTGATTCGTTAAAAATCAAAGTTCTTAAATCGAATTCTTCTTTTACATTTGTCATAAACGTCTTCCAACTTGTTATTTAAAATTCCCTCACTGTTTTCTTTACATTTTCAATGATATCACTAGATTGATATTCAGGTGATGTATCGGCTTGCACATGAGTTAACTGGGTTAACTGATGATTTGTTGCCGCAATAGCAGTTATTTCCCATTTTATTTATTTATTTATTTATTTATTTATTTATTTATTTATTTATTTATTTATTTATTTATTTATTTATTTATTTATTTATTTATTTATTTATTTATTTATTTATTTATTTATTTATTTATTTATTTATTTATTTATTTATTTATTTATTTATTTATTTATTTATTTATTTATTTATTTATTTATAGGGGATTGTATGCTTTTGGCTTTTCAATTGCTCTGTACCTATAAAGCGTTCGGTGGAAACATGCCCATTACAAGTACCAAAGTAAAATATAATATTTAAGCAGATTCTTTGTTTACGCTTTTAAGATATGCATACATGCAATACCAAATTCATCAATGTTTTTAATATTCTTTACAGACACATCGACGAATCGTGACCTCTCTATGAGGTATCATCACTCTGTAGGCTCGGACACAGGGAGAAGTGAAGGCTATCACATTTTTTACTACATAAGGCCTGGTAGGTATTGTATTCGTGTGTAGGTGTGTATTCTGTTTAAGAAGACAAGATTGCACTAACATAAATACTTGAATATTTTTGTAATATATACAATTGCTCTTTCTTTCCATTACACTGTCTTTCCTCTCATGTTATGAATACATCTCTCACAAATTAATCCTGTTTTGAAATTGCAGTCTCATGTAACATAACGCTGACCGACAATGCCGGCTCCATCAACAGTTACTCTGTCTACGGCAATGAGTCCGTGTACGGACATTCCTACAACCACAGCACTCACTGCATCTTCACCATAACGAAAGAAGCAGACGTGGGTCAGACAATTGTCTTTAATCTCAATCAGTTTCATCTGGAAGACCCTAACAACAGCACATCTGTCTGTAATGACTATGTTGATATGAATGGCGAACAGAGATTGTGTGGATACCAATATGGAACTCGCAGCTGTAAGTACAGAACATTCAACTGTTTAGCTTTTAGGGACGTTCTGTTTCATGAACACAATCTTGTGATGGTTACTGTTCAAGTCCCTGCCTTTGGTCGTAAGATATGTGTTTGAAATGCACACGATACGATCAAACGGTATCTAACAGAACGAGTGTGGTAATTTGTTTTTTCTCATAAACGTGTCAATGTATTTGGTACACATCGAAAGAAGATAATGTTTAATGCAGTATGTTATAACCGTCAACGGTTATATAATGTGGAATCAATCGGAATAAGTTTCTGTAAATTAACTTAAAAAAAAGTAGAAGACCAGAGAATATCTGTACATAGCATCCCATCCTTCCTTAATCATACTCGGGGTCACGGGTGGCCCAGTCGTCTAAGGCATCGCGATTCGGTGTGCAGAGTTGCGTCCCTTAGGTACGCCTGAAACCCATAATTGTGGGTTCGAATTCCGGTTCACCCCGATTATGTTTCTAGGTTTGTCAGCACAATACCCGTGCTCATGGGTTTCACCGAGGTGGTTAACATCTAAGACCTGCATCACTTCGGGCTTTCCCCCCACATTAAGCTGACACGTCGTGGAATACTTTTAAAGCGGCGTTAAACACAACTCACTAACTTAATCATGCTCACTTGTCCAATGTTTGATAGTTTTGATTTTAGTTGTCTTCAGGAAAATCAATGTATCATCAAGTATGTCCCAATGTATATGTACCTTTTTTTAATATTCAAGATCACATGTGTTTACGTGTGTACAAGATGTGATCTTACAACTCGTATCACTGTTTGGTTTTCGTTTCTTTTATAGTCAGCTTTGATGGTACATTTGTTTTGACCTTCATCAGTGACAATAGTCAAACAAATAGAGGCTTTAACATCCGTTACAACATCGTTCCAGGTGACTATTTTAATTGATTTTTTAAATATTGCTATAAAATAATTTTGTCCTTTTTAAAGTTGAGATCTCAAAAGTAAAGTATGTGTAAAATGACTACTTTGTCTATTTGTATGTGAAACATAATTTGCACATTGTAACAACTGAACATCCAATAGCTTTTTCGAAGTGTAAAACATACTATAAGTTTGTTTCAATCGTAATATTATCGTTTTTTTGTGAAATTGATTAATTTCAATTGCAGATGGTTGTCTTGTCTCGTACAGCGCGACTGAAGGCACTTTTATCAGCCCTATAACAAGCAGTGGTCTGTACCACAACAACCTTGACTGCCGATACACCATATTAACGCCATACGGCCTGACCAAGGTCACATTCACTGTCAATAATTTTGACCTTGAATCCCCTTCGTACAGTTCGAGCTACTGTTACAACGACTATATATACTATTCAGACGTGTCCTACAGTACCGGGAGGTATTGTGGTGTCATCGCTGCAGGAACCACGTTTACCTGTGAGGGCCATATGTGTTAATATATTTACAATATACATATCATTTCACCTGAATATCTAGTAATATGAAAGATATGAAAACATGGCGATTCGGAAGAAAACGTGTAATGTAACTAAGTCTTAAAAATAAACCTCAACTCAGCTGAATTCTTCATGTCGAAAGAGTTGAATTTATTTTGTTTCAACTTTATAACAGCATTATACGAAGGAAATACTTCGCGCAATCTCTGACAATTGAATTGTCCCGTTGGAACCATTTTCTTCATTATATATGTACTTGATATACATCGATCCATGTGGCTAATATGATGTTAATTTCTCAGGGTACACAAGTACAAGAGAGTTTGACATGGTCTTTCATACAAACAACGAGATCAGTAGGCAAGGGTTCAACGTGTCCTACAGGATTGAGGAAGGTATGATTATCTATTTTGAGATAGAACTAAGAGTCCCGTTTACAAAGTAATGTTCTCTTTTTTCGTCCCTAAAAACTTTTTCCGTGAATAAATGCTGAATCGCATCTCGATGTTCAGGTATTGACCTTCAAAGGTTTTACTTTCAGATCGTTGTGACCAACTGTTTACCGACTCCAATGGCACAATAACGAGTCCCGTCTACAGTACTGGTCTCTACAGAAATAATCTGAACTGCACCTTTACCATCAGACCTCCAACACAGGGTCTATACAGGTTCACTCTGACGTACTCTCAGTTTGACGTTCAGTGGACGTACTACAACTCCTCATCTTACAGTCTGAGTACATCATGTAGCTACGACTACGTGGAGACCAGGTTCTCAGGACTCACCGGCTCCAGCAGACTGTGTGGCAGAATGAGCTCACCAAGAACGTACTTTTGTAAGTCGTGGTGATTTTTCTTGAACACATCCATCTAGTGGGAAATAGCAACCCTGTTTGGTTTAGAATATGTGCCCGTAATTCTATTATCATAAGCAGTAACTAATTTGGATCGGGTTGGTTACTTTGAGTTACTTTATTGAGACACGGCAGGGTAGAACATGACTTATGATGTCTGACACAGACTCGATTAACTACATATCGCAATGATAAAGCTGGAATATTTCTAATAATATTACCTTGACGTTGATTCTAGGTGTGTCAAATGTCCCACATTATTGTTATCTGACAGTGTCGCAGCAAAACTCTATGTTTGTCGAGATATAATATGCCACTGATCACACGATTTGAGAATTCATTTGGTTACACCTATTCTAAGATTAACATGCTGCGTGCATTGAAGTACGGACATACAATAAGTTGTTTTGTTTCATATCTCCCCATCGCTTCTTTTCATGAATATATTACACGTATGTTATTGTGTAACACTGTAAACTTCAAACCATGCATATGATTTTTTCCTGCATGATCTAGATGAAAATATTTGCATCCACATCCTGAAGGGAAATCTTCAAGTTGGAACATATTTCACAAATACTAAACTCCCCAATTTTTTGGTACCAGTTCGTTATCATTCATTTGCATATTTCAGATAACACACTTGGTGGCGATTTTGCCATTCACTTCGTCACTGATAGATCTATCCTACGACGTGGATTTGTGTTGGATTATTCATTTGAAGAAAGTGAGTGTCCATGGTATATTAAAATGTTTGTGATCATGTCGAATCCAAATTATTATGTACAAAAAACACTTTGACACTGAAAAACATCCAATTAAAGTGCTACTCATATAAATGTGTAATGTTATTGCTGAAATGTTCGTTCAATATTCAAAAACAACTGAGAAATAAAAAGTTCATATGTTCATCATATTCAACATGAAGACATGTCTGATAAAATATCTTATGTTATATAAGTGAAACACAACCTGGAGTCGTAATTTGAAGACTAAACCACTTCCTCTGCAGACAGCTGTGTCCAGGTGATGACAGATGCCCAAGGGGAGATCCAGGTCCCTGGCGATGGCAGCACCACCTACTCACCTAACCTCGACTGTCTGTTCACCATCAGGCCTCCAGCAGGTGGGGCGTGGATTGTTAACATTACTCTGGAGGAGTTTGACGTACAGAGATATTATTCCTCCTACAGTAACAGTTTCTCCACCTCCTGCAGCATGGACTATGTCCAGGTCCTCTACGACGGGTACTATTCCTCCAGGATGTGCGGAACGAGGACTTCACCCATATCATACATATGTCAGTACCACATTCAGTACAAACGTTTCAGTCATCATGGGTGAACGATATTATCTTGTATTACAATAATTGTATTCCAGAAGTAAAACATAACAATATTAACGATTAATGAAACTACCATATCACTTACATTAACTACAAAATGTAAATAATTAATGCCCGATGTGAGTAGGATCCTTATATACAGTTTGTTTTTAAAAGGAGCAAAGCATGTTGTCAAGTGAAGAGTGTTAAAAAAGAAGTATTTTACTCCATTATTTCAGACAACATCTTTGAAAGTGACCTGAACATCACCTTTCACAGTGATAGTTCCACTGAGAGGAGTGGATTCAACATAACCTACACGTACATAAACAGTAAGTAGCTTCAAGGTGATGGGACCCATAACCCATAGTCCAGTAAACTAGAAGCATGTTCTGTTCTTCAATGTAGGAAAGGTTTACAAGAATACAAGCATAGATATAGATTAAGTATAGTAGCTCATTATTACACATGTACCCTGATCTGTATGAAGATTATATTTTTATGTTATATTCCATGTAAAATAATCAATCGACATAGTACTGACAAATGTAAATATAAATATATTAATATTTCAGATACCTGTGTGACGGACCTCGACCAGAATACTGGTACAATCCGCAGCCCTGTGACTGAGGGTGGGGTGACCTACCCAGCAGACACCTTGTGTATTTACTACCTGGACCTGGGAGATTCCCTCAAGACTGTTACTTTCACAGTCAGGGTCTTTGATGTAAACTGCAGTGATTCCTTCACCGTCCATGATCAGCGTTTTTGTGGAGACAGGATGCACCATACGTCCTGTGAGTAGTGAACCTATGTGGTTTCAGTCGTTGATACAATTGGTGCATATGGTTACAGATACTGACATTATGTAACGGTGGCTCAACAGCTGTGGTCAATGAAACGATGACAAGCTTCAATAAACTAAAGATTTTACTTGTGTAATTGTCCCTGTATATTATTATGCAACCAAAGAGTGAGATCTATTGAAGAAGATATATTTGATATGCTAAGAAAGTGAGAGCTCATTTTGGAAAACGGGAGCAAATATTATCATCATTGTTGTATAACGTTGTAGATTATTATTGAATGGACAATCGTAATGGGACATCGACAAACCAATGAGCATTGTCTCTTGAAATAACGTCCGTCTGAATGCATGCATATACTTGTAGCCTCGTTGTCTCACAGGCTTATAAAATGTTTTCAGTGTGGGTTGCTCCATGCCCACGTTAGATCAGACTGTAAAGGATATAAAGTTATAAAGACGATTCCTTGGTTGGTCTTTTTTCTCCGGTAATATCATCAAACCACTTGAACTCTGTTATAACTACCCATATGGGACTTACAAGACCAATGATGCGAAGAAAGCTATGTAGGTTTGTTTGCAAACTAGCTGTGTAAAGAAATACGCGTCTGCAAAAAAAACCCAACTTATCAAACGTCGATTGTATCATCTGTATTAGTTCTGTCACATCTTCACATCTTACTCTGGCTTGAGATGCTGTCTTTTGTAACACAGTCTATTTTATTCTCTTGATGTGATGTTTGGTGATATTTTCTGGATATTATTTTTCCTTTATATAGTCAACCTGACTGGGAGGATCAACATCACCTTCGTGTCTGATAGTGCTGGAACGGGTCGAGGGGTGGATGTCGACTACCATGTGACTAACTGTAAGTTCTTTTATAATATAGACTTGCATACTATTGAACAGGATCCCTGTCTATGATCACATATAGTCCCTTATATCTATAAATAAATATATAATCGATCAGGATATACACACGCATACTCGAACAGGTATTTAAACAACCTAAACAATGTCCCATTTGACACATGCCGTTACTCGGTTGCTAGCAGCATATTGCCATGGTGCGTTGAATTCAGGGAGTGAACAACAGCATATTCATAGATGATATATTGACCTCTTTTAAAGACATAATTTGTGAACAGCCACACACATATACCAGTATGATAAACCAGCGTGGTCATTGTAACTTTTGTTGTATTCTGTGATCATGATGTTGCAGACACTTGTGACAGAGTTTATCATGGAACGTCAGGCAACGTAGACTCATATTACTTGTCGAATCTGATTTTGGCACAAGACTTGGACTGTGAATACATCGTTCGTCCCCCATACTACCCCTTCCTCATGACAATGTACTTCAGTCCATTCTATATGCCGTACAACTTCATGAACAACAACGTCACTTGTTCTGGCAGCTATGTTGAGATCGGTGGCACACAGTACTGCGGAACTGTTTACGGAGAATATAACTGTAAGTACAAAATTGAAGACAGTACTGCAGTTGGGTGTTTGTCTTGCAGTAGTCCCGGGTTTTGATTCTCTGATTCGTTAAAAATCAAAGTTCTTAAATCGAATTCTTCTCTTACATTTGTCATAAACGTCTTCCAACTTGTTATTTAAAATTCCCTCACTGTTTTCTTTACATTTTCAATGATATCACTAGATTGATATTCAGGTGATGTATCGGCTTGCACATGAGTTAACTGGGTTAACTGATGATTTGTTGCCGCAATAGCAGTTATTTATTTATTTATTTATTTATTTATTTATTTATTTATTTATTTATTTATTTATTTATTTATTTATTTATTTATTTATTTATTTATTTATTTATTTATTTATTTATTTATTTATTTATTTATTTATTTATTTATTTATTTATTTATTTATTTATTTATTTATTTATTTATTTATTTATTTATAGGGGATTGTATGCTTTTGGCTTTTCAATTGCTCTGTACCTATAAAGCGTTCGGTGGAAACATGCCCATTACAAGTACCAAAGTAAAATATAATATTTAAGCAGATTCTTTGTTTACGCTTTTAAGATATGCATACATGCAATACCAAATTCATCAATGTTTTTAATATTCTTTACAGACACATCGACGAATCGCGACCTCTCTATGAGGTATCATCACTCTGTAGGCTCGGACACAGGGAGAAGTGAAGGCTATCACATTTTTTACTACATAAGGCCTGGTAGGTATTGTATTCGTGTGTAGGTGTGTATTCTGTTTAAGAAGACAAGATTGCACTAACATAAATACTTGAATATTTTTGTAATATATACAATTGCTCTTTCTTTCCATTACACTGTCTTTCCTCTCATGTTATGAATACATCTCTCACAAATTAATCCTGTTTTGAAATTGCAGTCTCATGTAACATAACGCTGACCGACAATGCCGGCTCCATCAACAGTTACTCTGTCTACGGCAATGAGTCCGTGTACGGACATTCCTACAACCACAGCACTCACTGCATCTTCACCATAACGAAAGAAGCAGACGTGGGTCAGACAATTGTCTTTAATCTCAATCAGTTTCATCTGGAAGACCCTAACAACAGCACATCTGTCTGTAATGACTATGTTGATATGAATGGCGAACAGAGATTGTGTGGATACCAATATGGAACTCGCAGCTGTAAGTACAGAACATTCAACTGTTTAGCTTTTAGGGACGTTCTGTTTCATGAACACAATCTTGTGATGGTTACTGTTCAAGTCCCTGCCTTTGGTCGTAAGATATGTGTTTGAAATGCACACGATACGATCAAACGGTATCTAACAGAACGAGTGTGGTAATTTGTTTTTTCTCATAAACGTGTCAATGTATTTGGTACACATCGAAAGAAGATAATGTTTAATGCAGTATGTTATAACCGTCAACGGTTATATAATGTGGAATCAATCGGAATAAGTTTCTGTAAATTAACTTAAAAAAAAGTAGAAGACCAGAGAATATCTGTACATAGCATCCCATCCTTCCTTAATCATACTCGGGGTCACGGGTGGCCCAGTCGTCTAAGGCATCGCGATTCGGTGTGCAGAGTTGCGTCCCTTAGGTACGCCTGAAACCCATAATTGTGGGTTCGAATTCCGGTTCACCCCGATTATGTTTCTAGGTTTGTCAGCACAATACCCGTGCTCATGGGTTTCACCGAGGTGGTTAACATCTAAGACCTGCATCACTTCGGGCTTTCCCCCCACATTAAGCTGACACGTCGTGGAATACTTTTAAAGCGGCGTTAAACACAACTCACTAACTTAATCATGCTCACTTGTCCAATGTTTGATAGTTTTGATTTTAGTTGTCTTCAGGAAAATCAATGTATCATCAAGTATGTCCCAATGTATATGTACCTTTTTTTAATATTCAAGATCACATGTGTTTACGTGTGTACAAGATGTGATCTTACAACTCGTATCACTATTTGGTTTTCGTTTCTTTTATAGTCAGCTTTGATGGTACATTTGTTTTGACCTTCATCAGTGACAATAGTCAAACAAATAGAGGCTTTAACATCCGTTACAACATCGTTCCAGGTGACTATTTTAATTGATTTTTTAAATATTGCTATAAAATAATTTTGTCCTTTTTAAAGTTGAGATCTCAAAAGTAAAGTATGTGTAAAATGACTACTTTGTCTATTTGTATGTGAAACATAATTTGCACATTGTAACAACTGAACATCCAATAGCTTTTTCGAAGTGTAAAACATACTATAAGTTTGTTTCAATCGTAATATTATCGTTTTTTTGTGAAATTGATTAATTTCAATTGCAGATGGTTGTCTTGTCTCGTACAGCGCGACTGAAGGCACTTTTATCAGCCCTATAACAAGCAGTGGTCTGTACCACAACAACCTTGACTGCCGATACACCATATTAACGCCATACGGCCTGACCAAGGTCACATTCACTGTCAATAATTTTGACCTTGAATCCCCTTCGTACAGTTCGAGCTACTGTTACAACGACTATATATACTATTCAGACGTGTCCTACAGTACCGGGAGGTATTGTGGTGTCATCGCTGCAGGAACCACGTTTACCTGTGAGGGCCATATGTGTTAATATATTTACAATATACATATCATTTCACCTGAATATCTAGTAATATGAAAGATATGAAAACATGGCGATTCGGAAGAAAACGTGTAATGTAACTAAGTCTTAAAAATAAACCTCAACTCAGCTGAATTCTTCATGTCGAAAGAGTTGAATTTATTTTGTTTCAACTTTATAACAGCATTATACGAAGGAAATACTTCGCGCAATCTCTGACAATTGAATTGTCCCGTTGGAACCATTTTCTTCATTATATATGTACTTGATATACATCGATCCATGTGGCTAATATGATGTTAATTTCTCAGGGTACACAAGTACAAGAGAGTTTGACATGGTCTTTCATACAAACAACGAGATCAGTAGGCAAGGGTTCAACGTGTCCTACAGGATTGAGGAAGGTATGATTATCTATTTTGAGATAGAACTAAGAGTCCCGTTTACAAAGTAATGTTCTCTTTTTTCGTCCCTAAAAACTTTTTCCGTGAATAAATGCTGAATCGCATCTCGATGTTCAGGTATTGACCTTCAAAGGTTTTACTTTCAGATCGTTGTGACCAACTGTTTACCGACTCCAATGGCACAATAACGAGTCCCGTCTACAGTACTGGTCTCTACAGAAATAATCTGAACTGCACCTTTACCATCAGACCTCCAACACAGGGTCTATACAGGTTCACTCTGACGTACTCTCAGTTTGACGTTCAGTGGACGTACTACAACTCCTCATCTTACAGTCTGAGTACATCATGTAGCTACGACTACGTGGAGACCAGGTTCTCAGGACTCACCGGCTCCAGCAGACTGTGTGGCAGAATGAGCTCACCAAGAACGTACTTTTGTAAGTCGTGGTGATTTTTCTTGAACACATCCATCTAGTGGGAAATAGCAACCCTGTTTGGTTTAGAATATGTGCCCGTAATTCTATTATCATAAGCAGTAACTAATTTGGATCGGGTTGGTTACTTTGAGTTACTTTATTGAGACACGGCAGGGTAGAACATGACTTATGATGTCTGACACAGACTCGATTAACTACATATCGCAATGATAAAGCTGGAATATTTCTAATAATATTACCTTGACGTTGATTCTAGGTGTGTCAAATGTCCCACATTATTGTTATCTGACAGTGTCGCAGCAAAACTCTATGTTTGTCGAGATATAATATGCCACTGATCACACGATTTGAGAATTCATTTGGTTACACCTATTCTAAGATTAACATGCTGCGTGCATTGAAGTACGGACATACAATAAGTTGTTTTGTTTCATATCTCCCCATCGCTTCTTTTCATGAATATATTACACGTATGTTATTGTGTAACACTGTAAACTTCAAACCATGCATATGATTTTTTCCTGCATGATCTAGATGAAAATATTTGCATCCACATCCTGAAGGGAAATCTTCAAGTTGGAACATATTTCACAAATACTAAACTCCCCAATTTTTTGGTACCAGTTCGTTATCATTCATTTGCATATTTCAGATAACACACTTGGTGGCGATTTTGCCATTCACTTCGTCACTGATAGATCTATCCTACGACGTGGATTTGTGTTGGATTATTCATTTGAAGAAAGTGAGTGTCCATGGTATATTAAAATGTTTGTGATCATGTCGAATCCAAATTATTATGTACAAAAAACACTTTGACACTGAAAAACATCCAATTAAAGTGCTACTCATATAAATGTGTAATGTTATTGCTGAAATGTTCGTTCAATATTCAAAAACAACTGAGAAATAAAAAGTTCATATGTTCATCATATTCAACATGAAGACATGTCTGATAAAATATCTTATGTTATATAAGTGAAACACAACCTGGAGTCGTAATTTGAAGACTAAACCACTTCCTCTGCAGACAGCTGTGTCCAGGTGATGACAGATGCCCAAGGGGAGATCCAGGTCCCTGGCGATGGCAGCACCACCTACTCACCTAACCTCGACTGTCTGTTCACCATCAGGCCTCCAGCAGGTGGGGCGTGGATTGTTAACATTACTCTGGAGGAGTTTGACGTACAGAGATATTATTCCTCCTACAGTAACAGTTTCTCCACCTCCTGCAGCATGGACTATGTCCAGGTCCTCTACGACGGGTACTATTCCTCCAGGATGTGCGGAACGAGGACTTCACCCATATCATACATATGTCAGTACCACATTCAGTACAAACGTTTCAGTCATCATGGGTGAACGATATTATCTTGTATTACAATAATTGTATTCCAGAAGTAAAACATAACAATATTAACGATTAATGAAACTACCATATCACTTACATTAACTACAAAATGTAAATAATTAATGCCCGATGTGAGTAGGATCCTTATATACAGTTTGTTTTTAAAAGGAGCAAAGCATGTTGTCAAGTGAAGAGTGTTAAAAAAGAAGTATTTTACTCCATTATTTCAGACAACATCTTTGAAAGTGACCTGAACATCACCTTTCACAGTGATAGTTCCACTGAGAGGAGTGGATTCAACATAACCTACACGTACATAAACAGTAAGTAGCTTCAAGGTGATGGGACCCATAACCCATAGTCCAGTAAACTAGAAGCATGTTCTGTTCTTCAATGTAGGAAAGGTTTACAAGAATACAAGCATAGATATAGATTAAGTATAGTAGCTCATTATTACACATGTACCCTGATCTGTATGAAGATTATATTTTTATGTTATATTCCATGTAAAATAATCAATCGACATAGTACTGACAAATGTAAATATAAATATATTAATATTTCAGATACCTGTGTGACGGACCTCGACCAGAATACTGGTACAATCCGCAGCCCTGTGACTGAGGGTGGGGTGACCTACCCAGCAGACACCTTGTGTATTTACTACCTGGACCTGGGAGATTCCCTCAAGACTGTTACTTTCACAGTCAGGGTCTTTGATGTAAACTGCAGTGATTCCTTCACCGTCCATGATCAGCGTTTTTGTGGAGACAGGATGCACCATACGTCCTGTGAGTAGTGAACCTATGTGGTTTCAGTCGTTGATACAATTGGTGCATATGGTTACAGATACTGACATTATGTAACGGTGGCTCAACAGCTGTGGTCAATGAAACGATGACAAGCTTCAATAAACTAAAGATTTTACTTGTGTAATTGTCCCTGTATATTATTATGCAACCAAAGAGTGAGATCTATTGAAGAAGATATATTTGATATGCTAAGAAAGTGAGAGCTCATTTTGGAAAACGGGAGCAAATATTATCATCATTGTTGTATAACGTTGTAGATTATTATTGAATGGACAATCGTAATGGGACATCGACAAACCAATGAGCATTGTCTCTTGAAATAACGTCCGTCTGAATGCATGCATATACTTGTAGCCTCGTTGTCTCACAGGCTTATAAAATGTTTTCAGTGTGGGTTGCTCCATGCCCACGTTAGATCAGACTGTAAAGGATATAAAGTTATAAAGACGATTCCTTGGTTGGTCTTTTTTCTCCGGTAATATCATCAAACCACTTGAACTCTGTTATAACTACCCATATGGGACTTACAAGACCAATGATGCGAAGAAAGCTATGTAGGTTTGTTTGCAAACTAGCTGTGTAAAGAAATACGCGTCTGCAAAAAAAACCCAACTTATCAAACGTCGATTGTATCATCTGTATTAGTTCTGTCACATCTTCACATCTTACTCTGGCTTGAGATGCTGTCTTTTGTAACACAGTCTATTTTATTCTCTTGATGTGATGTTTGGTGATATTTTCTGGATATTATTTTTCCTTTATATAGTCAACCTGACTGGGAGGATCAACATCACCTTCGTGTCTGATAGTGCTGGAACGGGTCGAGGGGTGGATGTCGACTACCATGTGACTAACTGTAAGTTCTTTTATAATATAGACTTGCATACTATTGAACAGGATCCCTGTCTATGATCACATATAGTCCCTTATATCTATAAATAAATATATAATCGATCAGGATATACACACGCATACTCGAACATGTATTTAAACAACCTAAACAATGTCCCATTTGACACATGCCGTTACTCGGTTGCTAGCAGCATATTGCCATGGTGCGTTGAATTCAGGGAGTGAACAACAGCATATTCATAGATGATATATTGACCTCTTTTAAAGACATAATTTGTGAACAGCCACACACATATACCAGTATGATAAACCAGCGTGGTCATTGTAACTTTTGTTGTATTCTGTGATCATGATGTTGCAGACACTTGTGACAGAGTTTATCATGGAACGTCAGGCAACGTAGACTCATATTACTTGTCGAATCTGATTTTGGCACAAGACTTGGACTGTGAATACATCGTTCGTCCCCCATACTACCCCTTCCTCATGACAATGTACTTCAGTCCATTCTATATGCCGTACAACTTCATGAACAACAACGTCACTTGTTCTGGCAGCTATGTTGAGATCGGTGGCACACAGTACTGCGGAACTGTTTACGGAGAATATAACTGTAAGTACAAAATTGAAGACAGTACTGCAGTTGGGTGTTTGTCTTGCAGTAGTCCCGGGTTTTGATTCTCTGATTCGTTAAAAATCAAAGTTCTTAAATCGAATTCTTCTCTTACATTTGTCATAAACGTCTTCCAACTTGTTATTTAAAATTCCCTCACTGTTTTCTTTACATTTTCAATGATATCACTAGATTGATATTCAGGTGATGTATCGGCTTGCACATGAGTTAACTGGGTTAACTGATGATTTGTTGCCGCAATAGCAGTTATTTCCCATTTTATTTATTTATTTATTTATTTATTTATTTATTTATTTATTTATTTATTTATTTATTTATTTATTTATTTATTTATTTATTTATTTATTTATTTATTTATTTATTTATTTATTTATTTATTTATTTATTTATTTATAGGGGATTGTATGCTTTTGGCTTTTCAATTGCTCTGTACCTATAAAGCGTTCGGTGGAAACATGCCCATTACAAGTACCAAAGTAAAATATAATATTTAAGCAGATTCTTTGTTTACGCTTTTAAGATATGCATACATGCAATACCAAATTCATCAATGTTTTTAATATTCTTTACAGACACATCGACGAATCGCGACCTCTCTATGAGGTATCATCACTCTGTAGGCTCGGACACAGGGAGAAGTGAAGGCTATCACATTTTTTACTACATAAGGCCTGGTAGGTATTGTATTCGTGTGTAGGTGTGTATTCTGTTTAAGAAGACAAGATTGCACAAACATAAATACTTGAATATTTTTGTAATATATACAATTGCTCTTTCTTTCCATTACACTGTCTTTCCTCTCATGTTATGAATACATCTCTCACAAATTAATCCTGTTTTGAAATTGCAGTCTCATGTAACATAACGCTGACCGACAATGCCGGCTCCATCAACAGTTACTCTGTCTACGGCAATGAGTCCGTGTACGGACATTCCTACAACCACAGCACTCACTGCATCTTCACCATAACGAAAGAAGCAGACGTGGGTCAGACAATTGTTTTTAGTCTCAATCAGTTTCATCTGGAATACCCTAACAACAGCACATCTGTCTGTAATGACTATGTTGATATGAATGGCGAACAGAGATTGTGTGGATACCAATATGGGACTCGCAGCTGTAAGTACAGAACATTCAACCATTTAGCGTTTAGGGACATTCAGATATAACTGTTTCATGAACACAACCTAATGGAGGTTACTGTCCGAGTCCCTGCCTTTGATCGTCGGATACTTGTTTGAAATGCACACGATACGATAAAACGGTATCGTATTTGTTTTATTCTCATACATGTGACAATGTATTTATTATGAAACTTATAACATACAAAGTTGAACATTATCTTCTCGAAAGAAGACAATAGTTAACTTTGCATGTTATAATCGCCAACGATTCCTAAGTTATTAAATATGGGAATAATGAATGTTCCATGAATCAGCTTTAGACAAAACAAGTGAATAACGTTATATGTCATCCCAATGTTACTTATACATCAAAAGTCTTTGGTCCACAGTTTGGTAGTTTCGAATTTAGCTTAAAAATTAATATTCCGTTAAATGTGCCTCAATATATACTAGTATTTACTAATTTTTCTTCAATATATACGATCACGTGACATATATATGTTTACGCGATGTAACAACGCCGTTCTGCATTTCTTTTTTAGTCAGCTTTGATGGCACATTTGTCGTGACCTTCATCAGTGACAATAGTCAGACAAACATGGGCTTCAACATCCGTTACAACATCGTTCCAGGTGACTATTTTAATTGATTACTAAAATCTTACAAGACAGATAATTTTGTCTTTTTTAGAAAGCTGAGAAGTCTAAGGTAAAGTATGACGATTGTGTAAAATACTTGTCTATCCGTATGTGAAAACCTAACTTGTAAGAAGTGAACATTCAAAAGCTTTTTCGATGTGTAAAACATAGTTTGTTTCAATCATAATATTATCTTTTTGGGTGAAATTGATTAATTTCAATTGCAGATGGTTGTCTGGTGTCGAACACCGCAACTGAAGGCACTCTTATCAGCCCTATAACAAGCAGTGGTCTGTACCACAACAACCTTGACTGCCGATACACCATGTTAACATCCTACACCCAGACTAAGGTCACGGTCACCGTCAACAACTTTGACCTTGAATCTCCATCTTACAGTACGAGGTTGTGTGACAATGACTACATATACTTCTCAGACGGGTCCTACACTTCCGGGAGGTACTGTGGTGCCATCGCTGCAGGAACCACGTTTACCTGTGAGGGCTATATATGTTCACCTTTTTACAACATGTAGATCATTTCACCCGAATATCTGGTCACATAAAATACATGAAAACACGACGACTCCGATATAAAATGTTATGTAACGAAGTCTTTAAAATAGACCTCAGCTCAGCTGAATTCTCAATGTTTCAAATGTATTACAGCATTAAACGAAGGAAATACTTCGCTCATTTTCTCACGATTGAGTTCTTCTATTGGAACCATTTTTCATAACATATGTACTTAATATACAATGATTCATGTGGCTCATATGATGTTAATTTCTCAGGGTACACAAACACAAGAGAGATTGACATGGTCTTTCATACAAACAACGAGATCAGTAGGCAAGGGTTCAACGTGTCCTACAGGATTGAGGAAGGTATAATTATCTATTTTGAGATAGAAATGAAATCCTGTTCACAACGTAATGTTCTTTTTTTATCCAAAATACTTTTTCCGTGAATACATCATGAATCGCATCTTGATGTTCAGGTATTGACCATCAAAGGTTTTACTTCCAGATCGTTGTGACCAGCTGTTCACCGACTCCAATGGCACAATAACGAGTCCCGTATATAGCACTGGTCTCTACAGAAATAATCTGAACTGCACCTTTACCATCAGACCTCCAACACAGGGTCCATACAGGTTCACTCTGACGTACTCTCAGTTTGACGTTCAGAGGACGTACTACAACTCCTCATCTTACAGTCTGAGTACATCATGTAGCTACGACTACGTGGAGACCAAGTTCTCAGGACTCACCGGCACCAGCAGACTGTGTGGCAGGATGAGCCCACCAATAACATACTCTTGTAAGTCATGATCATTTTTTTTTAACATATTCATGTAGTGGGAAATAACAACCCCGTTAGGTTTAGAATATGCGCGTGATCATAAGCAGTAACTAATTTAGATCGGGTTTTTAAGGTTGAGTTACTTTGTTGAGTCATTACTTGGGACATTACAGAGTGGGGCATTACTTAAGATGTCTTACCCAGACTCAATTAATTAATTGTTTTGCAGTTTGTTTCCGATCTACAAGACAAAAGACGTGAATAACTTGAAAGTCAAATAAAAGAATGTAAATTTGTGTCTTATTGTTTACCCAAAAAGAATAACATCTGAAGATGTTGAAATCCTGTAGAAATGAGATACACAGGGTTAGAGAATGGGAATTAATAAGGTCTAAATGCATTTTGAAAAATCGACGATATGGTCTTAATGACGTCAGTTTGTCTTCTCATGTTAAAAGCACTCATGTTAAAAGCTAAATGGGAACTCAGTCCTGCTCTTTTCCTGTCAAAACTGATTCAGGATCGTGATTGACACATAAATAAACATGAGACCACCCACAGACAGGGTTTTGAAAAGGGCGTCGACTTTATACATCTAGTTGTGGCAATGTCACACATCATTGTTATCTGGCAGTGTCACAGAGGACAGCAGAATTCAGTTTGGCTACAATTGTTGGATATTGGACGTATGAGTGCGGACATATATCAACTATATCTTTGGGACTGTTTAGTTTCGTATATCCCTGTCGTTTCTTTTCATGTATATGTAATATTCATTTTATTGTGATACACTGTAAAAGTCAAACAATGATTTTGCATGACCTGGATGATAAAAGATATATCTACAACCTGATTTTAAAGCTTCCAGTTAGAACATATTTCACAAATACTAAACACGCCCGTTTGTAGTGCAAGTTCGTTATGCATTTGCATATAACATATATTTTCAGATAACACACTTGGTGGCGATTTTGCCATTCACTTCGTCACTGATAGATCTATCCTCCGTCGTGGATTTGTGTTGGATTATTCATTTGAAGAAAGTGAGTGTCCATGGTATATTAAAATGTTTGTGATCATGTCATGTGTGTGTGTGTGTGTGTGTGTGTGTGTGTGTGTGTGTGTGTGTGTGTGTGTGTGTGTGTGTGTGTGTGTGTGTGTGTGTGTGTGTGTGTGTGTGTGTTTTCGTGTAATGTTTTTGTGGAACTGTTCTTTCAATATTCAATAACAACTAAGATATAAACAGTATATGTTCACCCTATTCAACACAAAACCTGACTGATAAAACATCTTATGTTATATCACTGACACACAAATTCATAATTTGATGAGTAAACCAGTTCTTCTGCCTCTGCAGACAGCTGTGTCCAGGTGATGACAGATGCTCAAGGGGAGATCCAGGTCCCTGATGATGGCAGCGCCACCTACTCACCTAACCTCGACTGTCTGTTCACCATCAGGCCTCCTGCAGGTGGGGCGTGGGCTGTTAACATTACACTGGAGGAGTTCGACGTGCAGAGATATTATTCCTCCTACAGTAACAGTTTCTCCACCTCCTGCAGCATGGACTACATACAGATGCTCTACGACGGGTACTCCTCCTCCAGGATGTGCGGAACGAGGACTTCAACCATTTCATACATACGTAAATGATATAATTGTTTGATATAAATAATTGATGCAAGAAGTGTATTGAAACGTACATGTGCATGTATCGAAAGAGGAAATGACAATGCAGTGGTAGTGGTATCAACGATGTCCCACTTTGGAGTGAGTTGTAATTTAAGGTCACCAGGGCAGAAATTCATCAATATTGTGATTATATATTTTTGTCAATATTATGCCATTAATTCTATGTCATCTTTTTAAATTTGAAATTCCGTACGTAGATTCGAGACTTCGCTAGCTCACAGGCTATAAATGACTATGGAAAGGTATTAAAGCTTTAGTAAGTTCATTTCCATAACGATATCCGTACGCGTAATATGTTATTGTGTTTCTGCCTGCAAACTTAGTTCCTTTGGCAGATTTCAATAAACTGCATAGCGTTATTGACGAGGCTGCAAATGCCTTTTTTGACATAGAATACTATGTGCATAGCATATCCGATTATCCTATAGTAAGCACACGTGTCCATCCTTTTCTAAATAATTAACTAATACGGCTTTCCACTTGATCATTAACGACTTTAGAATTTGCTATTGTCGATTCGGCTAACGAGGTACACGTTGTTAAATGAAACGTTTAAATCTCAGCTGTATTCAAAATATTAGACATAAGTTGTAAGAGTCTGATTAATGGCAGCAGAGAAATGTATGTTAATAAGCTCATATTTCTCATGGCAGGACTTGAAAAAATGTACTTACTGTGTTTTAGTTTCAAGGTAAGCTTTTATAGCTTAAATATCTATTAATTATAAATTTGATCATGCATACGTTATCAGATCTACCATGACATCCCTAAACATCAAAATATAGGTTTGTATTTTTATTGCCATTCATTCATCTCCAGCACATATTAGAGTAGATACAACATGCATCCAGATGACACTCTATTGTTCCAGATAATATCGTTGATGGGGATCTGAACATAACTTTCCACAGTGACAGTTCCACCCAGAAGAGGGGTGTTCGGATCAGATACTCCTACACAGAAAGTGAGTAACATTCTTGGCATTGTCTCAGTCGTATGTTTAATCTCCAGTAGACACAACGTGAGCTCCGTGCAATGAACATATTTTCTCGCACACAGATATTTGCGACTACGTATTCACCGACATCCACGGTGTGATCGAGAGTCCAAATGGCGGTAATTACTACTACCACAACAACATGTTCTGCAGTTACACCATTATGGGCGGGAACGACATCTACAACATTTTCTACAACATCTCTTACTTCGACTTATACTACACAAGAGGTTGTAGTGGCGACTACCTTGAATTCCCCGATGGCCAGCGGTACTGCGGGACCTACATGAGAAACATATCATGTGAGTTCCCTTTATGTTTGTTCGCCCTGTTGTACATAAGTATATGACATTCAGATAAGATGTTAAGACATGCAGAATAACAAGCTGGTGACGCAATTGTGACATGCTTAAAGTGTCTGCAGATATGTCAAGCATAAGGCGGCGGACCCTTTCCCTTGCATCGGCTTTTCGGTATGCGTTGCATCTTCTCCTCCATCAGATGTTCGCTTCGTGGTTTATAAACACAATGTACATGTACGAGTGGCATTGACAAACATTTCTAACAACTACTTTCTATCATGAGCAGCCCACGGATTCTCCACTCAGGTTAACCACATGGAACATAACACCTTAACCTGTCGCATTTCCGCTATTTCTTTGACAATGAGGACTATTTTTTCAGATTCAGCAGTAGGCAACACCAGTTTGACCTTTCGCTCAGATGCATCTTATGCAAATCGAGGTTTCCGACTTAGCTACAAGGTGCTCCCGTGTAAGTCTATTTATTACGCTTCGAATTTGTCTTGACCTTGAATTTGTTTTTATTAACAAACAAAAGTACCGTGTTTCCATATTTTATGTATATATTGCAGTACAGACAGGAAACAAAACAAGTTAATAGTTTTCTCTTGAAATGTTGGAATGAACACTCACTTCACACACGAACCACTGCAAAAGAACTTGCTCTGTTTCATCTTCAGTGTCATCAGAAACAGCGCTATGGAAACGTATTGACCACATATGGCATCTTTGAGTTGTTATTCATAAGATATACGTCAGACACAAGCCTGAAACTTTCAAATGCTTGTTTTCATAGGAGATGGTACCCACGAGACACCATTTTATTGTCTTATACCTTATAGCTTTGTATTGTCGTTCTCGTTTTATCATATTTTACCTGATTTTTGAGATATATATTTTGTCTTTCCAAATCAGTCAACTGCTCCCGGGTTTACACAGAGCAGGGTGGCATGATCTCCGACCCTGACCTTTCTGGCGTGGACTTCAGTGGAGACATCAGATGTGACTACACATTCCTTGTGCCCTTCTACCCTTTCATTGTAACCTTCACCCCCCTCCAGTTTGGGCTGCAGGACACGGACACAGACGGCGTGTGCACCACAGAGTACGTCAGTCAGGACGGGGATCGATTCTGTGGCCAACGCAATGAATCGTGGCAAGGTCAGAACGTGTTCTTATTAATTTGAACAAGACACCCAAATGCTTGATGTAATATTTCGTGTTCTCGATTCTGAGTTCCAGCTGTATGACTAATGATTTTGTTCATGTTGTTCTAGCAAATTCAGCGGACAATGCAATGGAACTGCATTACTTCAGCACTGGCGCCGTGAGGGGAAACTACTCCGTGTTATATCACGTGACTCCAGGTAAGTACACGATACGCACAGCTGGGAATATGAATGACATATATCTCACATAGAGAGAGTGGAGTATCTTTCAAGGGTCATTTGTTTCATGCCTGTCCATCCAAGTTGAGCCTTGGAGTGCCTTCAGTGTGGTATGTTTCTCTCTCATGGTGCTTGTGTTTCATGCCTGTGTATTCGAGGGGTGCCTTCAGTGTGGTTTGTTTCTCTCTAATGATGCTTGTGATTCGTGCCTGTGTATTCGAGGGGTTCCTTCAGAGAGATATGTTTCTCTCACATGGTGCATGTGATTTATGCCTATGTATTCGAGGGGTGCCTGCAGTGTGGTATGTTTCTCTCTCACTCTGCTTGTGATTCATGCCTGTATATGTGAGGGGTGCCTTCGGTGTGGTATGTTTCTCTCTCATGGTGCTTGTGATTCATGCCTGTATATGTGAGGGGTGCATTCAGTGTGATATGTTTCTCTCTCATGGTGTTTGTGATTCATGCCTATGTATTCGAGGGGTGCATTCACTGTGGTTTGTTTCTCTCTCATGGTACTTGTGATTCATGCCTGTATATGTGAGGGGTGCCTTCAGTGTGGTATGTTTCTCTCTCATGGTGCTTGTGTTTCATGCCTGTATATGTGAGGGGTGCATTCAGTGTGGTATGTTTCTCTCTCATGGTGTTTGTGATTCATGCCTATGTATTCGAGGGGTGCCTTCACTGTGGTATGTTTCTCTCTCATGGTACTTGTGATTCATGCCTGTATATGTGAGGGGTGCATTCACTGTGGTATGTTTCTCTCTCATGGTGCTTGTGTTTCATGCCTGTATATGTGAGGGGCGCCTTCACTGTGGTATGTTTCTCTCTCATGTCGTTTGTGATTCGTGTCTGTGTATGTGATGGGTGCTTTCAGTGTGGTTTGTTTCTCTTCCATGGTGCTTGTGATTCATGCGTGTGTATTCGAGGGGTGCCTTAAGTGTGGTATGTTTCTCTTTCAGGAATGTGCAACATAACATACACGGGCCGATCTGGTAGCATCAGTGGCAACATGTCCAGCGATAGCAGCAACTCCACATGTTACTACAGGATACAGAACAACATGGCGGCATCACAGATACACATCCGATTGGTCTCTCAATCAAGCAGTGACTCGCATGCTGAATGCAACTACTTCGACTTTGACGGCCTTGACCGGAGATGTGGCTACAATGGAACAAGTGGCACCGAGATAACATGTGCGTTGTGGTCTCAGAAGCGTCATACATAATGACGAGATTACTTCACAGTTTAAAATAGTGGTTTATGTGAAGTGTTGTCATCAGTGGTGCGTGATATAACTTCCAGTGACATTACTTTTAAACTACTCAGCCAAACATATAGTATATGAATTACCCATGTATGCAGAAAGATTTACTTTCTATGTAAGAGAGTGGCTGAAAAGATCTGATCTTAACTGCAATTGATACACAGATGCACAGTGTGCATGTATTCAGTACAATAATTACCATGCTAACAGGCTGCATTTTAACCAAATACACAACCAGGCAGCATATTTCTGCATGCAGCAAATTAAAGTGACTAGGTATTCTTTGTTGATGAAAATGAACCTAATTGGCAAGCGGCTTTCACGCGGACATGGTGTCCAATTTAGGGGGTGATGCTCCTTCCTTTACGTTTGTGATGAACTGGATATGAAAAAGGTTTCAGCACGCTGGCTTCCAAGGCTTTTGGCGGATAGTCAGGTTCAGGTTCCGGGTTCATCATCTCTCGTGTGAGAATTTACGTCCTTTCGACCATCGATGAGCTTTGAGGTTGCCACTGTCAGACATACTACAACACCAAGAGTAGTGGAAACGTATTCTAGTTTCCAAGGGAGCACATTATTCTGTTCCATTAGCAAACAAGGTCAATAATGTGCTTATCTGCTTAGGCAACTGCGTGAGAATATCAAGGGTAAACGTTCCATCAGAACAGTGCACTGCGCAAAAGTCTGTTGTTTCCATGGTTTGAATGCATGACTGAGGATCTAAACTCATTCAACATCCTTCATATTCACCAGATTCCCACCTCTTCCAAAACTTGACAAATCTATGTCTGGCAAGCATTATGCAATTGAAGCTGATACTAGGGATTAATTTCTACACCGCCAGGGAAAACACTTGTGCGGTCTAGGAACTGCAGCATCGTTGGCATATGTGTTGGTACCTCAAAGGTGATTGTTAAAAAAATCGTAAGCAACTCACTCCATCAATAGAGTCCATCCTGGTTAGGCCCAGGACTTTTCAGCCACCATCAAACATCATCATGAATTTTGTAAATACCTTTGACAGAAAACCAACCACAACGCGCAGTGTATCTGCACAAATGGGTTTCCAGTAACAAAACGAGACTGCTCTTCAGTTATATGCACATGTGCGTTATAGACATTTATAATTGATCATTGAGGCGATAGGATGTCACGCTGCTTCACTGCTCAGGGCAGTGCCATGTGACCATCCGGTTTTATGAAGTCACAAATTTATAACATTGCGTCATCTGAGCAGAATTATGTCAATGGCTCGGGACGAACATAATTTATTCACCCGGGACAGATTATCTCTAATTCCTCGTAACTCACTGGTTATTCTTTACATAAATATCATTATTACTTTCTTGTGCAGGAAAAAAGGTCATTTGTCGTAGTAGATGCACATCAACATTCCGTCTTCGTAAGTTAATGTTGAAAGTACTCCAAGTCGTGGTTCAAGAGGAATTGATTTTGAACAATATTTTGATATGGAGCCTTTCACTTTCCATCAGATGCCTATGATGGCGACTTCCAGATAACTCTGTTCCAAGCAGCTGACATGGAGCCACCGTCGTTCTTCTTGTACTACACTATTGTACCGGGTAAGTGACATATGTGTTCATTTGACAGAAGTATAATTTTCAAATGTATAATTTTCAAATGTATCATTATGTTCTATCATGATAACAGGTGGCACGAATGTTATACAATGATGACGCTAACTTCGTCAACATAGTACATTGTATAATGGCTCCGTGTTTTTCAACAGAACATTAGACTATAAACTACACAGTACACAGAATGATCCATGTTATACAATCCTCACTTACCCATAGAAAACTGCATCCAGCGATTTACATCGGACACGGGAACATTTGCGAGTCCAGCTGATGTTGACGGAAACTACGTGAATGACCTGGCGTGCACCTACACCATCAGTGGCGGTAGTTCCCCATACATCCTCCGCCTGAACTTCGTCTCTCTCGACCTTCAATACTCCTACAACTGCAACAACGACTACGTCCGATTCAGCTACAGAGGTTCCTCTGGTTACACTACCACCACTTCAAGATACTGTACAGGGCCTCGCTCACTCAGGTGTAAGTCATTACTTGTGACACTTGGACATAACACGTTGTAGATATACAGGTGTAAGTCATTACTTGTGACACTTGGACATAACACGTTGTAGATATACAGGTGTAAGTCTTTACTTGTGACACTTGGACATAACACGTTGTAGATATACAGGTGTAAGTCATTACTTGTGACACTTGGACATAACACGTTGTAGATATACAGGTGTAAGTCTTTACTTGTGACACTTGGACATAACACGTTGTAGATATACAGGTGTAAGTCTTTACTTATGACACTTGGACATAACACATTGTAGATATACAGGTGTAAGTCTTTACTTATGACACTTGGACATAACACATTGCGGATATACAGGTGTAAGTCATTACTTGTGACACTTGGACATAACACATTGTAGATATACAGGTGTAAGTCTTTACTTATGACACTTGGACATAACACATTGTAGATATACAGGTGTAAGTCTTTACTTTTGACACTTGGACATAACACATTGCAGATATACAGGTGTAAGTCTTTACTTGTGACACTTGGACATAACACATTGCGGATATACAGGTGTAAGTCTTTACTTGTGACACTTGGACATAACACATTGCGGATATACAGGTGTAAGTCTTTACTTGTGACACTTGGACATAACGCATTGCGGATATACAGGTGTAAGTCTTTACTTGTGACACTTGGACATAACACATTGCGGATATACAGGACCTCGCTCACTTAGATGGACTTTTTACTAGTCAGATACATTATAGATACATTTAGGACCTCGCTCACTTAGATGTTAGTTTTACTAGTTAGATACATAGCAGATACATATGACCTGGCTCACTTAGATGTAAGTTTTATTAGTCAGATACGTTGTGGATACATAGCCCCTCGCTCACTTAGATGTAAGTTTTCCTAGCTAGATACGTTGTGGATACATAGCCCCTCGCTCACTTAGATGTAAGCTTTACTAGTCAGATACACTGTAGATACATAGGACCTTGCTACCTTAGAAGTAAGCCTTTACTTGTCGCGCTGCAGACGTCATTGCCACAGCAGCATTTTACTGTTATATGCCAGTACATATACATGTTGAATGGTACGAGACAAGAGAAGTGGAAGTTGTAATAAACCAGATATACATGTCAAATATTTAGGGACAACATTATTATGGCGGGAATATTTTACAAACTTGTCATGCATCTATTACCTGCAATCACTTCAAGGTGAAGGATGATACATTTAGATTTTAACCTGTTTTCTGTGAGTATTGCCATTGCCTGCAACGCGTTGATTGGGTGAAAGAGTCATAAAACTACTATTTAGAGACATGGAATAATTAAATCAGTTATATTCTACAAATTCTACAAAACTTCTCCACGGATCACTGACAATGTTACTGCAGAACACAATGACAAACGTTTGACTCAGTAAAGAATGGTCCACGAACGTGCGCGCTGTAAAGTGATGTCTGGGATCTGGTCCTCGGGGGTAATTAGTCGAATGTCGGTACTCAAATGTATGTATTCGTATTTGTCTTCAAGATACTGATTTGATATCAGGATCCCCTATCTCTCGTAAACAGTTCAAAACACACAAACATTTCATGATCTATATCTTCTGATTTCAGATTCTGTGTCGAGTGGGGATTTCAAGGTATCTTTTGTAACGGACTCTCGTGAAGTAAGGAGTGGATTCAATGTAACATACGTCAAAACACCAGGTAGGTTCAAAGTGGGATACATCAGAACACTGCAAGCTCCTTACACTCTCTCTAATGTTGAGGAAGCACGGCTTTAGTTTACTTGCTGTTGAGATATTTCTTTGCCACATTTCTTCACACAAAAAAACATTCTATGAAAATAACTTTGAACAATAACAGATGTTATGTGATATATACATTTTATATCATTCATCACAATTCCCTTACGCTGTATTTGCTGTCAATGTTCTGCATGTGTCTAGTCAGCTGTAACCTGACCTACACGGCCGACGAGGGCACTATAGAGAGCACCCCTGGAGATGGCTCCTACTACCCTAACAACGCCTACTGTACGTACACTGTACAGGGGAACTCCAGCCTGCAGACTCTGCAGCTCACTGTGCAGACCTTCTCCCTCGAGTATCATTCCAGCTGCTACTACGACTCGCTCCAGTTCGGCTCAACTTCCAGCAGGAAATACTGCGGGAGCTCTCTGTACGCCGGCAGGGTTCTCACATGTGAGAATAACATTATGCATTGTTCTTAACTTTGATAGGAACGGTTTCCGTTTTAATTACCTACCACACATAGACGCGCTGCAGCGTATAGTATAACTGCGGTGAAGATTTCTTTGTCTGAGTTCTTATTTTCGCCGCTGACTTTGTCAAATACTGTTTGAAAATTAAGATATTTGGATTCTCAAAGGATTTAACAATCTGACGCATGTGTATACGAAAGTCAAACCTCGATGTCTTATAAAATTCGTATCATCGTTGATACAGTCCACATGTAGCACGCTTATTTAATACATGAAAGTGCTGTAAATGTCGTTTGTTTTTTGTTTGCTGTAAGTTTCAGTATTCATTTAGTTCATGGTCGCGCTGATGTTTCATCCACAGATACATTCACGAACACCTTCACCTTATACTTCAAGACAGACTACAGCGTTACTAGGAGAGGATTCTCCATTAATTACAGGACGGTGCCATGTGAGTGTTTGCCAGATATCTCTAAGGAACACACTGAGGTAAACTAACATTTGCACTAGTATATCGCGAAATATGACGTACATATAATGAGTGAGTGAGTGAGTGAGTTGGGTTTATGGCCGCTTTTACCATTATTCCATTATGAGGAAAGCCCGAAGTGATGCAGGTCTCAGACGTTTACCACTTTGGTGAAACCCACGAGCACGGGTATGTTGCTGAAAAACCTTAAAAAATTATCGGGGCGAACCGGGATTCAAACCCGCATTTTTCTGGGGTGCCCAAGGAACGCAAGTTGACTGCGAAACTCGTGCCCCCTCTAATGAATGACATAGTGATTGTGTTGCATGATGCTGTGGTGGCACCTGAATACTTCTTAAACAGAATTATGACAGAAAATGCATTCAACAGAGTGTAAAAGATGTTCAGTGGTATTGAAGTTTATTGAAACTCTTTATCTTGAGGTTGAATATAGTTACATTCAGCCATAAACAGCAAAATGCGGCTATTGACATGCCAACACAAAACCTTCAACTGTAATATTTATTCTGCCTTTTGTCTATATTTACATCGTAAACTCCGCCAACCACCACGCGCTTGTGACGTAACCACCACGTCACAGCCCTCACTACGTCAAATCCTTCACTCTCACACGCTATCGGGCAAAAAACGCAATGGTAGCGCTGTTACGCTGGTTGCCTGCTACACAGCGGGGACCCATTTATCCAGCCTGTAGATCGTCAGCGGGTGGATTCTATGACATAGCCTTAATAAACTCTTGTCTGCTCAGGGTCTAGCAGAGAGAGTGGTAAGCTCGACTGATTCGGATACAGCTGATTTATTTGGAAGCTGCACTATACTAACACCACGGGAGTTATCTCCCTTTATGCGTGGTGCCCGCCTCATCCATTGACAACTCGGCCTTTTCTCCCCGCAAATTTATTCAGTCATTCAGTGTATATTTTTTTCAATGGTCGTTTACGTCACACCAGTAATCTCTCAATCATACAAATTGAATATATTCGTGTCAAAGCCACAGGTCTGTCAATAATAATGAAAAGAAATGTTGTGGTGGGCATATAAAAGGTAGGACACCGATAGTGTTAAGAAGTTACATTTGATACTAAACTCATGCATGTAGGTTAAAATGTGATGATGTCGATGCTACCAACAACACCCAGATTCCTTGAACGTTACACAATTTGATAATGCCTTGCTGGTTATGTCTTTTCAGATGTTCCCACAACCACTACAACAACTACAACAACAACAGCACCGCCAACACGTACGTATGCATGACATTACCCTTTATATGTGACATACCGTCCACTCCTCTTGGGCAGGTCTTGATTCTGACGATGTTTGTTCATTGAAGATACACACTTCAGTATACGAGTTTGAAATGGCATTGATACATTACCATATGCTAGCTGGTGACATCGTTGCTCATACTCTCGGCCACTGGTTTGGTGGTCCAGACTGGATTAGCTACTCCTATACTTGCAAACATGCAAACAATATCCATTCACCCGAACATAGAGAGCCTATCCTCATGTAGACTTATGTAACCATGTGACAGGCTTGTATTTGTTGACTAACACGTGTCCGCCTAATGAACATTTAAGCGATGGATGGTGTATCATCTAGTCAGCGGGGTGATTTCAGGCCGCCTTTAAAAACAGTGTTTTGGTTATATCACGTCGTGTCAGCTATACATGGGTGGATATCTCGAACTGGTGCAGGTCTTAGACGTTTCCCACTTTGGTGAAACCCTCGAGCACGGGTACAAACCTAGAAACATAATCGGGGCGAACCGGGATTCGAACCCTGGATCACAGGTTTCTGGCCGGCCTAAGGTACGCAACTCTGCACAAACAATGCATTAGACGACTGTGCCACTCGTTCCCCTTTATGTCATGGGATCATGTGGTAGATAATGTGGTAGGTGTAATACAAAATCATGATAACAATAGTGTGATGTGCTTAAAGACATTTAGTTTGTTGATCTGTGATAGCAATAGTTACAGTGCGCCACTTGAGATATAACATGCAGTTTCATATGAACGTTTAACGTTGATATATTTGGATGTTATTTGTTCTTTTTATTCCTAAACTATGCAACGAAGGTTGGGGATATTTTGTTTTGAGGGGAAACTACAGTAAACTACACTAATGTCTAGCAAAGAAAATAAGTGATTTACATGGCAAGAACATACTCTAAGAAATCAAGCACCAAAACACAACATTGTGACATGCATGAAGCATGCGACCTCAGATAGCACGTGGAAGAGGTTGCATGCCAGATTTAACATTGTCACTCGGTAGTGAACAAACGCATATCGTTTTCTTTGAACCAAACGCTCCGGGACAGTTGATTAAATACATTTAATCATTAAAGAAGCAACGGTATTGATCATGCGATGTTTGCAACGTGTCATAGGCTTATTGCAGATGGGCACATGTCAGAATATTGTTGCCAAAATGCTGCATGATTCTTGATCTGTCATCAGTAGAGTGTGGCTCCGATACCAACAAACACATAGCGTCGATGATCGACGCCACCCTGGACGCCCAACGGCATCAACTTCAGCCCAGGACAGATTAGTCAGAACGATGGCATAACGAAATCGGTTGCAAACTGTCATTCAGAAAGGGGGCCGGTTGGTCAAGGCAACTGGTGTAAGAGTACATCATTTGCAAGTCATTTGACGACCTCTTTTATGACCTAGTGTGTCAACACTTCATCACGCCAACCATTAGAACTCATTAGATCTGATCGCTTACTCCCAAGCAGATATGATCACATTTCATCATTTCCATTTGCCAATGCCATGTAGATCAGAAGATATGTCTTGATGGTTCTCAGTATCCCGTACCTTTTGTAGCATAGTCGATATGTGACTTCGTTATGTGTATCATACGCTGATAAAGCAAACGTGTAACGGTATCTGGTGCTCTTCATGATGTACAGTTGTCTCTCTGTGTCTCAGCCAACTGTAATGAGACGTTCACCGCATCCAACGGCCAGCTTCGTAGTCCAAACTCTCCCTACCACTACCCCAACAACATCTACTGCCGCTACACGTTTGTGGGAAGTGGACAGACCCAGTCTATAACACTGGATTTCGCCAGCTTTGCTGTGGAAAACCATGCCAGCTGTAGATGGGATTGGGTCATCATCAGTGGCGGGAACAAGAGGTGTGGCTTCACGGAATTCAGCAGTACATGTACGTATTGTGACGAGTAGACAGGCAGTGGGGGTTGTAGCTACTTTAGAGGTAGCGTCAATCAGTTTTAAGTCTCTATTCTGTCTCGCACTAGTCGTCATGGCTTTTGACATTTTCAGTCATTGAGCTATTTTATTGATAATCTTTTAAGAACAATATATTCTATCTATTTACAAGTTTTGTAGTCAACAAAGTTAGCAAGGGTTCATTCAAGATTAATTAGTGTCATCATATATATGCACTATATGAGTACTTGGTTCATATACATATTGTTGATATTTCACAGATACATTTGTTGGGAACTTTACGGTGGAATTCCGTACAGATGGAAGTATCACCTACAGTGGATTTGTGGCCAACTACGTTGTTAGTGACGGTATGTACAGAGACTCTACCTTGTATAATGAGTTAATGGCTTCACTCAACGTTCTTACTCCACTATGTCGTATAAATAGTTTGAACATGACGTACAAGGAACTCTCGAAATATCTGAGGTACGAGAACTCGTGGGAAACTGGGTGATCGTGACAGAATGATTATTTGAACAGGATGATGGGCACACATTCTGAAATAAGGCATTATGTATTTCAGCTGTGAACGCCACCACGCCCACTCCCGGCAGTACAGGTAAGTTCATTCTTCAATGATACAATGATGCTTCATAATCCTTGCATGCAACTTAACACCTGCGTATTAAGTAATTATCAGTAAATATTTTATTCATTCTTTACATAGTTATTTGTTGTTCCAGCGACATGCACAGCAACCTTGTCATCATTATCTGGCAGCATCATGAGCGCCCCAGGTGATGGCAGCAACTACTTGGACAACACCCGGTGCTACTACACCTTCACAGCGACATCCTACCCGAGAACCATTACCTTCACCTTCACAACCTTCCAGCTGGAAAGTCATTCCTCCTGCGGATATGACTACCTCCAGTTTAACAGTGGCGTGAAGAAATGTGGAACTATCTCCAATCTCGTGTGTAAGTGTTATGGATTATAATAATAAAGAAGTTAAGATCAGTTTTTTTTAGATTTTGGTTAATTTCATTGTGAATATCCCAAATGAGTTTTGGAACCAATAATATGTCATTTGTGCTTGGGTAAAACATAGTATTCCTCAATGTCTTTACTTGTCAGTGATCCATTCATATAATTGTCACCGATATTTTGCCTTTTACACACAATGGAATCTGTTTTGTGGGAAATTGAGACTGAATTTTTTTATTTTCTTGAATATACATTAGATAATTGAGAAAATTTGGAATGACAGCTAAAGTTCCTGGAGCCCGTATTCGTAAGGCGATCGAAGGGCTACTGTCGCTATGTTGAAAGGGCCCGTCGTCCTTATTACGATGATTACGTCATCTGACGTCGAAACTGAAACCTGACATCTTTGTTCCAACTAAAAATGACTTTTATCAATAGGATCGGATGCGACTTTCGCGAGGGCCGTCACGGAAGTCACATTAAAAACCTATTTGTGACCATTTTTCGAAACAAAAATAATGAAATTTGTCATGCCTCTGGTAAGTTTTTGGGACTTAACATTTATGTTTTACGATATCTTGACTAATGCTCTTGATATGACTATACCCTTCAATTCGCCCAACATTGATTCTGTGCTCTCTGTAAAGATCTCTTAAATTGCTGGACAAAAGATATTTGACATGCATTTTCTTAGAAGCCGTCATGATTCTTTCCATTCGTTGTGATTTTATTGTTTTAAATGTTTGTGAAAATATTTAACAAAATCAACTTATCGTGGCAGGGACCTTGCTTTAAAAAATGTTTTGGTAAATATATCAGTCATATTTTATTGACAGGATCTAAAGTATTGATTCACTTCCAGCCTTTAAACTGAGAACCATGCATGCAAAAAACGTCAGACGTCAGATTATCAAAGGTCGATAAGGTACAATTTATTTAGACGTATTAAAGGCGGGTCTTTCACTCTCTGGAGATTATTCCAGATCTTGATGTAGAAAGGTGTCAAATCAAAATAAGATCTGAATTTAATTATACTTATAGTTATCATAACGGTCATCAGGTCAGTCCAGCTGCTTATGGGTTCTCTCCTGCTACTGTGTACATGCTTAAGACTTTGGTAGTTAGCACAAGGCCATGTCAATGAGGTGAACAACAGGGTCCGAGTGCTCAACGTTTTACTTGTGTCGTGTGCATGAGTTTATATATTACATTTGAACCGTATTGCAAAGTTGTTTTTAAAAAATTGACTTCAATATCTTTTGTGCGTTAATGGAGTTGTAAACGTTACAACCGGAGCGCATGCGGTGATTTATGCAACGCGTGCATACCGGCTTTTCAGTTTCAACTCCATGAACGCAAAATGTATTGAAATCAATTCTTATGAATAGACACATCAACAATGATAACTTCACAGACTGATTATTGTGTCATTAACACGCAAAACGCTGTTGACAACAATAGTAAGTGAGTATGGTTTTACGCCGCTTTTAGCAATATTCCAGCAATATCACGGCGGGGGACACCAGAAATGGGCTTCACACATTGTCCCCATGTCGGGAATCGAACCCAGGTCTTCGGCGTGACGATGGAACACTCGACAACAGTAGGAAGTCAGTGACATCGTTCAGCGCAATAATGAAACACGAAGCCAGCTCATTCTATTTTTAGAGTTTGTTGGTGGGAGTGCCCAACACATAAAAGCAAAGACATTGTTTGGCTATCCAATCAACTGTCAAGCAATCATTATTTTTAGCAATATTTCATGTTTCTTTCTTCGATACAGGTGAAGAAACATATCTGACATTTGGTTACTTATATCATATTTTTGGTCATATATCCCATACTATTTGTACAGGAACTATTTGAATATCTCACCTTATCGCAACAGTTGGTTACCAATGACCAATGTTGACTACATATCCAGGTGAGTTACCATCTTTATATTGTACTATTGCTTTCGTTATGTATCCTGGGTGTGTGTTTGTCTCCAGATACTGACACGATGAACGGCCAGTACCGTGTCACCTTCTACACTGACTCATCAGTCACACGCCGTGGCTTCGTGGCCACATACCAGATCAGCGACGGTAGGTATCACGCATTGTTATGCATTTATTGTCATTTGCAACCACTCTGCATTTTAACCCATTTCATCGGATTTCCATTAGATCTACATCTGTCAGTAATGCCTCTGGTCAGCTCGCTTTGCATTGTGCAAACGTGAAGTCATATATCAAGTGTTTTTTCACATTACAGCCTTTTTGTTCGCCATGTTTTACATTAAATTGGGTCTTTTGAACATATCAGCTGGGACACATTCTTCTATGTATTATTGTCGCAAAATATATCTCTGATCGTGACAGACGACATCCATGGGAAGGTGGAGATGGCTGTGTTTCAGCGAGCAGCTGAAGAGGCTATACATTACACAAGATCTACTCCATGTGACTTTTCTGTCATAAAAATGACGGCGCTTTGTTTTGTCCTCCGTCATCTACTTTGAAATGTTTCGAATATCCTGTTGAACTGCAAGGTCCATGACGGTCTATGATTCTACAACTATTGGGCCGAAGACGGGATTGGTGTCACCAGCTGCGATAATGGAAACAAAACTCTTTTCGAATCACAAAATGTAATGGTTTGACAGTTTGTCCCTTTCAATTCGGAAATGGACAATATTGTAGCCCTTTTTGACTTTTGGTTCTGAAGATGAAGATAGACCCTCTGAATGTTACAAATTAATCTACATTATGTCTGTAATATGCACCAACGATGAACAGTTGAGACACACGGTGATGTAAGGTTGCTTGCTATGATTTGTGAATCATGAGACTCGTGGTATCTATTGAAAATGTTTTTCAACATTTTGACTTAAGCTTTAGGATTTTCATTATACTTTCGAACCAGTTGCCAAAATGCTGACCTTCTGCAACGACGTCATCAATGGTGATGATATCTATGTTCTACGAAATGATTCAGGTTTTCTTCTCTGACTTCGCTTAGTTTCGGATTTAAGTTTTTGACATATTAAAGTCAGTTGTCAAAACCATGAGTAAAATTCTCAGAATCAGCAGTCTTCAGTCATGGCCAGGAAAATATAAATTCAGAAAAGTAAACACTGAAGGGTTACAGGGGCGTAAACTTGGAAATCTCAATAACTTGTATCTGTAGTGTATGTAATACGAACTGATTTTTAAAAAAATCATCAACTGCAGATCTAAATATGTCCACAACGAACCGAACACCCGTGATTAATGTGTCCACTACCACTATTTGTAGAAAAACATGAACGAAACTTTGGTGTTTAGCTTACGATTGATGTTGATGAGATATTCAACGTCTTAATCCCACAATAGACTCGGATTAATTAAATTGATTAATAGAATAAAACATAAATAGGCGTGAACTAAGTAAATGTGATAACAATTTATACGTTGCCTCACGTCAAGGAGATAAACACTGGTATTATTCAATAATGTACATTCTCCAAGATGTTGTCGTTGGGATTTGGTAAAACTGCATTGCCAACTTGCATCTATTCAGTATTAATAATAACGGATATGTTTTCACAATTGACGATAGTATGATCATTCAACAAAACTGATTTGAGTTGTCACATAGGTTGACAGTTTAGATCGATTTGGCCTTTCCAAAATGCATCATTTTAACAAGCACCACCAACATGTGTTAATTTATATTAACATTATTCCGAAACCTTATGTCAGGTATGATGGAGTTCTCCGTCTCATGTGTAAATACTAAGCTTCTGGGTAATACGCTCAATTTGGTGTGAAGTCCTGATGCGCATAAACGAATCTTAAGTTTAGTCTAGGTAAATACAACAAAATGTGGTTATGTGGTTGAGTTGAGTAAAAGTAAAAAGTGTTCATTTCAATTTCAGTTATTGATGCAGCAACCACCAGTCTTCCCGCCGGGGTACTTTCAAACAACGGTGAGTGATAAACTCAGGGTCATGTTCAACTCCCGAGTCTAGTGAACCTTTCACCTTTTCTATAGAATCGACAGATGGGGTTGGTTCCTGTAACTGAATTTAAGGGAAATATTTTTTAGGCAGAAACTAGTATTTTCTTTTAACTGTGTAATCAATGTAATTTCATACTAAAAATTATGATATACAAGGTTCTGATCCTTGTTATTGAAAATGTATATGAAAATACGATATACAAATCTTAATATCTGATTTTAAAGGAATGTTTTTTACAGTTTACTTAAGAATTGACTTTCACTTTGTGTGAGTTCATTGGAGTATGAACCTTCATCGAGTAGGGCCAAACTGTATGAACGTCGGAGCTGACATACAATGTTTGGCCCTTACTCGATGAAGGTTCATACTCCAGTGAACTCACACAAAGTGAAAGTCAGTTCTTATAATTTTTTATCACAATTTCTTACCTCAAAAGATGTATGCCAAGACCTTCTCACAATTGTATATAATAGGTGTGACTTCATGTTTACACTGACAGCGATACAACAACCAGCTTTTTCGCGGAATAAGATAGTTCCTCAAAAACAGAGGTGACGTGGATGCTCAACGTGCTCTTCAGAAACATCTTACACAAAACATTTATTCAAATAACACACCATTAGATGAGAAAAGTCTGTTAAGAACTACTTCAGTACGTCAGTCACAATGACAGCGCGTCGTAATACATTTACATCAAGTACAAGACGTCAAAATGGCCGACACGATATACGTGACGGGAGAGATTTCGGGAGTTGCTAATGAACCTATGGCGGTTACATGTTTTGATCATCATTGATCAATTGGCCGATCATTGAAAGGTGATTAAAGATGTGTCAAACAGACACTAAGGTAAAGTCATTGATCGCTGTAGACTGTCACTGTCAGCCTTGACACGGATAGAGTCGATACTATGATAGTTGGATGTGCATTTCTTCGTTTTGTTCACAAGGAGGGTCGTAGCGAGGATATTCATGAACTATCGTGCAGTCAAACTCTTTCAAGATTCTCAATGTATACTTAAAGGCTGAGTTCAAAATTAAAGGGTCTAAATTATCAGAAAGAACTAGTGCTAGGGAATTCCCAGGGGTTTCCTAAGGGATGTTGAAGTAGTCCGTCAGTGTTTACGAAAAGAAAAACGTATGCACGTCAAATTGTGTCGTTCATACACTTATGAACATCAATTTCGCGGTCATGTGACCGACCTCTCGTCCAATTGAAAACACGTTTATCGTGTGAAACTTCAAATTAAAAAAAGTCAGATATAACGGTGTAGCATGAGTGTTGATGAGACGAGTCTGTCAGTTATAACAGTGTTACGTGAGTATTGATGAGACGAGTCAGTCAGATATAACGGTGTAGCATGAGTGTTGATGAGACGAGTCTGTCAGATATAACGGTGTTACATGAGTGTTGATGAGACGAGTCTGTCAGTTATAACAGTGTTACGTGAGTGTTGATGAGACGAGTCAGTCAGTTATAACGGTGTAACACGAATATTGATGAGACGAGTCTGTCAGTTATAACGGTGTTACATGAGTATTGATGAGACGTGTCAGTCAGTTATAACAGTGTTACATGAGAATTGATGAGACGAGTCAGTCAGTTATAACGGTGTTACATGAGTAATGATGAGACGAGTCTGTCAGTTATAACGGTGTAGCATGAGTGTTGATGAGACGAGTCAGTCAGTTATAACGGTGTTACATGAGTAATGATGAGACGAGTCTGTCAGTTATAACAGTGTTACATGAGTGTTGATGAGACGAGTCAGACAGTTATAACAGTGTTACATGAGTAATGATGAGACGAGTCTGTCAGTTATAACGGTGTTACATGAGTATTGATGAGACGAGTCAGTCAGTTATAACGGTGTTACATGAGTATTGATGAGACGAGTCAGTCAGTTATAACGGTGTTACATGAGTATTGATGAGACGAGTCAGTCAGTTATAACAGTGTTACATGAGTGTTGATGAGACGAGTCAGTCAGTCACAGATGTACACCATCAGCCGCCCAGCGTGAACACACGCGCAAGTAACACCTGTCTGATGGTAGTTTACACGTGGAAATAATCAATATGTAATCGAAATGCATATATCGATAGTACCTAAACTGACTAGTTCTGATCCTTGTTATTGAAAATGTATATGAAAATAAGATATACAAATCTTTATATCTGATTTTAAAGGAATGTTTTTTACAGTTTACTTAAGAATTGACTTTCACTTTGTGTGAGTTCATTGGAGTATGAACCTTCATCGAGTAGGGCCAAACTGTATGAACGTCGGAGCTGACATACAATGTTTGGCCCTTACTCGATGAAGGTTCATACTCCAGTGAACTCACACAAAGTGAAAGTCAATTCTTATAATTTTTTATCACAATTTCTTACCTCAAAAGATGTATGCCAAGACCTTCTCACAATTGTATATAATAGGTGTGACTTCATGTTTACACTGACAGCGATACAACAACCAGCTTTTTCGCGGAATAAGATAGTTCCTCAAAAACAGAGGTGACGTGGATGCTCAACGTGCTCTTCAGAAACATCTTACACAAAACATTTATTCAAATAACACACCATTAGATGAGAAAAGTCTGTTAAGAACTACTTCAGTACGTCAGTCACAATGACAGCGCGTCGTAATACATTTACATCAAGTACAAGACGTCAAAATGGCCGACACGATATACGTGACGGGAGAGATTTCGGGAGTTGCTAATGAACCTATGGCGGTTACATGTTTTGATCATCATTGATCAATTGGCCGATCATTGAAAGGTGATTAAAGATGTGTCAAACAGACACTAAGGTAAAGTCATTGATCGCTGTAGACTGTCACTGTCAGCCTTGACACGGATAGAGTCGATACTATGATAGTTGGATGTGCATTTCTTCGTTTTGTTCACAAGGAGGGTCGTAGCGAGGATATTCATGAACTATCGTGCAGTCAAACTCTTTCAAGATTCTCAATGTATACTTAAAGGCTGAGTTCAAAATTAAAGGGTCTAAATTATCAGAAAGAACTAGTGCTAGGGAATTCCCAGGGGTTTCCTAAGGGATGTTGAAGTAGTCCGTCAGTGTTTACGAAAAGAAAAACGTATGCACGTCAAATTGTGTCGTTCATACACTTATGAACATCAATTTCGCGGTCATGTGACCGACCTCTCGTCCAATTGAAAACACGTTTATCGTGTGAAACTTCAAATTAAAAACATATTCTGTATTAAGCTTTTAGAATAAACATGAAACAAAGTCAATAGCCTTGTACAGCACATTAAGTGGACATAAATAACTTCAATAGTATTGTTATCACAAGTACACGATCACCTCGGGCTATATTCTGTTATTCATCTTCATTGGCCATTCAATTTGTAAACTGAGAGAAAGCTAGAACGTAGAAACACTGGGGTTTAACGTTCTCACTGAAGCTTTTGTTGTGCTAAACTACAAAACGGCTTTCTATCCAGGTGCCTGTGGCACAACGCTGACATCTTCCACGGGGCGCATCTACTACCCAACTACCGCCAGTTACACCAACAACGTCCGTTGCCAGGTGACTATCAGACCTGGGGCCGGACAGACATTCAACGTCACCTTCACAGACTTCGACCTCGAGTATCACTCCACCTGCTACTACGACTCAATAGAGTTCCAGATGTACGGGGTCACATCTACGAAGAACTGCGGTCGCAACAGAGCAGGGCTCACTCTGAGCTGTACGTACTTCGCTTCTGAGAACGGAATTTATATCCTCGAGTTTATACAGATCATTGCTGTCAAAAACATCAGTTTCAGTTTAAACTGAGGACGAGAGTAGTCCATTGTGCAGAGTAACTTCCACCCACTCACTGCAGTTTTATGAAATATAAGAACCAATACATAACAGCCATGCCTCTGAGGACAGCATCAATTATGATGTTGTTTTAAATATATCAGTTCTTGAATGTGAAAGATGCCTAGTTAACTTCTACAGTAAACATGTCTCCAACTGTTGCAGTCCCCTACACCAGCGGTGACATCGTGATGTACTTCAGGAGTGATGGCAGCGTCACAGGAAGAGGCTTTGATCTCAACTATCAAGTGATCTAGGGTGAGGCATGGGATGTATGAATGACGAATGATAGGATGTCACTTGCCACTGTTTGGAATAGTGAGTAAGTATAGTTTTAAGCCGCCTAGCAATATGCCAGTAATATCACGGCGGGGGACACCACAAATGGACTTCACACATTGTGCCCATGTTGGGAATCGAACTCTGGCCTTCGGCGTGACGAGCGAACGCTTCAACCGGTGGTCTACCCAACCGCCCCTGTTTGAAATAGACTCACAACCGATTCCTCTTGGTTGGGAACAGGGGTCAAGGGACTGTTCAGTGAATGTTGCTCTTTCACATGTACATAACATTGCAGATTGTCAACGTGTTGATCAGGCCATTGGCAAATAACTTGTCCGCAGTAATGCGTAGTACTTTTCCAAAGTTCACAAGAATCATGGCAATAACGTAGAATATCCAACCAAAAACAGTAATTGGACAGAACAATTTGTCCAGCATCTGTTGTCTATTAACCAATTATGTCATAATAAAAAGCCTAAATGTATTATATTGTATGTGAAGATCATCTGTCCATCTATCAACATGTGATATGTTGAAATAATTAAGTTGGTGTTTTCAGATCAGTTTTTCAGTTTTGATGCAGAAAAATGATAAATCGCTGAAGACACACAAACATTATCAATTTTGAAAAGGTTACACTGAATGTGTTGGCGTAGGTCGTCTGTATTATCTGTATCTGTGTCTGTCCACAAACATTATCCATCAGCTGGTCCCATGTAGGTGACTGCAAACAATACTTGGCAAAGAGATGACTGAAGCCCCTTTAGATAACTCCCATAGACCTGGAATAGTAACCCATTGATGACAAGGATAATTATGCAGCCCAAACTGAATTTGCTGCCAAGGGAAATGTTGAGTGGGTGTGGGTGAGGTGGGGCTTAGGTACACGTGGTTGTGTGGTTATGTGTGTTGTGTGGTGTGGACAGTGACACTATGTGCAACTACACAAAGTAGTTCTCGTATAAATAGACATATGAGTGAATTGAGTTCTACGCGTTTTGGAACAGTGCCAGCGACGGTCCTCCAATATTAAAACAACTTGTAAAATTGTAAAACAACTCCTTCAATTATGTTTCAAACCTTCACTAACGATCATCCTAATGACCAACACAAATTGAATCCTCTTCTTTTCAGGACGAATATGATTTTCCTGTCTGTGGGCTGCCTCCGGAATCTGCTGTTATTGCCCCGCCACCCAAACCCCTCCCCCCTCCCCAAAGTTTCATAAGTTTATAAGTTTTTCTCTTTGATTGAAAGCAGTAGAATCTCGGCACTTATACACATCAGAGTCTCTTCGTGTGAACACAGCTGGATATCTTACGCAGCAGTAGTAATTTTAGTAATTTAGTTCACATTTCGTTTTTAGTTTCATGTTGGTGGTATGCCTTGTCCAGACTCGCTATCACTGGACTGCCTTATCCAGAATCTATTATTTACAGGCCGCCGTAGTACGCCAGGAATATTGTCGGGTGCTACACGTAGTGCAGGACGTGCTAACACTTTTTCCGAACATCTGGTGTCGTCATGATTTTCAGTGATCCATGCGTTGATAATCAACCATATTAATAGACTGATTATTCTGAAAGCGGTGTAACATGAGTGTTGATGAGACGAGTCAGTCACTTATAACGGTGTTACGTGAGTATTGATGAGACACGTCAGTCAGTTATAACGGTGTTACAAGAATATTGATAAGACGCGTCAGTCAGTTACAACGTTGTTACATGAGTAGTGATGAGACGAGTCAGTCAGTTATAACAGTGTTACATGAGTATTGATGAGACGAGTCAGTCAGATATAAAGGTGTAGCATGAGTGTTGATGAGACGAGTCTGTCAGTTATAACAGTGTTACATGAGTGTTGAAGAGACGAGTCTGTCAGATATAACAGTGTTACGTGAGTATTGATGAGACGAGTCAGTCAGTTATAACGGTGTTACATGAGTGTTGATGAGACGAGTCTGTCAGTTATAACGGTGTTACATGAGTAATGATGAGACGAGTCAGACAGTTATAACAGTGTTACATGAGTATTGATGAGACGAGTCAGTCAGTTATAACGGTGTTACATGAGTATTGATGAGACGAGTCTGTCAGTTATAACAGTGTTACGTGAGTATTGATGAGACGAGTCAGTCAGATATAACGGTGTAGCATGAGTGTTGATGAGACGAGTCTGTCAGTTATAACAGTGTTACGTGAGTGTTGATGAGACGAGTCAGTCAGTTATAACGGTGTAACACGAATATTGATGAGATGAGTCTGTCAGTTATAACGGTGTTACATGAGTATTGATGAGACGAGTCAGTCAGTTATAACAGTGTTACATGAGTATTGATGAGACGAGTCAGTCAGTTATAACGGTGTTACATGAGTAATGATGAGACGAGTCTGTCAGTTATAACAGTGTTACATGAGTGTTGATGAGACGAGTCAGACAGTTATAACAGTGTTACATGAGTAATGATGAGACGAGTCTGTCAGTTATAACGGTGTTACATGAGTATTGATGAGACGAGTCAGTCAGTTATAACGGTGTTACATGAGTATTGATGAGACGAGTCAGTCAGTTATAACGGTGTTACATGAGTATTGATGAGACGAGTCAGTCAGTTATAACAGTGTTACATGAGTGTTGATGAGACGAGTCAGTCAGTCACAGATGTACACCATCAGCCGCCCAGCGTGAACACACGCGCAAGTAACACCTGTCTGATGGTAGTTTACACGTGGAAATAATCAATATGTAATCGAAATGCATATATCGATAGTACCTAAACCTTCTTTTTCTTTTGCCCGTATCCTATAATATTTTTATGTACATGTGTCTACCATGTTGTTACACCTTTCTTCCTAGATTAAACGTCTCTATTATGTAGGTTTTCTTCATGTTTTTCCCTTTCTGTGAACCTTGTATATAAGATGTCCGTAATCGTTTTGATCAATGTCAGTATTTTACAAATCACTTTTTTTTGGTTTACAAGTTGCCCCGTCACACAACATATCGGTGATAAAATTGACGAAATTCCAACTATCAATCGATAGCGTGGACGTTTATGAATTTGTCGCTCACATTTTGTAACACCCATTTGATTAGACCAAGAGATGTTATTCTTGATGTTTTAATTATATGTTGTGCAACTATTTCAGTGCTATGATAATAAATGCATGTTAGAATTGCAGTGTTTGTTCCATGTCTTAGTGCACCTAACTACTGTTAACTACTACAAAACAGTTATTGAAAAACGATAATAAGTAATTGAATTGCTTTCCATTGGCTAACAGGAACATACTTGCTGGTGTACACGCAGATGATGATTTATCATCATCAAGGTTTTCGAAAGAGTAGAGGTTTACATTTAGTGATACCAAATAGCCGGCAGAATATCATTTGGTGTTTTCATAGTAATAAATGCCATCACAGCAAAAAGGTGTAGGTTTCTGTTTTCCGGAAACCTTCCGGATACCTTCAGCAACCTTCAATTTTCTTGGTACTCTTCGGATATTTCTTTTTCACACTTAATTTCCGGAATGTATCTGGCCCGGAAGGTATGCAGAAGGTTTCTAGAAGGTGTCCGGACAACGGAAACCTTTACACCGTGTTCTCTGTGCATACTCGAAAATTGGCCCTGATATGTCAAGTATATAATGTGTTGTACCTGAAATATCACCACACCTTTTCAGCATCGCTGATTGGTTACCCACCGAATGATGGCGGAGTTGGCTGAAAAATGGGTTACCCTCACACAATACAATGTAACAACATAAACGAAGTCAGAAGTAATAACAAGATTATATTTGCATCCGTTGTAGTGATGCAATGTAAAGTAATGTTTACGTGAAGAGGTACCGACATTAGTGGACTGATTAAAAAGTTTTGTCTCACATTTTGAAATGAAGAATTTGATTAAAAATCAGAATGATTTAGTGCGGATGTGCCCTTCTAAATGAGGGGCATGTTCATCTGCCATTGGATAAAACATTTACATGCCTGACTCTCGACAGTGAGATGGTAAATAGTTGCCTGAATCAGACAACATAATACAATTTATAACCTTACCTTACTTCCTTTTATTTAATTAAAATGACTCTAGCCTATGTAATTGTAATCAGATTGAACACTTATTGTGTTTTGCAAATTGAAACGTATCACCTGTATACTTCTTGGTGAAATTGGATAAGTCTAACACTGTATAGCTTAGCATATTCCTCTTGATATTTCTTAGGCTCGATGAGTAGGACTTGCGGAAAATACAGCAGTGAAAAAAAGTTATGTTCCTCATGAAGGAACATAAAGAGATGGATTTCTCGTATATCGTACCTAACTGTTACATAGTTTTTGTACTCTTAATAAATGAGAGGATTTGATCCATTACATAAATCTATAACATAAAGTATGTGTGTCATACCCTAATGGCGTTTTTCAGTGGTGCACAGTGGTTAACTCAAACAATGTAACACCGTGGATACATTTGATCATGTTGATGTTGGAGACAACATTTAAAATATACAAAGGGAGTGATACAATGTTGCCAGATTGTTATGAAAGGTTACCAGATGGCTACAGGCTGATGGTCAATGTCACTGATACAGTGTTGCCAGATTGCTATGAAAGGTTACCAGATGGCTACAGGCTGATGGTCAATATCACTGATACAGTGTTGCTAGATTGCTATGAAAGGTTACCAGATGGCTACAGACTGATGGCCAATGTGACTGATACAGTGCTGCTAGATTGCTATGAAAGGTTACCCGATGGCTACAGACTGATGGCCAATGTCACTGATACTGTGATGCTAGATTGATATGAAAGTTTACCCGATGGCTACAGACTGATGGCCAATGTGACTGATACAGTGCTGCTAGATTGCTATGAAAGGTTACCATATGGCTACAGACTGATGGCCAATGTCACTGATACAGTGTTGCTAGATTGCTATGAAAGGTTCCCCGATGGCTACAGATTGATGGCCAAAGTCACCGATACAGTCTGTAAAAAACGTGTCCATAACCAATTTCTGAAAATGATGACGAGCTGTTTTACATCGGCTCACACTTTCATCCTACCTAATTCTCCGACCAATGGTTTATCGGAAATGTTACTAAGAAAGTCAACCATCCACTGTCACGGAACATGTGTAACACAGCCATTTTCCACACGTGAAAACACTTGGCGCCTCCAAATGTTGAATGACAAAAATATTCCACCAAATGAAAACTCACGCATAACTGGTTACTAGAACAACCATTCTGTCTAATAAATCCTGATAAGCACAAACATAAATCCTGATAATAACAGGAAGTGTTCCATCAAACGCATTGAACACAGTAACTACCCAGCTTAATTTGTTCTTGAAACTCCCTTCATAAGAGCGGCCTATGCAAGCACAATGTTCTAATTGTCTTGAGGCAACAGTCGGCAATCCCATATTCTCTCTTTTTTTCTTGCTGCGTCAGCACTATGTTTGCTGGTTGCTTTCCAACATAAAATATTAATCTTGTCCAGTTCCAGTCAAACGACACTTCAATTGTGACAGTGACACCAACTTGAATGTACTGTTGTGACCTATCGAATGACTAAAGTTGTGATATACAACAGATATAATCAAATACAATAGAATAAATCGTTATTGTTGTTATTACAGTGAACCAGTGTCAAATATGCTACAAGACACCGCGCAGTTATGTTTTATGAATTAGAAGGAACCTATATCTCAGCAAATTGATTTTCCCAAAGGAAGTGATGGGCTTACATGTTTTGCTTCACATTGCCAAGGAATATAAATATCCCTTAGTATAATGTAAAGTCAGATTTCAACAATTTTGGTATGTGTTTCTCATTGTAGAACTCTTTAAGAAGGAAGCAATAAATTGAATTCATCACTCCTGTTGAAGCACCAATCTGGTCGCGTTAATCGGTATTTGACTTGCCTAAGTGAGTGAGTTAAGATTTATAGTCACATCGGCAATATTTCAACCATATCGTGACTAAGACTTGCCTAAGACTTGACAAATACCGATCAACTGAGACTCAGTTGATATTTCCCACTTTGAAAAGATCCACTGGTGATGAATCCTCTATGTCGACTTTAGAAGATTCCCCACTCTCAATTGTATTGTTCAGTTATATGCGAACATTACGCAAGAACTGTTGTTCGTGAGCACATGAGAATCTGGACCGGGCGCGGATATTCATGACAGACTGAGATTTATACGTTCAATACTGAAGATCAGCACCCCCTTAGGCAAACACCCGACCAACCCTATGAGGTTGTATTATTCTCACAATCTGAGAGAAGGAAAATGCCACAGTGAACTATTTGACAGGTTGGACAAGAGACGAAGAACAAGGAAACAAGTAAGAATTAATTTATTTCACGATTTGAGGAAAACATCAAGACAGTACTGCACTAACTATGCTTCCCACCATAACAGTGTAGACACCCTGCTAGCACAGTGACCACGCGTTACAGTTTGCATGTGTCTGTGTCAAAGTTTCTAGTTTGAGTGGGGATCAAATTTCGGTTGGTAACCGTTAATGTTCTGATGGATTTGTGCATTACATCGATTATTGGTTCTGGTGTTTGAAACAAAGAACGTTATAGATTTATTACTCACAACAAAACTGCTATTATTCTTTCCCTAAAGTGGTAGATATCATAGTGCGTCTGGCCACATCATCACACTACCACCAAATCTGTCCACTTTCTGTATGCAGTTTTGTGCATAACGTTCCCCGCGACGCCTGCAACTCTGTGGCCTTGACACCCTTGATGTCGCAGGTGCGCGCGAATACTTTCAGCGCGTAAACAGTTCCTCATTGTCTGGGCTGATATCCTACTTAATCCTGGTATTGCCGTGGTTGAAGAGGTGGCCTTGGTGGTTCTCTCACGTGTTGTCTCGTGTGTCTGATAACGGTTCCACAGTCTTGTAATGGTGCTTAGTGCAGGAGCTGAAGATAATTCTCCCGTATGCAATCGACGTTGCTGCGTTTGGCTTCCGTCAGTCGTAACATGTTTTCGCTGTTCACTTGCTCTAAGATTGTGATGGCAGGCAAATGAAAACCCAACGTTTTTATAGCCCAACAAGTGATGTTGCACGTACAGGTCATGTCGTTATGTTCAGGCTACAGACTCTCACATGGTTGTGTTTTTATGTTATTTTCCATCTTTTCACCAAATTTCTGCAGTACCTCATTCTTTCCATACATACGAGGGGCGTTCAATACGTTTTGCATCTTCAAAATAAGACCATGTCTCAGAATATCTTTTGCACTTTTATTTTTCAATATAGTCTCCATTCACCTCAATACACTTATTCCATTTGTCCTCCAAGCTTCTAATACGACTTTTATAGAAATCTGCACGTCTCTGTGGCAGCCTTTATGTCCTCGTCATCCCGGAAGCGTCTTCCACGTGGGGCAGATTTCATTTTCCTGAAGAGGAAATAGTCACTGGGGGCTCAGTCTGGGCTGTAGGGTGGGTGATTTAACTGCTCGAATCCACATTCACATATGGCGGCCTGTGCAATTCTCGACTTGTGAATCGGAGCGTTGTCATGCAAAAGTAGAATACCACGTGTTCACATCCCACGGCGTTTCTAGCGGATAGATTTTCGCAATTCTTTCATAACATTAGCATAATACTGTTCATTGATTGTAATTTTGGGTGGCATGTAATCAATCAGTAATATGCCTTTTGCATCCCTTACCAGCCGATGGTTGTAGTGCTACACTTCCGCGGAGGCGGAGAATTGGGGTGCTTCCATTGCATGGATTCCAATGTAGTTTCTGGGTCCCAGTGGTGGATCCATGTTTCATCACCTGTCACTAGACGAGAAAGAAATCCGGCTTCATCAGCAGTATAGAGATCCAGCAGGTCTCAACAACTTTCAGTTCTCTGATGGCTATCTTGTGCTCTGAGGTTTCTAGGTATCCATCAAGCAGATCCCTTGGACATACCAAGATGCTCATGAATAATGGTTACAACAATTCCAGCAGATATTTGGAATTCCCCAGAAAGTTCAGATACTTTCACTCGTCGAACAGACAAATTTTTTCTTTCTATAGCAGCAATGGTTTCCGGTTGGGTGGAATCTGAAGGCCTGCCTGACCTTGGGTCATCGTCTATGGACTCCCTACCCCTTTTAAACTGTAGAGACCAACGGCAAACTGTGGAATGGTCAGGAGCATCCTCACCCATCACTTTACACATGCGATCATGGATTTCTTTTTCTTTGCATCCCTCCTTGGTAAGGAACTTTATTACAGCGCGTTGTTCATGTTTGAGAGGATTCATGATTGTGACCACCCTTAGGTGAATGAAGCCATCACATCTAACGTATTGTTGTGCCTGAAACTTGTTATGACACGTGTCAACCTGATGTTATGACTAATGCCACACCTGCCAGTTGACATTCTTTGTGTAAACAAAAAATGCCAAAGTTGCAAACCTAATTGAACGTCCCTCGTATCAATCCCAATCCATGCAGAAATGACGAATTAATTTTGGGTATGGATTTTGCATGGATGTCGGCAACGTGTTTGTTGTTTTGCAGAGTATATATACGGATATATTATTTTGATGTACAATTGTAACACTGATCCACGACTACTGTATGGTTGTATTCTCATGGACGGTTAAGTGATAAACGTACAAGTTGATGATGTGTAGTTGTGAACTTATGAATAATGAACGTAAATACAATAGCCACGTTGCTTAGGCGGTCAATTCACCGTGCATGTAACCCATCAGCGTGCCAGCAACTTATTCGGTCACTTGTTTCACTCACTCACTCACTCAGAAGTTCTGAAAATTCAGTTATATAGGTCAGAATTATGTCTTCATTTGGTTTACAGCAGATGGTATTTCCTGCAGATGTCCAGGAGCTGTGCCTGTACCTCCAGATCGCGGAGTCTCAGGTCAACTACCTACTTGACACAGTCAGCGTTGAGGAGATCCCTCAAATTACCAACCTTAAATCCGACACCAGTAGGAGAATAGACATGCTCAGAAAGAATAATATTGACATCAAGTACGTGAATTACAAAACCTGATCTAAACGACTTTTCACATGTGTTGCTATACCAACAACACAAAGTCGAGCCTGTTCACAAGCAACAGTCATTCTGGAGGAAGACAGTTTACTTAAAATCTTAACGAAGTTTGACATCTTTGAGCCTTGGACCTATTGTAAATGACACCCTATTTATAGGATCCAAACTGTGTTTATCTAACGCTTGTAGAAACGGAGAGAAAATGTTATCTTGAGATTTTGTTTACGTCGAGACAACCTGAATAACAACCTTCACCTCATGTCAACAATAACTATCATTATGCGCATTATGTATTTACTTAAGAATTAAACGTCAGTTTGGATGGGTTCATTGAAGTGTGAACGATTTAAAAGCGCTGGTTAAACTGTGTGAACCCCCGAGCTTTTGAGCGCTTTTAAATCGTTCACAATTCAATGAACCCATCCAAACTGACGTTCAATTCTTATAATTTCATACTTTGTAGTTTACTGGTCTCGCCGAATAATATCACTGTTTGCTTAAATTTGAAGTCCTCTGGTTTCGCCGAAGAACTTTGCAACAATCTTATTTTGTCGGTATTTGCCAGCTCTCGGTCACATACGTTTCCCCACTCATACTCAGTTACGCAAAGAAAAATAGTTCTTTGAATATATACAACATAATCTAGAAATATGTCAACATAATTTCATTTTCTGAACAAATTTACAATCAATATTTGGGATAAATCAAATCTTAAAAATAGGTTACAGGAAGGTAAACAAGAATATAAACATGCCCTCGATGCACCGAGGCGAGGTCAAGCGCGGATTTATATATGACGTCACATAAGTTTGTAAAGAGGTGCATTTCGAGTCGAATGGGAGCATGAGGATGGAATTTATACTTACTGCTGTTTAAAAAATGACGTTTATGGAGCAATTATTGAAAACACCCCGACGCGTGAACCCTCTCACGGCACTAGCAAATTGGGAATATCACCGATTTATGAATGTGTTGCTTGTGTTTGGATAATCGCAAACCAATTCGGACGATGCAAAATGGACTGCTGGGAATTGAACGGAATGCTCTGAAACTTATGGAATACTGTAAGGGACATTCTCGCAATCTCGCTTTCTCGCGATCTCGACCTTTGGAAACGAGGTAAATATGCCCAAAACACGAGAATGCGAGATCGCAAGAACGCGAGATTTGGCTAGTGTTTTTGGTACACAGCACTTTTTGTCGACAACGCGAGAATGCGACATTTGGACATGATGCAAAATCTCCCAATCTCGCAATCTCGACTTGTCAAATTAGGCCACAAAATAACGAAATCGCGAGAACGCGAGAATGCGACATTTCATTTTCTCGCGATCTCGCGTTCTCGTGTTCTCGTGTTTTAGACGCTGTCCGTGCGCATGCGTAATATCATAAGGTCAAGCGCATGCGCACGTTAGTAGTCCTTTGGTCATGCTTCTTTCATGCTCTTCATTCTCCAAGTAGCATTTAGCAAACTTATGACTTGAGCTTGAAAATGCTATGTAATCATCTCCCATTGTTACAGTTTCTTATGTACTTTATAATAAAACCCTCAACATGCTCAATATAATTTAACAAAAGAAATCGTGTGCATGAATGTCCAATGATAGTGAAAACATCAATGTGTCCGAAAGCTGGAAACAAAACTATCACCGTCAGTGAGTGAGTAATATTGCATCAGCAGTACTACAGTTACAGAAATAATCACAGGCCAGTGAGTTTCTCCATGAGGCAATTTTTCACACGACTAGCATATTCATGAAAGGCAAAATTCTCATAGACCAATTTTGAAATTCAAAATTAATTATCATATGTTCATCCGCTCCAACCTGACCACAAAACATCCCGCTTTACATTATTTTATAGTTAAAATGGATAAAATGTCCATGTTGTAAAATACACTTAACATTATAAACACAATTACCACTTTCTTGAAACTGCTGTATATATTCAGTAACTAACCATATATTTGGCACGATACACTATTTACAATTCATATTTCGAGACACGACAATCATGTAAAATACCCGTACCATGTGGGTGACACTGGGATGTTTCTCGTCTTCATGAAGGACATGCCTTTACATCTATGGAGAGCAACCTGTCGGTCACTTCGCTCTCACATGTAACGTCGTGAAACTCACTGTGTTAAAATGTTACAAGATCACATTCGAATAATCAGAAATGAGGTCATGATTAATCGTATAATACCCGAAATGATGCGGGTCTCAGACATTTACCTCTTCGATGAAGCCCACAAGAACGGGTATGGTGAAACAAGAAACATAATCAGGGCGAACCGGGATTCGAACCCACAATCATAGGTTTCGGGCGTGCCCAACTGACGCAACTATGCACAGAGAATAGCGGCGCCTTAGACGACTGGGCCACGTGCACCCTAACGAGTGTTGATATATTTGATGTCAGATTGCCGTCATATAGCTGGAATATTGCTGGGTATGGCGTTAACAACAAACAAACAAACAAAATCTTTCTGAAAAGTACCATTAGGCATCCATATTGGTTATTTGACTGTTAGTTGTCAGACAATATTTGTCAAATTCAGTCAGTTCACAGGCAAAAAACGGAGCGTGTTACTGACTTTATTATGTTACCAGTCTACATATATATTTCTGTATAATCAAAAGACTTGGAAAATTTGCATTCTGACATTGTCAAGAGTCACGTGATTTTAAGCAGCCATTTTGAAATAAACTGCATTAATTTGCAAAGCAGAAATTTCTATGAACGTTGTGGTTCATCTCGTCGTTTTGATGTCAAAGGACACGAGCGTGAGATTTTATTCATCATCGAACATAATTCTTCCAACTTTTTCAGTTTGTAGACAGTAATAAGCAGTGTCTTAAAGATGTTTGATACAATGGTTCGTGCGCATCTCAGTTCACGCCGTTGCACGCGAGTTTACCGTGACGAATTACCTTACAAAATAGTTACATATAACTGTATAGGCAATTAGCACAAAAACACGAGAACGCGAGACCAATGTCGCGATCTCGCGTTCTCGTGTTTTTGTGCTAATTGCCTATACAGTTATATGTACTATTATCCAAAACACGAGAACGCGAGAACGCGAGATCGCGACACTTGACCAATGACGCAGTCTCGCGATCTCGCGTTCTCGTGTTTTTGTGCTAATTGCCTATACAGTTATATGTACTATTATCCAAAACACGAGAACGCGAGAACGCGAGATCGCGACACTAGACCAATGACGCAGTCTCGCGATCTCGCGTTCTCGTGTTTTTGTGCTAATTGCCTATACAGTTATATGTAACTATTTTCAAAAACACGAGAACGCGAGATTGCTACATTGGTCAAGTGTCGCGATCTCGCGTTCTCGAGTTTTTGTGCTGATTGCCTATACAGTCATCTTGTGGCTCAGTCGTCTGAGTTTTCGCAATTCGTTGTGTAGAGTTGCGTCCCTTGGATGTGCCAGAAACCTAAAATGGTATGTTTCCTCCCATTTTAAAGGGGCACTGATCTACAGCCTTTGATCTTGTTGCCTTTGTTATTGATTTTTCCCCGTGAGTATCCGGATGATATAGCAGATATCAAGACTAGACCTGTGCTGCGCCATTCGTAAGCGCATGTATCGCTTTTATTGATAGTATTTCATTGTGGGTGTATTGTTTAGCCAAAATGTATAAAGTTTCATGAAGGCAATTTTTGCAACGCCTAAATATTCAGTTAACTTACAAATTGACTAAAAATCGGTCAATTTATGTTATTGTTATTACGAATCCCAAACATTTTTTTTGTTTTAATTTCATAACCCAGTGACTGAAAAGGATAGGATTAAAGGAAAACGAAATTCAAACTACGTTTCTATAGTTTTGGCTTCTAATACTAGCGGGGCGGTCGGGTAGCCTAGTGGTTATTGCTGGAATAGTGCTAAAAGCGGGGTAAAATCAAACACACTCACTCACTCTAATACTAGGATAAATAGTCTATTTTTAAGCCCTTTTGAACCACTTAAAAATTGTTAGTCAATCTGGACTTGGATTCAGTCAATTTGTATATTACTGAAATATTTAGACATTTTATAAATTGCCTGAGTGAATCACATTTTACACATTGAGTATAACATACATGTGTACACGCCTACAGGTACAAGAGGAACAAAAATGATTCTATCCAATGCAAAAGCAAATGAATGAAAACAAAATGCAAATATCATAATTACGACCCATCGAAGTTTTATGTATACATTTGGGCAGCTTCCTTGTTCGAGGAATGTATCCGTGAATATTCACATATAGGAACAATATCCCATACGTCTGCAGCTGTACAAATAAACTTATTCGACGTCACATGGCTCTGTTACATTCAAATATTTTAAAATATATACATATAGCGTTTCTGGATATTATAACCCGTGTTCGTTTCTCAACTGATCACTAAGTTTGTTTCAGATGTTTCACAAAGGTGTCAAGTCTCATCGGTCAGCTAAGATAGCACGTGTAACAATTATGTTCATGATGTCCATGGTGCTTTAAAAATATCCATGGAGTTAGAAAGCAATGAACAATCAATAAACGTATTATCGGCTAATCCTTTGAACCAAGTATGTTGTTTTTACATCGGCACTTCACGCCATGATATGAGTGTATTCCGTCTGCTTTAGTAAACCTACACATGTAAACACTTACAAATCCACTGTGCAAGATAACAGTGATTAATCAATGACGTATTTTCTGTAACACTTTTTATGGCGAGGAATGATCCGTTTACAAAAAAGTAAATGAACTGATCACTCCTCTTGCTGGGCTGCGACGTGAATATTACATAACATACATTTCACCTCACTTCAAACCTGGATTCAGATGAATTAATTATACCCCAGACACAAGACATGCCATGTGGGAACCGTTCTCAGGTAATCTGAGTAGTGCTACCACTAACTATACCTGTAATAGGTTCATAACTGAGCTTCTAGTGAATGGCAACAAAGACAAAGGTGTAGAGTTATGCCAGAAAACGTGGATGACAACAAGAGATAGCAATCGTATTATCCGAGCAATCAAAAGTCCGAAAATGCTTTCACTGCTGGGATACCATTTTTTTAACGGTAAAAATAAACTGACGGCCAAAAGAAACGTTACCAACGATATTTCTAGGATAAAATATGACCAACACAAATTGAAGCAGCAATAACAATTGTATTGTAGAAATTCATCATTCAGAACAGTAAAATGCGAATTTACTAATACAACAACAAAGTCCTTTCAACAGGGACATTTCTTGACAGTATTCGATCAACAACATTGGTTACAACTTTAAGGTGACGACGGATCAGACCGTTCAACACGGGATATGACCTCCGTGAGCGGCAATGCATCTTCGAATGCGGCGTCGAACTGAATAGACAAGCGTCCTCACATTGACTGCAGATATCCGATTCCATTCCTCACGGAGGGCAACGATCAACGCTTGTCTCGTGAAGGGAGGATGTTGACGTTTCCGAAGACGACGCCCCAGCTGGCTCCAGAGATGTTCTGAGGGTGACAGATCTGGTGATCGAGCTGGCCACGGCAGGACAGTCACGTTGTTGGCGTTGAGGAAGTTTCTAGTAATACGGGCTTTATGAGGTGTGGCGTTATCTTGTTGGAACTACGTCCGTTGTTGACGCTGGATGAAAGAAAGAACCACTGGCCGTAAGATGTCAATGTAGCGTGACAAGTTCCCTCTTCTCGTCCCCGCAAATGCCGCCCCAGACCATCACACTTCCGCCCCCGGAAGGTTCCACCTCCTGGACACAACCAGGAGCCGTCCGTTCACCACGTCGTCGATAAACTCGTCACTAAACAGCACTCGCCGCCATTCCCTTTGTTGCCATCGCTGAGTTTGCCTGCACCACGTCAATCTGGCACGTTGACGGGTCATAGTCATGCCCTTGAAAGGGCGATAAGCCCGGAGACCATAATGTCGTAGTCGTCTGGTCACTGTTTGTCTGCTGACCGAATGTCCTAAGATGCTGGCAGCTAATGACGTCACAGTAAGAAATCTGTTCCTCAGATGAAGTACCCGTAAAAAGCGGTCATCCTGCGGGGTCGTGACCTTTGGTCTGCCACTCCGTGGTCTGTCTGCGGTCCTGCCAGTCTGTCGGAGACGTGCGACCAGTCAGGTAATTGTCATCTTGGAGCAGTTCATGTTAATGGCAACCGCTCTCTGTGTCGCTCCCATCTGCAGCATACCTATGGCTCTCTCCCTCTGGACAGCGGCCTGTCTTGGCATGTGCGTTGGTGTTAATCATCGCAACCATTGATAGGGAACAGATCCGTGCGTTATTTATACCCGGAAATTGCACGATAATTTGAGAAAGAATGTTTTTAAAAATTGCTGAAAAACACCAATATTTCCCAAAATCCGCAAAGCACGTGCAAAGAACGACAGAGAACATGAAGGTTGTATTCGTGAAATGTGTTCTTTACTGTTTTTGAACAGGTTGGCATCTTTGTTTCAAAGTGGCAAATCAGTTAATGTTGGTAACGTTTCTTTGGCCCTCAGTTTATAACCATCTGAGGTATTTCCAAATAACGACATCCGATGAGCTTCCATCGTTCTTTTTGTCCGTTTGTTTAGGCTGAAGAAATTAATTAACATGCGCCCTTTGTCTGAAATTCAGAGATTACAGGTAACCAATCAGTGTTCTTGAACACGGTAGTCCAGTCTCTTGTCACGCTCAGTTGCGTCAGCGAGCAAATCGGCAGATGGTGAGCCCCAGCTGGCAGTGTTAGACAGCCGAGAAGAAGATTAGTGCCCCTTTAAACCTACAAGCCGGGATATAACTGAAATATAAATACTGTTCAAAGCAGTGTTAAGCCAAACTCACTAACTTTTTTAGAGCCATGCCGGTCCCCCAAGCTGGATATTGGGGGTACTTTTCCAGTATAAGCATGCCTGTCATTTGGATGTTAAGGCCGCATTAAATTAATAGTTACAGTTTGATTGATTTTTTAAAAACATGGGAGACAGGAGGCATTTTATTTTTAACGTTTTATTTTGTTCTTATCGACCTACTTTAGGTATATGTGTACAATTGCTGTCGACGGATGCGATTCACATGCATCATGTGTGTTCAGTAGGGCTACGTGTACGGAGTATTTTATCAGGTAAAGAAAGTAGGAACACTCATATTAACGATACTTCTATTTCTAGGAATTTGAGGGCATTAGAATAATGTAAGGCATGAATATTCTAGCCGTGTATAAAATTGCCTCATTGAGAAACTCACTGGCTTGTTATTATTTCTGTAACTGACAGTGTAGCCGCGAATAGCTACAATACTGCTGATGCGGCTTTGAGCAATATTACTCACTCACTCACTGACGGTGATAGTTATGTTTCCAGCTTTCGGACACATTAATGTTTTCACTATCATTGGACATTCATATACACAATTTCTTTTGTTAAATTATATTGAGCATGTTGAGGGTTATATTATAAAGTACATTATAAAGGAAACTGTAACAACGGGAGATGACTCAGACTTTGTGTATGGCAATTACATAGCGTTTTCAAGCTCAAGCCATAAGTTTGCTAAATGCTACTTGGAGAATGAAGAGCATGAAAGAAGCATGACCAAAAGACTACTTACGTGCGCATGGGCCTTGACCTTATGGTATTACGCATGCGCACGGACAGCGTCTAAAACACGAGAACACGAGAACGCGAGATCACAGCAGTATCATACATACTAACAGGAAAAAGTAACTGTGCTCCGTATCTGGCGGTGAACATGTTATGTAATTGAAAATAACAACATAATATCTTATTTATTTTTCTCATCATAACAACTTCATTGAAAAAAACCCATACCTGGTAACTGGAGACAGAGCGACACGCCCTAACAGAGGGGTTGTGTTACAACTCAATTAACAATCAATATTACGTGTGACAACCATTGGCGTTGATACCGGCGTGGCAGCGGCGGAGCATTGAAGACATCAGATGTCGTCCATGTGACGTACGCCATTCAAATTGCCCTGAACAAGGATCAGTTGTGTTCTCCCATGGCTTGTGCCTATGCCATTGCACTTTCACCCCCAAACTGACAACGTTGAGTAACGCAAACGTCGTTAAAACGTTCTTATTTACGGTTAAACAAAAGTGTTTTAATGAGCACCTGATAGCAAAACAACAACTGTGTGTCAAATTAAAAAAAAACAACGTGTGTGATTATAATATTCCCAATAAATACGCACCATCCAAACGGTGTATGGTTATTTATCAACGTCAATGCATTAATCATATTACTAAAGTACTCACGGAAATGAAAAAAAAAAAATTCTTAATTTAAAAATCGACACAAAGTGTTACGTAGCTGTAAATACGAAATAACAAAACAACTCGAAAAGTACTAGTCTGGATTTGCTAGTTTGATCTCAGTGAACAATACAAAATGTTCTTTACAGGAGGTAATTTGTCGGCACTTTCAACATTCAAAACTAAAACTAAGTCCAAATTGACATGATAGCAGAAACAGACTATAGGCATTATGCACCTGTTCTCACCTGTCTTCAAGGTGTCATAGGTCACCTTGATCTACTTACACCTGGTTATGCCCTGTTTCACAATAGTCTGTTTTATTCACATTTTTACACACTTTTACGTGTAAAAAGGCATAAAAACATTTCATACGCTGTATTTGTGCCACGGCCCAATTAGTACTAATTTAGTTGTTTGAATATATACATATTTTGAATATTAACTGCATTTATTTAAGATCTGAGGTCGAAAAAACAGTTTTTTTTCATTTCCGTGAATACTTTAAATGTTTCTTTTGCGCTAAAAATCCGGAAACCTTTGAAACATCACAATGGCGATTCAGTATTCTTTATCTTAGGGTTTGGCTAATGTCCATGCAACAGTAAAAAGACAGGCAACATTAAAGTACTAACGGTGTGGCTGGCAAAGGGAATTAGATTAAAAGCTTCAGATTATTATCTGAAATCAAGTTCTCAATACCGCACACAATATGTATTATCCAGGTACACCTATATACCCAGTGTACACCGCAGAACAGTGCACAATGAGGTATTCTACCTGCCAGGAATGTGAATGTGTTCATCCTTCTTACCCAGACTTTCATTACCTTAATGAACATGTACGTAGGTAACACGTAGTGGACATGAAGTGACAAATCTGGCTAACATAACTATAACATTCACTATATTGATGCATAAATGGTAATAAATAGCAAACTGACAGCATCGAATGTACACATCAATGCATATCTGTGACATGTGTCCTATACATGTTCCACTTCGGGCTTCCCTCCCACATTAAGCAGACACGCAGTTATATGACTGGAATACCCACACACTCAGTCACTATATATTTTACGGCCCCTTACTTGCATGTAACGTGCTTTTCAATACTCCTACTCTTTTTTCCAGGGAACAACCCGCATGTTAACAACATCCTTATCGGATAGGTGCCGAGGTAATAAATGTTGCAACACTCACAGTTTTCTTTTTTTTCTTTATAAGCAAATGAACATTTGTTGGTATTGAAAGGAGTTTCATCACGACCACGACGCTCCATCTATCCCCTTCTACACTCTATCTATCCCCTTCTACTCTCCATCTATCCCCTACGACATCCATCTGTCCTACTACTCTCAGTCTATCACCTACGAACGATGCTCCATCTATCTCCTACGACGCTCCATCTATCCCCTACAACGCTCCATCTATTCCCTACGACGCTCCATCTATTCTCTACGACACCCCATCTGTCCTACTATTCTCTATCTATCCCCTACGACGCTCTAGCTATCCCCTGCGACGCTCCATATATCCCCTTCGACGCTCCATCTATCCCCTTCTACTCCCCAAATATTCCCTACGACACCCCATTTGTCCCACTACTCTCTATCTATCCCCTACGACGCTCTAGCTATCCCCTACAACTCTCCATCTATCCCCTACGACGTTCTATCTATCCCCTTCTACTCTCTATCTATACCTTCTACTCTCCATCTATCCCCTATGACACCCATTTGTCCTACTACTCTCTATCTATCCCCTGCGACACTCTAGCTATCACCTACGATGCTCCATCTATCCCCTACGACGTTCTATCTATCCCCTTCTACTCTCTATCTATACCTTCTACTCTCCATCTATCCCCTATGACACCCATTTGTCTTACTACTCTCCATCTATCCCCTACGACGCTCCATCTATCCCTTCTACTCTCCATCTATTCCATACGACGCTCCATCTATCCCTTCTAGGTGCAACACTCACAGTTTTCTTTTTTTCTTTATAAGCAGATGAACATGCATGTGTTGGTATTGGAAGGAGTTTCATCACGACCACAACGCTCCATCTATCCCCTTCTACTCTCTAGACGCTCCATCTATCCCCTTCTACTCTCCATATATTCCCTACAGCACCCCATCTGTCCTTCTACTCTCTATCTATCACCTACGATGCTCTATATATCCCCTACGACGCCTTATCTATCCCATACGACGCTCTATCTATCCCCTTCTACTCTCCATCTAACTACTTTCCATCTATCTCCTAAGACATTCCATCTATCCGAAACTACTCTCCATCTATTCCCTACAACACTCCGTCTATCTTACTAATCTCTATCTTCACACCATATATCTCCTGCTACATTTGTGTAAAAAATGTCTGTCTTCATATATGGGCTTTCCAAGAAATTTCTTTCATTATTTCTGCAACAACTTGTGGCTCAATATTAGCGATATCAGTTGACACTATAAACACGTGCATGATTCACCAAAAGTACTAGATTACTGGTACATTACACATAAACCACAGCGAAGCTTCCAGATAAACCTCACACGAGGAAAACCTGAGTCATCTGCGCTTTTTGTTGCAAAGTTGTCACCATGACCTGAAACGTGCGTTCACCCATCCCACACATTCCAGAACAACAAAGAACTTGTTGAGCTGCGCATAGCGACCGTGTGACGAATTCTTATTCCTGGTGTGTTTCATTTTATTACGTGCCGGTTACAATGAGAAATATTCAAGGGAAAATAATTTGCAGTGAAAAATATTACCTTAGAACAATACAGTCAGTAATAAACGATGGTAGTGCTGGTGACCATGTGATGTTCCGATGTCTCATAGGAAGCAAAATGTCTACAGGGCAGATACTAAGTTTTGAAGCCGATGAAGTGAAAAAACGAGTTGGGCTTTCGTGATTCTGCCATGACAATAACGTCAGCTATATTGCAATGTAGTTGATCTTGCGAAAGGATATGATGCTATGCGGCAGCCACAGGAAAGGTGGATTCCAGCAAATAGATGTTTTGTTCACGCGCAGTGTTGAACATACATTTATATAAAGTACTTAAGTGTTTAATTGTTCATGCCGGTTCTAACTTTAGCTGCCAAAGACAATGGACACGGCTATTTTCTTGGCAAAGGGAATGGACTTCCCTAGTAGTCACTGAAAAACTGCAAAATTATAAAATCATTACATATTCGATACTGTGTATTCGTAATGTTTATGTTTTGTATAAATTGTTGAGCAGTGAATGATTGTAAAAATGTTTATTAGTTGTTTGTTTAAATACCCTTTCAGAAAGTTACTGGAAGGGTTAAATTTGACATCTTCCCGATACAAATTTGATAGTAGAAAAAAAGCAGCTTTATAATGGATTTCTGAGTGTATTCAAAATGAGTGAAAAGTAAACTTTAAGAGAAAATCTAAGCACCAACAAGTCCGAGACCCAGGACTGTTGTACCATACGTTTGTTCTGCTTTAGCTGCAAGTTCCATGAAAATCGGCTCCATCATATTTAAATATTAGAAAAACACTTTCTGAAAAACTCTAACATCAACCTTCATGACACATTTTAGATTTATTTGTGGGAGCTGAGTGAGGCCAAAAGTCACATTAGCAGTGTTTTAGCCAGAAACATATACCGTATATTAATACAATTATATTAAAAGTTGTCAGCGATGAACAGTATCCTATTACCACATAATTATTTTTAAAACTAATTTTAGAATATTTGGAAGAGAAAAATATCACTTAACAGCACAAAACAACATACAAACGGTCAACAGAATTGTGTATATTGGTCCTCATGGTCCTGCCCAAGGGAAGTGCGAGTTTTAGATACAATGAATTTGAATAGGACATTATATTACTTGGTAAGTATAACCAACATGAAAGAAGAAAGCAATTGCGAATACATCTCTCTCAATTTGTTAATAATTGGTCTGAGTCTTCACATTTTCCGATAAGTTCTGAGAGGGTTCGACGAGGCAGCACTTCCTGGGAGAAGTCCCATTCGCTGTCTGGGCTGTCATTACGTTGACGAAATTGGCCGATGTTTGATGCATCATTCTGCCGACGGAATGTGTGGACATTCATTCACAAGGCAGATGTTCAGTATCTTGTGTAGAGTCGACGCCGTCCGTGTAGTCTCGGGGTAACTTATACAATGCACTTTCGTTTGGTCTCAGGCGAGTTCATCTGTAATGATCTTTTGATTCCTGATAACTAAACTACATCACGTTTCAGATATAATTTGATGATCGTGGACCAAGACAGCAAGTTGTGATGTAGACTGCATGTTTTCAGAAATGAGCGGGCCAGTGTAACTTGCAAGCTCCTTCTCAGTGCGTGACACCTTCGTTACACTTTCGGTAACATCGCTGCCACCGGTGTGGGCGCGGTCATTACAAGAATCTTGAAATTTGCCCTCTAACCCCAAATGAAGTAACGTTCATACTTTTGTTTATGTCTTCGGGAATGCCACCATAGTTAATTTTGGAAAGGTTTACAGCTGACCATGTTTCCGGATAATTATCTTTCAATTGTTGTTTGTATAATCATTGCTTCGTTGGGCAGTTAATTGAAGACCTCGGGCTTCTGCAAATGATAATGCCCTGAAAAATAGCGTTACCCTTATAATACGGCATGGCTGTACTGAATAATTTACTAGTATTCCAGTGGACAGTTTCTCATTATCCTTTGGTTGCTCTCCTCGAGACGAAAACATCGGGAGACACTGTTTAATTTTTCCTTTGACGGATTCGACAGAGGTCAAATGTCACGATCTAAAAATATAAATAGTTTGACTTTTTTGGTAATTAAGAAGAAGAGTAACTATTAACCGTTTAAATATTAATAAAGAGAAGATAACTTTCTCTGACAGGAATAAATACATGCACATATTACTTTAAACATATACAAACTTATATGATTTAAACAAAATGAGCATTTATTTTATCCCATTAGATCTAACAGACAAATGTATGACGATGTATTTATATCTGTATTTTGACTTGTCTTAGATACCAATCCGTAGAACATGTGTTGCCCAGCTATTTAAATGTATAATTAACCAAGGTTGTCACTACAGGTTCGGTGTATATCGAGGGTATGATAGTACAATTTAAAAATACGTAAGCTGAAGTAGAAACATTTGACACTGCCTCATGTAGTTTCTTTGTGCTCACTCGGAGCCTCGTTCGCGGATGATACGTCAACATGCACCCGACCAGTACACTAGGAGCACTGCACCGAGACGTGATTTGTGGTGTAATACCCGGGCGTTCCTTCATTTATCGGTGAGGAGAACTGTAGGCTGTGTTCTGTACCGGGTAAGTACTCCTAATATTGGATGGAAGGAGGTTATTTATTGTGGTATCCGCATCCAAGGTAAGTCTCCTACATACCTCGTTAGCTACAATGTCCAACAGAGTGTTTATCCCACAATACGTATGCCACAACGGCATTACAGATGTTTCTTGTAAACAAATCTTAACATACACTCGTTCACGCGATTTTATTTGAAGTAAATTGTTTCGCTTTTTCGAACATCTTCTAATTATTTGGTTACGCTTGACAAATCCTTGTGAGGGTCTTTTAATTTAGCCCTCCTTGAAGAAGTCAGTTGGCCAGGGTTGAAAAACAAGATTTTCGTCCCCACATTTTCCTGTATACCTTAAACCTTTTCTATTGCATAAAGGAGGTATCTCTACACATTTTCATTGGGTAGTAAGCTTGCAAGTGTGTGCAGGAATTATCAGGGGGTCAAAATTGCATAAATTGGAGGAAAAGTGCATAATTTGACAAAATTGGCTGTAACATTTTTATTAAGTCATTAAACTATCCAAATGATGTCTTTGATTACAGGTAATATGTTCGGTTATCTGAATTTGGCACACATTTTGTTTCATTTTACTGTTATTCTAATTTTCAGTGGAAACATTGGTAAAAATCATGTTTTTTTACTTCATTTTCAAATCTTGTGAGTAGGTAAAACACTAATTCCATTGAATTGTGACAATAAAACCACTATAACTAGGTATTAAAATCTGCCTTAACCATTGTACTATCCAATACAAAAAACAAAATGAAAATATATTACATAGGGGTTGGGATATTGTATACAATGTTACCCCATCCCCCAAAAACCAATTTTGACGAAAATTGCTTATTGAGATATGGTGGTAGATGATGTTGCTGTAGTGGATGAGTGGGATAATTGCAACAATGCTTACATACACCAAAATTGTAAACACACATCTTGAATTTCAAGATGGCCGCCATTTTGACCTGTTTTCAAAATCAAGATCTTATATAGTTCTTCAACATGGTCATGTAATATATCATATGAAAGCCTTTTACATTGTCTTTTCAATGATGTACATTATTCACCGACTCCTGTGGTAAATTGACACCCAACAATGAAAAAATGAAATATTGAAATCTAATTTCTCTCGCGACTTTTCACTCAAAATTGTAGATATACTGCACTTTAGTTCTTCAACATGGTCATGTAATTCACATATGAAAGCTTTTTTACATTGTCTTTTCAATGATGTACCTTATTCACTGACTTCTTTGGTAATCTTATGCCCCAATAATATAACAAATGATATATCGAAAGCTAATTTCTCTAGCAACACCAACCAAACTCCAAAGTCGTATTTTAATAAAATGGACATCGTTTCACTCAAAGTTGTAGATATACTGCACTTTTGTCTGAGCATTTCACTAGTTTATAATTTGAGTGAAGAAACAAACATGAGAATACTTGTAGTATTATGAAGTATTATAAATAAAATGTGAAATAATGTCATCTCTAGTCACCGTCAGAGTCTGTCTCATCTGGAGAGGTAGGTAAGTTGTTTCTGTTAAGGCATGACATACCACAATTGCATCCAATAGAACATCCCACGATGTTCTTGGCGCAGCTACACCTGGATGAGGTGCATCTGCCTGTTGTGCATTTACAGGTGAGCAATTCTAGACACAGTGCTGGCATTCATTCCTGGGTCATTGGGATGGGTTCTATGACATCCTCAGTAGACGACCACCTATACTCTTCTGGTGGTGGAATGTCAGCCTTTCCTTTGTGTGCAGAACACCATGTGATGCACTGCTGCTGACATCTGAGTAGAGGTTGTGTGGTGGGAGTTCCTCTAGGTCTCCAACTCTGTGGAACATGTCAGCTGTAACTGTATTAAAGCTAGTTGCAGTCGACGCTGGGTTGTACACTTTGATGACAAGAGAGTCTGTCTCTTTCATGTTGAAGGCACCAGTTTCTTCTGTTTGTTAATAAATATGCTCCAGGTCCACAACCTGTGACCGCATGGAATGCTGGTAGAGCTGCTACAACATCTGAGAGAATGAGAGATTGATGTACATCATCAACTGATATGCACCCATTCATATCTGAGCAGAAAACCGATGTTTATAATGTTTAAACTGTACTAACACATCAGTGTCTCGACTGTGAATGACACTGTGGTCGTATCAATTGCAGGAGGCATCCATGACATTGATCACCATTCGTGTATCTGCTGTTTTATGTGTTGACAGTAGATTTGGCATTGCTTCAGATTACTCTATGGAAGATACTGCTGTATCTGGGCTGCTTAATCCAACTGCAATGATGATGATTTGATGATTATGATGGAGATGCTGTGCCTGTGTGTGCAATTCTGTGGTCAAGAATTGTATCAAATTTTGCTTGTTCATTTCAATAAAACTGGACAATGAAGTCAGCAGAAGGATGTCTCATTTATCTATTATTATTCGAATTTTCTTTGATCGATCACCTCTTTTCGTCCGAGCCGCAGATTTTACTGACTTTGCAACATATTGGTCAAAGACATCATCGACTTAACTACAAGTTTCACTGAAGTTCTTCAGCACATTCCAATTGAAATCATCAGCCAAATCTCCAAAGGTTCTAGCTTTGCTTGGTTTGCCTATAGCCTGTACAAGAGCCATGCCAGAAACAACAATGCTTGCTGTGTCATCAGTTGATGGTAGCATGAGAATCTGCAAGCAAATGTGATAATGCAGCTTTGTTGTACAAAGTGGGCCATCTGGTGTTGCCAGGGAAGGTGGGGTCTGGGACAGCTCGTGTAAGAGGATGTTGTACGAGTACTTCTCTTCCACTGTGGGTGGCACTCAGCAACATTCTGAAAAGATTTCTTCCTCGCTTAAAGGTATTGGTTTGAGTTGACTTCTATTGATACCTGCATGGTGTACATTGCGGAACATTAACTGTTGGACGTATTTTCTGATATTTTGTCATGAATACTCTTAGCATTATCCGCCAATCGATTGTCAATGAACTCTGACGAAAGCTTGTCACCTCGAATCATACCATGATGATGTAATATCTTCCTTAGATCAATCTGCAGCAAATCCAAATCTACTATTAACACATGAAGAGGCAGATACACGAATGATGATGCATGTCATGGATGCCTCTTGCAATGTATACGACCACATTGTCATTCACAACCGAGACACTGATGTGTTAGTACCGTTGATACATCATAAACATCGGTTTTCTGCTCAGATATAGATGGGTGCAGATACTCTAAAGGACCCTCTATTCATACAAGTTGATGATGTACATCAATCTCTCATTCTCTCAGATGTTGTAGCAGTTCTACCATCATTCCATGCGGTCACAGGTTGTGGACCTGGAACATATTTATCACACAACCATATTTGTTTCAACCAACAGAAGAAACTGGTGCCTTCAACATGAAAGAGACAGACTCACTTGTCATCAAAGTGAACAATCCAGCATCGACTGCAACTAGCATTGATACAGTTACAGCTGACATGTTCCACAGAGTTGTAGTCCTAGAGGAACTCCCACCACACAACCTCTACTCAGATGTCAGCAGCAGTGCATCACATGGTGTTCTGCACACAAAGGAAAGGCTGACATTCCACCACCAGAAGAGTATAGGTGGTCGTCTACTGAGGATGTCATAGAACCCATCCCAATGACCCAGAAACGAATGCAAGCACTGTGTCTAGAATTGCTCACCTGTAAATGCACAACAGGCAGATGCACCTCATCCAGGTGTAGCTGCACCAAGAACATCATGGGATGTTCCCTTGGATGCAATTGTGGTATGTCATGCCTTAACAGAAACAACTTACCTACCTCTCCAGATGAGACAGACTCTGACGGTGACTAGAGATGACATTATTTCACATTTTATTTATAATACTTCATAATATTACAAGTATTCTCATGTTTGTTTCTTCACTCAAATTATAAACTAGTGAAATGCTCAGACAAAAGTGCAGTATATCTACAATTTTGAGTGAAAAGTCGCGAGAGAAATAAGATTTCAATATTTCCTTTTTCATTGTTGGGTGTGTCAATTTACCACAGGAGTCGGTGAATAATGTACATCATTGAAAAGACAATGTAAAAGGCTTTCATATGATATATTACATGACCATGTTCAAGAACTATATAAGATCTTGATTTTGAAAACAGGTCAAAATGGCGGCCATCTTGAAATTCAAGATGGCCACCATAAATGCTCACAGAAAAACTTGAAACATCTTTTTTCTTTATGTGTTTACAATTTTGGTGTATGTAAGCATTGTTGCAATTATCCCACTCATCCACTACAGCAACATCATCTACCACCATATCTCAATAAGCAATTTTCGTCAAAATTGGTTTTTGGGGGATGGGGTAACATTGTATACAATATCTCAACCCCTATGTAATATATTTTCATTTTGTTTTTTGTATTGGATAGTACAATGGTTAAGGCAGATTTTAATACCCAGTTGTAGTGGTTTTATTGTCACAATCCAATGGAATTAGTGTTTTACCTACTCACAAGATTTGAAAATGAAGTAAAAAAACATGATTTTTACCAATGTTTCCACTGAGAATTAGAATAACAGTAAAATGAAACAAAATGTGTGCCAAATTCAGATAACCGAACATATTACCTGTAATCAAAGACATAATTTGGATAGTTTAATGACTTAATAAAAATGTTACAGCCAATTTTGTCAAATTATGCACTTTTCCTCCAATTTATGCAATTTTGACCCCCTGATAATTCCTGCACACACTTGCAAGCTTACTATCCAATGAAAATTGTGTAGAGATACCTCCTTTATGCAATAGAAAAGGTTTAAGGTATACAGGAAAATGTGGGAACGAAAATCTAAACTAAGCCTCTTTTCCGCTGGTGGCAAACTGACTAAAGCGAACATACCACTTTAGGTGGGTCAGTGAGTGGGTTAGATGTCACTGCCTGTTGTTGTTTTGTTTGTCTCGTTGCCGAAGGTAGGTGAATACCTCGACTGTCGGGTTGGCAGATACATTGTTTCATGCATGGATACATTCACGTCATTGATAGCCGATATCACCAGTTTATATTCTTTGTCCACATTGTTCGTTATTTGATCTACAAAACGTGTAGAGGCTGAAGATATACCAACCTTTTAGATGTGTCAGCTCCTCAAGGAAACTTAAAATATTGCTTTGTTCGTGTCTCGGAAGTTTCCCTAATGTATTACATTGCCAATCATTTCATGGATTTATTTTTTGAGATTTGTGGAAAGATATTATCAAATGTATGCGATATACGTACGTAATATTCCGCTCATGGCAACCGTCATGTTACAACTGGCACGAGTGGAGATATCAAGGGAATCCCCCCTGTAAAACCGTATAGCTAAACTAGTTGAGATTTACAACAGAATGCGGTACATTGAAAGGTGAGTCTCGCAATGTGCATGCGCAGCATAAACGATTGGTTACCCTCGAAAGCTTTAGCCTTTCTGTTAAATCTCATAACTTCTACATTGCTTGTCTGTAGGATACATTTATACCATGGATAACTGGGAATGCACAAAAGAAGAATGACTACATTGTTTGTTGCCAAAAACCACACACGTAGTCATAAACATTAATCTATCACTTAGGAGTGAGATCGTTTTCGAAAAGAGAAAATATCTTTGAAATATTAGCGTCAGTCAGACGTCAGAAAGTGTTGGTGATATTTTTTGTCACCAGAATGTTTTGTACTCATAAATTCAAAACGTCAACGCCGCAGAATATTCACTCTCGATTATCTGCCGAGGCAAAATATGTGCTGCAAATTGGAATAATGAACCTTTAAAAATCTCCTCGAACCCATTTGACAGTCCCTGTTGTTAATGTATGGGGAATATGTATGCATATATATCTCTGATGTTTGCGTAGTTTGGTGCAATGCAACTGATACAATCACTGTACGTATATCATAATATGTCATGCATACATTGTAATATTTACCGCTGTTACAGTGTTACTGTTAGATTTTTGTGTAAAAGTTGTACATTGTTACGTTTAAAGTATAAGCACCCAATATGAATATATCAATGTACGTGTAGCTGGAATGTGTCACGTGTCTTCGACGAGGAGAATTTGGGATGAATCTGATGTTGACTGCCATTTTACAATGATCACCAATATCTTTATTGAGAACTTACATTGAGGGTTAATCCCGTACCTGTCGGACAATATTGTAAAATATCTTATAAAAGAAGTTTCATTGGACATATAGGGTACATAGTTTCTATCTATCATTGTTTTGCTCGGTTTCGCATAATTATTCGGACCGCCTCCGTGGTCTAGTGGTAGAGCGTCTGCCCGAATCCCCTGCCTCGTCATACCAAAGACGTTAACAGTTGGCACTTGTTGTATACTGCATGGCGCTCGACAGTTAGGGGCTAAAACAAGGATTGGTCGGCTTGGAGTCAGAAGGCTGTGTCTACGTTTGGTACCAATGTTAAAATTGCGGTATTGTTTCAATCTATTTATCTAGATCATAATTACTTGTATGCAATTGTCTTTCACGAAACACCTTCAAACTTGCCTCTGTAAAATTGAGGATCCTATGTAATAGAATGAATTCGTATTCCAGTTGACTATTGCATATAACTGTTTGTTCGTAATGTTTTCCTTTAAAGAATTCATGTCCCATTCAAGTTCATGTCGCATTTAGGTTGGCATTTTTGTTGATTCCTGCTTCACACATCCCTGACCTCTTATCCTCCATTGCATGCATATGTTATTTTTTTATATTATAGGATGATTATACCTCAATGTCAGTGAAATGTCCACTTAAGATACTGGGATACTGAAATAACATATATTGAGTACCTGCAGGAAACTGCTACGTCACGCATTTCAAGAACTCATAAAAAGTAACTCCAGCTTCATTCGGCAAAAAATGAATACTTGTACTCTGCAGCCATTGGAACTAGGGCCCATGTGTATCGTGTGGTAATTAATGACTGAGAGTTCAAATTATTTCTTAGCTTTAGCCTTGTCTTTATCTCAGTTAATAATTAATAATCTAAGGTTATCTCGGTCTTTACAATAGTGGTGGGCACATCCTCTCCCTAGAAGGCATATAAACTGCTAACTACGCCGCAGAAAGTGTTTAATCCTTGTCCGATCATTTAAACGCGTTTTGATACGTTTGTATTCCAATTAACTTGTTTGGAATCGTTTACAATGAAGACCTAAAAAAATACAATATTCAGATAATCAAGTACGTATAATGTCTAATTGTTTTGGTTGGACGATATTATGAAATAAGAATATTTTGTTAATCATTTTTAGACTTAAATGGTATCACACAATCATCGACATTTCTCTTCTGACTTCTGCTTGAAATCATTATATTTCCCAAGACTCTGCCGGGCGGTCGGGTAGCCCAATGGTTAAAGCTTTCGCTCGTCACGCCGAAGACCCGGGTTCAATTCCCGAGATGGGTACAATGTGTGAAGCCCATTTCCGGTCTCCCTCGCCGTGAAATTGCTGGAATATTGCTAAAAGCGGCGTAAAACCATACGCACTCACTCCCAAGACTCTGCATGAGTTTGATATATCGAGTGTTACAACAGCAGAGCTGCAGTAAACGTACGTGCCTTGTATTGACGCGCGACAGGGATGGTCTCACTTAGGAATGACACCATTAACTATTGTCCACAGTTTTCATAAACATGTTTTTGTCCAAAATATGTTGAGATTTTCGGATGCTGAGTGCCTGGCATATGTTAGGATATCAAGTTCAAGTGATAGATTCTGTTTCTGTGGTGTGTACATATGGAATGCAATGACAGATAACACTGATACATGGGACCTTTGCCTCATATAATCAACTAAACATATACACACACTAGGATGGATAATATAAACTCTTAAAAAAACAAACGCAAAGCCAGATTTGTGAGGTAGGAAGATACATGTATACGAGGAACTGTACAAGGTGTTGAGCCACAATGTTGTGGGGAGAACACTTGGTGATTGTAGTCATCTCAGTTATCGGTACATAGGAAGTCCAAGGTGAAGGTCAGCTACCATCAATAACGCGTATGTCTCCCGAATCGATAGCGGTCTGACATCACCCTTTTATTTCCATATGCTTTTGGACTTTTTTACATGATGAACCTTCTCATGATTATAGCTCTGTAATATTTAGGATGACCTCATTCCACTTGTTGCCTTCATATTTCTTTTGATGTCATGAGCTTTTTCTCCTGCTACAATATGAACTGAATGACTAATACTTGACAATTGTATACACTGATATTCCCGTGGTTACCAGGCACTGCGTGTAGAATGCAGCGCAGCGCAACATAATAATTATTTATGGTGAATAAACACCTCGTTTCAGGTCTGGTGTACACTTACTCTGTAAGAAATGTACGTGCGAAACTCTGCTCTCTGTGATAATAGAAATATCATTTTTTGGTGATCGTAAACGCCTATAAATAATGCTTAACGTTTTGGAAATGATGTATAAATGTGGTTCTTGCATGCGAAGTATTTATGCAGACAAGTTCTACTGACAACAATTCACGCACGCACATACATACACACACATACGAAAGCTACTGTCGGTTATTTCTCATTATTTGCTAGGACGCAACTTCTCATATTCGTGTACATATGGTCAAATATTGTCCAAAAAGAGAATGGTGCTTCCTTATAGTAGCGTTTCAAGAGAAGGAAAGGCTGGTAGTTAGAGCTGCCAGGGAAGGCCACGTGAAATGCATCAGTACGCTCTGAATAAAGTAAAGCTGTCAGGTGTGATGGTAAGTTACGTACGTCCACAAGTTCTCAGGTTTGACAGACAGGCATTATTATTTATGTCTTACTTATGTCTTACCAGAAATACGGACACAAACATTTACTTCAATAATTTCATCTATGATCATTTGTTCAGCAATTTAAAAGTAATATACAGAGTTTTCTTTCTGATTGTTGAAAGATTATTTTTTTATTACATCCGCATATTTGTCGACCGTGTCAGTATTATTGATGATAAATAAACATGTTCCATATCTCACAATTATCAGAATACGTCAAGTCAGGACTTATTTGTAGTTTATATTTTGTCAAAGGATAAACAAACTCCAATATGAGTTTATATCATGTTTAAGAATTGAAATATGTGTATATGCCGGTAAAAGGTTGTCTAGTAACTTGGTAAATCCACTAATTGAAAAATTGACTGAGATGTGAAATATGCTCTTATGACGAATAACCTAAAATGCATGTGATACTGTAATACCGTAATTGCAAAAGGTTTCGTTATCGTGTAATTCATGCGTTATACATGTACTGGACATAACGGGTGCAGCCATGCAACCAGCATGTTGTACGGCGCGTAAATGAAGACTTATTTCACAAAGCTTCGTATAAGTTGAACATCAAAAGACATTCTGTCCACAAAATGATTTGTGTCGTATAAAGTGTGTTTAATAAACTTACAAAAACCCACCTGCAGTTAAAGGGCGACCACTGATAGTTTCGCCTCCTTATAGTGGACAAGGCAAATTGAAAGCGAAGTTGCAAAAATCAGAATTGTAGATTGGGGATATGCCAGACTGCTTCATCAACTAATTGTGTACTGGTCAGAGGAAACCTTTGTTCTTCTTATCATAACCGCAGATGGGCATAGTTGTACACTGACAATACTAGCCAGGTGGCGATCTTCCCGAGACAAGAGCGTTAACTGACAAAAAAGTCCAGTTTCCACCCTTGTCGAACTTGGCTGGAATTTCCAGGCTCGATCGTAGCGCCACCAGTGGTTGTAATAATGACGGGTTATGTCCCTTCTATGTCCCTCCTGCAGACCCATTCCGTCTCCCATGTCACTTGCGTTTGCACCAAACAAAAGTAAGCAGATCAAACAGTAAAGACGATCTGATCGATAATCAAGTTCTGTGTTGTAATAAAACGGGTCACTTGAGCGTATTGATTTGAAACATGAACAGATTTGAAAAAAATATCTGTCGACACCCAGTTGACGGTACACATGTTTTGCAAATCCTGCAGTCGACCAAAATCTGCAAATTGAAATACATGTTGTTTACAAACCGGATGTCTACTTCGCTACCCGATTTTGCTTGAACTATGCATGACAGACAGACATTCTTTTATAGTCAGTTACCGCCCTTGCCTCGAAAAAGATGTTTTTCCCATAGCTCATGAAAATGTTGTACGTACAGGGGTTTAACATTTAAAACGTTGAACCGAGGGGACATTGGCGAAGCAGGGGCTATACGCTATCATATCTTGACCAATGGAACCAGTGGTCGATATGTGTAATATGTGTCGATGTGTGATGTCAATCATTCTAAAATCATATCCTCAGTCACCCTCAATCCCCGTTCGGGAAATCTGTGAGTATGTAATTGAAAATACGCGCGCCACATGTAAAAACGGATGATTAATCCGAAAAGTAATGTTAAAGGTACATGTCAACAAGTGATACCTAGTTAGTTCTTTGTGAAACACAGGTCAATCAATCGGTCAATATGAACTGGGGTGAGTGTGTGAGTTCATGTCGCCTTCAGCAGTATTTCAGTTGCGGCAGAAAAGCGCATGGGAGAAAAGCTTAAAGAGATGCAGGTTTACTTAAAACACTGGGGAAACCTATGAGCACGGGTATGGTGATGATAAACCAAGACACCTTTCGAAACCCAATTTACACTCTATTAAAAAAAGAATGACTATAATCCAAAGTGTTTCCAACCAAACTCACAGAATTCCCGTGAGTCGGCCTCTTGTCTAATGTACCTGGAATAGAACCATAACATTCAGAGGTGAGTTGCCCGCTTCACAGTTCCATCATCTAATACCAGATTTCGGTGGACGTGCTTTGTTATGACTGTACTGGTGCGGATGTTGAGCCATCCACATAGATCCAATATATTGCTGCCACGGTTGTCTAAAACCGTACCCGGTGTTAAATAATTTGTATCGTCTAAGTTTTATAATTACTTACCCCAAACTTGTTATCGTTACAGATGAAAAACACATGATATATTTATTCTTTTTCAGTGCGGGTTGTCCATCACACTTCATTCAAGGTGCCCGTTTTCCCCGTTGGGATGAAGACCTTCTACTTGGGCGTGGCCACAGTGCTGGCCGGGCTGTGTCTAGTGCTTGTGTGTGACGCGGAACCTGACAGCCGCCTCAACTGGCTGGTAGGTACATCAGTAAAGTTACTTTGTGGTCACTGACAGCGCAACCCCACTGTTAACAACACCCGTCCGTCAGCCATAGTATAAACTCGATAGTTTCACCATATCGTAAACGCCTTATATACTAGTATCTGCTTTATGTTCAGCTTTCCCATCAAATAACAGCTGTTATGTTTCAACAATCGTCACCTAGTCACCTTCGTGATTTGTACCATCACGTTTAATACACTCTCATTTATTCATTTATATTTATCTCATTGATCACTTTCTTATAAACGACAGATACACAGCAACTATGTTCAGTAATGTTCATCATTGGTGTGTCAACACTTTAAAAGCGTCTGTAAGATTCACCAAGCAATCTTAACCACCATACAGGCTGCACGGGTGGCACAGTCGTCAAAGGCGCCGCAATTCGCTGTGCAGATTTGCGTCCCTTGGGCAACCTATGCTCGTGGGTCCGAATCCAAGTTCGCCCCGAACAGTTTCTAGGTTTGTCAGCCCATGCCCTTACTCGTGAGTTTCGCCAAAGTAGTAAACGCCTGAGACCTACATCATTCCGCTTTCCTCCCACATTAGGCCAACACGCGGTGATATTAATAGAATACATAGACTCACTCACTCACTAACTCCTCTGCTTAACTAAATTGGTATAACTGCTGTCGTTGCACAGTTTAAAACTTTCGTCATATGACTGATATACTGTAGTAAAAGGCGTATACCGTAAATTCTTTTTCAATAAAAAAAGTATAATTGTATTTTGTTTCATCTAACTTGTTTTTTCCTTGAGGCTGCTTGTCTTGTGTTTGGCTACAAGTCATCAAGTGGCGAACAAGTGGAATATGTACATGTATGTATATCAGATGCAATTCCTAATGGCAGTTAGAGGTGATATCGATGTTGGCAGTTGCCTCGAGATGTTGCAAAATAAACTTGCTTCTGAACTCAGCAACTGATATTACATCGGATGATACGATTGGATGAGCAGTAAATACATAGTATCATAACGCTAACAGATATTTAATTCATCGTGACGTTAAATTTACAGATTGACTTGATGTACATACAGACAGATTGGTTCCAGCAAAACGTTACACAAACATATTGACTTTACCATGGCGTCACATAGATAAATTGACCACAATATGACGTTACATAGACAGAAAACCTGCACCTTGGATTACACAATTGTACTGACTAGAGCATGACGTTACATAGACAGATAACCTGCACCATGGATTACACAATTGTACTGACTAGAGCATGACGTTACATAGACAGAAAACCTGCACCTTGGATTACACAATTGTACTGACTAGAGCATGACGTTACATAGACAGAAAACCTGCACCTTGGATTACACAATTGTACTGACTAGAGCATGACGTTACATAGACAGAAAACCTGCACCTTGGATTACACAATTGTACTGACTAGAGCATGACGTTACATAGACAGATAACCTGCACCATGGATTACACAATTGTACTGACTAGAGCATGACGTTACATAAACAGATAACCTGCACCTTGGATTACACAATTGTACTGACTAGAGCATGACGTTACATAGACAGATAACCTGCACCTTGGATTACACAATTGTACTGACTAGAGCATGACGTTACATAAACAGAAAACCTGCACCTTGGATTACTCAATTGTACTGACTAGAGCATGACGTTACATAGACAGATAACCTGCACCATGGATTACACAATTGTACTTAATAGAGCATGACGTTAACACACTTTACATTGACATATTTGCTACAGCACGGCGTTACACAGCCATATTGACTGCAGTATGGCGTAACATAGACTACTTGGTTACAATATGACGTCATATAGACTACTTGGCTACAACATGACGTCACATAGACATCTTGGCTACAAGATGACGTTACATAGACTACTTGGCTTCAAGATGACGTTACATAGACTACTTGGCTACAACATGACGTCACATAGACAACTTGGCTACATCATGACGTCACATAGACTACTTGGCTACAATATGACGTTACATAGACTACTTGGCTACAACGTTACGTCACATAGAATACTTGGCTACAAGATGAGGTGAGGTGAAATGGGGTTTAACGTCACGTTCAAGATTATTGCATTTATACAGCGACGTTCGTGTGTGTGTGTGTGTGTGTGTGTGTGTGTGTGTGTGTGTGTGTGTGTGTGTGTGTATGTCCCAGCTTGTACTTGTCCTGACTAAAGCTGCTTTTATAGTGCTAGCACACTTGCCACGCCGCAGTTTAACATTATTACCTCACTCAGACACAGTATACTGACTCCTAGCCGACCAGTCCTTGTTTTTGTCCCTTCATGCCGAGCGCCATGCAAGGGCAACAACAAGTACCATTTTGTATCTCTTTTGGTATGACGCGACCGGGGATCCCGACCTTCCGTTCTTCCGGTCAGATGCTCTATCACGAGACCACGGAGGCGGTCGGTCAGAACATGGCGTTACAAAGACAGACTTACTTTGACATGACGTTACATAGACATATTGGCTGCATCATGTCGTTACGTAGACAGTTTAGATACAACATTGCGTGATACAGACAGACTGACTAACAGCTGGACGACAGCATCACGCGGTCAGATTAGCTACAATATGACGTTACACAGACATACTGGCTACATCATGACGTTACACAGACAGATTGAATACAGCATGACGTTACACAGACAGATTGAATACAGCATGACGTTACACAGACAGATTGAATACATCATGACGTTACACAGACAGATTGAATACAGCATGACGTTACACAGACAGATTGAATACAGCATGACGTTACACAGACAGATTGAATACATCATGACGTTACACAGACAGATTGAATACAGCATGACGTTACACAGACAGATTGAATACATCATGACGTTACACAGACAGATTGAATACATCATGACGTTACACAGACAGATTGAATACAGCATGACGTTACACAGACAGATTGAATACAGCATGACGTTACACAGACAGATTGAATACAGCATGACGTTACACAGACAGATTGAATACATCATGACGTTACACAGACAGATTGAATACAGCATGACGTTACACAGACAGATTGAATACATCATGACGTTACACAGACAGATTGAATACATCATGACGTTACACAGACAGATTGAATACATCATGACGTTACACAGACAGATTGAATACAGATTGAATTGGCTACAACATGACGTCACATAGACTAATTGGCTACAGCATGGCGTTACATAGATATATTAATTACAATATGGCGTCACATAGGCTAACTGGCTACAGCATGACGTCACATAGACAGATTTGCTGCAACAAGATGGAAAATAGACATATTGACTACAACATGACGTTACAGAGACTAACTGGCTACAACATGGCGTTACATAGACGGATTGACTATAGATTGACGTGACATAGACTTATTGACTACAACATGGCGTCACATAGACAGATTGACTTCAACATGACGTTACCTAGATAGATTGAGTATAACATGACGTGACGTGGACGAATTGACTGCAGCATTGCGTTACATAGACAGATTGCCTACAACATGACGTTACATATATAGATTGACTACAATATGGCGTCACATAGACAGATTGACTACAATATGACGTTACCTAGATAGATTGAGTATAACATGACATGACGTGGACTGATTGACTGCAGCATGACATTACGCAGAGATATTGACTGCACCACGGCTACAGCATGACGTTAGATAGACAGATTGACAACAACATGACGTATCATATGCTTACTGACTACGTCTTGTATTGACAAGGACATACTTGCTACACCATGAAGGTACATAGACAGATTGACAACACCATAGCTAAGTTACATAGACAGTCCAGAGCATCAGGCATCATTCTAAGTAATTTAATCCAATACTTAATTACCCTTAATTGGCTGGCCACAAACATATTACTACGACCTGTTTCACCAAGGTTGCCTTGTTTGAGGCAAACTTACCCAAACCGAGAAAACATTTGAAATATGAAGTGTGAACTTTTTCAATTACAGCGTAATACTTAGCACCCCATATTTCAGAACCATACAAGAGTATAGGCATAATTTTGCCTTCAAAAATGGTACATGCTGTGAAAAAAGACACACAACTATTTTCCTGAATAGATTATGAAGAGGCATAATGGCTTTCGACGCATGAACAGCTAATTGCTTACATGCCATAGACCATGACAATCTAGAGGAGAACATAAGACCTAAATATTTATAGTAAGTGACTATTTTCCATGTTTTGCAACAATACCACCTTTTCTAAAAACTAAAGCATTGGTTTTATTCAGATTTACTTAAAGACTTCATTTTCAACAGTAACTCTGGAACACATTTAACTGTATTTGGAAGCCATTTACAGAATAGGAAAAAAATACAACATCATCAGCAAAGAGAAGGAGCATAATGTCAAATATTTCTTGTCATACAAATATCCCATGTCGGCAACTATTTTGCAACTCTATAGCATGTTCATTTATGAAAAATATAAACAACAACGGACTTAAAACACAACCTTGTCGTACACCGGAGGATGTTGGAAAGCAGTCCGTACGCTCATTATTGACCTTTATACATGCGCCGACTGATGCATATATATGTTTTTTAAAAGTACAGACATTTTTCCATGACATCCTTAGTAATAAGTAAATACATCATTTGTTTCCTATAAACAGTCAAAAGCATTTTTAAAATCAATAAATACACAATAAAAGCGACCTCTGGTTTTGCACAAATATTTAGAACAAAGAGCTTGTAAAACAAACAATTTATCAAAAGTAGAGTAGTTTGGTCGGAACCCTGCTCGAGTCTTGGTCAGTAAATCATTTACTTCCATCCATATTCGCAGTCGTTTTTCTATGATTTACGTGAAGATTATTCCTATAACTTTTAGGAGTGAAATGCCTCTATAATTACTTGGTTCCCAAACTGACCCAGATTTATATAATGAAATAATCATACTTATATTCCAAGATTCTGGAAACACACCCATGTGAAATCTTATTGAACAATAACTTCAACTAGGGTGCAAAGAGATCCGATGATAGTTTAAAGAATTCAGGGGGTATCCCATCTTCACCTGCGGACTTGCCCATACTCAGATTATTGATAGCGTCCGAGACCTCTCTTTCAGTGATCTCATCTGACATGACTTCATCCTAAAAGGGTAAATCATTACAATTATCACATGTATGACAGAGCAGAAACTCTCCCACAACACGATCAAACTCATTATTATCAGTTCCCTGTAAGGGATTACGAAGATCTCTAAAGTAAATCAGCCAGTCACTTGGAGATATACTGAACAGCAAAAGTTCCTGTGACATTAAATAAGATTTAATGCAAAGTTAATTTTTTTACCAAATCTATAAGAATTTCGGTTTGCCACAGATGAAAGACTCCTGTAAGTGTTCAAATTGTTTAATTTGCCATACTGACTTCGGAAAATGCGTGATTTCATAAAAAAAAACATGAAGATGCCAAAATGTCAAATTACAAAACAATACCGTGTGTCCACCTCTGGTTGCGATGCAAGCAACACATCTTCGTCTCATGGAATGGACCAGGCGTCGCACAAAGTCCTGTGGGATATCTGTCCATATCTGCTAGAGCATGTTTCGAAGTTCCTGGAGTGTCTGTGGAACACGTGGTTGACGTCGAAGGCGCCGATCCATCTCATCCCACATGTGCTCGATTGGTGAGAGATCAGGGAAGCGAGACGGCCAGGGGATGACATTCACGCTGTTTTGTTGAGAATCCTGCACAAGTCGAGCAATATGAGGCCGTGCGTTGTCATGTTGAAAGGAAATGAATGGACCATGACGACGCAAAAACGGTAGAACAACAGGCCCGATGATCTCGTCGCGGTAGCGCTGTCCATTGATATTTCCCTCTACCACTATCAAACGGGTCCTCTGTCTTGCTGTAACCCCACCCCATACCATAACGCTGCCGCCCCCGAACCGATCTTCTTCCATGACACAATGATTGACATAACGTTCACCTCGACGTCGGTACACTCCAATCCGTCCATCGCTGTGGCTGAGGTGAAATGAGATTCGTCAGAGAATGGAACTTGTCCCCACTGCATGGCCGTCCAGCGTAGACGCTGTCTACACCACTGAAGACGTGCTGGACGGTGGTTTCCTGTCAAAATGGGACGTCTGGCGGGTCTCCTGGCGACAATCCCTGCACATCTGAGGCGACGACGTAGGGTTTGTGAAGATATTCGTCGAAGGCCAGGGATGCTTCTTGCAGTCACTGTTGCTGGCTGGAATCGATTTCGTAGGTGTGTTGTTCGAATCCAGTTGTCTTGTCGATTATTGGTTACGCGTGGCCTGCCACTCCGAGGATGGTCTCTGACTGCATTCGTCTGTTGCCAACGTTGCCACAAAACACCAAATGGTGTTTCTGTGGACGTTAAATTGTCTTGCAATATCACGTTGACTCGATCCTGCTTCAAGCATACCAATGGCTCGCAGACGCTCATTTTCGGACAGGCATGGCATTTCTAAGTGTTGAATAATTGCGTAATCATGTTGTTTTTTCTGAGCGGTTGTTGTCAGTACGATGCTAAACAATTATCACTATAATCAGTTGTAACTAATATCTGTAATTAGTCTGCAGTTATAATTCTCTTGACCTATAATTAACACTTCCTGAGACTTGTAACTGATTCGGCTCTAAATTAGTAGAAAGAATGCTGTTTAACTGTTATATCTGTTTCATTATATTACAGAGAATATCTTCCTGGCGCAATAAACGACAAGCTTCCACAGGTGAGTATAGGCCTTTCCTTCAATCCGTTTAAAAATCCCTAGGCATTACAACACATGATTCTGTCACGCAAGCCAAAATAATTTTGTTACGCTTTTCCCATTCCTTGTGAGTGGAGACTTGTGTAAGTTTGGAATATGGCAAAGACAAAAATAACAAATCCTTTTGTAACCAATGAATGCAGGCAGGAGAGGTTCAAGCCATATGGGTACCTGCTTTTAGTGGTTCCTAGTCTGGATCGTGGAACATACAGGATCCTGTCATTTGGCAACCAGAAATAAGCATGTTATTCGTCATTCAACTCACAACATAAAAATACATTGGAGCGAGTGAAGAATTATGTTTTTATAACTTTAAAACACATTCGAATGACGAATGACGAAATAATTCGTTATTCGAATGGGTATTTTTAATTTCTCATTCACCATTCGATTGTATTGTGATCGTGTCAGCTGAATGACGAATGACGACATAATTTGTTATTTGTCATTCGAATGTTTTTAAATTCGTCATTCGTCATGCGAAAGTATTTTGATGTTGTGAAATGAAAGAAGAAAGAGGAAATAATTCGCCTTTCGACATTCGAAAGACGAATGACGAATAACAAGCTTGCTTTTGGTTGCGTATCCAGTAAGGTGCTGCAATTCGCTGTGTACAGACGAGTCTCTGCGGTTTGCCAGAATCCCATCAATGTAGTTTTGAATCATAGATCTGCACTGATTATATGATTCTTGTCAGCACCATTACTGTGTTCGTGGGTTTCACCAAAATTTTAAACACTTATGCCTTGATAATCTTCTCCCAGACTATGCTGACGCGGTCCGAATGACTAAATGTTCCACTCAAAGCGGTGATAAATTTACTTACACTCTTCAAAAAAGAAACGCACAGGTAGTATGTAGTTCATTGAACCTGACTACACAAAAAAATCCGGAATTTAAATTGGATATATGATATTGGAAAATGTTGGTGGCCTGATATTCGCCAAACGTTGCGTCAAAAAGCAGCCATTGTCGATTTGCAATGTCTTAAACAGCATTGTTTTCACGCTTGTTCAAAAATGTCATGGAGGAAAACAGTAAAGGAAAATGCATGTGCAAGTTATGGCTTTCGTAACTCGTGGTAGTTGCTATAAAAAGGCAAGCATAAGCCAATAATTTGTCATATTGCTCCCCCACACCATGACACTACCGCCACCGAAATTGTCGAATTTACGTACACAATGTGGGGCAAAACGGTCATTTCGACGACGATAAACACGTTGTCTTCCATCTCGCCGGTGAAGGAGAAATCGTGATTAGTCACACTCGTCTCCAGTTTCTCAAATTTCAAGGCTATAAGGTATGGCATCAACGCAAGCGTCACTGTCGATGGATCTGTTGCAAAACAGGGATGATAACTGGTCTTTTGGGTCGGATTCAAGTCTCACGAAGATGGTTCCTGATAGTCTGGTCCGATATCCTCCTCAAACCAGGGTCTCCGTAGCTGTGGAATTGCGATGACGTAGGTGGAACAGTCGAATGTAGCGATCCTGTGCAGGGTTGGTAACTCTTAGTCGGGCGGTTATCGGACGGTCTGCAGTGGAATTGAACTGTGTGTATCGGTCCCAAAGGCGGCAAATGGTGCTGTTTTAGATGTTGAAGTGGGGTGCAACAGAAGACTGCGACTCCCCTCTTTGGATACGTCCTATTGCGATAGTCCGATCGGCAGTGACGACGAGATCAGACTTGGTTGTGGTTCAGGGAATTTTGACAGCTAATCGCTACACGAGTCAAATTCTTCAACTACACCTTCTTCCAATCATTGACCGCCACAGGGAGATGTTTCAACAGGACAACGCTCCACCGCACACAACTCGTGTCAACTTCATTAGGCACAATACATTTACTTAATATCTACCTGTACGTTTCTGTTTTTTGAAGAGTGTACTCCATCACCCTTCTATTATACTTGTTCTTTCATAACGTACAGAGTGTATACTTATAGGAACTATATGTGATAGTCATGTCTACATTTCGGGACACGGCGGGTGTGTCGGTGTGCATGGATTGATTCCTGCGAAGGCATGATTATATGTTCTTGTTTTCGTATATGATTCTTGGTCTGTCAGCACCATACGCGTGCTCGTTTTCACCGAAATGTCAGCTGTCTACAACCTGCATCACAGTCCTTATTTTAGGTACGCTGAAGTTAAAGGTTACCGAACTGATATGTGCATTTCACATACATTGCAGTAACTGTCCTTTTTCTTCAGTTGTTCATCAAACATTTACAGGTATACTGGAAAATAATATCACATGTTTCTTCTTACTGTCCAAGATCCAACACCAGTGACTGCACATCAGGCCTCTACCAGCTATAATCCTTGTAAGTAACATTGTATAATAGTGAGTGAGTGAGTGACTATGGTTTTACGCCGCTTTTAGCAATATTCCAGCAATATCACGGCTGGGGACACCAGAAATGGGCTTCACACATTGTACCCATGTCGGGATTCGAACCAGGGTCTTCGGCGTTACAAGGGAACGCTTTAACCACTAGGCTACCCGACCGCCCCTATTGTATAATAATTTAGAACTCGAGCAATCATCTCGGAATGATAATGGTGTTTCTATTTGTTTTCAAGTGACAAGAAACACGTTATGTAGGTTGAATGTACAAATACCTCTTTTTATTTCACAAGGGATGATGTGGGCTACTACCACTCCTTCGTATAACAATACCTGTAAGTAAAAGATACTCTACTTTGCCTTCACAAGCACGTTTTATTCTGTGCAAAATAAAGTAACTATAATATGTCCATACAATACTTGTGTATATTACGCAGTTTTGTCATTATGTAAAATTACATTTTGTTTCAGAAGTTGAACCATGAAGATCACAAATGACATCACCTTATAAAATCCTGTTACTGTTTTAAATTACGTGTGACCATATTTGGCAAGCATATCACTAAACGTATTAGAGGGATATAAGTTTACCCAACGGATTTGTACATTCCATATATATTACAGAATTTTTTCTTGTTCGAAGGCTCGCCATATAACAATGGCCGTGTCAGCGAAATAACCCCCCTATCAAGAATCATGTTTCTATTCAGTCATAGTCTGAGAACACCAGATTTCGAACATGAGCTCGTTATAATGATGTTGCATGTGTAAAACAGTTGATATGTCAGGATTGTTAAAAATATATGCTGTTAGATATATACAATAGTGAATTGTCTTAAGTTAAAAACATATTTACGTTAATAAATGATTTTCTTCTTGTTCATAAGCTCGCTATAAAACGAAGGCAGTGCCACCTAGATATAAAGATAAAGACTAAGATATAGACTAAGATGTATTGTCAGACATAAAAATACAACCACCACTATTCTAATGTGATGCGAGTATTTACAAAGGTTATCACGAGGTTTCTGACATAAGCTCGTTATCACCAAGATACATGTGAGGAACAGTTGCTGTGTCAGGACTGTTAAAACAGTACACTGTTATATATATATACAATAGTGAATTATCTTCAGAGAAACAGATCTCTACGTTGTTTCATTTATAATACGACCAGTATAACTCACGCTATCATATTCCAGGTAATATTTACCCCTATTTGGAAAGTAATATAATTCTATTTCTTACTACTGCTCAAGATCCAACAGCAACGACTGGTAGTGCACATCGAGGCTCAACCCCCTATAATCCTTGTAAGTAACATTGTATTATTATTTAAAACTCGAGTAGTCATATCAGAATGAGAATGGGGTTTCTATTTGTTTTCATGTGAACTTGCAGGATTTTATGCCCAAACGTTTTTTCGTTTACCTCTCTTTATTTCACAAGGGCTGAACTGGACTACTACCACTCCTTCGTATAACAGTACCACATCCTCGAACTCATCCTGTAAGTAAAAGATACTCTACTTTTCCCTCACAAGCACGTTTTATTCTGCGCAAAATAAAGTAACTATGATATGTTCATACAATACTTGTATATACTACGCTATTTTGTCATTATGTAAAATGTGGTTTCCGAAGTTGAACCATGAAGATCACAACGTCCTGTTGCTGTTTTAAATTACGTGTCACTCCGGACCATATTTGGGCGAAACACCTATAGGTGTCTCTCTGAAAGCATACGGAATATAGACAGGATATAAGTTAACCTAACTGATATGTACATTCCGCATATATTACATAATGTTTTCTTGTTCGAAGGCTCGCCATAAAACGATGGTCGTGTCATCGAAATAACCCCCAATCAAGATGTTTCTATTCAGTCATAGTCTGAGAACACCAGATTTCAAACCTAAGCTCGATATCACTAAGCTGTATGTGAAAAAAAGAGTTCATATGTCAGGACTGGTAAAGGTTTATGCTGTTAAATCAACAGTGTGTGTGTGTGTGTGTGTGTGTGTGTGTGTGTGTGTGTGTGTGTGTGACAATACATATGTCATAACACGTTTAATGTGTCGTAATACAATCGCCACATCATAATTTCGTACGATACTCTCAAATGTCCTTCATAATTGGTGTTTACTCAAATTCCTATGATGCACTGTCTTGAGTTTGTTTGGATCTATACTCCATCCTGTCATCGTTTTTGAAGAGCATCATTAATAAACAGTATGGGATACATATGAAGGTGCTACCTCTTGCAGCCTGTTCCCAAACTCTATCTGGTACGGAGGGAAGTTTCAGCAGCCCTGGAGCGGAAGTGGGAGCGTCGTACTCTGACAACCTTGACTGCCTCTACACCATTCCCTCCCCACCACCAGGGAGCCTAATTGACATAACATTCATGCTGTTCCAATTGGAAGACCATTCCTCTTGCAACTATGACTACGTCCAGTTCTCCTACACCCGCCAGAAGATCTGTGGAATCAGGACCACGCCTCTGTCATTCTCCTGTACGTAAGCAGTCCACAGTCCCTAAAAGAACTCAAATTTTCACAAATTGTCATCACATAATGTGGAACATAACAGGCAACTATCCTTTCCTTTCACTCATACTGATATTCCCTCACATATATTCCTTCACATAAATAGTAATCTTCCTTTCACTCATACTGATATTCCCTTACATAAATAGTGACCAACCTTTCACTTACAGTGATATTCCCTTACGAAATAGTGACATTCCTTTCACTCGAAGTAATATTCCCTTACTTAAATAGCAGCTTACCTTTCATTCTAAGTGATATCCCTTTGCATAAATAGTTACTTCCTTTCACTGCAAGTGATATTCCTTTACATAAATAGTGACCTACCTTTCACGTACAGTGACATTCCCCCACATAAATAGTGACCTTCCTTTCACTCCAAGTGATATTCCCTCAGATAAACAGTGACATACCTTTAAGTCACAGTCATATTCCCTTTCGAAAATTGTTACGTACCTGGTATACCTTATGAAGATGACATGCAAGAAACAGATGTATAAACTATAAACACTTCCCATCACGTGTCAGTATTAACACGGATAGGCCAGGGTTGATTGAAAACCACGTATCGCTAATGATAACCACTGTGTAGTGGTGTGTACATGTACCTGAGAAAGGCGAGCCGGTGATTCATGAAGGCCTGCGCAACACAGTCTTGATACCCGTGTGTGCACAGCATGCTCGACGTTATGTGGTTTTTCGTAGTTTGTGTGTAGATAGTTAGAATATCATTGGATAAGTCGAATAGGAAAAGACATACTTTATAAATAACCTAATTGATTGTTTTCAGTTACATCCCAGGATACGGACTTCAAGATATACTTCCACTCTGACGGGTCAGTTCATCATCCTGGTTTTATTGCAGCATTCAGGATTCGAGAAAGTAAGTAGTCTATTCTTTACAGCTATATATTTATCTGGAAGAAAACTTTGAAAGAAGAAGAACACCCACGACCCAGACAATATATAACTAGATTACACAGATTTCATAATCTATCAAAACATAGACTTCTCCTTGACACTTTGTGACAAATCTATATCCGTATATGCAAGGGCTCGGGGTACGGTTCTCGGGAGGAACACCAAGTATGCAGCTTGCAGTATTTACTTGTCAAGCATTTACTGTATGACGGTAGATATACAAGACGCTCTATGTGCAAGGTAGGCACATGTTGGTATTGGTTGATGTGTTGGTGCATCGGAGCACGTTGCCTAACCCTATCTATGCTAAGGGTAACACCTTCTTCGTTTCGTCTCTGGACCAAGGCCTACATATCAATGGTAATCTAACACGGATAAATCCACAGTTATAATGACAACAGTAATAATGAGAAGTGACATGGTTGCTCAACTCGTTCAGGATGGCTGAACACACTCATACTTTGGCTTGGAACTATTAAGTTATTTGTATTAGTGAGTGAGTACTTTCACAAACATATTTCGTCTCCACGAACAAAGTGTATTGTGAACTGTTTATCAAAGCAAGCTGCAGCTCTCAAATGATGCTACGACACACGACATAAAACACATACAACCAAACCTAGGGTAAGGTGAGGTGAAATGTGGTTTAACCTTTGCTTGTACCAGATGGAACTAATTCTAGTTGTAAAGTTCCAGTTATCCAGTACCATGTTTTTACAGACTTGTAGCTCTTGTTCCGTTCTTTTCAACTTAGTGCATACTGCTTGAAATGGGGACACGTTTTCGCAGAAACTACTGAGTGAGTGAGTGAGTAAATGAGTGAGTGAGTGAGTGAGTGAGTGAGTGAGTGAGTGAAAGTGTGCATGTTTATCTAAGAGATACTTTTCAAGACTGATTTCGAAAATTGGTCCCGTCAATAATATATTTACAGAGTTAGTTCCCTTGATCCATATTATTTGACTAAGTGCAATAGGGACCCGTTTTCGCAGATGCTACTGAAGTAAGCTTACCAATGAGATACTTATCAAGGCTGAGGGATTTTTCCAAGGAAGAGGCCTTTTGTGTTTATTAATTTCACATTTAATCACGTTTTCTGATTACATCAAGCTGCCCAAATGCATATCCCTTTTTGAGGCTCTATAGGACTCTGTGTTATAGTTTATCTTCACTACTATATGAACAATCAAAAGTGTAATGTTACCTATGGCGGGGAATAGAGATAACGCAGTTTTCTAGTTGGAAAATGCATTGATTATATTTCTTTTTACTGTTTAAGATCCAACACCAACGACTGGTAGTTCTTATCGGACCTCTACAAGCTATAATCCTTGTAAGTAACATTGAATGTATAATTAAATGCATGAGTAGTCACACTGGAATTGTGTGTTTACTTTTATTCAATAGAACTTGCATTTAATGATGCTTAGACACAAGACACGTTATGTACAAATGCAGGGTGAGTGTACAAATACCCCTCTTATTTTCACAAGGGCTGAACCGGACTTCTACCACTCCATGGTATTACAGGACCACAACCTCTAACAGTAAGTAAACTAATTTTCTGAGGGGTAAATATTCTGCCAATTTGAAGTAACTATGATATGTTAATATAGTACCTGTATATTTTATGCTGTTTTGTCGTTATATAAACTCACATGTCGTTGCCTACGTTGCACGATGGACGTCATTAATGAAGCTAAGTTCTAAAGTATTGTCGCTGTTGTAAATTACGTCTCACTCCAAACGACATGTTGTGCAAAACACCTGTAGAAATTTCAATAAAGGTATTAGGAATGTAAACGGGACACAAGTTTACCTAATTGACATTACATTCAACGTATATTAAATAAATTATCCTTGTAAAGCAGCTCGCCATAGAAAGATAGCCATGTAACCGAAATATACAGAATATCTAGAATCATGTTTTCATTAACATCTTGATTACAATATGTAGCCACGGATAATAAGACAAATATGATTATTTTTATGTCATGTGCGCATGAACGAAGGTTGACACCAGATTTCAAACATACAAAAGCTTGTTTTCACCAAGTTACGTGTGAGGTGAATTGAAATGGGGTTTAACCTCTGCTGGCACGAGACGAGACTAATGCTAGTTGTATAGCTCCAGCTCACTATGATATCATGGCAGAGTTTAAAATGATTACTGAAACAGTGTATTGACTGATTGTTTTTGCCACTATTGTTTTCTGTTCCAAATTGGGATAAGTATTATGTTATCTGCAGATTTCCTTAAACCTTGCGAGGTAACATTTACCGTTTTTATCACCGCCAAGAAGTGTTGTTGGCGAATAAAGGAACGGAATTCGTTCTTCAGTCCTTCCGCCCTTTTGTCCGTCCTTCCTCTTCTCAAAGGGGACACACTTTATCAAAAACTATATAAGTCAGAGAAATGAAATAATACAGACTGATGTCACTGGTCATGGTCTAAAACGAGTTTGAAAATTGGTGTTGTAAATTCATGTTTTTACAGACTTGTAGCTCTTGTTCCGTTCTTTTCAAATTAGTGCATACTGCTTGAAATGGGGACACGTTTTCGCAGAAACTACTGAGTGAGTGAGTGAGTAAATGAGTGAGTGAGTGAGTGAGTGAGTGAGTGAAAGTGTGCATGTTTATCTAAGAGATACTTTTCAAGACTGATTTCGAAAATTGGTCCCGTCAATAATATATTTACAGAGTTAGTTCCCTTGATCCATGTTATTTGACTAAGTGCAATAGGGACCCGTTTTCGCAGATGCTACTGAAGTAAGCTTACCAATGAGATACTTATCAAGACTGAGGGATTTTTCCAAGGAAGGGGCCTTTTGTGTTTATTAATTTCACATTTAATCACGTTTTCTGATTACATCAAGCTGCCCAAGTGCATATCCCTTTTTGAGGCTTTATAGGACTCTGTGTTATAGTTTATCTTCACTACTATATGAACAATCAAAAGTGTAATGTTACCTATGGCGGGGAATAGAGATAACGCAGTTTTCTAGTTGGAAAATGCATTGATTATATTTCTTTTTACTGTTTAAGATCCAACACCAACGACTGGTAGTTCTTATCGGACCTCTACAAGCTATAATCCTTGTAAGTAACATTGAATGTATAATTAAATGCATGAGTAGTCACACTGGAATTGTGTGTTTACCTTTATTCAATAGAACTTGCATTTAATGATGCTTAGACACAAGACACGTTATGTACAAATGTAGGGTGAGTGTACAAATACCCCTCTTATTTTCACAAGGGCTGAACCGGACTTCTACCACTCCATGGTATTACAGGACCACAACCTCTAACAGTAAGTAAACTAATTTTCTGAGGGGTAAATATTCTGCCAATTTGAAGTAACTATGATATGTTAATATAGTACCTGTATATTTTATGCTGTTTTGTCGTTATATAAACTCACATGTCGTTGCCTACGTTGCACGATGGACGTCATTAATGAAGCTAAGTTCTAAAGTATTGTCGCTGTTGTAAATTACGTCTCACTCCAAACGACATGTTGTGCAAAACACCTGTAGAAATTTCAATAAAGGTATTAGGAATATAAACGGGACACAAGTTTACCTAATTGACATTACATTCAACGTATATTAAATAAATTATCCTTGTAAAGCAGCTCGCCATAGAAAGATAGCCATGTAACCGAAATATACAGAATATCTAGAATCATGTTTTCATTAACATCTTGATTACAATATGTAGCCACGGATAATAAGACAAATATGATTATTTTTATGTCATGTGCGCATGAACGAAGGTTGACACCAGATTTCAAACATACAAAAGCTTGTTTTCACCAAGTTACATGTGAGGTGAATTGAAATGGGGTTTAACCTTTGCTGGCACGAGACGAGACTAATGCTAGTTGTATAGCTCCAGCTCACTATGATACCATGGCAGAGTTTAAAATGATTACTGAAACAGTGTATTGACTGATTGTTTTTGCCACTATTGTTTTCTGTTCCAAATTGGGATAAGTATTATGTTATCTGCAGATTTCCTTAAACCTTGCGAGGTAACATTTACCGTTTTTATCACCGCCAAGAAGTGTTGTTGGCGAATAATGGAATGGAATTCGTTCTTCAGTCCTTCCGCCCTTTTGTCTGTCCTTCCTCTTCTCAAAGGGGACACACTTTATCAAAAACTATATAAGTCAGAGAAATGAAATAATACAGACTGATGTCACTGGTCTTGATTTAAAATGAGTTTGAACATTGGAGTTGTAAATTCATGTTTTACAGACTTGTAGCTCTTGTTCCGTTCTTTTCAACGTGTAACTGCTTGAAATGGGGACACGTTTTCGCAGAAACTACTGAGTGAGTGAGTGAGTGAGTAAATGAGTGAGTGAGTGAGTGAGTGAGTGAAAGTTTGCATGCTTATCTAAGAGATACTTTTCAAGACTGATTTCGAAAATTGGTCCCGTCAATAATATATTTACAGAGTTAGTTCCCTTGATCCATATTATTTGACTAAGTGCAGTAGGGACCCGTTTTCGCAGATGCTACTGAAGTAAGCTTACCAATGAGATACTTATCAAGACTGAGGGATTTTTCCAAGGAAGGGGCCTTTTGTGTTTATTAATTTCACATTTAATCACGTTTTCTGATTACATCAAGCTGCCCAATAGGGCTCTGTGTTATAGTTTATCTTCACTACTATATGAACAATCAAAAGTGTAATGTTACCTATGGCGGGGAATAGAGATAACGCAGTTTTCTAGTTGGAAAATGCATTGATTATATTTCTTTTTACTGTTTAAGATCCAACACCAACGACTGGTAGTTCTTATCGGACCTCTACAAGCTATAATCCTTGTAAGTAACATTGAATGTATAATTAAATGCATGAGTAGTCACACTGGAATTGTGTGTTTACTTTTATTCAATAGAACTTGCATTTAATGATGCTTAGACACAAGACACGTTATGTACAAATGTAGGGTGAGTGTACAAATACCCCTCTTATTTTCACAAGGGCTTAACCGGACTGCAACCACTCCATGGTATTACAGGACCACAACCTTTTTCAGTAAGTAAAATAATTTTTAGGTTTTAGGTTTGTATATTTTGCCAATTTGAAGTAACTCTAAGCACGGTTGTAATTTACTTGCTGTTGAGAAATTCTCTGTCACATTTCTTCAGTAACTCACACAAAAACCATTCTATGAAACTTTGAACAATATCCGATGTTATGTGATATATTCATTTTATATCATTTACCACAATTCCCTTACGTTGTATTTGCTGTCAATGTTCTGTTTGTGTCTAGTCAGCTGTAACCTGACCTACACAGCCGACGAGGGCACTATAGAGAGCACCCCTGGAGATGGCTCCTACTACCCTAACAACGCCTACTGTACGTACACTGTACAGGGGAACTCCAGCCTGCAGACTCTGCAGCTCACTGTGCAGACCTTCTCCCTGGAGGCTCAGTCCAGCTGCCGTTACGACTCGCTCCAGTTCGGCTCAACTTCCAGCAGGAAATACTGTGGGAGCTCTCTGTACGCCGGCAGGATTCTCACATGTGAGAATTACATTATGCATTGTTCTTAACTTTAAGATAACTACCTACCACACACAGACGCGCTGCAGCTTGTGGTAAAAATGAAGTGAAAATTTCGTTGTTTGAGTTCTTATTTTCGCCGCTGACTTTGTCAAATGCTGTTTGAAAATTAAGATATTTGGATTCTCAAAGGATTTAGTAATCTGACGCATGTGTATACGAAAGTCAAACCTCGATGTCTTATAAAATTCGTGTCATCGTTGATACAGTCCACATGTAGCATGCTTATTTAAAACATGAAAGTGCTGTAAATGACGTTTGTTTTTTGTTTGCTGTAAGTTTCAGTATTCATTTAGTTCATGGTCGCGCTGATGTTTCGTCCACAGATTCATTCACGAACACCTTCACCTTATACTTCAAGACAGATTACAGCGTTACTAGGAGAGGATTCTCCATTAATTACAGGACGGTGCCATGTGAGTGTTTGCCAGATATCTCTAAGAAACACACTGAGGTAAACTAACATTTGCACTTGTATATCGCGAAAAATGACGTACATATAATGAATGAGTGAGTGAGTGAGTGAGTTGGGTTTAAGACCGCTTTTAACAGTACTCCAGTTATATCGCGGCGTGTCAGCTAAATGTGGGAGGAAAGCCCGAAGTCATGCAGGTCTCAGACGTTTACCACTTTGGCAGAAACTGCATTCGATGGAGTTTTAAAGATGTCCAGTGGTATTTCAGAAGTTTTTTTGGACTTGAGGATAATTGTATTCATCCAGAGGTTAAATATAATTACATTTAGCCCTAAACAGCTAAATGTCATGCCAACACCAATTCTTATATTATGATATTTATTCTGCCTTACATCTATCTATGTTAACATTCTAACTCCGCCAACCGCCACGCGCACTACCACGTCACAGCCCTCACTACGTCAAATCCGTCACTCTCACACACTATCCATATCATCGGGCAAAACCCGCAATGGTAGCGCTGTTACGCTACACAGCGGAGACCCATTTATCCAGCCTGCAGATCGTCAGCGGGTGGATGCTATGGCATAGCCTTAATAAACTCTTGTCTGCTCAAGGTCCAGCAGAGAGAGTGGTAAGCTCGACTGATTCGGATACAGCGGGGAGCTGACTTATTTGGAAGCTCCACTATACTAACACCACAGGAGTTATCTCCCTTTATGCGTGGTGGCCGCCTCATCCATCGACAACCCGGCCTTTTCTCCCCACAAATTTATCTTCTGTTGTCATTTTCTGTCATTCAGTGCATATTTATTTCAACACCATTAATATCTCAACCATACAAATTTAATATATTCCTCTCAAAGCCACAGGTCTGTCAATAAGAATGGAAAAGAATGTTGTGGTTGTAGGCCTATTAAAGGTAGGACACCGATAGTGTGAAGTAATCCTATTTGATACTGAACTCATGCATGTAGGTTGAAATGTGATGATGTCGATGCGGCTACCAACAACACCCAGACTCCTTGAACATTAGAAATTACAAAATGTGATCATGCCTCTCTCGTTATGTCTCTTCAGATGTTCCCACAATTAGCACAACAACTACAACAACAACAGCACCGCCAACACGTACGTATGCATGACATTACCCTTTATATGTGACACACCGTCGACTCCTCTTGGGCAGGTCTTGATTCTGACGATGTTTGTTCATTGAAGATACACACTTCAGTATACGAGTTTGAAATGGCATTGATACATTACCATATGCTAGCTGGTGACATCGTTGCTCATACTCTCGGCCACTGGTTTGGTGGTCCAGACTGGATTAGCTACTCCTATACTTGGAACACAGCAAACATGCAAACAATATCCATTCACCCGAACATAGAGAGTCTATACTCATGTAGACTTATGTAACCATGTGACAGGCTTGTATTTGTTGACTAACACGTGTCCACCTAATGACCATTTAAGCGATGGGTGGTGTATCACCTAGTCAGCGGGGTGATTTCAGGCCGTCTTTAAAAACAGTGTTTTGGTTATATCACGTCGTGTCAGCTATACATGGGTGGATATCTCGAACTGGTGCAGGTCTTAGACGTTTCCCACTTTGGTGAAACCCTCGAGCACGGGTACAAACCTAGACACATAATCGGGGCGAACCGGGATTCGAACCCTGGATCACAGGTTTCTGGCTGGCCTAAGGTACGCAACTCTGCACAACAATGCATTAGATGTCATGGGATTATGTCATGGGATCATGTGGTAGATAATGTGGTAGGTGTAATACAAAATCATGATAACAATAGTGTGATGTGCTTAAAGACATTTAGTTTGTTGATCTGTTATAGCGATAGTTACAGTGCGCCACTTGAGATATAACATGCAGTTTCATATGAACGTTTAACGTTGATATATTTGGATGTTATTTGTTCTTTTTATTCCTAAACTATGCAACGAAAGTCGGGGATATTTTGTTTTGAGGGGAAACTACAGTAAAATACACTAATGTCTGACAAGGAAAGTAAATAATTTACGTGGCAAGAGCATTTCCGAAGAAATCAAGCTCCCAAACACAACATTGTGACATGCATGAAGCATGTGACCTCAGACCAGCACGTGGAAGAGGTGGTATGTCAATCTGACCATTGCCACTCACACTCGCTGGTGAGCAAACGCATATCGTTTTTTTTTAACCAAACGATCCGGGACAGTTGATAAATTACATTTAATCATTAAAGAAGCAACAGGATTTATTATGCGATGTTTGCAACGTGCTGAACGTTTACTTGTCATAGGCATGTTGTAGATTGGCACATGTCAGAATATTGTTGCCCAACTGCTGCATGGCTCTTGGCTGCATGTCATCGGTAGAGTGTGGGTCCGATACCAAAAAACACATAACGTCGATGAGCTAAAACTCCAGCTCAGGACAGATTAAAAATAAGATGGCATTACTAAATCGGTTGCAAACTGCCACTCAGATAAAGGACTGGTTGCAACAGGCAACTGGTGTAAGAGTACATGCCCAGACCGTGCGAAATCGTCTGCACAGATGGCAACCTACTGCACGTTATTTGAACCAGTGTCAATTTAACGACCTTGTGCACCAACCATTAGAATACATTAGATCTGATCGCCTACTACCCAGCAGATATGTTCATATCATTTCTATTTGCCAATTCCATGTAGATCAGAAGATATGTCTTGATGGTTCTCAGTATCCCATACCTTTTGTAGCATAGTCGATATGTGACTTCGTTATGTGTATCATACGCTGATAAAGCAAACGTGTAACGGTATCTGGTGCTCTTCATAATGTACAATTGTCTCTCTGTATCTCAGCCAACTGTAATGAGACGTTCACCGCATCCAACGGCCAGCTTCGTAGTCCAAACTCCCCCTACCACTACCCCAACAACATCTACTGCCGCTACACTTTTGTGGGAAGTGGACAGACCCAGTCAATAACACTGGATTTCACCAGCTTTGATTTGGAAAACCATGCCAGCTGTAGATGGGATTGGGTCATCATCAGTGGCGGGAACAAGAGGTGTGGCTTCACGGAATTCAGCAGTACATGTACGTATTGTGACGAGTAGACAGGCAGTGGGGGTTGTAGCTACTTTAGAGGTAGCGTCAATCAGTTTTAAGTCTCTATTCTGTCTCGCACTAGTCGTCATGGCTTTTGACATTTTAAGTCATAAACATATTTTATTGATGATCTGTTTTTAGTCAACAAATTTAGCAAGAGTGTTTCAAAGATTGATTACTGTCATCGTATATATGCACCATATGAGTACTTGGCTCATATACATATTGTTGATATTTTACAGATACATTTGTTGGGAACTTTACGGTGGAATTCCGTACAGATGGAAGTGTCACCTACAGTGGATTTGTGGCCAACTACGTTGTTAGTGACGGTATGTACAGAGGCTCTACCTGGTATAATGAGTTAATGGCTTCACTCAACGTTCTTACTGCACTATGTCGTATAAATAGTTTGATCATGATGTATAATCAATTCTTTAAATATCTCAGGTACGAGAACTCGTGGGAAACTGGGTGATCGTGACAGAATGATTATTTGAACAGGATGATGGGCACACATTCTGAAATAAGGCATTATGTATTTCAGCTGTGAACGCCACCACGCCCACTCCCGGCAGTACAGGTAAGTTCATTCTTCAATGATACAATGATGCTTCCTAATCCTTGCATGCAACTTAACACCTGCGTATTAAGTAATTATCAGTAAATATTTTATTCATTCTTTACATAGTTATTTGTTGTTCCAGCGACATGCACGGCTACCTTGTCGTCATTATCTGGCAGCATCATGAGCGCCCCAGGTGACGGCAGCAACTACTTGGACAACACCCGGTGCTACTACACCTTCACAGCGACATCCTACCCGAGAACCATTACCTTCACCTTCACAACCTTCCAGCTGGAAAGTCATCCCTCCTGCGGATATGACTACCTCCAGTTTAACAGTGGCGTGAAGAAATGCGGAACTATCTCCTATCTCGTGTGTAAGTGTTATGGATTATAATAATAAAGAAGTTTTAATCAGATCAGGTTTTTTAGATTTTGGTTATTTCATTCTGAAAATCCAAAATGTGTTTTGGTACCAATAATGTGTCATTTGTGCTTGGGCAAAACATAGTATTCCTCAATGTCTTAATTGTCAGTGATCCATACTAGCACTGATCATACAATTGTCACAGCTATATTAGTTGTACGCACAATGGACTTTGTTTCGTGGGATAATCGAGAATGACATTTGTATTTCCTGATAACTGAGAAAATTTAGAATGACAGCTAAGTTCCTGAGACCCTTATTCGTAAGGGGATTGAAGGTCTAATATCGCTATGTGAAAAGGGCCCTTGGTCCTCAATACGATTATTACGTCACCTGTCGTCGAAACTGAAACCTGATATTTTTGCTCCAACTAAAAATGCTTTTTATCAATAGGATAGGAAACCGTCACGGAAACCACAATAAAAAGCTATTTGTGACCATTTTAATACCACAAATAATGAAATTTGGCTTGCGTGTAGTAAGTATTGGGGACTCAACATTTATGTTTTACGATATCCTAACTAATGATTTTGATTTGACAATTGCCCTAATTTCACCCAACATTCATTCTGTGCTCTCTGTTAAGATCTCTGAAATTGCTGGACAAAAGATATTTGACATCCATTTTTTCTAAGATGCCGCCATGATTCGTTCCATTCGTTTTGATTTTATTGTTTTAAATGTTTGTGAAAATGTTTAACAAAATCAAGTTATCATGGCAGGGACCTTGCTTTAAAAAAAGTTTTGGTAAATATATAAGTCATATTTTATTGACAAGATCTAAAGCATTGATTCACTTCCAGCCATTAAACTGAGAACCATGCATGCATAAAACGTCAGATGACAGATTATCAAAGGTCGAGGTACAATTTATTCAGACGTATTAAAAGCGGTTCTTTCACTCTCTGGAGGTTGTTCAAGATCTTGATGGAGAAAGGTGTCAAATCAAAATACAACATCTCATTATAATGAGATTTAATAAGTGTCATCAGGTCATTCCAGCAACTCAAGCATTCTCTCCTGCTACTGTGTACAAGCTTGAGACTTGGTAGTTCGCACATCTTAAGAAGTTCTTAATGAGTAGGGTCAAGTTCATGTCAAGCGGGACAACAACACTGTGATCATCTCTTTACATGTGTCGTGTGCATGAGTTTATATAATACATTTGAGCCGTATTGCAATGTTGTTATTAAACAATATCCCATAATATTTGTGCCGAAACTATTTGAATATCTCACCTTATCGCAACAGTTGGTTACCAATGACCAATGTTGACTACATATCCAGGTGAGTTACCATCTTTATATTGTACTATTGCTTTCGTTATGTATCCACGGTGTATGTTTGTCTCCAGATACTGACACGATGAACGGCCAGTACCGTGTCACCTTCTACACTGACTCATCAGTCACACGCCGTGGCTTCGTGGCCACCTACCAGATCAGCGACGGTAGGTATCACGCATTGTTATGCATTTATTGTCATTTGCAACCACTCTGCATTTTAACCCATTTCATCGGATTTCCATTAGATCTACATATGTCCGTAAATGCTTCTGGTCAGCTCGCTTTGCATTGTGCAAACATGAAGTCATATATCAAGTGCTTTTTCACATTACAGCCTTTTTGTTCGCCATGTTTTACATTAAATTGGGTCTTTTGAACATATCAGCTGGGACACATTCTTCTATGTATTATTGTCGCAAAATATATCTCTGATCGTGACAGACGACATCCATGGGAAAGTGGAGATGGCTGTGTTTCAGCGAGCAGCTGAAGAGGCTATACATTACACAAGATCTACTCCATGTGACTTTTCTGTCAAAAAAATGACGGCGCTTTGTTTTGTCCTCCGTCATCTACTTTGAAATGTTTCGAATATCCTGTTAAACTGCAAGGTCCATGACGGTCTATGATTCTACAACTATTGGGCCTAAGACGGGATTGGTGTCACCAGCTGCGATAATGGAAACAAAACTCTTTTCGAATGTAATGGTTTGACGTTTTGTCCCTTTCAATTCGGAATTAGCCAATATTATAGCTCTTTGTGACTTTTGGTTCTGAAGATGAAGATTGCAAAATAGACCCTCTGAATGTTGCAAAGGATTTGATCCACATTATGTCTTCCATATGCACTAACGTACGCGTTGAATGTTGAGACACACGGTGATATAATGTTGCTTGGTATGATTCATTTGTGAATCATGAGACTCGTTGTATCTATTGAAAATCCTATTGAAAGTTTTTGGATTATACTTCCGTCATTTCATTATACTTTCGAACCAGTTGCCAAAATGCTGACCTTCTGCAACGACGTCATCAATGGTGATGATATCTATGTTCTATGTTCTATCTGACTTTGCCTTGTTTCGGATTTAAGTTTTTGACATGGTAAAGTCAGTTTTCAAACCATGAATAAAATTCTCAGAATCAGCACAGTCTTCAGTCATGGCCTGGAAAATATAAATTCAGACAAGTAAATACTAATAGGTTCCAGAGTCGGCCATTGGGTTCTCATTAACTTGTATCTGAAGTGTAATACGAACTGATTTAGAAAAAGCATCACCTGCAGATCTAAATATGTCCACACCGAACCGAACACCCGTGATTAATGTGTCCACTACCACTATTTGTAGAAAAGCATGAACGAAACTAATCCCACAATAGACTCGGAATAATTAAATTAATTAATTTAAATAAACATAAATAGGCATGAACTATGTAAATGTGATAACAATTTATACGTTGCCGCACGTCAAGAAGATAAACACTGGTATTATACAATAATGTACATTCTCCAACATGTTGTCGTAGGGACAATGTAAAGCTGCATTGTCAACTTGCATCTATTCAGTTTTAGCATAACAGATATGTTTTCACGATTGACGATAGTGAGTGTTTAATTTCCGTTCTGTCTCATTGAGCATATGATCATTCAACAAAAGAACTGATTTGAGTTGTCACATAGGTTGACATTTTAGATCGTTTTAACCTTTTCAAAATATATCATTTTAACAAGTACCACCACCATGTGTTAATTTATATCAACAATATTCCGAAACCTTATGACAAGTATGGTGGAGTATGTACATACACTCAATTTGGTGTGGATAGCGGGTCTATCACTCTCTGGAGCTCTGATACGCATAAATGAATCTTAAGTTAAGTCTAGGTCAATACAACAAAATGTGGTTATTTGTTGTCATACTTTGATTTGAGTATAAGTAACTGTTAATTTCAATTTCAGTTATTGATGCAGCAACCACCACTCTTCCCACCGGGGTACTTTCAAACAACGGTGAGTGATAAACTTTGCAATGTTCCGACAAAGGGTCATGATCAACTGAGCCTGAGTCTAGTTAACCTTCCACCTTTCCTACATAATCGACAGATTGTTTGGGTACAAAGATTCAGTAACTGTTATTGAATTTAAGGGGAATATGTTTAAGGCAGAAAATGTCTTACTAGTATGTTTCTTTTAACTTTTCCATCAATGTATTTTCATAATACACATTTTGGTATACAAGGTTCTGATCCTTGTTATTGAAAATGTATATGGAAACAAGATCTACAAATCTATATATCTGATTTGAAAGCAATGGTTTCTGCAGTTTACTTAAGAATTAACTTTCACTTTGTGTGAGTTCATTGGAGTATGAACCTTCATCGAGTAGGGCCAAACTGTATGAACGTCGGAGCTGGATTAAGCTTTTTGCATAAAGCATGAACTAAAGACAATATCCTTGTACAGCACATTAAGTGGACACAAATTACTTCAATAGTATTGCTATCACAAGTACACGATCACCTCGGGCTATATTCTGTTATTCTTCTTCATTGGCCATTGCAATTTGTCAACTGAGAGAAAGCTAGAACGTAGAAACTCTGGGGTTTAACGTTCTCACTGAAGTGATAAACTACAAAACGGCTTTCTATCCAGGTCCCTGTGGCACAACGCTGACATCTTCCACGGGGCGCATCTACTACCCAACTACCGCCAATTACACCAACAACGTCCAATGCCAGGTGACTATCAGACCTGGGGCTGGACAGACATTCAACGTCACCTTCACAGACTTCGACCTCGAGTATCACTCCACCTGCTACTACGACTCACTAGAGTTCCAGATGTACGGGGTCACATCTACGAAGAACTGCGGTCGCAACAGAGCAGGGCTCACTCTGAGCTGTACGTACTTCGCTTCTGAGAACGGAATTTATATCCTCGAGTTTATACACACCATTGATGTCACAAACATAAGTTTCAGTTTAAACTGAGGACGAGAGTAGTCCATTGTGCAGAGTAACCTCCACCCACTCACTGCAGTTTTGTGAAATATAAGAACAAATACATAATAGCCATGCCTCTGAGGACAGCATTAATTGTGATGTTGTTTTAAATTCATCAGTTCTTGAATGTGAACGTTGGCTAGTTAACTTCTACAGTAAACATGTCTCCAACTGTTGCAGTCCCCTACACCAGCGGCGACATCGTGATGTACTTCAGGAGTGATGGCAGCGTCACAGGAAGAGGCTTTGATCTCAACTATCAAGTGATCTAGGGTGAGGCATGGGATGTGTGAATGACGAATGATAGGATGTCACTTGCCACTGTTTGGAATAGTGAGTAAGTATAGTTTTAAGCCGCCTAGCAATATGCCAGTAATATCACGGCGGGGGACACCACAAATGGACTTCACACATTGTGCCCATGTTGGGAATCGAACTCTGGCCTTCGGCGTGACGAACGAACGCTTCAACCGGTGGTCTACCCAACCGCCCCTGTTTGAAATAGACTCACAACCGATTCCTCTTGGTTGGGAACAGGGGTCAAGGGACTGTTCAGTGAATGTTGCTCTTTCACATGTACATAACATTGCAGATTGTCAACGTGTTGATCAGGCCACTGGCAAATAACATGTCCGCAGTAATGCGTAGTACTTTTCCAAAGTTCACAAGGATCATGGCAATAACGTCGAATATCCAACCCAAAATAGTAACTGGAGAGTACAATTTGTCCAGCACCCTTTGTCTATTAACCAATCATGTCATGATAAAAGGCTTAAATGTATTGTATTGTATGTAAGTATCATCTATCCATCTGTCAACATGTGATATGTTGAAATGATTAAGGTGGTAGTTTTAGATCAAGTTTTAAGTTTTGATGCAGAAAAATTATAAATCCCTGTAGACACATAAACTAAATCAATTTCAATTTCGTTGGAGTCATAAACTGTATCAATTTTGTTGGAGTAGGTTGTCTGTATTATCTGTATCTGTGTCTGTCCCCAAACATTATCCATCAGCTGGTCCCATGTAGCTGACTGCAAACAATACTTGGCAAAATAGATGACTCAAGCCCCTTTAGATCACTCACATAGACCTGGAATAGTAACCCATTGATGACAAGGATAATTATGCAGCCCAAACTGAACTTGACTGGTGCCAAGGGTCGAAAGAAATCGGAAATGTTGAGTGTTTGTGGGTGAGGTGGGTGAGATGGGTGCACGTGGTTGTACATGTGTGGTTATGTGGTAGGAGCAGTGACACAATGTGCAACTACACAGAGTTGTTCCCGTATGAATAGACACATGGGTGAATTGTGTTCTGCGCGTTTTGGAACAGTGCCGGCGACGGTCCTCCAATATTAAATTGTCTCCATGATAGAACTGAAAATAATGCGTAAAGAAGCGTAAAACAACATTCACTTTATGTTTAAAAAAATATGTTTCAGAACTTCATTAAGGATCATCTTAATAAACAACACTAATTAAATCCTTTTCTTTTCAGGACAAATATGATTTTGCTGTCTGTGGGCTGCCTCCGGAATCTGTTGTTATCGCAGCAGTAGTAATTTTAGTAATTTAGTTCACATTTCGTTTTTAGTTTCATGTTGGTGGATTGCCTTGTCCAGACTCGCTATCACTGGACTGCCTTATCCAGAATCTATTGTTTAGTATGCCAGGAATATTGTCGGTTGCTATAAGTGGTGCAGGACGTGCTTACACTTTTTACGAACATCTGATGTCGTCATGATTTTCAGTGATCCATGTCAGTTATAACGGTGTTACATGAGTATTGATGAGACGAGTCTGTCAGTTATAACGGTGTTACATGAGTGTTGATGAGACGAGTCAGTCAGTTATAACGGTGTTACATGAGTGTTGATGAGACGAGTCAGTCAGTTATAACGGTGTTACATGAGTGTTGATGAGACGAGTCTGTCAGTTATAACGGTGTTACATGAGTGTTGATGAGACGAGTCTGTCAGTTATAACGGTGTTACATGAGTGTTGATGAGACGAGTCAGTCAGTTATAACGGTGTTACATGAGTGTTGATGAGACGAGTCAGTCAGTTATAACGGTGTTACATGAGTATTGATGAGACGAGTCTGTCAGTTATAACGGTGTTACATGAGTGTTGATGAGACGAGTCAGTCAGTTATAACGGTGTTACATGAGTGTTGATGAGACGAGTCAGTCAGTTATAACGGTGTTACATGAGTGTTGATGAGACGAGTCTGTCAGTTATAACGGTGTTACATGAGTGTTGATGAGACGAGTCAGTCAGTTATAACGGTGTTACATGAGTGTTGATGAGACGAGTCAGTCAGTTATAACGGTGTTACATGAGTGTTGATGAGACGAGTCTGTCAGTTATAACGGTGTTACATGAGTGTTGATGAGACGAGTCTGTCAGTTATAACGGTGTTACATGAGTGTTGATGAGACGAGTCAGTCAGTCACAGCAGTACACCATCAGCCGCCCAGCGTGAACATATACACTGTACGCACCAGTAACACCTGTCTGATGGCAGTTTACATGTGTAACAATCAATATGTAATCGAAATGCATATATCGATAGTACCTAAACCTTCTTTTTCTTTTGCCCGTATCCTATAATATTTTTTATGTACATGTGTCTTCCGTGTTGTTACACCTTTCTTCCTAGATTAAACGTCTCTATTATGTAGGTTTTCTTCATGAGTTTCCCTTTTTGTACTATTGAATGTTCTCTGTGAACCTTGTTTATAAAGTGTACGTAATCGTTTTGATCAATGTCAGTATTTTACAAATTCACTTCTTTTTGGTTTTCAAGTTGCCCCGTCACACAACATATCGGTGATAATTTTGACGAAATTCCAACTATCAATGGGCCTTGTGCTTTGACATACTGAAGTTAAAGTCTTGTGAACTCATTTGCGTTCATCATATTTAGTTACAATGTGAATGTCGCATGATACCTCGCATGTCCAGTACCCGCAGTTTTCATTCTAACGCCTCACCTGTGGCTAATGTTCAATTATGGTGTTTTAAATGGTTAACCAATGCCCCATATAGTTTGTCAGCTGACGAGCAGTGTATCGATGTAACCTGATTATCCAGTGATTTCTCACACCCGATATGTGTCATCATTCCAATCAATCGATAGCGTGGACGTTTATGAATTTGTCGCTCACATTTAGACACCCATTTGCTAAGACCAAGATATGTTATTCTTGATGTTTTAATTATATGTTGTGCAACTATTTCAGTGCTATGATAATAAATGCATGTTAGAATTGCAGTGTTTGTTTCATGTCTTAGTGCACCTAACTACTGTCAACTCCTACAAAACAGTTATTGAAAAACGATAATAAGTAATTGAATTGCTTTCCATTGGCTAACAGGAACATACTTGCTGGTGTACACGCAGATAATGATTTATTATCATCAAGGTTTTCGAAAGAGTAGAGGTTTACATTTAGTGTTACCAAATAGCCCACATAATATCATTTGGTGTTTTCATAGTAATAAATGCCATCACAGCAAAAAAGTGTAGGTTTCCGTTTTCCGGAAACCTTCCGGATACCTTCAGCAACCTTCAGTTTTCTTGGTACTTTTTCGGATATGTTTTTATGTCTTTCACACTAATTTGAACAAAATGCACCGCCAAGAACTTTTCCGGAAGAGGTTTCCGGAATGTATCCGGGTTGGATTGAAAGTGGGAAGGTATGCAGAAGGTTTCTTTACACCGTTTTCTCTGTGTTTACTCGAAAATAGGCCCTGATATGTCAAGTATACAATATGTTGTACCTGAAATATCACCACACCTTTCCGGCATCGCTGATTGGTTACCCACCGAATGATGGCGGAGTTGGTAGATAACTGGGTTACCCTCACACAATACAATGTATCAACATCAAACGAAGTCAGAAGTAATAGCAACATTTTATTTGCATAGTGATACAATGTAGAATAATGTTGACACGAAGAGGTACCGATATTAGTGGTCTGATTGAAACGTTTTGTCATACATCTTGAAATCATGAACTTGATTAAATACTAGTACCAGAATGATTTCATGCAGATGTGCCCTTCATAATGAGAGCATGTTCGTCTGCCATTGGATAAAACATTCGACAGTGAATACAAAATAACAGCGAGCCATCGCGGGACTTGGGTACTCTGCCCTTTCGTGCGCGATATCTCGCTGATATTTTGTACACACAACCTGGTGTCATCTTGAAATTATCATGTAATACCCAACAGACATTTTACATACATATGAACCAACATCTAACGATAACTTTTCTCACGTCATTCAAAACTATATGTCTTGTAGGACGAGAAGGATATCTACTTTGGGAATACATGTATGGCGGCTCTAATTCCAACAATCGTTTATCTTGAATATTTCAGGTTTACCCGTGTTTACGTACATGTATATGTAGGTCTTTTTTTCTTTAGGATTTGATTAAAAACAAATGGTCATTTAAAACGTCTCTGACCGGCAAATAGCTAGAAAACCTCCAATGTATAAAGTGAAAGGTAGTGTGTAGTGTTGCGTTACACCTTAGTGAAAGAATCTTCATGTTACACATCAACCATAGTACATGTTAAAAATGTCAAATTGGCTGAAGTTTTAGTGGATCTTAGTTCCAGTCCAAAGGAACCAAAGAAGAAAGATTCTTCATATATGAGTTTCCATAAAGAGAAAGTTCGTTCGGAATTAATATAAGAACTAACTGAATTTACTATGAGTAGAAATATAATCAGGGCGAATGTATTTCCTTCAACGTCAAACATCACCGCCTTTCATCCTGACAACGACAGTGTGTTCTCTATGTTCTCAATTTTTTCTGAAAGAGAAGTTTTTAGTCATAAAGCCATATTGTCCAAACATCTGGAATGTCAGGTGTCAGGTCCACACGCTCGCTGTCTTGATAGTGCTACTCTTAAAAATAACCCTCAACATTGTTCAGAACAGATCGTCGAACACCCGGGTATGGTTGTATAGCCCACTGTGGAACAACAATGCCCCGTTGATATCTGTCCCTCATTTCACAACCTGCCTTCTTTTAAACCGTACCTGCTAACACACAGGTACGTATTTGTTATGGCTTGTTTATCGGTTGATTGTTGTTCCACTTCTGTGGAAGTTTTTGGCAATGTCACCTTGAGATCTTGCAACATCGCAGGGTTTTATGCATAATGACCTACAAGCCTCAACCCTGAAGGTCAAGATGACATAAAACGAACTAAAGAATGACTTACGAAAGACTTCACGACCACCTTGAGTCATCACTGATTTTCATTGATTCATTCAGAATATTTTTATCACTATTATGCCTATTACGTTAAATGGAATCTGTTTCTGCAGATAATCGACACTGATAGTTCTCTGGCGATGACGTTTTAAATATATATTTACATTACATTAAGCATTTGTTTAGGTAACAATTACAAATTAGAAATAATTATTGCAGACAAACATGAAAAGTAAAGGTGCACACATTTATGTCAAATATTGAAATAAATGTGAGGTAAATGATGATGTTCTCAATGTCACAACATGGGGAAAGATTTACTTTGCAAAATATAATGTGAAATGTAAATTTGAATGAGTAAAGATGGTAAATAGTTGACTGAATCAGACTACATAATTTTATAACCTTACCTTACCACCTTTTATTTAATTAAAATGACTCTAGCCCATGTGATTATAATAAGACTGAACACTTATTTTGTTTTGCAAATGGAAACGTATCTCCTCCATACTTCTTGGTGAAATTGGCTAGGTCTAACACTGTAGAGCTTTCTACATCGTCTGGGTCATCATATTATACGCTATACGCTTACAGGATTAGCATGTTCATCATTGTATATATACATTGAGTAAAATCAATTTATTCAGTACATCTCCTTTTCTAAAACGTTTTAAGACAAATATAAATAAAATGCACTTTAGGTGGGTCCCTTGACTTCTAGGAAATGGCTACCTGGACGTTTTCCGTGAAAAACTCTCTTACCTGTTACACAAGTTTCCTTGGTTACATCCTGGTAGGTGAGGCTGGGCGTCTTTCGTGCCTACTGAACCGTCACATAGTTTTTAACAGGATATCCCCAGGGATATCGTCGTTTGTGGCTCTGTTGACATCAGCAAATCTAACGAATCTAACAAAATCTGAGTGGGTCATCGCTCCAAATAACCCACGATCTCCATCTACTCATCAACTAAGAGGTTGCAAATCCGGGTAACAGAAAAACAGAAAGAGTGTCTTGGAACATCCGGCGGGTGTTCAGGGTACGTTGCAGTATTACTTATTAAAGGCATTGTAAACTATTCCTGGTTGAAAAAAAACTTATAACGGTCAGACTCGTGAATTTTAATCATTTGATCTTCATGAGTTACAGGGTAATTTGTTGGCTGGTTGGTTTGTTGTTTAACGCCGCACTCAGCAATATTCCAGCTATATGACGGCGGTCTGTAAATAATCGAGTCTGGACCAGACAATCCAGTGATTAATATCATGATCATCGATCCACGCAACTGGAATCGATGACATGCATCAACCAAGTCAGCGAGCCTAACCACCCGATCCCGTTAGTCGCCTTTTACGACAAGCATTGTCACCTTTTACGACAGGTATGGGTTGCTGAAGACCTATTCTACCCCGTACAGGGTAATTACTATTATTTATTAGGTTATGCAAAAAACGAATTTAATTAGTAATTAACCACCCGACAGTTTATATGAACGATTATTGCCATGTTTAAAGGGAAAACATAAGTAAGAATTAATATTCATTTAAACTATTGGCTCAATAGGTGTCTGTATACTCCTTTCCGCCCTACACAGGTACACAGGCCCTACAGACTGATAGCCAATGTCACTGAAACAGTGTTGCTAGATTGCTATGAAAGGTTACCTGATGGCTACAGACTGATGGCCAATGTCACTGATACAGTGTTGCTAGATTGCTATGAAAGGTTACCTGATGGCTACAGACTGATGGCCAATGTCACTGAAACAGTGTTGCTAGATTGCTATGAAAGGTTACCTGATGGCTACAGACTGATGGCCAATGTGACTGATACAGTGTTGCTAGATTGCTATGAAAGGTTACCTGATGGCTACAGACTGATGGCCAATGTCACTGAAACAGTGTTGCTAGATTGCTATGAAAGGTTACCTGATGGCTACAGACTGATGGCCAATGTCACTGAAACAGTGTTGCTAGATTGCTATGAAAGGTTACCTGATGGCTACAGACTGATGGCCAATGTCACTGAAACAGTGTTGCTAGATTGCAATGAAAGGTTACCTGATGGCTACAGACTGATGGCCAATGTGACTGATACAGTGTTGCTAGATTGCTATGAAAGGTTACCTGATGGCTACAGACTGATGGCCAATGTGACTGATACAGTGTTGCTAGATTGCTATGAAAGGTTAGTTAGTTTGGATCAAATTTCGTTTGGTTATCGTCGTTAATGTTCTGATGGAATTGTGCCTTACATAGATTATTGGATCTGATGTTTGAAACAAACAACGTTATAGAGTTATTACTCAGAACAAAACTGCGCATGTTCTGCCCCTAAAGTGGTAGACTCCCTGGTGCAGCAGGACCACAGATGACTGCTGTGTGTAACAACGACATAAACTAAGTTATGGCAGGAATTCAGGTTCAAAACGTCACGTGTTACGGCACAGTGCGATGGTCCACGAATATAGTTGTCTCCATCTATTCAGTAGAAATTGGAGAGTGTTCGGAGTGAACATACGTATCGGCAACAATTAATCACTTAGTAATAAGATTTCAGTAATGTAATTGTTTGAATAGAAAATTATGCTGAATGGTTAAGAGGTTGCCAAGACACCAGTTTCCATTCAAACATTTCAAGTTAAAGGAGTGCCATGTCCATTGTGACATGTATAAAATGATTTCAGATCGAACAAACAATGGCTTGGCTGTAACGGCATCATCCCTGAATGTGCTTCCTGGCTCTTATTCACGTTACCTATGAGACCACCTCTGTGATCTAATACACAGAGCGTCTGCCCGGGGATAGGAACGTCTGTGGTACGATCCCCGACGGCGTCATACCAAAATATGGCACTTGTTGTTGTCCTGCCTGGGGCTCGGCATTAATGGGATAAAATGAGATCTAGATGGCTCGGAGTATTCTGTGTTAATGTGACATTGTATTTTTAAGTCGGCTAGCAAAAAAAGAACCAGTATTAGTCCGGACTAGTTAACAACAGATAAACACACACGTACACACACCACACATACATACATACATGTATGTATGGTACTTGTTGTCTGGCGCACGGAATTAAGGGGCTAACATAAGGACTGGTCGGCTCGGAGTCAGTATACTGTCTGAGTGGGGTAATCATGTTAAACTGTGGGTGGCATGGTATCTCAGAGAGCTGGCACTATAACTCGGCACCAGCCAGGACTAGTACAAGCAGCCACGCACACACACGTGTGCGCACGCGCGCGTACATACACATATACATGTATACACACACAGACCACGCACACATACACATACATACACGCGCGCGCACACACATACACACACGCACACCCACGTTGCTATATGAGTGCAGTTATCATTAACGTGACATCAAACCTCTCCTCGCCTCGCCTCGCCTCACCTCACCTCACCTCACCTCGCCTCGCCTCACCTCACCTCGCCTCGCCTCGCCTCGCCTCGCCTCGCCTCGCCTCACCTCACCTCACCTCACCTCACCTCACCTCACCTCGACGTAAGGTTGGTAAACACTGGTTAATACAGTGCACACATTCCATCTGAGTATCAGCCTTGTTTCCTTTTCGCCATTGCACACTTTCAAATATATGATTGCTTATTCACATCGAATTAAGTTGTCTAAGTCAAAACATGATTTCAACGTAACAGTTTGTAAACAACTTTATTTATCTTTATTTTAGGTGTCTGTCTGTGCTCTGGTCCACGTCAGATGTAGTCAGTGTACCATAGCGTGCAGACACCGCTGGAAATCAAGGGCACAGATGTTTTCACGTGCGCATGACATGGGAGTTACAGGGGAAATTCCCATAGGACCCACTGAACCGTAACAACGTTGCTCGGTAACAATAGAGTTTAAGAGTGACTGCGTTCGACAATAAATACAAGAAATCACCCAGCAACAACACCACAAAACAAACAGCATGTTCATTATCCACTGAGGCTAAGGTTATATGAGTCACATAATGATCTACGACCAAGTTTTTATTCACCTTCAGCAATTCTAGTTTCGCAATTCTGCTAGGGATGTTGCAATACCAAGTGCTTTACTGCCAGCAGTGTTGTATTCCGACTAGGACAGTGTGACATACAACACCTGGTGATTCACTCATGACAAGTATACAAAACGTGCAACAAAGAGTTGGTTTGGTGTTTTGATCAAGTAGCACTGTATGTTGTCGTAAGATCCTCGTTTCTTGATTTAATTGAAGGCATCATTCGATCACTCTCATTGAGGATACTATCATTAATATGTGTCCCTCGGAGTGAGTGAGTATGGTTTTACGACGCTTTTAGCAATATTCTAGCAATATCACGGCGGGGGACACCAGAAATGGGCTTCACACATTGCACCCATGTGGGGAATCGAACCCTGATCTTTGGCGTGACGAGCGAACGTATGAACCACGAGGTTACCCAATCGCCCTGCGTCTCAAGTAAATAGGTTGTTAATTCTCTGTCCCAGAAGTAACATAAATCGGCAAGTCGTCAATATTTGACATCACATTAGTGTTAGACTTAGCATGTCATGTGAAGTGTAATAAGATGGTATATCACAGCACGAGACACTTTGTAGTATGAAATTGCGGTTGGTACGACCAGAATACACTTCAAATGTCGGGATAACCTCATACCCGTCTCGTAAGCAGGTTGATTTTTCCGTTTGACAATGGCTTTCAGTGTAAAATGCATCCTGTTTGGCTAATCCGGGTACTTGGGTATGTAACCACCAGGAGCGTGCATAAAACACGCTCGACCATGTTTGCTCACTCATAAAGAACTTCTCCTGTTGTATTGAAGTCGAGAGGAAGAACTAGAGCGGTATTATCTCACGAGGTAAGTACGCTTGTTTGTACCAGCATCTTACAATATGCATGGTGACACTTCTTAAAAAACAGGACTACTGGTCGTCATGTATGTATAACTAGATAAACCTCTTGAGCCTCTTACATCTATTTCATAAGATTTGGGGGCGAAAGGTATACCTGAATGTGTCTCAACGATCATCTTTTTAATGTTCATTACAATTTGTAATTTAGTTGCTGTCCTCAGTAAGGAGGGTAGACCGTTGTCTATTCAGTAATAGGTGTGAAAAGATGAGGTTGCACACACTGATGCATCGTGTTAATATCTTAATGTACATTACTTGAGTTCCAACACCTTCATCGTCGGATTACCCGGATGAAGCCATTGTTATGGAATCCTAGAACGGTCGTTGTCACAATGTCGCAGTCGCATAAACCTGGCAAACACTGACGAAGGTTCAACGTCGCAACAGCGCGTTGCGTTTTGAATAATTTGTTTTTTTGTTGTTTTTAATCAATGAGCGACAATGCGACAACACGACATTTTTCGAGGTCAGAAAATGTCACGTTGTCGCATTATCACCCTGTCTAATATATGAAATGCGTTAAAAAGTGCGACAACACAACGATGTATTGTTCAGAACGGGATGATACGACAGTTGGTCACAATGTTGCGTTGACGCATTGCCCCGATATTGGATAATAACAGGTATCCTTTTTCATATTAATATCTTTTTTTAAATTAAGTCTTTTCACACACAAAAAAACAACATGCGCATGAAACATCGCCCTGACGACGTATCGATGCATAAACTAATGGCTGCCAATAAAATTGTATACATTCGATAGCATCGGGTTAATGTTGAACTAGTGATTGGGATTGTCACATGGGTCCACGTTATTTATTGATAGCATTGTCACAGTGAGCATCTAGTTTGGCGGCCATGGACCACAAAGACTCAGGTTCTGCCACGTTCGGGGTGGGGAGATAGTAATTCGTCATATTATGCATTACTGTTGGGGAAATATTTCAAACCAACTGCTAATGAGGGCAACTTCAAAATAATATTTATCCAGCTTTTGGTCACTATTTCTGACACCCTGTGAGCCCTATATGGGAGCTGTCTTGTCGATTTCCAAGAAATGACTTGTCGTGGGGATTTCCAAGAAATGACTTGGTTGAGGCTAAGCAGTGCAATTATGCAACAGGTTGCGATGAAATCGCCCTCATGGTAGAATGGACATAAACACACAAAAAGTAACCTCATATTTGTACATTTGAAACCTCGCGCTAACAGGAGGTATCTAAATCCACAGTAGAACTACATCAAATTACAAAACACAGTAGAGTTATCTCCTGGTTACAACCGACCACATATGCAACATGGTCACCAATACCAGCGACCCAACAATGGAGAAGTAGTTATGTTACAGTAATTCATTATAATATTTAAACGGCGATTGTGTGTAAGAACCTAGATTGGCTTCATCGATTGATGTGTCGGGTCTTCTCACATCTGTGCAATGGAATCCCCATTATTATTAACCGAAGGGGATCCGAATGTGTGTTTCATTCTTGATACTGACTGTTTTACAAGATAGGCATTGTCTGCTTGAAACTGAAAATGATACTCAAATTACCGAAATACATGATTTTTTTATGCCACAACTTATACAGGGTGAAAATGATCAACATGTATGTACTGATACTCACCACACACCAAACTACTCATATTATTAATACGAAGCTGCATATGATTTTGTAACACACATTATTGCAATTCCGGAAGTTATGTTTGCCAACATATCGGTCATATTAATTGAAAGTCACTCACAACTTGATTTACCATATTTTTACACGTTTTACATATGTCACAGGTTCTAGAAAATGACTGCATGCTATGATTTAGAAATTAATCTCCCCAAAAGCAAAACAAAGCATGCCAAATGTACTTAGAAAAGTTTGTGATGCTACGAATACATATTCAAAGGAATTCGTTTGTTTTTGATATTACATGAATATATGAGTACAAAAGAAGAGGTTGCGATCTTCAAAGTCACAACATATGGATTCTGCTCATCTGTACCCTGTTTTCGTGCAGTCACAACAACAGGCTGCGTCTTAATTATGATACACAGCATGGTGAGGGACTAACTTTCTTCTGTCGTCTTTAAATGCTAGCGTTTTGGAGAAACAAATTGCTTGCATATGTTCTTTGTGTTATCCTCTACCTCTCATGTTTTACTGTCACGGCCTATTGATACAGGAAGACATTCGAGACAACAAAATAGTGATCTTCACAAGGCGGCCATCTGTGCCTCTTCCTCGCCTTTGCTTTTTCAAGTCTTTTTGGGGAGCATGTCATTTGGACAATATAAACACAAGAGACATATAGAACAGATTGATAAAACATGTTTGTGACATAAAAATGCTAAAAGTTGTACACACAACTACAACATGCTGGCATACTGTACGGTGCGCCAACTGAGCAAACAAAGAACGGGAACGCAAAGATCCAAAGAAAGAGAATCTTTCAATTTATTTTAACATAACCATCTTTGGCCCCCTCGCTCCTCCAGCGACTAGGTTTGAATATTCTATCAGGGATGTCTCTATTGGCTGCCATTTTGGCTCCACCTGACCTCAAACTGTGCAGACCATGGCATTTTATATTAGGTACATGAGGCATGAAGGCTTCAAAACACAACTACCTTATTATTTTACAGTGGTTTGTTCTCGGCTGTAAATGCATAACCATCAATGGCCGAAGTACAGAGTCTAAAAAGATAAATATCAGCATTCGCTTGTTCGTTTAAACCAGAGTGTTTTAGAATCATTCCACAGCATACATCTTTATCACTGTCGAACCAATAATCAACCAACTTCCATCTCAATATATACTGAACCAAATTAAAAACTTCACAATCCTAAAATTTTAACATTTTGACCAGTTATCATTGTGGGCCCTTATTGTGTATTTAAACAGTAATCGCCACGTATTGTCTTCAGATAACACCCGTTTTTGTGCAGGTGAATCGATCAAAATCATGTGCGCAGCACTATAGTGGCAAAAGTGATTTTTCACGTGCAACTGGTCACATGGCCTTAATACCGCACGTGTTTTCAGCCATACTTGTTAGCAGTCATTAACAAAAAAAGACAAACACATGAAAACAAAAGTCTTTACTGCCATTTGCCATGCCACGCCTTTCAAATGTGCAACGTGAACGTGCCATCGGCATGTTGCAGACGGGAACGTGCGTAGGACGATGGGATGTAGTCGACGGACTGTTTATGATTTACAGACTCGTCTACAGCAAAGGGGTACCACCGCTGATCGCCCTCGGCTATGGCGTGTGACGTCACATGCAGAGGATCGTCAGATTGTCTTACGTCACCCCCCTAACCGATTTTTGACGGCTACATCAACCAGAAATGAACTGTTTAGGGGTAGACTGAGTGCGCAAACTGTTCGAAGCCGTCTGAGAACTGCTCACCTTCAAGCACGACGGCCATACTGCGGGCCGATTCTGACTCAATTACACAGACGTCAGTAGTTGTGTGCAGCGGTTTGGGACCGCTCCTGGCTTCTGATTGGTCGGTTGGTCTGATGACGTCACTTTCCGGTATCGGTTTGGTCACGTGACTGCGCATGCGCACAGGGCATGATGGGTCCGGTGGCGTTCGCCTCCAAGAGGGCGTCGCATCCGTTTCCGGGGAGGAGGGGGGAAAACCCAGAGAAGTGGTCGTAAAAAGTGAACAAGATCGACATTGTTGTCCTTTTGTTGTTCTGAACATAGAAGTGGCGGCGGCGGCGGTGGGGAAGGGAGGAGGAGGAGGAGGAGGGAGGAGGAAGGAGGGAGGAGGAGGGATTCACGGAGGGAGGAAGGCGGGAGGGGAGTCGGGTTCTTTGTTTTGTTTTGTTTTGGTGGGTGTGTGGCGATGGCATGTGGAGATGATAGCTCACTGAGACGAGCTTATGACACACAGTCGACGACCCTGCCACTTTGCTGCTAGGTTGACGTCATATCGGCGAAGGATTTTGCAACAACATGTCACAAATCATGTCATCGGGTATGGTGATGTGTTTGTCAACTTTGAGGTGCAAGGTCTCGTTCCACAAGGCGATCGTGTATTGTAGCCCGCTATGACAGTCGTTCGTCTAAGTTAGAAGTCGGTGAGTGGCGAATTTAAAGGTGCTAAAGGTGTTGGCTGAATTCTAAAGGTGAATCGACAGGCACAGACATGAACGTGATGTAGGTATATGCCTGCGTGATGTACTTCGTGTTGCCATGCAAAACGTGGTGTCATGTGTGTGTGTCTTCAAACAGAATGATACCGAGGTGCTGGCACTCGTGTAGGTTGACAGGCGTACTGTCACGCGTGTCTCCATGCACACGTCATGTACTACGTGTTGCCATGCAAACGTGGTGCCATGCGTGACTACAAACAGAGGTTGACGTTGATCCATAGGATGATTATTATTATGAATGAAACCGAGGTGATGGCACTCGTGTAGGTCGACATGCGTACTGCCATGCACACGTGATGTCATGCGTGTGTGTATTGGAGGTGCGCGCACCAACGGAAACGGATGTGCCGCCATCTTGGAGGCGCACGCTACCGGAAACGGATGTGCCGCCATCTTGGAGGCGCACACAGGACCCATCATTTCCTGCGCGCATGTGCAGTCACGTGACCACATCGAAACCGGAAGTTACGTCATCAGACCAACCGACCAATCAGAAGCCAGGAGCGGTCCCAAACCGCTGCACACAACTACTGACGTCAACGTCAGTCGTGGGCACAGCGACACTTACGATGGAATCAAGTCGTCTTCAGTGATGAATCCCGATTTAATCTTCGATTTGCTGATGGTAGGGGGAGGGTGTGAAGGCGCCGTCATGAACGTTACGCCCAGTGTTGTGTACAGGAAGTTGACAGATTTCGAGGCGGAAGTGTCATGGTGTGAGGTGCTTTCTGTGGCAATGCACGTTCCAGGCTTCTTGTCATCCGTGGCAACCTCAACGCTGCTGCTTACCGCGACCAGGTAGTGGCACCAGAACTTCTGCCTTTTATGGCAGCACATGGACCCGGTTTGATATTCCAACACGACAATGCCCGACCCAACACAGCAATTTTGACAAGGAATTTCCTTCTCCCGACCTCAATCCCATCGAACACGTCTGGGATGCTCTTGGCAGAAGTCTGCGCAATCTCAAGAACCAACCACAGAATTTGCAAGATCTTGGCACCAATTTGCAACAACAATGGCGTCGTGTTCCCAAGCATGTGTTCACAAGCATCACAAGGTCCATGTGGAGGCATTGTGTGGCAGTTGTCAACGCACATGGTGGCCATACACGCTGCTGAACTTTTGTGCCATCAGATTCTCGTGCTTGGGACTTATGATTTGAACTGTTGATGTTATTAGACTCTTTTATCTTTAAGAATTTACTCACTTTCGGTTTGTCGCTTATAAACAAATTTATCACCAGTGCGTTGTCCCATAGGTTGGGAAAGCCACCATAACATGAAACTGTCTTACGCTATAGAACGCTGACTACCTGTATCAAGGACAAATAAAGGCACAATATGAGGGAGATAACAGTAACGCTACAAGCATTTAGTTAGACAGAGCCCACATTCTCCAAGCACAGAAACCACAAATCCTGGTTTGGCTTTGGCTTATTCTTTCACGCGTGGTGGTAGTCAGCTATCTAGTCACCAGAAGTATGATCAAAAGCACTTGCAACAAAAAATTAGAAACTGAACCCGAATGGCCATCATGGCATCTTTGTAAGTAGGCAGATAAACTACATGCAAAACAAGCTGTCCTCCAGGCAAAACAATGCCCCCAAACTTGCAGTATTCTAAACAGGTACTATCAACATTGCCCTGCCATGATATATGCTAAAATGTTCTGATCACTTCGATACCAGAATGATGTTGCTTTCAGGTCAATTCTTTGTTAAATACAAAGATCCATATGATCTGGAATAAAATGTTGTTGTTATTTTACATTCAAATTCATCTACGTGAATATTGTGTGTAATCCCCATACTGTGTAAGTCCTGAAATACAAAATCACTGATACCGATGGTCCGTGTACTCTAGCTCACTAAAGTAAACCGATCTGACATCTTCTGACTGGGGTACCCACTGCATCTCCAACAGATTCTGACCTTGTAGAAATACCTGTAAGATATACTTTGCATAGACCCTTTAGCCCCAACCGATTCGACATTTATATTGTCAGAAACATTTCCTGTGCGTATAAGGCAACGCAATTTTTTCAACCGTCCACTCTCCATGAGATGCTCCTCACCAAACTGCATACAGAAATCTCCACTCTACTGGACTGATCACACCATGACCACTTCTCTGTCGATATGTCTATCTCATGTATCCAAACTCGGCTTGATGTTTACTGTACTGTCTCATATTAGCAGACTCGTTCGATGTTAGACTCAACGTCTGCACAGACAACGACCTGGTCATGAGCTGAGTGACAGATCCTACACCCAAGCTCATGCGACTGAAGCCACTTTTCTGACAGGAACAAACCCGCTACCATTCAATAACTGTATGATACCCCACTGTAGCTTATTCATCTACATACGAGGAATCGATATGTTCATAAAACTCGTGTCAATTATCAAAACTAGCCATTTCATTATTGATATGTAATCCATAAAACATTTTCGGGCTTTTTTGTACAAAACAGGACTATGTGCGATTTTGTTTGGGAGCATTTCCAATAACGGTTTTATTAGTCATAGAATCACCGGACAAAATACCATCATCAGGAAAAGTGACAACTGTATATCATTTGTACCGCCAACATTTAACCAGCTGTCTGGTTACTTTTGGTGAAAACATAAGCTTGTGATGTCTTTTCTTTGGAGTATTCGAAAGACAATGACCATAATTATTCATAGTCCCAGTGCAGTATGCTTTGACGCTTAACCCGCTTAACTGCTGTTGTTTTAACGGATTACAACTGAGGGGCCATCTGGTGTGCGATGTCAGTGGTTGTGTTATGCCCCTTGACAACACCCATGACGTTTGCTACGGAAGAGCATGATATTTCAAAGTGGAGGTACCGTAGCAATTTGCATTCAAATATTCAAGACCTATCGAGTGCTACATCTTGACACACACGTATCAAGACGCCGCCAAGACGTGGTACAGCAGCAATGCGATACTGCCACCACAGTGTTCCAAATTATTACGATAGAGTTACGACATCGTCAAGATTTGTTTTGGTTGGCGCAAAACACCACAAGTAAAATCATCCCTGAAACCTGTGATATCATTACTCTTGAAATGGGCGATGAAGTTATGCAATGTCCATGCAAACCGGAAAACACATTCGGCATGTTGTCTCACTGGTTCAGCTGCCTCCTCACTACAACGCAACAACTCCCTCATAGAGTGGGAAGCATCGTAATGGCCTGTAGTGTGATGCAGAACCCCTGGCGATGAAATACCCACGTCAGACTGCACGGATGATAGACATGGAACATCCCAAAACCCATGAAGTGCTCTCTGGTACCTGGCGAGATGACAGAATCCTTTTAACATTGCAGACGCAATGCAGACACTTCTGCCAAGGTGGCCAAGATTCAGAGTAACTACCTCAAGGATTATTACAACTCCCGCTTTGGCCAGTCACGACATACCCGATACCACGACATACTCATACAATGATGCTGCCATGGATCACGATTGTTGTTCCACAACTACAATAGATCACAACTTTTTCACATTCCCGAAAGAATGCGGTGGCCTCGGGTTCCATTACGGTGTGCTTTGGTGGACCACGATTGAACACGAATATGTGTTTGACGCAGTTGCGTTGTAAATACCCAGATAGCATACCCAGACTTTCGCCCAATGTTGTCAATGGTTGGCATTGTTCATTCTGAAATATTAACGCGAGTAATTATTTTCCTGAAATTGAAAACACCACGTTCACTAACTTCCTGACGGAAGCCGAATAATATGTCACTCTGGTGGTTTGCAAATAATAGCATACTATCATCCACACCATGATGAAGGGCAGTCACTATTCGTTATATTCGGGAGGTTTCTGGTCATATTCAAACATGAGCCACAAGGAAAGAAATGTGCGGACATTTCGATCTCACACAGGTATCAGCACGCACAAACACAGCTAGACGTGCAGTAAGGCGTGTTTTCGTGTGAGATATACGATAGTATGTTTGGTGTTTGTGTTGTTCGAAATAAATAATTTTACAGATAAAAAAAAATAACATTTAAAGTTTCATTTACAAGTACTTCGATATGCTCTCCTTTGTCAACACAATTATTGCTGGTGTTGTCGTATGGCGTTGGACACTAAAAAACGGACGAGCTAAATATATACACCTTGCCAGTTTGAGCGTGTATGTGTGTGTGGATATTGTAATAAAATATAAATATATACACCTTGCCAGTTTGAGCGTGTATTTTTATCTGGATATTGTAAAACAATATAAAGATTTGGTGAATCCTGAATTATTTACTCTTTGCTTTGGAGACGACCCCCTCTCAATCCGGATTAAGCAACACAACTGCATGACTGATTTCGAGAAAAATTCACATGACGTTCCAGGAGGGGAAAAAACAGTTGGTCTTGACTTGACCTGTACCCTAAGAAAACTCAAAGTGTTAAGTATTACGTGGGAAAATATGTGACACTGTCAATATGGTGACATGCCGAATGAATATCGAACTTTTTGTCAATACTCAACAACAAAAGTTCCTGTGACACCAATATTTTAGTGTATTTTTCAAACAAGTAAAGTTTGGTTTTCAATATTATAGTACATATGTGGAATCAAGTCACAAAAACGCAACTGCTACAGAAAAGCATGTATTCCATGCAAAAGTTGACTTTTATGCAAGCCCCGTGCATTTCACTACCCACGAATGGGTATAAAAACATGTGCATTAACGGGATTCCATATGCATTGTTTAGCATCGTGTTGACAACAACCACTCAGAAAAACAAAAAACTTACGCAATTATTCAACATTACGAAATGCCACGCCTGTCCGAAAATGAGCGTCTGTGAGCCATTGGTATGCTTGAAGCAGGATCGAGTCAATGTGATGTTGCAAGACAATTTAACGTCCACAGAAACACCATTTTGGTGTTAAAGGCAACGTTGGCAGACGAATGCAGTCAGAGACTACAGTGGTGTAGACAGCGTCTACGCTGGATGGTAATGCAGTGGGGACAAGTTCTATTCACTGACGAGTCTCGTTTTCACCTCAGCCACAGCGATGGACGGATTGGAGTGTACCGACGTCGAGGTGAACGTTACGTCAATCATTGTGTCATGGAAGAAGATTGGTTCGGGGGCGGCAGCGTTATGGTATGGGGTGGGATAACAGCAAGACAGAGGACCCGTTTGATAGCGGTAGAGGGAAACTCAATCGACAGCGCTACCGCGACGAGATCATCGGCCCTGTTGTTCTACCGTTTTTTTGCGTCGTCATGGCCCAGGCATTACCTTTCAACATGACAACGCCCGGTCTAATATTGCTCGACTTGGCCAGGATTCTCTTCAACAAAATAACGTGAATGTCATCCTATGGCCGGCTCGCTCCCCTGATCTCTCATCAATCGAGCACATGTGGAATGAGATGGATCGGCGCCTTCCACGTCAACCACGTGTTCCACAAACACTTCAGGAACTTCGAAAGATGCTCCAGCAGATACTGACAGATATCCCACAGGACTTTGTGCGACGCCTGGTCCATTCCGTGAGACGAAGATGTGTTGCTTGCATCGCAACCAGAGGTGGACACACACGCTATTGATTTGTAAATTGACATTTCGGCATGTTCAAGTTTTATTTATGAAATCATGCATTTTCTGAAGTCAGTTTGACGAATTAAATCATTTGAACACTTACAGGAGTCTTTTATCTGTTGCAAACCGAAATTGTTTCACATAACTTTGCATGTCACAGGAGTAAGTGAGTGAGTGAGTGAGGTTTATGCCGCTTCTACCAATATTCCAGCATTATCACGACGGGGGACACCACAAATGGGCTTCACACATTGTACCCATGTCGGGAATCGATGTCACAGGAACTTTTGTTGTTCAGTATATATACATCATAGCTGTCCTCGATCTTCACATTTCCGATTGTTTCCATACATGCTGGTAAACCAATGACATGTCTAATATCAGTGTCTCTTTACTTCAAAATTGGATTTAGACTGACGAAGAATGTGTTACACTGCCTTTTTGAGTAATTGTGACACAACCCCTCTGATACAAAGTCTGCTTAAATGTAGCAGACTTGTTGCGACTTGAATCTTTACTGGTAGGCGTTGAATCAGACGGGATTTTGTATCCATTTCCTATAACATACAAGACCTAGTATTAAAATTACCACACAAACAAGCAGCGATTTGGTTAATATGTCCACCCCAATAAATTTTACATGACCCGGTTCATACTCAAAATAATGACCAATGAGTAAGGTATGACCTAACCCATACTTAAGTTGAGAGACCGTTATATTATTGACCGCGACATCCTCCTCCTCGTCCTCTAGTCTGAAGAGATCGTTGAATATACATTGTCTATAAACTACTAAAATGTTGGCTTATGGGGGTAGCCTAGTGGTAAAAGCGTTAGCTCGTCACGCCAAAGACCCGGGTTCGATTCCCCGCATTGGCAACATGTGTGAAGCCCATTTCTGGTGCCCTCCGACGTGATATTGGTGGAATATTGCTAAAAGCGGCGTAAAACGATACTAACTCACACCCTCCCTCACCCACACACTCACAAACAAAAGTTGGCTCAGAATCAAGTTTTGATGATACAAAAAATCATCCAACAAATATAGATTAAATTACCCCGGTTCGCAATGATGTGTAACCGCCGTAGGACCACAGTTCCACGATGAACGGTCATGCATGCAGTCATAGGCACTATGTTTTGTTTTGTTTATTTGTTTGTTGTTTAATGCCGCACTCAACAATATTCCAGCTACATGGCGGCGGTCCGTAAATAATGAAGTCTCGACCATACAATCCAGTGATTGACATCATGAGCATCGATCCACGCACTTGGGATAAGATAACATGCATCATCCAAGTCAGCGAGCCTGAACATCCGATCCCGTTGGTAGCCTCTTGCGACAAGCATAGTCGCTTTTACGGCAAGCTTGGGTTCCTGAAGACCTATCCTTTGGATGTACTGTGACAGAATCGTTGAACCTTTTTATCGGAGATTAACAACAACATTTGCTTCTGAAGATGGAAACAACTGAAAGCACTTATGTCCTCTCAGCGTCCGAGACGTCATATGACCGAAGAATTCGGCAGGTGCATAGGCATGCTTGAAACTGGAAGTCACGTTCCAAACGTCTTTGGTGTCAGTCAAAGTATGATCAACAGGCCAAACAATCGATACCAGACGTTTCCAGCGACATGGTCGATAGCGTCCCACCACACAGCGGGATAGACAAGTTTCTCCTGATTGCAGCAAGACGCCATCACTTCATGACTGTTATTATACGTAGAAATGACCAGCGGAACCCCAGTGGCGTTAACGTTTCTATTCAGTCAGTCTGCAATCGTCTCCGTGTGGATGGACTCCGGTCGCGAAGGGTATGCAGTCAATAGAGGTGGAAGAGCCGATCTCCAACAGCGGGACACGATGACAGGTGTGCGCCACAGGGATGACAGTCTGGATGTGTACCTTGAACCGCATGCTTCTGGACCAGACTTCATCCTCATGGACGATAACGCACTCCATTGTGCCAGTGTCGTTGATGCCTGCTTGTGAGCAGGAGACCATTGTCCGCATGGAGTGGCCAGCCCGGTCAACAGACCTCAACCCTGTCAAAAGCATGTGGAAGAGCTGGAGATCGCCCTCTCACAACGCTCTGTCCTCCCAGGAACTCTACAGGAACTCTACAATCTTCCTTGTCAATCATCAAGATACATATTGGGAGCATAGGACGATCACATACGGGCTACTGAGAGATTGTTTAACAGATTTATTTTCTGCTGGTAGGATTTTCTTAAAGTCTTTAAAGTCAGACGGCACATCTCGTGCAAGATAACTGATCATTCAGACTATTTATTCTTGAACTCAGCGTTTTAGTATGCAATGAGAAACGTCAGAATTTGAATGCACGATCGTTCACGAATATCCTCGCTACGACCCATCCCAGAGAACTAAGCGACGAAAGGTATATCAACACTATGGTAGTATCGACTCCGAACCTTCCGCTCTCCGGCCGGAAGCTCTATCACTAGACCACGGAGGCTGTCGGGCCTGGCTAGTCTCCACGTAACGTCTTATACGGTGAGCTAGACACCTCCATACTTCAAATAATGTTTGACAAATTTGATGTTTTTCCTTATTGCAGTTGTCAAGACAAGCAGAAACAGTGCATACCGAATCCCTACAACACGCGTGCTTTTATACCCTGGTTTACATAATCAATAGCATGATTACTGCATGAAAGACACTTTTTGGCTTCAGATCGTGTTTTTTCTGCTGAGGTTGCGTTTGTGTTACATGTATTCATATTTTCGTATCCGATTTGAACACCAGAAAGGTTGTTTGTATCCACTCGATTGTTTGAACTTTTGTTGCTGAGTACATATATTCATTTCAGTGCCGGCTGTCAATCAAGTGCACGTACGCGTGCATCAAGATGCCCTTTCCCCCCTACTTGGGCGTGGCCACAGTGCTGGCCGGGCTGTGTCTAGTGCTTGTGTGTGACGCGGAACCCCACAGCCACCTTAACTGGCTGGTAGGTACATCAGTAGAGTTACTTTGTGTCATTTATACCGTAATCCCACTGTAAAGTACAAGATGTTTTTTTATGACAGGCTTCTTTCGTAATTGATGGTACATACCTACATACATAAAAATATTGAGGCTTAAATGTGCAGCAGTTAAACTTCCTCACTACATTCAAAGTTCTATTCACAAGCCACTATTACTTGACTGCTTGAAGACATTTATCACTTTTAATAAAATGCAGTTGAAATACAGTGCACTAGTAAATTGTTTTCTTGACATTTATTTGTTTTTCATGATGTGGCAGAGGATGTCTTCACTCCGCAAGAAACGCCAGGCGCAGTCGTCAAGTGAGTATAAATCTTTCTCTCCAAATTTTAAAAGTCATGGTGAAATCACACATTTATCAGTCTCGTTAGTCCGAGGCAGTGATCCACGTACTCCGTATCTGCATATTTCAACGGCTGCAGAGAAAAAACTTGCTTAACAATAAACAATCACTGCTTTAAATAAACAAAACATGATAAATCACATGCCTAGATTACCTCAATCTCATCAAAATCGGATACAAGTTCTCGCTACCGCTAAGGACATCCCATTACAGGTCACTTCAGAAAGACCTTTCGCGAACTTTGACCGACCAATGAAATTACTAACAGGACGTCGACTTTAGCCACTAAGAAAGCAGCTTTCTTAAGCATTGCGGCACTAGTTTCAAATTGGCGGCTTCCATTCCAGACTTTGCTTTAAAAAGTATTTTGAATCATTCATACAATCCGTAACAGCAGTTTTATTTCAAACTGTAGAGGCAAACTCCCGCTGACAATGTAACACTACAATATGAATATTTCCTTTACTCGTTATGTTTAATTTTCCTATTTCAATTCTTCCTTGCACGTTTCAGGCACGGCACCCGCCATCACAAGCCCCTCCTACACTACCTGTAAGCCTATTACGACTGTCCAATATTCAATTGATACTATCGTGTCAAGAGAGGCTATCCCGCTTGTGTGTTTTGGGGAGGGTACATACTAGTATCCTGAATAAATATTATGAATTGGACATTGTTTTCATCGAGCCAAGGCGAGCTTAATACATAGCCTTTATTTCTAATACAGGATACTTACTCTCCCTAAACACACAAGCGTGATAAGCTCATTATCATATAAAGTCATTCTTCAATTCTGTGCTCGAAAGTCTCTCTCCATCTCTCACAAACATTACCTCCACATTCAAGTTTTCCTGGAATGTGCGCATTAAGATAATAAGAGATGTGTCAGTCGGAAAATGGCAGTAGCCAATATAGTTCCAACTGAAACCTGTTTCTTAAGCAGTGGTGTAACTACATGCAAAACAACAATTGCCAACGCAAATTGTTTTAACTTGCCTTTCGCTGCCATCCATCGGTCTGTCCGATAGAGCACAGGAGTCCGTATCTAAAAATAGACGCCCTCATGCATATTCATGCCCCTTCGGGCTCGCGTGTGGAGATGGTCATGAATATGCATGAGGGCGTCTTTTTTTTAGACTCCTGTGGATAGAGTAACTGCCAGGGAAGCTACTCTAACCCTAGTCTATGAAACGTCACGGCCACAGCCAGACCTTGTTGACAGTCGGCCTGTCCTGTCATAACATTACGAAGTGCAGTCAAATGTACGTACACACAGCGACAAAACGAAACAAGGTAGCAATTCCAACATATTTCGGCCAAATCCAACTCTTTTAATTTGTGGAAAAGGTTCCAAGCCGCAGAGGTCTACAAGCCAAGATATGGCTACTTATGCCCGCGCAAAATTGTTTCGCAATTTATAAATCCAAAGTTGTCCAAACTTCCGAAATGAATTAGCTACATCACCATTAAGACACTGGTTTTCACTCTATTAGGCTATTCTTTTGATAATGAAAGCAATTGTCACAGTAGTTTTCCAGATTCTCGATGGTTAATTCTGACTCAATCGCCGAATGACAAGGGCGATGCCATGTTTGTTTATAAACAGTGAAAATATTCCGTAATTGACCTTTGATATTTGCATCTCTATCTGAATATGACCCCAACGGATATTGTTTTTATCCGAGAAACCCACCCATTATGATAAATATAAGATACTTGTAATTGCCTAGAATATGGGATAATTGTCACATGCTTTCCTTGTGATCTATGTCACCAGACAGATGAAATACCACTGAACTTGTACAACATACAATCGGTGTGTTACTGTTTCGAATACCGACTCTTGTCCTTGTTCTTGGTCTGCTGGAAGCCACTGCAAAGAAAATACACAATGCATTAGTCTTTTACCTCCATGGGTGAGGTGAGTGAAATTTGTTTGACACCGTTGGTGCAAGCAGTATAGTTCGTAGATGGATCGGCTGGTCAGGCTCGTTGCCTTGGCTTGTGGATCGATGTCCATACTGTCAATCACCTCGATTCTTTACAGACGGCCGTCATATAGTGGGAATATTGCTGAGTGCGGCCTTAGATATAAAATATAGACCCAAAACCCTAATGTAATCAGTTAACACTAAGGATATTAGAAATTAACTGGTTTCATTGACGCAGTCCTTTTACCTCTTTAGACCATATCGATGCCTTCTGTAGATAACATATTCATATTGGATGCCCAATTTACAAGGGCTGGCAGGAACAAGGGCCGGGACTACAAACACTCTTGGATACGACAGGGACACGACCACCAACTCAACCTGTAAGTAACACACACTATGCAAAGACAAGGTTATTTTAGACGTGTACGCTAACCTAACCAAAGCAATGTCTGAATACAACCCGAGTGCAGTTAGTTCACTCACGGCGTATATCACCTTAATGAACCCGTAAAAACCTAGGCGGGACTTGGTCTTCAGCAATGACATTATTCATGCTTGTCGTAAGTGGCGACTTACAGAATTGAGTGGTCAGGTTAGATGACTTGGTTGATGCATGTCATCGTATCCCATTAGCGTAGAACGATGCTGTTACGTATTGATGGCTTGAGAGTTACCTCCCTTACTGTACGCATATAAACACACGTCACTGTGAGCGTCGTCTGATGGCGTTCTAGAAGCTGAGAAGTAAATTCAATGACCAACTTGGTAGTGATGAAGTCTAGTAGCATCAAACACATAACAGATGCCCATGATGTCAAACACTCGATCATGTAGACCGCCGTCAGGTATGGCTGAAATATTGCTGAGTGCAGCGTTAAACAACACACAAACGAAACAAATGAGCAAATTGTGAATCCATTTGACATATTACAATATCGAGGTAACGTCTTTTCCTCCGCCAGCAGCATCATCTCTGTGAAGAAAAGATTGTCATTATTATTCGAAACTGACTGAAATTGTTTTTAAGGCAATTTACAAAACTCCAACATATTTCAGGCAATTTACAAAATTAATATTTTCCAGTCAGATTGACTAAAATTCATAAAACTGTTCAAAAGGTTTCAATCTCATTAAAATTAGATTAGACCATTACGGGTCAAGTCAGAACGATTTTTCATCCGACCAATCAAAGCGTTGCTTACCAGATCATGAAATGTGTTTTCGAATCAGGCAACCTCGAAAACGTTAACACGGGGTATTCTCGATCGGCAGTTGTGGCCCGTATGACTGATTCCGACTGATCTCTCGCTTCCGTGGGATAAACATTTGAACGGAGAAGGGGTTGCACACTACAAAGGATGTAATCGCAACCATATAAATTAGACATTCTGGAATGTTCGTTTGTTCCGTTTTCAAAATTTTAATCGAGAACTGTGTCAACATATTTTTCAAGCGTAGTCTGAAATGGAAGTCGCAAGGTTGAAACGAGTGCCAAGCTCAAGAAAACTGCTTTCTAATTGGCTGATGTCGACTTCTTGCTAGTCGTTTCAGTGGTCGGTCAAAGTTCTCGAAAGGTCGTTCTGACGAGAGCCGTGATGGGATGTACTCAGATCTTTGTTTAGCGGCAGCAAGAACTTAGATCTTATTTTTTGATGATATTGAAAAGGTCTTAAACACATTACAATAGACTAATAACGGTGGGAATAGAAGCCAGAGATATACATCGAGCTTAGTTTTCTCTTCATCCTATAGTTTCAGTCTCTGGGGGTGAACTAGAGAATAGAAATGTTTGGAATTGGTTATATCAATATAAATGGACAATCAATTGCTAAATGACGTGCAGATGATTACAAATGCTATTCTCTTTTACAGTTCCAGCTTATTTTAACATGTAACCTGATCCCCCAAATGAAGATGCATGTACAACTGTACATGACAGAAATATTTATTTATTTGTGTAACCGCCACAGCTTCAAGTCACGTGAGCAAACCTTCTCAGTTTACAATAGACGGATATAGGAAATATATTAATATTTCAGACACCTGTGTGACGGACCTCGACCAGAATAATGGTACAATCCGCAGCCCTGTGACTGAGGGTGGGGTGACCTACCCAGCAGACACCTTGTGTATTTACTACCTCGACCTGGGAGATTCCCTCAAGACTGTTACTTTCACAGTCAGGGTCTTTGATGTAAACTGTGGTGATTACTTCATCGTTAACGGACAGCGTTTCTGTGGAAACAGATTGACCCAGACTACATGTGAGTAGTGAATCAATGTCAATTTCTATGTTTCTTCACGCATTCTACTATTACTACTATCAAGATACCAAATAAACTAAATAAAATGATATTTGTTATTATTATTATACAATGTATACCCCGTTAATAAATGGGTCAGTGGTACACAGATAAAGAGTAAATCTCACTTGACTGATCAGGAATTGTGATCTTGAAAAGTGTGACTTGATCTCAGACACAATAGAGTTTTCAATGTATATATCAACCTAGAATCCACCAAGCTAACACTGTTTACTGGATGTGCGCTTTTTTCTACAGTCCATCTGACAGGGAGGGCCAACATGACCTTCTTGTCCAATAGTTACAGCACAGGACGAGGAGTGGATGTCGACTACCTTGTAACTAATTGTAAGTGGCATTATAGTTTGCTTGTTTGGTGAAAAGAAAAGAAAATGTGTCGATAGATCGATATTTTATCCGTCTTTTCCAAAGAATAGAAGAGCACCATGCCCGAAGTTCAGATGAATTTAGTTTGCAAGTTTTATATATGAAGAACAATCCTTACTCAACCCAACTTTCTTATTCCAGTCATCATACAACAGGTTTCAGCAATTCAGGGTGTACAGTTTCTGAATGAAAGTCATACTCGTTCAGTGTGTTGTGAATTAATTGTTGATTTTGATATAAGTCCGTGTTATACTGGACAGCACTCATTATAACCTTGGCATCCTGTGTAGCAAATTATGACAACATCGTTGTGTTGCAGACACATGTGATCGAGTATATCGTACAACGTCAGGGATTTTGGATTCTTACTCTGTGTCAAGAGTTGCACTCGCACAAGACATGGACTGTGAATACATCGTTCGTCCCCCGTACTACCCTTTCCTCATGACAATGTACTTCAGTCGATTCTTTATGCCGTACAACTTCACGGACAACAACGGCACGTGTTCTGGCAGCTATGTGGAGATCAACGGCACACAGTATTGCGGAACTGTTTATGGCCAGTATCACTGTAAGTACTATACTATACTACTACTACTACTACTACTACTACTACTACTACTACTACTACTACTACTACTACTACTAGTGTATTGTAATATATTTGTTTTAATATAGGGTGTCGCATTGTTATAGGTGTATGCATTTAGAGCAGATAAGTTAAACGAAATTGAAGAAAATGGTTTGTTTGTTTGGTGTTTGACGTTTAATTTATTCCATGACGGCGAGCTGTATATACTCAAATCTGGATGAGACAATCCAGTGATTGATATTATGAGCAACGACTCACGTCGTCATGTGCGATGAAATGCAATCAATCAAATCACTGAGCTTGGCCACACTATCCATTAGCTAGCCTCATACAACCAGCATACACCAGCATATGTTGCTATGGACCTGTTATAACCCAAAATCTCCACGGGACGTCGAACATGTAAAGCACATGGATCACACCTTATCAGCCTTGAAACGCTGTACTGAAAATCCAAAGTGATCAGGTTAAATTGGAATTTGTAATTTGTCATAAGGCCCTACTTCACCAAAAAAACAGAAATCGTAACTTGATATGTTTCCAGTCTCATCCGAGGAGCCTGAGCTGCCTGTTAGGTATCATCACTCTGTTAATTCAGTCACACGGAGGAGGGAAGTCTTTCACATCTACTTCAGCACAAGCCCCGGTAGGTATCTCAGATGACAAATGTGTGATTAAAGATTAACTAGATTTATTGCCCTTGAAATGCTTCTTCAAATACTTATATAAGATAGGTACGAGATAAATCGCAAAGAACAATAAAGAATGAGGCCTGGTTTACTTCACATTAAACATTGTGCTATCATGACGTCATTTCTGGACATTCGAACATACGCTCGCATATTGATAATGTCGTAACTGGATAACGGTATTTTTAGCGGGTAGTGAGTTGTTCCCCAAGATGTAGCTGGGCAAAAGTGGCCAAAAGTGGGCGCGATATTGCTATCTGTATTGGAAGAAGGTACCGATAATAGGAGCGAAAATCGTGAGAATATTCAGAAAATACAAACTTAACCTGCCTGTTTATAAGTTCCGTCCAAATGAATAATGTCAATTTCTCAGTTTCATGTAATATAACGCTGACCGACACTGCGGGCTACATCAACAGCTATTCTGGTCATGGCTATGCGTCAGTGTACAGGCGTTCCTACAACGACGGCACTCACTGTATCTTCACCATAAAGGTGGACGACGATGTGGGTCAGACAATTGTCTTTAGTCTCAATCAGTTCCACCTGGAGGACCCTGACAACAGCACATCTGTCTGTAATGACTATGTGGATATGAATGGCGAAGAGAGACTGTGTGGATACCAATACGGGACTCGCAGCTGTAAGTGAAGGGCTTTTATCCCCTTTATTCAAATAAGAGAAATGTGTTATTATGCGCAGCCAAATGTAATTAATGAATCCGGTTTTAGTCACGTATACAGAAGAGCTCTTGCCTCAAGGTCCATAACAAATAACAATGTTGTAATTGTCCTGGATTATATAGGTGTGATTCGTGATTATCTTTCTTACGTTCTACAGTCTGACATTTTAAAACATATTATACCTCTTTCTGTTACAGTCAACTTTGACGGTACATTTGTCGTGACCTTCATCAGTGACAATAATCAGACAAACGTGGGCTTCAACATCCGTTACAAGATCGTGCCAGGTGACTTTGTCAATAATTAATTTCTCTTTCTTAAAGACTGTCAATGACATGATGCACATTGCTCCGTGTCTGTGATCACAAATCGTTTTCAACCAGAATGATCAGTCACAGACAAAACCCATATTCTTTATAAATTACAAAAAACATTAAGCTGCTGCTGTTTACTTGGATGATACGTTCCTTTTCATGACATTATGTCCATAGAAACAATGGCACCTTGCCCTTCTTTACCAAAATCCTATAATCCTGTTGTTGATCACATAGCATGCATCAATTTTCAGCTGGATGCCTGGTAACGTACAACACCACTGAAGGCACTCTCATCAGCCCCTTGGCAAGCAGTGGTCTGTACCACAACAACCTTGACTGCCGATACACCATGTTAACATCCTACACCCAGACTAAGGTCACGGTCACCGTCAATGCTTTCGACCTTGAATCCCCATCGTACAGTTCGAGCTACTGTTACAACGACTATGTATCATATTCAGACGGGTCCTACACTTCCGGGAGGTACTGTGGTGCCATCGCTGCAGGAACCACGTTTACTTGTGAGTAACGTTCATGTTATTTTCTAAATACAGTAGTACTCATGATTTGTTTATCTTTATTATCATGCTCTTCAAGTAAGACAAATGCACTTTTATTTCTTGAAGGGTACACGAATGCGAGACAATTCGACTTTGTCTTCCATACAAACAACGAGATCAGCAGACAAGGTTTCAATGCGTCCTACACGATTGAAGAAGGTAATGGCATAAATTATACAATATGATATGTTTTAAAAGACAGAAATGGTGGTTCCCTTTCATAAAGGTATGAGATCGTAAATTGACCAGACTGATAAATATCATGCATATAAAAGATCGATGGATTAATAGACTCCCCATACCAATCATCTTGATATATTCCAATATTGATATAACACTTTATTTCCTTCGAAAGACGACATTCTCCCTTGAAAGAAAAGATTTTCGTCATTATCATAATTCTCAATTTGGTATTTCAGATATTTGCGATGAGCTATTTACCGACTCCAATGGCACAATAAGGAGTCCCGTATACAGTACAGGTCTCTACAGACGTAATCTGAACTGCACCTATATCATCAGACCTCCAACGCAGGGTCTTTACAGGTTCAATCTGACGTACTCTCAGTTCGACGTTCAGAGGATGTACTACAACTCCTCATCTTACAGTCTGAGTACATCATGTAGCTACGACTTCGTGGAGACCAAGTTCTCGGGATTCACCGGCACCAGCAGATTGTGTGGCAGGATGAGATCACCAAGAACGTACTTCTGTAAGTCATGACCCCCGTGAGTGTGTCAACTGTGTATACATACATTTGTGCTTCATTGCAGGTACCATGCTACCAAAATCGTTTGAGTTCAAATCAGTGAAATTAATTAGTACAATTCCTATTCCCTGATATCTTATCAAAATTAAAATAATTTTGTGAAAATATTCTATAAAACAGTGTACAAAAGAATTTAACGAAGGAAATAACTATATATTATAATCTTTATAGTAGGATAGGGGCGCCATCACTATTTGCTAATATGCATATCTCTCTTCTACGATTGACAACTAACTTGTACTGTCCGTTACGTGTGGGTTTTATTAAGTTTATTATATACTATTTCACCGCCTCCGTGATCTTGTGGTAGAACGTCCGCCCGGAAAGCGGAAAGTCGGGAGTTCGATCCTTGGCGTCATACCAAAAGACGTTAAAAGATAGCACTTGTTGTTACCCTGCCTGTCGCTCGACATTGAAGGGCTAAAACAAGGACTGGTCGGCACGAAGTCAGTATACTGTGTCTGAGTGGTTTATTCGTGTTAATCTACGGCATGGTATCTCAGTGGGCTAGCATTACAAAATCGACATTAGTCCCGACTTGTACAAACAGCCAAGAACACACAAAGACGTATATGCACGTCGCTATATAAGTGCAATAATCGTGAACGCAACGACGTTAAACCTCATTTCACATCACCTCACCTAATATAATAATTATATTTTCCATGTTTAACTTGTCTGTTTTTTGTCCCATCTACCTTATGAGCATTAATGAGGAATCCTGGGTTAAGAAAGAAATATTCTATTTTGTAAAAGCCCACGTGATTGTTCTTTATACAGATGCGGGAACAATCATCATCAATAAAACACGTAATTGTGGCCAGACATACCATATTTCGAATGTTTTTTGCTCAAAGACACATGTGGCCAGTGATGGACATTGGCAATATAACCATGGGAATATAACCGAGAATTGTGAGAATTTCCAGTAATAGTTAAGTATTTATATTTCAGATAACAGTCTGAATGGAGATGTAGTCATCAAATTTGTGACAAACGGCAACATTGAGAGAAGGGGGTTTGTGCTGAACTATTCATACGACGAAAGTACGTTCACATGTCACATGTTTATTGAATCCATCACTATGCTTGTATATTCGATCACCTGTTAACGATGTCATCAACCATAGGCCATACAAGACGTCATGATCAAATCAACGTGTATATATACGGTTACTGGCGCGAGTTCCCTTAACCATGGACCCTGTTTTCAGTTTTGTGTCTTGATGTCAATATCTACATTGACGGAGATACACGTGTGCAGTTTAAAGTTGTCGATATTATTCCTTTTACTTTTTCATCATGCGTGCGTGTGTTCCCGGTCCGTACGTTTGATGTTTAACGCCGCACTCAGCAATATTCTATCTTTATGAGGCCAGCCTTTAATAAAATATGCTATTCTGGAACAGAAAAATCAGTCACTGACATAAGCAACAAACCATGCCGTTGAGGCAAGATGCCATCAACCAAGTCACAGAACCTGACCACCCTCTCAATTATGTCGTCTCTTGCGACCAACAGAGGAATCACCATGGTGATCCAGATAAAAAGTTGTTTGGGCCATATTTCAATTTCATATATGATAGCCATTGTTTTGGAGTAAAAGATTTACCTTTGTTTCTCATCACGTCTCTCTTTTAAAAATGGTGGCTAATATATTTCACATGTCAGAAAGTTTTGTTGAATGATATTAAAATGTGTATTTCGGTTTTATATATTGTAACCATATTGCAGATACTGTTAAGTTTTGTCTCATTGCTGTGACCTACATCAATGTGTCATCACAATCTGATGACGTGAATGGTCACCCATATTAATGCTGTGTCAAACTTTCTAATATTGCGTAAAACTGCATTCTTTCGTTTGCCATATGATCGATCAGTAAGTAATATTCAGTCTCGAGAAAGATGATGTTTCTGGAAAAATATTTGCTATTGTTATAAGTGTTTTTAACTGTGTATATATATATATCATTGCATTAGTCCAGATTAATGTTGGTATAAAATACAGATCAAATCTTCTTTTGCTTCCTCAACAGACAGCTGTTACCAGGTCCTGACAGATGCTGATGGACAGATTCAGGTCCCTGATGATGGCAGCACCACCTACTCACCTAACCTCGACTGTCTGTTCACCATCAGGCCTCCAGCAGGTCGGCTGTGGGTTGTTAACATCACTCTGGAGGAGTTCGACGTGGAGAGTTATTATTCTTATTACAGTAACAGTTTCTCCACCTCCTGCAGCAAGGACTACATACAGATGCTCTACGATGGCTATTCTTCCTCCAGGATGTGCGGAACCAGGACTTCACCCAAATCTTACATATGTTTGTACCATCAATGCTTGCCATCACCATTTGCTTGATAAAACAATGTTGGTACATGTACACATGACATCTTTAATGTATGTTTAAATGGATTTGCTCGATTGTTGCTCAAAAGATGTGAAACATTGGAACTGCTGGCATATTGCTGGACATAAATGGAAAGTTGATCCATTGGAAAGATGAAGTCATCCTTTCTTTCATCCAGTGTTGTGGATAGTTATTGTTACTTTGAATCTGTAGGCATATATCTTAATCAGATGAGGCAGTCTCTCGGGATTTCTCATCTAATGCTGAGGTGGAGAAATCAGTTGAAGGGAGTTGGCTATTTGACCATTATTGAATGATATCAGATCATCGAAATACCTGACCCTGATGTTAACTTTTTCACTAAATTCCAATGTTCTATTTTTCCAACTAGTGCAGAGATTCTGACTTGTATGCGTAAATAATTAGATCTGCAAGGAGGAAAGCACAGTTGGTGCCCATGGGGATGCCTACATTATTGCATAAATATCATGCTCCCAATGTCACATCGATGCTATCTGTGAGGAAGTCCATCACTTTACGAAGTGTTTTCCAAGGAAACTTCAGATAACATTTGATTCAGTTTTAAGAAAACAAACCTTGGAAGATAGAGATACTAACTACATCTATGGTCTCCACGTTCATGGACAAATGTCCCATGGATCAGAGACCGAAGAAAGACAATTACATGTGTTTAAAATGGTAGTTTATATGTGTATACATTTTACTTCCTTATCTTCAGACAACATCTATGACAGTGATGTGAATATCACTTTCCACAGTGATGACTCCGTTCAGAGGAATGGTTTCAACATATCTTTCTCCTACACTGAAAGTAAGCAGACGTCTTGCAATAGAAGGTTATATGCCCTGATTTTGTGTATACAAATACTCACTAAATGAAGCACAATTAATCTTTATCAATAAATTATCCATGTGCATCTTGAAAGGTGCAGCTTGTTACAAATGCTAATCTCTATTGCAGTTCCAGTCAGTTTAAACTTGTAACCTGATCCCCAAATGAAGATGCATGTACAACTGTACATGACAGAAATATTTCATAAATGTATGTCACCCCCACAGCTTCATGTCAAGTGCTCAAATCTATATATTATAGCAAACTGACATAGCATAATGTGTTGACATTTCAGACACCTGTGTGACGGACCTCGACCAGAATAATGGTACAATCCGCAGCCCTGTGACTGAGGGTGGGGTGACCTACCCAGCAGACACCTTGTGTATTTACTACCTGGACCTGGGAGATTCCCTCAAGACTGTTACTTTCACAGTCAGGGTCTTTGATGTAAACTGTGGTGATTATTTCATCGTTAACGGACAGCGTTTCTGTGGAAACAGATTGACCCAGACTACATGTGAGTAGTGAATCTATGTTAATTTCTATATTTCTTCACGCAGTCTACTATTTAGAGCATATGACTGAAGTGACAACGTCAATGATTTGGCAAATCTCAAGAAACCCAACGATGGTCTTTACACTCAGTCCCGCCAATAAGAATTTCTAATTTTTCATACATTGCCGTCACGTTAAGCCCCTGAATACTGAGTAATGTTTGTAGCGTACATTTTCATATGATCTGGAAAGTGAATGTTGTGCGAAAAATGGACTCGCGTGGCATCAGATCTACCGCTCACCTTAAAATTACGCATGGATGTGGATTATTTATTTTCCCATCTGATGGTGTGAATTTAACTGCAAATCTTGGAAACCTGTTTGAAAAAAGAGAAGACTGCTGAGTGCTTTCCGAGATGATGTAAAGCCTTGTTAAACAGTAAATTTCTCCACTTTCTAGTCTACGCTAATAAAAGTAATGTGCGACAATTTTTGCTATTTAATAGCTCTGAATGACATAAATAAATATCAAATGTATTTTTTGGCTATTATATAACTTTATACATTCAACAAAAAATAGCTTGCCATAAAGGACGAAAATCAATTTTTCTCTATTCATTATTGTACTTGTATAGACTTTCGGATCCAAAATACTATTCCAGAAACATAAATAGTGAGCTACATAGATGATATATTGTCTCAGTGTAATCTAAAATTGGGAATGCCGAAAAACAAGTAGTACGACTTTACTTCAGGGAAAATACAGTTTTCAATGTGTCCATTTAGACCTCATAAAACTACTATTATTTACTGGATGTGCGCTTTTTTTCTTCAGTTCATATGACAGGGAGGGTGAACATGACCTTCTTGTCCAATAGTTACAGAACAGGACGAGGAGTGGATGTCGACTACCTTGTAACAAATTGTAAGTGGCATTATAGTTTGCTTGTTTGGTGAAAAGAAAAGAAAATGCGTCGATAGATCGATATTTTATCCGTCTTTTCCAAAGAATAGAAGAGCACCATGCCCGAAGTTCAGATGAATTTAGTTTGCAAGTTTTATATATGAAGAACAATCCTTACTCAACCCAACTTTCTTATTCCAGTCATCATACAACAGGTTTCAGCAATTCAGGGTGTACAGTTTCTGAATGAAAGTCATACTCGTTCAGTGTGTTGTGAATTAATTGTTGATTTTGATATAAGTCCGTGTTATACTGGACAGCACTCATTATAACCTTGGCATCCTGTGTAGCAAATTATGACAACATCGTTGTGTTGCAGACACATGTGATCGAGTATATCGTACAACGTCAGGGATTTTGGATTCTTACTCTGTGTCAAGAGTTGCACTCGCACAAGACATGGACTGTGAATACATCGTTCGTCCCCCGTACTACCCTTTCCTCATGACAATGTACTTCAGTCGATTCTTTATGCCGTACAACTTCACGGACAACAACGGCACGTGTTCTGGCAGCTATGTGGAGATCAACGGCATACAGTACTGTGGAACCGTTTATGGCCAGTATAACTGTAAGAACTGTACTAAAAGTAAAAAATATAGGGTGTCGCATTGTTATAGTTTTTAGAAATTGAAGAATATGTTTTTTGGTTTGTTTGTCGTTAATGCCACATTCAAGTTATAATATAGCTTTGTGACAGCGGCCTTTAAATAATCGAACCTGGAACAGACAATCCAGTGAGCGATATTGGTAGCAACGATCAACACCGTTGGTGTAAGATGATACGCGTATATATCAGCCACCTTACGTGACAACCCGAACCATTCTCCAAGAGGCTGCGTCCTATGACCAACGCAGCCTGCCGGGGACATTCGTAGCGCAAATACCCAGCAGATAAAGTGCAAGTTATCTATCTTGAAAAGGTGTGCTGAACATCAAACTGATCAGGATACTGACACTAATATATGATGTGTAATAACGCCCTACTTCTCCATATCGAGATAGATGTCGTAACTTGATATGTTTCCAGTCTCATCCGAGGAGCCTGAGCTGCCTGTGAGGTATCATCACTCTGTTAATTCAGTCACAGGGAGGAGGGAAGTCTTTCACATCTACTACAACACAAGGCCCGGTAGGTTATCTCGATGATAAAAAGTGATCAAAGGTGAACTAGGTTTATTGCCCTAAGAATGTTTCTTCATGTGGTTTTATGGTCATTTTCAATAAATTACCCATTCTATATATCGATATACTTTACGTATACACATTTGATAAGTTGCGTCCAGATGAATAATGTCAATTTCTCAGTTTCATGTAATATAACGGTGACCGACACTGCGGGCTACATCAACAGCTACTCTGGTCATGGCTATGCGTCAGTGTACAGGCGTTCCTACAACGACGGCACTCACTGTATCTTCACAATAAATGTGGACGACGTTGTGGATCAGACAATTGTCTTTAGTCTCAATCAGTTCCACCTGGAGGACCCTGACAACAGCACATCTGTCTGTAATGACTATGTGGATATGAATGGCGAAGAGAGACTGTGTGGATACCAATACGGGACTCGCAGCTGTAAGTGAAGGGCTTTTATCCCCTTTATTCAAATAAGAGAAATGTGTTATTATGCGCAGCCAAATGTAATTAATGAATCCGGTTTTAGTCACGTATACAGAAGAGCTCTTGCCTCAAGGTCCATAACAAATAACAATGTTGTAATTGTCCTGGATGATATAGGTGTGATTCGTGATTATCTTTCTTACGTTCTACAGTCTGACATTTTAAAACATATTATACCTCTTTCTGTTACAGTCAACTTTGACGGTACATTTGTCGTGACCTTCATCAGTGACAATAATCAGACAAATGTGGGCTTCAACATGCGTTACAACATTGTGCCAGGTGACTATGTCAATAATTAATTTCTCTTTCTTAAAGACTGTCAATGACATGATGCACATTGCTCCGTGTCTGTGATCACAAATCGTTTTCAACCAGAATGATCAGTCACAGACAAAACCCATATTCTTTATAAATTACAAAAAAACATTAAGCTGCTGCTGTTTACTTGGATGATACGTTCCTTTTCATGACATTATGTCCATAGAAACAATGGCACCTTGCCCTTCTTTACCAAAATCCTATAATCCTGTTGTTGATCACATAGCATGCATCAATTTTCAGCTGGATGCCTGGTAACGTACAACACCACTGAAGGCACTCTCATCAGCCCCTTGGCAAGCAGTGGTCTGTACCACAACAACCTTGACTGCCGATACACCATGTTAACATCCTACACCCAGACTAAGGTCACGGTCACCGTCAATGCTTTCGACCTTGAATCCCCATCGTACAGTTCGGGCAGCTGTGACAACGACTACATATACTTCTCAGACGGGTCCTACACTTCCGGGAGGTACTGTGGTGCCATCGCTGCAGGAACCACGTTTACTTGTGAGTAACGTTCATGTCATTTTCTAAATATAATAGTACTCATGATTTGTTTTTTATCTTTATTATCATGCTCTTCAAGAAAGACAAATTGCAATTTTATTTCTTGAAGGGTACACGAATGCGAGACAATTCGACTTTGTCTTCCATACAAACAACAAGATCAGCAGACAAGGTTTCAATGCGTCCTACACGATTGAAGAAGGTAATGGCATAAATTATACGATATGATATGTTTTAAAAGACAGAAATGGTGGTTCCCTTTCATAAAGGTATGAGATCGTAAATTGACCAGACTGATAAATATCATGCATATAAAAGATCGATGGATTAATAGACTCCCCATACCAATCATCTTGATATATTCCAATATTGATATAACACTTTATTTCCTTCGAAAGACGACATTCTCCCTTGAAAGAAAAGATTTTCGTCATTATCATAATTCTCAATTTGGTATTTCAGATATTTGCGATGAGCTATTTACCGACTCAAATGGCACAATAAGGAGTCCCGTATACAGTACAGGTCTCTACAGACGTAATCTGAACTGCACTTATATCATCAGACCTCCAACGCAGGGTCTTTACAGGTTCAATCTGACGTACTCTCAGTTTGACGTTCAGAGGATGTACTACAACTCCTCATCTTACAGTCTGAGTACATCATGTAGCTACGACTTCGTGGAGACCAAGTTCTCGGGACTCACCGGCACCAGCAGATTGTGTGGCAGGATGAGATCACCAAGAACGTACTTCTGTAAGTCATGACCCCCGTGAGTGTGTCAACTGTGTATACATACATTTGTGCTTCATTGCAGGTACCATGCTACCAAAATCGTTTGAGTTCAAATCAGTGAAATTAATTAGTACAATTCCTATTCCCTGATATCTTATCAAAATTAAAATAATTTTGTGAAAATATTCTATAAAACAGTGTACAAAAGAATTTAACGAAGGAAATAACTATATATTATAATCTTTATAGTAGGATAGGGGCGCCATCACTATTTGCAAATATGCATATCTCTCTTCTACGATTGACAACTAACTTGTACTGTCCGTTACGTGTGGGTTTTATTAAGTTTATTATATACTATTTCACCGCCTCCGTGATCTTGTGGTAGAACGTCCGCCCGGAAAGCGGAAAGTCGGGAGTTCGATCCTTGGCGTCATACCAAAAGACGTTAAAAGATAGCACTTGTTGTTACCCTGCCTGTCGCTCGACATTGAAGGGCTAAAACAAGGACTGGTCGGCACGAAGTCAGTATACTGTGTCTGAGTGGTTTATTCGTGTTAATCTACGGCATGGTATCTCAGTGGGCTAGCATTACAAAATCGACATTAGTCCCGACTTGTACAAACAGCCAAGAACACACAAAGACGTATATGCACGTCGCTATATAAGTGCAATAATCGTGAACGCAACGACGTTAAACCTCATTTCACATCACCTCACCTAATATAATAATTATATTTTCCATGTTTAACTTGTCTGTTTTTTGTCCCATCTACCTTATGAGCATTAATGAGGAATCCTGGATTAAGAAAGAAATATTCTATTTTGTAAAAGCCCACGTGATTGTTCTTTATACAGATGCGGGAACAATCATCATCAATAAAACACGTAATTGTGGCCAGACATACCATATTTCGAATGTTTTTGGCCAGTGATGGACATTGGCAATATAACCATGGGAATATAGCCGAGAATTGTGAGAATTTCCAGTAATAGTTAAGTATTTATATTTCAGATAACAGTCTGAATGGAGATGTAGTCATCAAATTTGTGACAAACGGCAACATTGAGAGAAGGGGGTTTGTGCTGAACTATTCATACGACGAAAGTACGTTCACATGTCACATGTTTATTGAATCCATCACTATGCTTGTATATTCGATCACCTGTTAACGATGTCATCAACCATAGGCCATACAAGACGTCATGATCAAATCAACGTGTATATATACGGTTACTGGCGCGAGTTCCCTTAACCATGGACCCTGTTTTCAGTTTTGTGTCTTGATGTCAATATCTACATTGACGGAGATACACGTGTGCAGTTTAAAGTTGTCGATATTATTCCTTTTACTTTTTCATCATGCGTGCGTGTGTTCCCGGTCCGTACGTTTGATGTTTAACGCCGCACTCAGCAATATTCTATCTTTATGAGGCCAGCCTTTAATAAAATATGCTATTCTGGAACAGAAAAATCAGTCACTGACATAAGCAACAAACCATGCCGTTGAGGCAAGATGCCATCAACCAAGTCACAGAACCTGACCACCCTCTCAATTATGTCGTCTCTTGCGACCAACAGAGGAATCACCATGGTGATCCAGATAAAAAGTTGTTTGGGCCATATTTCAATTTCATATATGATAGCCATTGTTTTGGAGTAAAAGATTTACCTTTGTTTCTCATCACGTCTCTCTTTTAAAAATGGTGGCTAATATATTTCACATGTCAGAAAGTTTTGTTGAATGATATTAAAATGTGTATTTCGGTTTTATATATTGTAACCATATTGCAGATACTGTTAAGTTTTGTCTCATTGCTGTGACCTACATCAATGTGTCATCACAATCTGATGACGTGAATGGTCACCCATATTAATGCTGTGTCAAACTTTCTAATATTGCGTAAAACTGCATTCTTTCGTTTGCCATATGATCGATCAGTAAGTAATATTCAGTCTCGAGAAAGATGATGTTTCTGGAAAAATATTTGCTATTGTTATAAGTGTTTTTAACTGTGTATATATATATCATTGCATTAGTCCAGATTAATGTTGGTATAAAATACAGATCAAATCTTCTTTTGCTTCCTCAACAGACAGCTGTTACCAGGTCCTGACAGATGCTGATGGACAGATTCAGGTCCCTGATGATGGCAGCACCACCTACTCACCTAACCTCGACTGTCTGTTCACCATCAGGCCTCCAGCAGGTCGGCTGTGGGTTGTTAACATCACTCTGGAGGAGTTCGACGTGGAGAGTTATTATTCTTATTACAGTAACAGTTTCTCCACCTCCTGCAGCAAGGACTACATACAGATGCTCTACGATGGCTATTCTTCCTCCAGGATGTGCGGAACCAGGACTTCACCCAAATCTTACATATGTTTGTACCATCAATGCTTGCCATCACCATTTGCTTGATAAAACAATGTTGGTACATGTACACATGACATCTTTAATGTATGTTTAAATGGATTTGCTCGATTGTTGCTCAAAAGATGTGAAACATTGGAACTGCTGGCATATTGCTGGACATAAATGGAAAGTTGATCCATTGGAAAGATGAAGTCATCCTTTCTTTCATCCAGTGTTGTGGATAGTTATTGTTACTTTGAATCTGTAGGCATATATCTTAATCAGATGAGGCAGTCTCTCGGGATTTCTCATCTAATGCTGAGGTGGAGAAATCAGTTGAAGGGAGTTGGCTATTTGACCATTATTGAATGATATCAGATCATCGAAATACCTGACCCTGATGTTAACTTTTTCACTAAATTCCAATGTTCTATTTTTCCAACTAGTGCAGAGATTCTGACTTGTATGCGTAAATAATTAGATCTGCAAGGAGGAAAGCACAGTTGGTGCCCATGGGGATGCCTACATTATTGCATAGATATCATGCTCCCAATGTCACATCGATGCTATCTGTGAGGAAGTCCATCACTTTACGAAGTGTTTTCCAAGGAAACTTCAGATAACATTTGATTCAGTTTTAAGAAAACAAACCTTGGAAGATAGAGATACTAACTACATCTATGGTCTCCACGTTCATGGACAAATGTCCCATGGATCAGAGACCGAAGAAAGACAATTACATGTGTTTAAAATGGTAGTTTATATGTGTATACATTTTACTTCCTTATCTTCAGACAACATCTATGACAGTGATGTGAATATCACTTTCCACAGTGATGACTCCGTTCAGAGGAATGGTTTCAACATATCTTTCTCCTACACTGAAAGTAAGCAGACGTCTTGCAATAGAAGGTTATATGCCCTGATTTTGTGTATACAAATACTCACTAAATGAAGCACAATTAATCTTTATCAATAAATTATCCATGTGCATCTTGAAAGGTGCAGCTTGTTACAAATGCTAATCTCTATTGCAGTTCCAGTCAGTTTAAACTTGTAACCTGATCCCCAAATGAAGATGCATGTACAACTGTACATGACAGAAATATTTCATAAATGTATGTCACCCCCACAGCTTCATGTCAAGTGCTCAAATCTATATATTATAGCAAACTGACATAGCATAATGTGTTGACATTTCAGACACCTGTGTGACGGACCTCGACCAGAATAATGGTACAATCCGCAGCCCTGTGACTGAGGGTGGGGTGACCTACCCAGCAGACACCTTGTGTATTTACTACCTGGACCTGGGAGATTCCCTCAAGACTGTTACTTTCACAGTCAGGGTCTTTGATGTAAACTGTGGTGATTATTTCATCGTTAACGGACAGCGTTTCTGTGGAAACAGATTGACCCAGACTACATGTGAGTAGTGAATCTATGTTAATTTCTATATTTCTTCACGCAGTCTACTATTTAGAGCATATGACTGAAGTGACAACGTCAATGATTTGGCAAATCTCAAGAAACCCAACGATGGTCTTTACACTCAGTCCCGCCAATAAGAATTTCTAATTTTTCATACATTGCCGTCACGTTAAGCCCCTGAATACTGAGTAATGTTTGTAGCGTACATTTTCATATGATCTGGAAAGTGAATGTTGTGCGAAAAATGGACTCGCGTGGCATCAGATCTACCGCTCACCTTAAAATTACGCATGGATGTGGATTATTTATTTTCCCATCTGATGGTGTGAATTTAACTGCAAATCTTGGAAACCTGTTTGAAAAAAGAGAAGACTGCTGAGTGCTTTCCGAGATGATGTAAAGCCTTGTTAAACAGTAAATTTCTCCACTTTCTAGTCTACGCTAATAAAAGTAATGTGCGACAATTTTTGCTATTTAATAGCTCTGAATGACATAAATAAATATCAAATGTATTTTTTGGCTATTATATAACTTTATACATTCAACAAAAAATAGCTTGCCATAAAGGACGAAAATCAATTTTTCTCTATTCATTATTGTACTTGTATAGACTTTCGGATCCAAAATACTATTCCAGAAACATAAATAGTGAGCTTCATAGATGATATATTGTCTCAGTGTAATCTAAAATTGGGAATGCCGAAAAACAAGTAGTACGACTTTACTTCAGGGAAAATACAGTTTTCAATGTGTCCATTTAGACCTCATAAAACTACTATTATTTACTGGATGTGCGCTTTTTTTCTTCAGTTCATATGACAGGGAGGGTCAACATGACCTTCTTGTCCAATAGTTACAGAACAGGACGAGGAGTGGATGTCGACTACCTTGTAACAAATTGTAAGTGGCATTATAGTTTGCTTGTTTGGTGAAAAGAAAAGAAAATGCGTCGATAGATCGATATTTTATCCGTCTTTTCCAAAGAATAGAAGAGCACCATGCCCGAAGTTCAGATGAATTTAGTTTGCAAGTTTTATATATGAAGAACAATCCTTACTCAACCCAACTTTCTTATTCCAGTCATCATACAACAGGTTTCAGCAATTCAGGGTGTACAGTTTCTGAATGAAAGTCATACTCGTTCAGTGTGTTGTGAATTAATTGTTGATTTTGATATAAGTCCGTGTTATACTGGACAGCACTCATTATAACCTTGGCATCCTGTGTAGCAAATTATGACAACATCGTTGTGTTGCAGACACATGTGATCGAGTATATCGTACAACGTCAGGGATTTTGGATTCTTACTCTGTGTCAAGAGTTGCACTCGCACAAGACATGGACTGTGAATACATCGTTCGTCCCCCGTACTACCCTTTCCTCATGACAATGTACTTCAGTCGATTCTTTATGCCGTACAACTTCACGGACAACAACGGCACGTGTTCTGGCAGCTATGTGGAGATCAACGGCATACAGTACTGTGGAACCGTTTATGGCCAGTATAACTGTAAGAACTGTACTAAAAGTAAAAAATATAGGGTGTCGCATTGTTATAGTTTTTAGAAATTGAAGAATATGTTTTTTGGTTTGTTTGTCGTTAATGCCACATTCAAGTTATAATATAGCTTTGTGACAGCGGCCTTTAAATAATCGAACCTGGAACAGACAATCCAGTGAGCGATATTGGTAGCAACGATCAACACCGTTGGTGTAAGATGATACGCGTATATATCAGCCACCTTACGTGACAACCCGAACCATTCTCCAAGAGGCTGCGTCCTATGACCAACGCAGCCTGCCGGGGACATTCGTAGCGCAAATACCCAGCAGATAAAGTGCAAGTTATCTATCTTGAAAAGGTGTGCTGAACATCAAACTGATCAGGATACTGACACTAATATATGATGTGTAATAACGCCCTACTTCTCCATATCGAGATAGATGTCGTAACTTGATATGTTTCCAGTCTCATCCGAGGAGCCTGAGCTGCCTGTGAGGTATCATCACTCTGTTAATTCAGTCACAGGGAGGAGGGAAGTCTTTCACATCTACTACAACACAAGGCCCGGTAGGTTATCTCGATGATAAAAAGTGATCAAAGGTGAACTAGGTTTATTGCCCTAAGAATGTTTCTTTATGTGGTTTTATGGTCATTTTCAATAAATTACCCATTCTATATATCGATATACTTTACGTATACACATTTGATAAGTTGCGTCCAGATGAATAATGTCAATTTCTCAGTTTCATGTAATATAACGCTGACCGACACTGCGGGCTACATCAACAGCTACTCTGGTCATGGCTATGCGTCAGTGTACAGGCGTTCCTACAACGACGGCACTCACTGTATCTTCACAATAAATGTGGACGACGTTGTGGATCAGACAATTGTCTTTAGTCTCAATCAGTTCCACCTGGAGGACCCTGACAACAGCACATCTGTCTGTAATGACTATGTGGATATGAATGGCGAAGAGAGACTGTGTGGATACCAATACGGGACTCGCAGCTGTAAGTGAAGGGCTTTTATCCCCTTTATTCAAATAAGAGAAATGTGTTATTATGCGCAGCCAAATGTAATTAATGAATCCGGTTTTAGTCACGTATACAGAAGAGCTCTTGCCTCAAGGTCCATAACAAATAACTATGTTGTAATTGTCCTGGATTATATAGGTGTGATTCGTGATTATCTTTCTTACGTTCTACAGTCTGACATTTTAAAACATATTATACCTCTTTCTGTTACAGTCAACTTTGACGGTACATTTGTCGTGACCTTCATCAGTGACAATAATCAGACAAATGTGGGCTTCAACATGCGTTACAACATTGTGCCAGGTGACTATTTCAATAATTAATTTCTCTTTCTTAAAGACTGTCAATGACATGATGCACATTGCTCCGTGTCTGTGATCACAAATCGTTTTCAACCAGAATGATCAGTCACAGACAAAACCCATATTCTTTATAAATTACAAAAAACATTAAGCTGCTGCTGTTTACTTGGATGATACGTTCCTTTTCATGACATTATGTCCATAGAAACAATGGCACCTTGCCCTTCTTTACCAAAATCCTATAATTCTGTTGTTGATCACATAGCATGCATCAATTTTCAGCTAGATGCCTGGTAACGTACAACACCACTGAAGGCACTCTCATCAGCCCCTTGGCAAGCAGTGGTCTGTACCACAACAACCTTGACTGCCGATACACCATGTTAACATCCTACACCCAGACTAAGGTCACGGTCACCGTCAATGCTTTCGACCTTGAATCCCCATCGTACAGTTCGGGCAGCTGTGACAACGACTACATATACTTCTCAGACGGGTCCTACACTTCCGGGAGGTACTGTGGTGCCATCGCTGCAGGAACCACGTTTACTTGTGAGTAACGTTCATGTCATTTTCTAAATATAATAGTACTCATGATTTGTTTTTTATCTTTATTATCATGCTCTTCAAGAAAGACAAATTGCAATTTTATTTCTTGAAGGGTACACGAATGCGAGACAATTCGACTTTGTCTTCCATACAAACAACAAGATCAGCAGACAAGGTTTCAATGCGTCCTACACGATTGAAGAAGGTAATGGCATAAATTATACGATATGATATGTTTTAAAAGACAGAAATGGTGGTTCCCTTTCATAAAGGTATGAGATCGTAAATTGACCAGACTGATAAATATCATGCATATAAAAGATCGATGGATTAATAGACTCCCCATACCAATCATCTTGATATATTCCAATATTGATATAACACTTTATTTCCTTCGAAAGACGACATTCTCCCTTGAAAGAAAAGATTTTCGTCATTATCATAATTCTCAATTTGGTATTTCAGATATTTGCGATGAGCTATTTACCGACTCCAATGGCACAATAAGGAGTCCCGTATACAGTACAGGTCTCTACAGACGTAATCTGAACTGCACCTATATCATCAGACCTCCAACGCAGGGTCTTTACAGGTTCAATCTGACGTACTCTCAGTTCGACGTTCAGAGGATGTACTACAACTCCTCATCTTACAGTCTGAGTACATCTTGTAGCTACGACTTCGTGGAGACCAAGTTCTCGGGACTCACCGGCACCAGCAGATTGTGTGGCAGGATGAGATCACCAAGAACGTACTTCTGTAAGTCATGACCCCCGTGAGTGTGTCAACTGTGTATACATACATTTGTGCTTCATTGCAGGTACCATGCTACCAAAATCGTTTGAGTTCAAATCAGTGAAATTAATTAGTACAATTCCTATTCCCTGATATCTTATCAAAATTAAAATAATTTTGTGAAAATATTCTATAAAACAGTGTACAAAAGAATTTAACGAAGGAAATAACTATATATTATAATCTTTATAGTAGGATAGGGGCGCCATCACTATTTGCAAATATGCATATCTCTCTTCTACGATTGACAACTAACTTGTACTGTCCGTTACGTGTGGGTTTTATTAAGTTTATTATATACTATTTCACCGCCTCCGTGATCTTGTGGTAGAACGTCCGCCCGGAAAGCGGAAAGTCGGGAGTTCGATCCTTGGCGTCATACCAAAAGACGTTAAAAGATAGCACTTGTTGTTACCCTGCCTGTCGCTCGACATTGAAGGGCTAAAACAAGGACTGGTCGGCACGAAGTCAATATACTGTGTCTGAGTGGTTTATTCGTGTTAATCTACGGCATGGTATCTCAGTGGGCTAGCATTACAAAATCTACATTAGTCCCGACTTGTACAAACAGCCAAGAACACACAAAGACGTATATGCACGTCGCTATATAAGTGCAATAATCGTGAACGCAACGACGTTAAACCTCATTTCACATCACCTCACCTAATATAATAATTATATTTTCCATGTTTAACTTGTCTGTTTTTTGTCCCATCTACCTTATGAGCATTAATGAGGAATCCTGGATTAAGAAAGAAATATTCTATTTTGTAAAAGCCCACGTGATTGTTCTTTATACAGATGCGGGAACAATCATCATCAATAAAACACGTAATTGTGGCCAGACATACCATATTTCGAATGTTTTTTGCTCAAAGACACATGTGGCCAGTGATGGACATTGGCAATATAACCATGGGAATATAGCCGAGAATTGTGAGAATTTCCAGTAATAGTTAAGTATTTATATTTCAGATAACAGTCTGAATGGAGATGTAGTCATCAAATTTGTGACAAACGGCAACATTGAGAGAAGGGGGTTTGTGCTGAACTATTCATACGACGAAAGTACGTTCACATGTCACATGTTTATTGAATCCATCACTATGCTTGTATATTCGATCACCTGTTAACGATGTCATCAACCATAGGCCACACAAGACGTCATGATCAAATCAACGTGTATATATACGGTTACTGGCGCGAGTTCCCTTAACCATGGACCCTGTTTTCAGTTTTGTGTCTTGATGTCAATATCTACATTGACGGAGATACACGTGTGCAGTTTAAAGTTGTCGATATTATTCCTTTTACTTTTTCATCATGCGTGCGTGTGTTCCCGGTCCGTACGTTTAATGTTTAACGCCGCACTCAGCAATATTCTATTTTTATGAGGCCAGCCTTTAATAAAATATGCTATTCTGGAACAGAAAAATCAGTCACTGACATAAGCAACAAACCATGCCGTTGAGGCAAGATGCCATCAACCAAGTCACAGAACCTGACCACCCTCTCAATTATGTCGTCTCTTGCGACCAACAGAGGAATCACCATGGTGATCCAGATAAAAAGTTGTTTGGGCCATATTTCAATTTCATATATGATAGCCATTGTTTTGGAGTAAAAGATTTACCTTTGTTTCTCATCACGTCTCTCTTTTAAAAATGGTGGCTAATATATTTCACATGTCAGAAAGTTTTGTTGAATGATATTAAAATGTGTATTTCGGTTTTATATATTGTAACCATATTGCAGATACTGTTAAGTTTTGTCTCATTGCTGTGACCTACATCAATGTGTCATCACAATCTGATGACGTGAATGGTCACCCATATTAATGCTGTGTCAAACTTTCTAATATTGCGTAAAACTGCATTCTATCGTTTGCCATATGATCGATCAGTAAGTAATATTCAGTCTCGAGAAAGATGATGTTTCTGGAAAAATATTTGCTATTGTTATAAGTGTTTTTAACTGTGTATATATATATCATTGCATTAGTCCAGATTAATGTTGGTATAACATACAGATCAAATCTTCTTTTGCTTCCTCAACAGACAGCTGTTACCAGGTCCTGACAGATGCTGATGGACAGATTCAGGTCCCTGATGATGGCAGCACCACCTACTCACCTAACCTCGACTGTCTGTTCACCATCAGGCCTCCAGCAGGTCGGCTGTGGGTTGTTAACATTACACTGGAGGAGTTCGACGTGGAGAGGTATTATTCCTCCTACAGTAACAGTTTCTCCACCTCCTGCAGCAAGGACTACATACAGATGCTCTACGATGGCTATTCTTCCTCCAGGATGTGCGGAACCAGGACTTCACCCAAATCTTACATATGTTTGTACCATCAATGCTTGCCATCACCATTTGCTTGATAAAACAATGTTTGTACATGTACACATGACATCTTTAATGTATGTTTAAATGGATTTGCTCGATTGTTGCTCAAAAGATGTGAAACATTGGAACTGCTGGCATATTGCTGGACATAAATGGAAAGTTGATCCATTGGAAAGATGAAGTCATCCTTTCTTTCATCCAGTGTTGTGGATAGTTATTGTTACTTTGAATCTGTAGGCATATATCTTAATCAGATGAGGCAGTCTCTCGGGATTTCTCATCTAATGCTGAGGTGGAGAAATCAGTTGAAGGGAGTTGGCTATTTGACCATTATTGAATGATATCAGATCATCGAAATACCTGACCCTGATGTTAACTTTTTCACTAAATTCCAATGTTCTATTTTTCCAACTAGAGCAGAGATTCTGACTTGTATGCGTAAATAATTAGATCTGCAAGGAGGAAAGCACAGTTGGTGCCCATGGGGATGCCTACATTATTGCATATATATCATGCTCCCAATGTCACATCAATGCTATCTGTGAGGAAGTCCATCACTTTACGAAGTGTTTTCCAAGGAAACTTCAGATAACATTTGATTCAGTTTTAACAAATAGTCCTAAACCTTGGAAGATAGAGATACTAACTACATCTATGGTCTCCACGTTCATGGACAAATGTCCCATGGATCAGAGACCGAAGAAAGACAATTACATGTGTTTAAAATGGTGGTTTATATGTGTATACCTTTTACTACCTTATCTTCAGACAACATCTATGACAGTGATGTGAATATCACTTTCCACAGTGATGACTCCGTTCAGAGGAATGGTTTCAACATATCTTTCTCCTACACTGAAAGTAAGCAGACGTCTTGCAATAGAAGGTTATATGCCCTGATTTTGTGTATACAAATACTCCTTAAATGAAGCACAATTGACCTTTATCAAGGAATTATCCCTGTGCATCTTGAAAGGTGCAGCTTGTCACAAATGCTAATCTCTATTGCAGTTCCAGTCAGTTTTAACTCGTAACCTGATCCCCAAATGAAGATGCATATACAACTGTACATGACAGAAATATTTCATAAATGTATGTCACCCTCACAGCTTCATTTCAAGTGCTCAAATCTATATATTATAGCAAACTGACATAGCATAATGTGTTGACATTTCAGACACCTGTGTGACGGACCTCGACCAGAATACTGGTACAATCCGCAGCCCTGTGATTGAGGGTGGGGTGACCTACCCAGCAGACACCTTGTGTATTTACTACCTGGACCTGGGAGATTCCCTTAAGACTGTTACTTTCACAGTCAGGGTCTTTGATGTAAACTGTGGTGATTATTTCATCGTTAACGGACAGCGTTTCTGTGGAAACAGATTGACCCAGACTACATGTGAGTAGTGAATCTATGTTAATTTCTATATTTCTTCACGCAGTCTACTATTTAGAGCATATGACTGAAGTGACAACGTCAATTACTTGGCAAATCTCAAGAAACCCAACGATGGTCTTTACACTCAATCCCACCAATAAGAATTTCTAATTTTTCATACATTGCCGTTACGTTAAACTCCTGAATACTGAGTAATGTTTGTAGCGCACATTTTCATATGATCTGGAAAGTGAATGTTGTGCGAAAAATGGACTCGCGTGGCATCAGATCTACCGCTCACCTTAAAATTACGCATGGATGTGGATTATTTATTTTCCCATCTGATGGTGTGAATTTAACTGCAAATCTTGGAAACCTGTTTGAAAAAAGAGAAGACTGCTGAGTGCTTTCCGAGATGATGTAAAGCCTTGTTAAACAGTAAATTTCTCCACTTTCTAGTCTACGCTAATAAAAGTAATGTGCGACAATTTTTGCTATTTAATAGCTCTGAATGACATAAATAAATATCAAATGTATTTTTTTGGCTATTATATAACTTTATACATTCAACAAAAAATAGCTTGCCATAAAGGAAGAAAATCATTTTTTCTCTATGACGTCAAAAGACCACACAGAGGTAACATATGCACAAAGAAGTGGGGGTATAACTCTGCTATGTTTAGCATTAGTTCATTGTACCCCTGGTCACTTTTTGAGGATTTGCTGTGGATCAGGACAATATATTTTTGTATGTTTTTTTTCTCGAGGAGCCAAACTACAATCGGTTAGCCGAAATACAGCTAGTATGACCTTACCTCAGGGAAAATACAGTTTTCAATGTGTGTGTGTGTGTTGTGCCCTGTAACACATTTTCTATTTGCTGTGTAATATGTAATGTTATTGCAATCTTGATGATTGTTTATATTTACCTGCACATCCTTGTTCGTTGTGTACCAATGTCTTATTTCCTTTGCCTATTCATTATTGTACTTGTATAGCCTTTCGGATCCAAAATACTATTCCAGAAACATAAATAGTGAGTTACATAGATGATATATTGTCTCAGTATAATCTAAAATTGGGAATGCCGAAAAACAAGTAGTACGACTTTACTTCAGGGAAAATACAGTTTTCAATGTGTCCATTTAGACCTCATAAAACTACTATTATTTACTGGATGTGCGCTTTTTTCCTTCAGTCCATATGACAGGGAGGGTCAACATGACCTTCTTGTCCAATAGTTACAGAACAGGACGAGGAGTGGATGCCGACTACCTTGTAACTAACTGTAAGTGGCATTATAGATTCCTTGTGTGGTGAAAAGAAAAGAAAATGCGTCGATAGTTCGATGAATATATTGTGAATTATTTTCTCTGTCTTTTTCAAAGAACAGAAGAGCATAATGTGTCCAGTCACCGTTCAACAGTTAGAAAATACTTAAAACTTACAGTGCATGAATGATTGTCCCACACACGTTTAGTGTTCTTTAGAATAGTATATGATTTTGTAAATGAGTGAATTGAAATACAGGAAAACACTGATAATCACCTTTGCTATCCCTAAAAGCATATCATGACATCGTTTTCTTTCAGACACATGTGATCGAGTATATCGTTCAACGTCAGGGAATTTGGATTCCTACACTGTATCAAGACTTCCTCTTGCACACGAAATGGACTGTGAATACATCATTCGTCCCCCTTACTACCCATTCATCTTGACGATGTACTTCAGTCCCTTCTATATGCCTTACAACTTTATGAGCAGCAACGGCACGTGTTCTGGCAGCTATGTGGAGATCAACGGCATACAGTACTGTGGAACCGTTTATGGCCAGTATAACTGTAAGAACTGTACTAAAAGTACAAAATATAGGGTGTCGCATTGTTATAGTATTTAGAAATTGAAGAATATGTTTTTTGGTTTGTTTGTCGTTAATGCCACACTCAAGTTATACTATAGCTTTGTGACAGCGGCCTTTAAATAATCGAACCTGGAACAGACAATCCAGTGAGCGATATTGGTAGCAACGATCAACGCCGTTGGTGTAAGATGATACGCGTATATATCAGCCACCTTACGTGACAACCCGAACCATTCTCCAAGAGGCTGCGTCCTATGACCAACGTAGCCTGCTGGGGACATTCGTAGCGCAAATACCCAGCAGATAAAGTGCAAGTTATCTATCTTGAAAAGGTGTGCTGAACATCAAACTGATCAGGATACTGACACTAATATATGATGTGTAATAACGCCCTACTTCTCCATATCGAGATAGATGTCGTAACTTGATATGTTTCCAGTCTCATCCGAGGAGCCTGAGCTGCCTGTGAGGTATCATCACTCTGTTAATTCAGTCACAGGGAGGAGGGAAGTCTTTCACATCTACTACAACACAAGGCCCGGTAGGTTATCTCGATGATAAAAAGTGATCAAAGGTGAACTAGGTTTATTGCCCTAAGAATGTTTCTTCATGTGGTTTTATGGTCATTTTCAATAAATTACCCATTCTATATATCGATATACTTTACGTATACACATTTGATAAGTTGCGTCTATATGAATAATGTCAATTTCTCAGTTTCATGTAATATAACGCTGACCGACACTGCGGGCTACATCAACAGCTACTCTGGTTATGGCTATGCGTCAGTGTTCAGGCGTTCCTACAACGACGGCACTCACTGCATCTTCACAATAAATGTGGACGACGTTGTGGATCAGACAATTGTCTTTAGTCTCAATCAGTTCCACCTGGAGGACCCTGACAACAGCACATCTGTCTGTAATGACTATGTGGATATGAATGGCGAAGAGAGACTGTGTGGATACCAATACGGGACTCGCAGCTGTAAGTGAAGGGCTTTTATCCCCTTTATTCAAATAAGAGAAATGTGTTATTATGCGTAGCCAAATGTAATTAATGAATCCGGTTTTAGTCACGTATATAGAAGAGCTCTTGCCTCAAGGTCCATAACAAATAACAATATTGTAATTGTCCTGGTTGATATAGGTGTGATTCGTGATTATCTTTCTTACGTTCTACAGTCTGACATTTTAAAACATATTATACCTCTTTCTGTTACAGTCAACTTTGACGGTACATTTGTCGTGACCTTCATCAGTGACAACAATCAGACAAATGTGGGCTTCAACATCCGTTACAAGATCGTGCCAGGTGACTTTGTCAATAATTAATTTCTCTTTCTTAAAGACTGTCAATGACATGATGCACATTGCTCCGTGTCTGTGATCACAAATCGTTTTCAACCAGAATGATCAGTCACAGACAAAACCCATATTCTTTATGAATTACAAAAAACATTAAGCTGCTGCTGTTTACTTGGATGATACGTTCCTTTTCATGACATTATGTCCATAGAAACAATGGCACCTTGCCCTTCTTTACCAAAATCCTATAATCCTGTTGTTGATCACATAGCATGCATCAATTTTCAGCTGGATGCCTGGTAACGTACAACACCACTGAAGGCACTCTCATCAGCCCCTTGGCAAGCAGTGGTCTGTACCACAACAACCTTGACTGCCGATACACCATGTTAACATCCTACACCCAGACTAAGGTCACGGTCACCGTCAATGCTTTCGACCTTGAATCCTCATCGTACAGTTCGAGCTACTGTTACAACGACTATGTATCATATTCAGACGGGTCCTACACTTCCGGGAGGTACTGTGGTGCCATCGCTGCAGGAACCACGTTTACTTGTGAGTAACGTTTTATATTATGTTTGTCAATTTGATCATCGTGATTTGTTATCGTCAATGGACTCTTTTACTGCTCTTCAAAGTTAGACCAATACTTTTTATATTTCTTGAAGGGTACACGAATGCGAGACAATTCAACTTGATTCTTCACACAAACAGTGAGATCAGCAGACAAGGTTTCAATATGTCGTACAGGGTTGAAGAAGGTAATGGTATACTTTATGTGATATTCTTAAAAGATTCCCATTCACAAACGAATTAGAATATAAATTGATGAGATTGGCGAATAACATACCAATAACAGATCGAAGGACATGACGGATTCCCAAACCAATCCATTGGATATAAATCAATATCGAGATAACATATTCTCTTTCCTGAGTAAAGAAATCCTAACTATCATTATCATTATTATTCATCATTTTGTTATTTCAGATCTTTGCGATAAGCTATTTACCGACTCCAATGGCATAATAACGAGTCCCGTATATAGCACTGGTCTCTACAGAAATAATCTGAACTGCACCTATATCATCAGACCTCCGACACAGGGTCCTTACAGGTTCACTCTGACGTACTCTCAGTTTGACGTTCAGAGGACGTACTACAACTCCTCATCTTACAGTCTGAGTACATCATGTAGCTACGACTACGTGGAGACCAAGTTCTCAGGACTCACCGGCACCAGCAGACTGTGTGGCAGGATGAGATCACCAAGGACGTATTTCTGTAAGTCTGATTATGCACTTTGAAAACATAGTATAATTCACTCTACACCCGTATGGCAACAACTCCTGTCGTTGTTTTGACGAAAACAACTGTAGAGGTGAAGGCAAATTATGTTCGGGTAAAATCCTGACAAAAATATCACATTTTCTACTCATGTTACACTGTAATACTCTACTAAAACAAAATAAACTCTAACCATGTAGTCATAAACAAACAATACTAAAAGGTGCAACAGTGTCATTCAGTATAGTGATATATATGTTTACAATGTTTGTATAATAAACAATGCATTGTGTAATACGGCCCTCTGAAGTGAGGCATACAAGATGACTGTTGTAGATAAAAGATCTACTGTACTTACGATTACAAGTATGTAACGGTTGTAACCTGTATACATTGAGTTAACATTTTGAATGTACTTGGTGTGACCTGGATGTCTAGCACCCATTATTATTTATCACTTTGTATTTCATACTTAATGAGCGATCTAAGACATGTTGTGCGTTCTAGTCAACTAAGACAATCCTTGTGTGGAGGCATGGATGAAGGCTATCTAAGACATGTTGTGCGTTCTAGTCAACTAAGACAATGCTTGTGTGGAGGCATGGATGAAGGCTATCTAAGACATGTTGTGCGTCCTAGTCAACTAAGACAATCCTTGTGTGGAGGCATGGATGAAGGCTATCTAAGACATGTTGTGCGTTCTAGTCAGCTAAGACAATCTTTGTGTGGAGGCATGGATGAAGGCTATCTAAGACATGTTGTGCGTTCTAGTCAACTAAGACAATGCTTGTATGGAGGCATGGATGAAGGCTATCTAAGACATGTTGTGCGTCCTAGTCAACTAAGACAATCCTTGTGTGGAGGCATGGATGAAGGCTATCTAAGACATCTTGTTCGTTCTAGTCAACTAAGACAATCCTTGTGTGGAGGCATGGATGAAGGCTATCTAAGACATGTTGTGCGTTCTAGTCAACTAAGACAATCCTTGTGTGGAGGCATGGATGAAGACTGCTTTGGAAGCATGTAACAGGGAGGTATAACATATTTGATTTTGAACATTCTTATAACCTTTATTTGCATCAACACAAATGACATATTTCAGATAATGCATTTGGAGGTGATTTTGTCATCAACTTCGTCGCTGATAGATCTATACTAAGACGAGGATTTGTGATGGTTTATTCATATGAACAAAGTAAGTATTAACGAATGTATATTTTTATTTGTAATAGTGAGTAAGTGAACTTGATTAAACGTGACATACGAATGTCCTTACTGCAGCAGATGTACATGTGAATCGCCAAGGCTGCCTTCCATCTGGACTTTTGTACTCTCTCATCGTTACTCTAGAAGCTATTACTAACAAAATATGTTCAGTGAATTTAGGACAAAAGTCTTCCTTAAATAAGCATCACACAGAACCATACCCATAGTCGACATGTCTCCTGCCTCATCCACAGACAGCTGTTACCAGGTCCTGACAGATGCTGTGGGGCAGATTCAGGTCCCTGACGATGGCAGCGCAACCTACTCACCTAACCTCGACTGTCTGTTCACCATCAGGCCTCCAGCAGGTGGGGCGTGGGCTGTTAACATTACACTAGAGGATTTCGACGTACAGAGATATTATTCCTCCTACAGTAACAGTTTCTCCACCTCCTGCAGCATGGACTATGTCCAGGTCCTCTACGACGGCTATACCTCCTCCAGGATGTGCGGAACGAGGATTTCACCTATATCTTACATACGTAAGTCATATGACCGTTTAGGATTATTGGACGTATACCGATTTATGTTAAAAAATGTATACGACCAAATGAGGCTTGAAATAGTTGTCTGTCTGTGTCATTCACTATAGTTTGTAGCCTGGACGATAAGCCAAGTAGGAGGCTTATAAAAATAGGTTATTCCACACCTACTTCATTAAAGGTCTGACTACACGTGCAGGAGAGCCTGCTGGACATTTCTAGGTACCTTTAAATTCCAAATTATAGGGGAAGGAAGTAATTAGAGGCAGTGTATTGCCAGGTACCTATTGTAAAAAACAAAACGTATTTTATGAATATATCTGCATTGAGGGATAGATACAACGTGTGTAAAACTGGTATACGAGTCATAAACTTATGAAACATGGTGCAGAGTAATGTCAGAGACAAAGAATATTTCATTAATTAGCCAATGACAGTTTTTTATCACTTCCATTGCCTCTAACAATAAGATTTAGGCAATGTATATTTCTAAACATATTCAGGTATTATCCCCAATGAAGCATTCAATTTATCTATAAACATGTATCTACCTAATCTATCATAAAACATGCAGTTATATATGTACCATAACGCGACACATCTCTGAAAATGTCCTTCTATTCCAGATAACATCGTTGATGGGGATCTGAACATCACTTTCCACAGTGACAGTTCCACCCAGAAGAGGGGAGTTCTGATCAGATACTCCTACACAGAAAGTGAGTAACATTCCTGGCATTGTCTCAGTCGTATGTTTAATCTTCAGTAGACACAACGTGAGCTCCGTGCAATGAACATATTTTCTCGCACACAGATATTTGTGACTACGTATTCACCGACAGCTACGGAGTGATCGAGAGTCCAAATGGCGGTAATTACTACTACCAGAGCAACACGTTGTGCAGGTACACAATTATAGGCGGGAACGCCCTCTACACCGTTTTCTACAACATCTCCTACTTCGACTTATACTATTCAAGGGGTTGTAGTGGCGACTATCTTCAATTCCCGGATGGTCAGCGGTATTGCGGGACCTACATGAGAAACATATCATGTGAGTTCCCTTAATATTATCCATAAGTATATAACCTTCAGTGTATATGCTACAACACAGAGTCACCTTCATGTTCCCTTAATAATCATCATAAGTATATAACCTTCAGTGTATATGCTACAACACAGGGTTACCTTCATGTCCCCTTAATATTGAACATAAGTATATAACCTTCAGTGTATATGCTACAACACAGGGTTACCTTCATGTCCCCTTAATAATCATCATAAGTATATAACCTTAAGTGTATATGCTACAACACAGGGTTACCTTCATGCTCCCTTAATATTGAACGTAAGTATATAACCTTCAGTGTATATGCTACAACACAGAGTCACCTTCATGTCCCCTTAATATTGAACATAAGTATATAACCTTCAGTGTATATGCTACAACACAGGGTTACCTTCATGTCCCCTTAATAATCATCATAAGTATATAACCTTCAGTGTATATGCTACAACACAGGGTTACCTTCATGCTCCCTTAATATTGAACATAAGTATATAACCTTCAGTGTATATGCTACAACAAAGAGTCACCTTCATGTCCCCTTAATATTGAACATAAGTATATAACCTTCAGTGTATTTGCTACAACACAGGGTTACCTTCATGTCCCCTTAATATTGAACATAAGTATATAACCTTCAGTGTATATGCTACAACACAGGGTTACCTTCATGTCCCCTTAATAATCATCATAAGTATATAACCTTCAGTGTATATGCTACAACACAGGGTTACCTTCATGCTCCCTTAATATTGAACATAAGTATATAACCTTCAGTGTATATGCTACAACACAGGGTTACCTTCATGTCCCCTTAATAATCATCATAAGTATATAACCTTCAGTGTATATGCTACAACACAGGGTTACCTTCATGTCCCCTTAATATTGAACATAAGTATATAACCTTCAGTGTATATGCTACAACACAGGGTTACCTTCATGTCCCCTTAATAATCATCATAAGTATATAACCTTCAGTGTATATGCTACAACACAGGGTTACCTTCATGCTCCCTTAATATTGAACATAAGTATATAACCTTCAGTGTATATGCTACAACACAGGGTTACCTGCATGTACCTTATTGCGATGCCATGGAATATTTTTAGATAGATTTGGATGTTCTGTTTCAGTCAGTCAAAATGTAACCTGTTATAGACTTATGTATTAATTAATGTACATACACAGGACAAGATGGTTTTAAGTAAAAAAGGGAAATCTTTTATAGTCATTTGTTTTATGCTTTGTTCGTGTTTATCTCAACTGGCTAATGCAATCACTGTCAAGCACCTAATGGTGCATATGATAACATTCTAATGTATTCATTACGTTTGATGCATGTATATTCATCAGATTCTACAGTAGGCAACACCAGTTTGACCTTCCGATCAGATGCATCATATTCCCGTCGAGGTTTCCGACTTCATTACAAGGTGCTTCCGTGTACGTCTTGGTATAGCTACAACACCTCAGTAGAAACATAACCAGCAGAGATATCGAAACGGGCTGACATTGTAATGTATGGAAGAATGTGAAATACACTGTTTATATTTTGAAAATGTACTCTCGTATGCAAGAATAAACATTATTTTATTTGGATAAACATCATGCATACAACATACATAAGATTGCTGTTTTCTTTGGTATTCGCTAACTGCATCTATTTTTCCATCTAGTATGATATTTGGAAGTTCTGTTTCTTTCATTTCATTATATTTCTCGTCATTTTTAAGATACGTAACTTGTCTTTGTTAATCAGTCAACTGCTCCCGGGTTTACACAGAGCAGGGTGGCATGATCTCCGACCCTGATCTTTCTGGCGTGGACTTCAGTGGAGACATCAGATGTGACTACACATTCCTTGTGCCCTTCTACCCTTTCATTGTAACCTTCACACCCCTCCTGTTTGGGCTCCAGGACGCGGGCACAGACGGTGTGTGCACTACAGAGTACGTCAGTCAGGACGGGGATCGATTCTGTGGCCAACGCAATGAATCGTGGCAAGGTCAGAACGTGTTTTTCAGTTTGGAGATACAAGTAAAGTTTTCTGTACAAGTCAGCTGCAATATTTGTTTGCTATCGATTCGTCTTTCTTTAAGATTTCACGTTGAAATAAACAGAGCATTTCCAGCTATATGACTCACGAGTGTTCCCATATCGTTTCTAGCAATTTCAGGAGACAACACAATGGAACTGCATTACTTCAGCACTGGCGCCGTGAGGGGAAACTACTCCGTGTTATATCACGTGACTCCAGGTAAGTACACGAAATACACAGCTGGGAATATGAATGACATATATCTCACATAGAGAGAGTGGAGTATCTTTCAAGGGTCGGTGTGGTATGTTTCTCTCTCATGGTGCTTGTGATTCATGACTGTGTATTCCAGGGGTGCCTTTAGTGTGGTATGTTTCTCTCTCATGGTGCTTGTGATTCATGCCTGTGTATGTGAAGGGTGCCTTCAGTGTGGTATGTTTCTCTCTCATGGTGCTTGTGATTCATGACTGTGTATTCCAGGGGTGCCTTCAGTGTGGTATGTTTCTCTCTCATGGTGCTTGTGATTCATGCCTGTGTATTCGAGGGGTGCCTTCAGTGTGGTATGTTTTTCTTTCAGGAATGTGCAACATGACCTACACGGGCCGATCTGGTAGCATCAGTGGCAATATGTCCAGCGATATCAGCAACTCCACATGTTACTACAGGATACAGAACAACATGGCGGCATCACAGATACACATCCGATTGGTCTCGGATGCTGAATGTAACTACCTAGACTTTGATGGCCTTGAGAGGAGATGTGGCAATAATGGAACAAGTGGCACAGAGATATCATGTACGTACTCGTCTTACCATAACATCGTGTATCATGGGTGGATGAGGGTCTGCTAGAGGTCATAGGGGAGTGGGATGGGAGGGGGTTGTGGAGTGTTTTTCTTAATAGTACCATATAGCACGTATCAAGACATGTCATTATCTTACAGATAATTCACTAAAGCTCTAAATACATGTAACATTGATCATAAATATTTTCGAAAAAAATATATATGAGAATTGATAATTGTATAAATGACTACAATGGTCCTTTGACAGCCATAAACGTAGCTTCGCAAATATTCACAAATACATCTAAGCAATTTATTTATATTGATCTTATTCATGGTTTGTGGTGAATTTGCTTTGAGCAAATGACCTGATATTGAGCTTTTCACTTTCCTTCAGATGCCTATGATGGCGACTTTCTGATTACTTTGTTCCATGCGCCTGATATGGAGGCACCGTCGTTCCAATTGTACTACAATATTGTTCCGGGTAAGTTTCAAGTCATAAGGATTCAACATGATATCAATATTTGAAAGAATGATAGAGCATTACCAAAACTATGATTGCGCTCACACAATTTTGAATGCATCAGAAAGAATATGTGTGTCCCTTTCGCAAAATTGTTTTTAAAAAGTACTTTGTCCGAATAATCCATATAATGAGATGATGAACATTTGTTTGATGCTTTAATAGAAAACTGCATCCAACGATTCACATCGGACACGGGATCATTTGCAAGTCCAGCTGATACTGACGGCAACTACGTAAACGATCTTGCGTGCTCCTACACCATCAGTGGCGGTAGTTCCCCATACGTCCTCCTTCTCAACTTTGTTTCCCTCGATCTTCAATACTCCTCCTACTGCAACAACGACTACGTCCGATTCAGCTACAGGGGCTCCTCTGGTTACAATACCACCACTTCAAGATACTGTACAGGGCCTCGCTCACTCAGGTGTAAGTCTTTACTTGTGACACTTGGACATAGCACGTTGTAGATATACAGGTGAAAGTCTTTACTTGTGACACTTGGACATAGCATGTTGTAGATATACAGGTGTAAGTCTTTACTTGTGACACTTGGACAAAACACATTGTAGATATACAGGTGTAAGTCTTTACTTGTGACACTTGGACATAGCACGTTGTAGATATACAGGTGTAAGTCTTTACTTGTGACACTTGGACAAAACACATTGTAGATATACAGGTGTAAGTCTTTACTTGTGACACTTGGACATAGCACGTTGTAGATATACAGGGCCTCGCTCACTCAGGTGTAAGTCTTTCCTTGTGACACTTGGACATAGCACTTTGTAGATATACAGGTGTAATTCTTTACTTGTGACACTTGGACAAAACACTTTGTAGATATACAGGTGTAAGTCTTTACTTGTGACACTTGGACATAACACTTTGTAGATATACAGGTGTAAGTCTTTACTTGTGACACTTGGACATAGCACGTTGTAGATATACAGGGCCTCGCTCACTCAGGTGTAAGTCTTTCCTTGTGACACTTCGACATAGCACTTTGTAGATATACAGGTGTAATTCTTTACTTGTGACACTTGGACATAGCACGTTGTAGATATTCAGGGCCTCGCTCACTCAGGTGTAAGTCTTTCCTTGTGACACTTGGACAAAACACTTTGTAGATATACAGGTGTAAGTCTTTACTTGTGACATTTGGACATAACACTTTGGAGATATACAGGTGTAAGTCTTTACTTGTGACACTTGCACCAAACACATTGTAGATATACAGGTGTAAGTCTTTCCTTGTGACACTTGGACAAAACACTTTGTAGATATACAGGTGTAAGTCTTTACTTGTGACACTTGGACATAACACATTGTAGATATACAGGCGTAAGTCTTTACTTGTGACACTTGGACATAACACATTGTAGATATACAGGGCCTCGCTCACTCAAGTGTACGTGTTTACTTGTGACACTTGATCACAAAACGTTGCGGATATACAGGGCCTCACGAACTCAGATGTGAGTCTCTACTTGTGACACTAGGGCATAACACATTGTAGATATACAGGGCCTCGCTGACACATAGTTAGTCTTTACTTGTGACTCAGGAACGCACGAACACACATACACACACACACACACACACACACACACACATTTGATTTGTTATATATATTAATTTCAGATTCTGTGTCGAGTGGGGATTTCAAGGTATCTTTTGTAACGGACTCTCGTGAAGTAAGGAGTGGATTCAATGTAACATACGTCAAAACACCAGGTAGGTTCAAAGTGGGATACATCAGAACACTGCAAGCTCCTTACACTCTGTCTAATGTTGAGGAAGCACGGCTTTAGTTTACTTGCTGTTGAAAGATCGGTTTGCCTCACTACTTCAGAAATTCACTACAATTTAATTTTATGAAAATAACTTTGAACAATATCAGAAGCTATGTAATATATTCAATTTTATATCATTCATCACAATTTCCTTACGTTGTATTTGCTGTCAATGTTCTGCTTGTGTCTAGTCAGCTGTAACCTGACCTACACGGCCGACGAGGGCACTATAGAGAGCACCCCTGGAGATGGCTCCTACTACCCTAACAACGCCTACTGTACGTACACTGTACAGGGGAACTCCAGCCTGCAGACTCTGCAGCTCACTGTGCAGACCTTCTCCCTGGAGGCTCAGTCCAGCTGCCGTTACGACTCGCTCCAGTTCGGCTCAACTTCCAGCAGGAAATACTGCGGGAGCTCTCTGTACGCCGGCGGGGTTCTCACATGTGAGAATTATATTTTGCTGTTAATATTATTTTGTATCTTTCAACTACTTTATCTTTTGAAGATTAATAGTTTCAACTCGTTATATCAATGGCACAAAACAATGGAATCTAACAAACAAAATCAGAAACGTCGTACATTTCTTTTTTATGTGTGTGTGGCAGGGTGCTGGTGTTAATTCTGGTTTAATGTGGAACACATGTTAAAAATATCATTAAACATGAGGGGCAGGGGCGTCCCTGGGGTCAGTCGCTACAATACGCTTTCGAATGTACTTATAATCAAGAGTCCAAACCCAGATTCGGGTTTGCGAGCGCCGTTCAGTGCTTGTGGGTTTAAAGTGCCGATTCGGGCTTTCTTCACACATGATACGCCATGATCTATCTGAAATATTGATTAAGCTGCGTCAAACCAAACTCACAAAAAGCTGTATCATTAATATTTAGTCATGTGCTTTGTGAGCTTCCATATGCTGGTCAGAATGAGTGTGTAAATGTTGAATTTTTATAATTTAGTTCGTGCCTCTTATATGCCAACAGATACGTTCAGGAACAACTTCATCTTGTACTTCAAGACAGATGGTAGCGTCACCAGGAGGGGATTCGTCATCAACTACAAGAAGGAGCCATGTAGGTGTTTGCTAGCCAGAAACTGTAGAGGGGTAGTCAAGTAATCTTAAGGGAGCGAACAAAAGTGATGTGCACTGAGAAGTTGCGACAGAGTCTGGTAATTGCTACATCCTGGTTTAAAGATGTTTATATTATAGCGGCGCTATACGTTCACTGAAAAAGATGCGAGGAGGTTGACCAAAGCTGTTGTGAAGTATTCATATTGGATACTAAACACATGCATGTTGGTTAAAATGTGATGATTTCGATGCGACTACCAATTACAATCAGACTCCTTGAACATTAGAAATCGAAATGTTTACGAAATGTGATCATGCCTTTTTGGTTATATCTTTTCAGATGTTCCCACAACCACTACAACAACAACAACAGCACCGCCAACACGTACGTATGCATGACATTTCCCGATAGACGTGACACACCGTCGACTCCCCCATGGCATGTCTTGATTCTGATGATGTTTGTTCCTGACGATACACACTTCAGTATACGAGTAGATGGATCTCCCCCTGTTGTAATTAGCATGCGTCTTGCATACAATGTGTCTTGGTACATGTATTTGTTGACACCCTGGTACATGTAAAAAATATCGCTTTATAATATCGTTCTGAATTCAGAATTACTTTTAAATACAGAATTTGTCACGGGAGAGTTTCCAGGAAGTTGGATCGTTGGTATGATAGTTCCTTTCTACAAGTTTTTTGATCAGGTGGATCCGAATATGTTTTGGGTCATCTCACTGTTAAACATTATTGTGGTTAAGCTTTTCACATCTATTCTTGAAATTCGTATAAGATTGCGGTGTGGAGTTGAATAACATCTAAGATGAGTCTCATATAGGTTTTACTCAACATTTCCCAATATATTTTGTTTTGCAATCATTATCCCATACGTATCTGATAATGTTCAAAAATAGGTTTCATGATCAATTAATATACTTCTGTAGAGCGTTTGTATGGAATCCTGGAACGGAACATTGTCGCGTTGTCGTTTTCACGCATTTTCTGCACACATTTGATATGGGGCGATTCCATATGTTTGATTTGATTGATAGAAATACTTGTATGTTGTTATATGTATTGATACTATGAGATGTAGTATAACAAAAGTCTTGTGCTTAAAGAGCTCACATCAAGTCTGAAATATTTAAGTTTTTTTACTACTGAAATAGAGCACAGAGATATTCTGCACAGAGAACTGCCCCGTCTTTGACGACTACGCCACCCATGCCGCTATGGATTTTTTTTCTTAATGGAAATAACATTATTATTATTACCCTTTGGACAGCGGCAATACATTTATTGATGACACAGTTCCATGCATTGGCATGCAAAGACAATAAGATTGATTGGTGTTTTAAGAAAACTGGTTTCGTTAAAGGCACCATATTAAAAAAAATACTGAATGATTAGAAGTATTTTGGTGGCCCTTTATCCAGCATAGGCCATTAAAAAGCATATTTTCATTGTTTTTCGATGTTTAGGAAATATCCAACATTTCCCTATGACATTTTTAGAAATATTCTTGATTCTTTTATGTTGCTCAACATATAATTGTGTGTAAGTAACCTAGTTTCTCCTAAGACAGTTGTTGGAAGATCTTTAGATATATGAATTATGTTTTAGCTATTATAGTAGCTGTCTCAAATACTTACAAATGGAAAATCACCGTTACCCACAGGCTTTTTACCAGATGTTAGAAACGTATGACGAATATTGGACTATAACTAGGAATCCCATGCTAGAAATATAATGTTCCAACAGGATTTTCTCATGTTTAGCTAGCGCAGGATTGTGGACATATTGATATTTCCCATTGCTTATTTCAAACAAAGCTGTAAGGATATTGGATTTCTTTATTGGCACATTAAAATTATTAGCTTATTATTCTTATGTGCGTATTCGTATCACTCCTTGATCCTGAAAAGTATGTATCAAAATTAATGCCACATAAGGATTTTATCGGTATATTGTGTAAGTGTCGTTGATTATTACACATATATTAAATTTGGGGATAAATTTACCATGTTTTCAATGTAGAGCCAAGTTACCTGGAAATTTAAGCGTGCTTAATAGAATTTGGAACCGAACCCGCAGCAACTTCGTGAACCAGCGTGATGTGGGCATACGTAAAGAAAATTAGCAAGACTTGCCAGGTTTAGTTCTTCAATGCACGTCACTATTATGACGTCACACTGTGACGCAGATGATGTCACAGTCGGCTATAGAAAAGTGCCAAAATTCAAGCTCATTCTGGTCCCTAACACTTGAAATATTCTCTTTTTAGGCTATTTCTATCGTCTGTTTTGCCCGAAATGTATTGCCAGACACACTTTTAATATTTGTATCAAACACAAGTCTCCATTTTGCAAATAATAATATTTACCGACGTTGACTGAGAAAGGAGTACTGTTCTATAAATATTAGTCTCTGCGGTGATGCGACCGTCAAATCGTCTGTTTCCATCAGAAGTGTTCATTGTGATTTTTTACCAATCAGTAACTTCCTTATTCATGTTGGAATATACAACAGCTCCGTTTTCATGTTCAGTAAGTGAAGATATTATAATCTGTAATAGGTGTGATAGTTGTCAAAGTATGGACGAATACAATTTTATGTTGATTTGCCCATATCATAATGTGAGCAGAAAACAGCATATTCCAAAATATAATTATCCCTCAGGACGTTCTGTCAACTGATATCTCAAAGTGACACTTATACCCTTATAGGTCTATCTATTTTCTTAAAAAGAAATCTGCCGATATGAAAAACAAAGAAAAAGAGTATGCGTATCTTCATAAGTACCAGGTACCTCTGGATGGACAAAATGTACAATTGTACTCTGAGACATTAGGCCTTTACTACACAATACACGTCTGAACTTGACTTGTCTTTTCTATTATAGGATTTCTGTTTACATATTTCAACATTGAAGTATGAATACCGATGTTCTGTGTGAAAAAACAAGTTTGCTAATGATTAAGCTTTACATGTTTCCAACAATAGGTTTATAACAAAATATCACATAAATCAAAACAAATTCATGGGAAGATAAACAGTTAGAGGTTGTTGTAGGATGACAAATCAGGTGACTACTTATTTATGATCATAAACTGATCAATACGGCTCCCTAGTCAATGGCCGGTCAACGCAACCTTCTTAGATCCTGTCGATCAAGGAAAGATGCGACAAACTGAACTCCAACGCGTTATCAGAACAAACACTTCATAGCAACATTAATTAACGCATTGAGCAAGGAGCTCTGCAGTACGTAGTTTCACATGTCTTTCAGCATAGACGGGAATCTTATTTTATGTATGTTCAGGGACAATAATGATATCAGCTACTTATGATTGGGCTGGTGCTACGATTTTTGCCTACAATCGCTTTGTACGCATGGATTGTAGTCTAAGCCTTAAATCGCTACCTTACAGATGTGCAAAAAATGAAGCGATAAGATCGTTTTGTGCCAGTGAACCTAGCAGCTTGGAGCTCCCCCAATTGTGGTGAAAGCAGTCAGTCTCGGTGGGCGTGGCTTATCTTTTACATATATAATCAAACAGATTTTACGAATTACAATTAATACACAGCCTATTTAATTATATGCCAATACACAGCTGTTTCTACGTAGTTATATTACGAGATACGTGTTCATAGTTGTTGTTGTTGTATTATATGGCAAAGAAATCACATCTTCACAGCTGTTATTTCGTTCTTAAAGTATATTGCTCGTGTTCATAGCTGTAACTTCATACTCATTAGTGAGTGCGTATGGTTTTACGCCGCCTTTAGCAATATTCCAGCAATATCACGGCGGGGGACACCATAAATGGGCTTCACACATTGTACCCATGTCGGGAATCAAACTCGGGTCTTCGGTGTGACGAGCGAACGCTTCAATCACTAAGCTACTCGACCGCACCTTACTTAATGGTAGTACTATATGGCGGTGAAAGCACCTGTTCACAGCTGTTACTACGTACTTATATCATGTGGCATAGTTGTTAATAAATGGTTGTAGTACATGGCTTAGTATATGGGTTTGATGGTATAAACGTAATGTTAAATAACCACGCCTTTCAGCCAACTGTAATGCTACGTTCACCGCATCCAACGGCCAGCTTCGTAGTCCAAACTCCCCCCGCGAGTACCCCAACAACATCTACTGCCGCTACACGTTTGTGGGAAGTGGACAGACCCAGTCTATAACACTGGATTTCACCAGCTTTGCTGTGGAAAACCATGCCAGCTGTAGATGGGATTGGGTCATCATCAGTGGCGGGAACAAGAGGTGTGGCTTCACGGAATTCAGCAGTACATGTACGTATTGTGACGAGCAGACAGACAGTGGGTGTACGCGCTGGGAAGTAGTGTTACAATAAGTGCAAGGCGCTCTTCTCACTGTAGTCGTGTTTGCTCTAGAGCGTATTCATGGTTTCAAGTCATCAATACATTTTATTAATAATGATTTGACAATTACTCATTCGATTTGTTAACATGTTTTGTTGTAAACAAGGTTACCAATCATTTATTAAAGGGTGAGTAAGTTGGGTTTTAACGCCGCTTTTAACAGTATTCCAGTCATATCGCGTGTCAGCTTAATGTGGGAGGAAAGCCCCAGGTGATGCAGGTCCCAGACGTTTACCACTTCGGTGAAACCCGCGAGCACGGATATGGTGCTGACAAACCAAGAAACATAATCGGGGCGAACCGGGATTCGAACCCACATCATAGGTTTCTGGCGTGCCAAGGGACGCAACTCTGCACAGCGAATCGCGGCGCCTTAGACGACTGGGCCAAGCGTGCCCCCTATTAAAGAGTGATCATTGTTATCACAGATATATGTATCATGTTCAATAGACTCACATAAACCACTTGACGACCTTAATCATACATTTTCATGTATGTATTGTTGATATTTTACAGATACATTTGTTGGGAACTTTACGGTGGAATTCCGTACAGATGGAAGTGTCACCTACAGTGGCTTTGTTGCCAACTACGTTGTTAGTGACGGTATGTACAGAGACTCTACCTGGTATAAAGAGTTCATGGCTTCACTCAACGTTCTTACTCCACTATGTCGTATAAATAGTTAACTCATGTGTAACTTCGTGTATCTACACTTCGTCCTTTTGTTCATCTATCAGGATTTAAAGCCATTTGACATTTGACATCAACGAATTTGATGCTATCCTGTCCCGCGAGCCTCACCTATTTTTAAATTTGAATTTACCAACACATGAAGGATGTTGAACATTAATGACATATTCTGATTTATTCTGTTAAAAAGTAGTTCAATTATACTGAATGTACATGTGATATATGGGATGGAAATATTCTTCTGTAACAATAAGATCGTTGATATTTTGCATGGATCATCCCTGTCATGGCATCTGTCAACTTTGCTCACTGAATTAGTTATGATCCGTAATTAAACATACCACGTATGTGTTTTGGAATGTTCACGTTTTGCCCCTGCGGTAAACATTGAGCTCCGCAGGCCCCAGTTGATCCCGTTGAAATCAGTGCTCTCCCCACCCCGATAATATCCTGCTTCCAAAACCTCAGTAGATCCCGTTGAAATCAGTGCTCTCTCCAACCCGATAATGTCCTGCCTCCCACGCCCCAGTAGATCTCGTTGAAATCAGTGCTGTACCCAATCCGATAATGTCCTGCTCCCCACACCCAAGTATATCCCGTTGAAAACAGTGCTTACCCCACTCCGATATTGTCCTGCTTCCCATACCCCAGTAGATCTTGTTGAAATCAGTGCTCTCCCGATCCCGATAATGTCCTGCCTCCCACATCCCAGTAGATCTCGTTGAAACCAGTTCTCCCCCCATCCCGTTGATGTCCTGCCTCCCACATCCAAGTAGATCTTGTTGAAATCAGTGCTCTCCCCACCCCGATAGTGTCCTGCCTCCCACACCCCAGTAGATCTTGTTGAAATTAGTGCTCTCCCCACCCCGATAATGTCCTGCTTGCCACAACCCAGGAGATCTCTTTGAAATCAGTGCTCTCCCCACCCCGATAATGTCCTTGTTCCCACACCTAAGTATATCCCGTTGAAATCAGTGCTCTCCTCACCCCCATAATGTCCTGCTTGCCAAACCCAGTAGATGTCGTTGAAATCAGTGCTCTCCCCACCCCAAATAATGTGTTCAAATGTCCTCAAGTCGTCCCCTTTGGATGGTAGTGTTTGCCATGTCTGTAGATTTTTTGGTATATAGGAAAATGATTGGACCTCTCGTCGTTGGCAATGTTGGGCTAAAAGTAAATCTGAAGACGTTTTTGGGGGGAAATATAAGCATGAGTCTCACTTTTAGTCGATAATTTCTTGAGTTGCTACTGGACAAACGATGTAATAAAAATATTCTCTTTGAGTTTCTCTCTATTTCTGTATTCAGCGTGTACTTGTTCATGAATTAGACTTATTATTATTTAGCCTTCTTAGTATATAAACATATCTGAAATAATGTTACGATTCGTCTCCAAAATTGGACAAGGTCCTAATTTGTGACGCCTGTATTAAATAACGTGTGCAGTGAAGTATATGTTGAGTAGTACTTTAGATATATTTATTACAGATATAAAACGTCAACGCCAGATAACAACTAGTCACGACTATCTAACTCTTTTCATTTCAATTGTAGCGAGTGACGTGCAAAACACAACTTCAAACCCCATTTGGCTGGCGCCAAACAACGGTGAGTGATGTACTTCAATATTAACCCTGCTCATCGTTCAACCTTCAACAGTAGTTTTATATCATTTCATCCGAAGGGTCATGCCAGCTAACGCTGTGTAACGTCGTCAACTGTATTAAGCTGTTTTCCAGGGAACATATAATTGTATCCAAAGTAGCATATTTTGATGCTTTAACTATGTCATCAATGCAATTCCAATGGAATGGTTACATTTTAATTCCTTATGAAATTGGATATGAAATGAGTTGCTCAGTGGATCGCTCCCTCAATCTGATTTCACATATTAGGTTTCTTTGCGTTTGAATTGATCTTTTAGGACGTGATATTCAGTTTACCTAGGATATATACAGTGCTCTCCCCACCCCGATAATGTCCTGCTCCCCACACCCCAGTAGGTCTCGTTGAAATCAGTGCTCCCCCACCCCGATAATGTCCTGCTTCCCATACCCAGTAGATCTCGTTGAAATCAGTGCTCCCCCCACCCCGATAATGTCCTGCCTCCCACACCCCAGTAGATCTAATTGAAATCAGTGCCCCCCCCCACCCCGATAATGTCCTTCCCACACCCCAGTAGATCTCATTGAAATCAGTGCTCCCCCCACCCCGATAATGTCCTTCCCACGCCCCAGTAGATCTCGTTGAAATCAGTGCTCTCCTAACCCCAATAATGTCCTGCTTGCCAAACCCAGTAGATCTTGTTGAAATCAGTGCTCTCCCCACCCCAAATAATGTGCTCAGATGTCCTCAAGTCGTCCCCTTCGGATCGTAGTGTTTTTACCATGTCTGTAGATTTTTTGGAATATAGGAAAATGATTGGACCTCTCGTCGTTGGCAATGTTGGGCTAAAAGTAAATCTGAAGACGTTTTTGGGGGGAAATATAAGCATGAGTCTCACTTTTAGTCGATAATTTCTTGAGTTGCTACTAGACAAACGATGTAATAAAAATATTCTCTTTGAGTGTCTCTCTATTTCTGTATTCAGCGTGTACTTGTTCATGAATTAGACTTATTATCATTTAGCCTTCTTAGTATATAAATATATCTGAAATAATGTTACGATTCGTCTCCAAAATTGCACAAGGTCCTAATTTGTGACGCCTGTATTATATAACATGTGCAGTGAAGTATATGTTGAGTAGTACTTTAGATATATTTATTACAGATATAAAAACGTCAACGCCAGATAACAACTAGTCACGACAGTCTAACTCTTTTTTATTTCAATTGTAGCGAGTGACGTGCAAAACACAACTTCAAACCCCATTTGGCTGGCGTCAAACAACGGTGAGTGATGTACTTCAATATTAACCCTGCTCATCGTTTTATATCATTTCATCCGAAGGGTCATGCCAGCTAACGTCGTCAACTGTATTAAGCTGTTTTCCAGGGAACATATAATTGTATCCAAAGTAGCATATTTTGATGCTTTAACTATGTCATCAATGCAATTCCAATGGAATGGTTACATTTTAATTCCTTATGAAATTGGATATGATTGGAGTTGCTTAGTGGATCGCTCCCTCAATCTGATTTCACATATTAGGTTTCTTTGCGTTTAAATTGATCTTTTAGGACGTAATATTCAGTTTACCTAGGATATATACAGTGCTCTCCCCACCCCGATAATGTCCTGCTCCCCACACCCCAGTAGATCTCGTTGAAATCAGTGCTCCCCCACCCCGATAATGTCCTGCTTCCCATACCCAGTAGATCTCCTTGAAATCAGTGCTCCCCCCACCCCGATAATGTCCTGCCTCCCACACCCCAGTAGATCTCATTGAAATCAGTCCTCCCCCCACCCCGATAATGTCCTTCCCACACCCCAGCAGATCTCTTTGAAATCAGTGCTCTCCCCACCCCGATAATGTCCTGCTTCCCATGCCCCAGTAGATCTCGTTGAAATCAGTGCTCTCCTAACCCCAATAATGTCCTGCTTGCCAAACCCAGTAGATCTTGTTGAAATCAGTGCTCTCCCCACCCCAAATAATGTGCTCAGATGTCCTCAAGTCGTCCCCTTCGGATCGTAGTGTTTTTACCATGTCTGTAGATTTTTTGGAATTTAGGAAAATGATTGGACCTCTCGATGTGGGCAATGTTGGGCTAAAAGTAAATCTGAAGACGTTTTTGGGGGGAAATATAAGCATGAGTCTCACTTTTAGTCGATAATTTCTTGAGTTGCTACTAGACAAACGATGTAATAAAAATATTCTCTTTGAGTGTCTCTCTATTTCTGTATTCAGCGTGTACTTGTTCATGAATTAGACTTATTATCATTTAGCCTTCTTAGTATATAAATATATCTGAAATAATGTTACGATTCGTCTCCAAAATTGGACAAGGTCCTAATTTGTGACGCCTGTATTATATAACATGTGCAGTGAAGTATATGTTGAGTAGTACTTTAGATATATTTATTACAGATATAAAAACGTCAACGCCAGATAACAACTAGTCACGACAGTCTAACTCTTTTTTATTTCAATTGTAGCGAGTGACGTGCAAAACACAACTTCAAACCCCATTTGGCTGGCGTCAAACAACGGTGAGTGATGTACTTCAATATTAACCCTGCTCATCGTTTTATATCATTTCATCCGAAGGGTCATGCCAGCTAACGTCGTCAACTGTATTAAGCTGTTTTCCAGGGAACATATAATTGTATCCAAAGTAGCATATTTTGATGCTTTAACTATGTCATCAATGCAATTCCAATGGAATGGTTACATTTTAATTCCTTATGAAATTGGATATGATTGGAGTTGCTCAGTGGATCGCTCCCTCAATCTGATTTCACATATTAGGTTTCTTTGCGTTTAAATTGATCTTTTAGGACGTAATATTCAGTTTACCTAGGATATATACAGTGCTCTCCCCACCCCGATAATGTCCTGCTCCCCACACCCCAGTAGATCTCGTTGAAATCAGTGCTCCCCCACCCCGATAATGTCCTGCTTCCCATACCCAGTAGATCTCCTTGAAATCAGTGCTCCCCCCACCCCGATAATGTCCTGCCTCCCACACCCCAGTAGATCTCATTGAAATCAGTGCTCCCCCCACCCCGATAATGTCCTTCCCACACCCCAGCAGATCTCTTTGAAATCAGTGCTCTCCCCACCCCGATAATGTCCTGCTTCCCATGCTCAACCGGTAGATCTCGTTGAAATCAGTGCTCTCCTAACCCCAATAATGTCCTGCTTGCCAAACCCAGTAGATCTTGTTGAAATCAGTGCTCTCCCCACCCCAAATAATGTGCTCAGATGTCCTCAAGTCGTCCCCTTCGGATCGTAGTGTTTTTACCATGTCTGTAGATTTTTTGGAATTTAGGAAAATGATTGGACCTCTCGATGTGGGCAATGTTGGGCTAAAAGTAAATCTGAAGACGTTTTTTGGGGGAAATATAAGCATGAGTCTCACTTTTAGTCGATAATTTCTTGAGTTACTACTGGACAAACGATGTAATAAAAATATTCTCTTTGAGTGTCTCTCTATTTCTGTATTCAGCATGTACTTGTTCATGAATTAAACTTATTATTATTTAGCCTTCTTAGTATATAAACATATCTGAAATAATGTTACGATTCGTCTCCAAAATTGCACAAGGTCCTAATTTGTGACGCCTGTATTATATAACATGTGCAGTGAAGTATATGTTGAGTAGTACTTTTGATATATTTATTACAGATATAAAACGTCAACGCCAGATAACAACTAGTCACGACTATCTAACTCTTTTCATTTCAATTGTAGCGAATGACGTGCAAAACACAACTTCAAACCCCATTTGGCTGGCGTCAAACAACGGTGAGTGATGTACTTCAATATTAACCCTGCTCATCGTTCAACCTTCAACAGTAGTTTTATATCATTTCATCCGAAGGGTCATGCCAGCTAATTCTGTGCAACGTCGTCAACTGTATTAAGCTGTTTTCCAGGGAACATATAATTGTATCTAAAGTAGCATATTTTGATGCTTTAACTGTGTCATCAATGCAATTCCAATGGAATGGTTACATTTTAATTCCTTATGAAATTGGATATGAAAGGAGTTGCTCAGTGGATCGCTCCCTCAATCTGATTTCACATATTAGGTTTCTGCTGTGCGTTTGAATTGATCTTTTAGGACGAAATATTCAGTTTACCTAGGACATATACAGTGCTCTTCCCACCCTGATAATGTCCTGCTTCCCACACCCCAGTAGATCTCGTTGACATCAGTGCTCCCCTCACCCTGATAATGTCCTGCTTCCCATACCCAGTAGATCTCGTTGAAATCAGTGCTCCCCTCACCCCGATAATGTCCTTCCCACACCCCAGTAGATCTCTTTGAAATCAGTGCTCCCCCCATCCCGATAATGTCCTTCCCACACCCCAGTAGATCTCTTTGAAATCAGTGCTCTCCCCACCCCGATAATGTCCTGCCTCCCACACCCCAGTAGATCTCGTTGACATCAGCGCTTTCCCCACCCCGATAACGTCCTGCTTCCCACACCCCAGTAGATCTCTTTGAAATCAGTGCTCTCCCCACCCCGATAATGTATTGCTTCCCACGCCCCAGTAGATCTCGTTGAAATCAGTGCTCTCCCCACCCCCAACAATGTGCTCAAATGTCCTCAAGTCGTCCCCTTCGGTTCGTTGTGTTTTTACCATGTCTGTAGATTTTTTGGAATATAGGAAAATGATTGGACCTCTCGATGTGGGCAATGTTGGGCTAAAAGTAAATCTGAAGACGTTTTTTGGGGGAAATATAAGCATGAGTCTCACTTTTAGTCGATAATTTCTTGAGTTGCTACTAGACAAACGATGTAATAAAAATATTCTCTTTGAGTTTCTCTCTATTTCTGTATTCAGCGTGTACTTGTTCATGAATTAGACTTATTATTATTTAGCCTTCTTAGTATATAAACATATCTGAAATAATGTTACGATTCGTCTCCAAAATTGCACAAGGTCCTAATTTGTGACACCAGTATTATATAACATGTGCAGTGAAGTATATGTTGAGTAGTACTTTAGATATATTTATTACAGATATAAAACGTCAACGCCAGGTAACAACTAGTCACGACAGTCTAACTCTTTTCATTTCAGTTGTAGCGAGTGACGTGCAAAACACAACTTCAAACCCCATTTGGCTGGCGTCAAACAACGGTGAGTGATGTACTTCAATATTAACCCTGCTCATCGTTCAACCTTCAACAGTAGTTTTATATCATTTCATCCGAAGGGTCATGCCAGCTAACGCTGTGTAACGTCGTCAACTGTATTAAGCTGTTTTCCAGGGAACATATAATTGTATCCAAAGTAGCATATTTTGATGCTTTAACTATGTCATCAATGCAATTCCAATGGAATGGTTACATTTTAATTCCTTATGAAATTGGATATGAAAGGAGTTGTTCAGTGGATCGCTCCCTCAATCTGATTTCACATATTAGGTTTCTGCTATGCGTTTGAATTGATCTTTTAAGACGTAATATTCAGTTTACCTAGGATATATACAGTGTGGACGCAAAAGGGTTGAAATCAGTCTCGTATGTGGCATAACAATGGCCCAATACCTGGTACAGCAATATATTTATTTCATTTGTCTGTAGTAATTATGACCATTTTCCTCTCGACTCGGACAGAAATATAGTACCTTTTCAAAATGAAGAAGAGCTTGTGAGATATTTAAGTTTAAAAACTATGAATATTGCAGTGTTCACATGACAAAGTTACGATGTATGAAAAATAGATAAAGGTTCTCTCTAAAACTGCTATTATGCTTAATCACAAAACGGCTTCCTATCCAGGTGCCTGTGGCACAACGCTGACATCTTCCACAGGGCGCATCTACTACCCAACTAACGCCAATTACACCAACAACGTCCGTTGCCAGGTTACTATCAGACCTGGGGCTGGACAGACATTCAACGTCACCTTCACAGACTTCGACCTCGAGTCTCACCCTTCCTGCAACCACGACTCACTAGAGTTCCAGATGTACGGGGTCACCTCTACGAAGAACTGCGGTCGTAACAGAGCAGGCCTAACACTTAGCTGTACGTACTTCGTTTCTGAGTCCGGAAAAGTTTTAAAAGACCATTATTGTCAAACGTGCCTAAAATGTGATGTTGATGATTAAATATATCAGTCCTTGAATGTGAAAGTTGCCTAGTTAACTTCTACAGTAAGCATGTCTCAAACTGTTGCAGTCCCCTACACCAGCGGTGACATCGTGGTGAACTTCAGTAGTGATAGCAGCGTCACAGGAAGAGGATTTGATCTCAACTATCAAGTGACCTAGGGTGAGGCGATTGGGTGCAGATGTACATGTATATATAGTGACGGAAAAACGTAACCGTGTTTCATATAAAGTTTGATAAAAACAGATTTATTTTAAAATTAAATAATACATCTTTCAATACATATTCATAAAGACATCTCCTCGACTTTAAAATCGTGATGAACAATTTTCATTTGTCAATGTACGGCGCACAATTTGGATGTTTGAGTGATGTTGTGAGTATGATATTCATTCACGTGGTGTTTGAAAGTGAACAGCACACAATGATTTTTTAGCTATCAGGTGTTCATTTACAATCTTTTGTTTAAGTAACGCCTACGCAATGCCACGACTTGTTAAAAAGAAATCTTCGCGTCTGTGTATGATGCAAACAGAAATGTCGCAAAACGAAGTTGCAATACTGCAATGTTCATCAAAACATAATATCACCTCTTTGAAGACGTTATCTACAGCAGGGCAACACTCATGACTTGCCACGGACCTGCGGTCCACGTGTGACATTACAGCAAGCGTATTCGGTTGGTACATCTACAGAATAGATATCAAACTGCCATAAACTGACACATTAACAGCTCGGACAATTACTGGGTTGAGATCAATTAGTTACATAACCATAACCACATCCGGCAACAACGTCCAGCGATACGCCATATTTCCACGTCACCGCCAGGAATACTTAGCTCAGTGTAGGTATCATCTGAGGTTCAGGGGACGAGACTGGAACAGTATACTGTTGAGAGACAGGTCCAGGTTTCATGTTGTACCCTTTGTACCAAAGCAGGGACGTAACGCCAGGACGCAGCAGGATCATTACTGCCCACATGTTGCACGTCTTGAAACAGAAATTTTGAGGCTGTTAGTAGTGTTAAGACCGAATGTTTGCGAGGATTAATAAGATTAATAAGATTTCTGAATTCAGTTACAACAGTAACCGTACATGTATTTGTGACATTAAGTCATTTCATTCAAATTTGTTTGGTATGATTATGTCTTATAATTATTTTAGGATGGAAGGTACAGTTACCAAATATAATATGATGAAATATCAATTCATTATGACCATCTAACCCTCCTTACATTTAAGATAACTATTTTAAGAATATAGTACTTAAAGACATTGCAACAAACCGAATAATCAGGGGGGAGACTTTATACTGAGGGGGCGCGAAATATATCCGCCCGGGGGAGATTTTATTACCGGTATAGTGGTCACACCCGATATTGACATTGTTAATAGAGTTGTTACACCACCAATTTGTTCGGGCCTGTCACTTTGTCTCCCGTCACTAGGTATGGATTTGTTATAATAAAACATTGATCATAAGAATGACCAAATAATACGTTTATTATTTTCAATAGCATAACATTTACACAACTTTATGTGAAGCACAGTTACTTTTTTTCGTTAAAAACGTCACTATTTGGAAAAGATTCCTACAGTCATAGACCGAGGTTAATGCGCGCAACGACTAACACTTTTTCTATTACATCGTCAAGCGGAACATTTATTGTAGTAGTTTTTACCTGCTCCTTAAATATGAGTAAGGTGCAGTTAGACATACCTTGAGTATCAGCAGTGACCCTAAATTTATACATCCTTTCTATAATATTTAAACATTTACGTTTTAGTGTTGCATTTCCTCACTATATATCAATGAATCAACCCATTTTCAGGACAAGCATGCCTTTCCTGGCCGATGGCTGTACCTGCTGAAGCCCTGTCTTACTTGACCATTGATGAGACGAGTCAGCCATCCAACGTAGACACATGCACCATTAACACCTGTCTGGTGGCATATTACACATGGAAATAATTAATATTTAATCAGAAATCCATATAGCGATAGTGCCTGAAGCTTAGCTTTGTCACACTTATTGTTTTATCCATGCATGTTTACTGTTGTTTTTCTTCTTTTTGATGGTTAATGTTTTGTCTTTGATATATTGTAGCACAAGTGTTCTTCAAGAATTATAGCTTTCTATTAGCTTGACTATCTTTTGTGTTCTTGTTTTCACTTTGTTTTAATATGTATACTGTTAGGATATTTGTAGTATATTTTTTGTGTTTGTTTTACTATCTCTGAAACATTATTTCACATTAAGGATTCCCATGCATATCCCTTTGTTACCCAACTTACATTATGCATTATGCACTGTGTGATAATTAGGCAGTGATTATGATATATTGTTTAGTTTGAATTTCTATTTCACGCTAATTTTATCGAGTTATCAGCTGTTCCATAGCACAGAACATAGAAATAGAGATTACTGTACGGGTATGTATATCGAATGACGTCAACATTCTTCAGCTATGGCGTCATTTCTATTGTGACGTCATTACCACCTTACGTCACAATGATATCCAATGATTCCGGATGACGTAAACAATACACCGGTGTGTGAAGTGATATTTGCCCAATTAACTCGGTTACCTATTACCCTAATAAATAGTATAGTTATAGGCGCAACCACAAGCGCACACAATGACAAAGAGGAAGAGACATGCAAAATGCTTAAATATCCTGAGAGATAATGGTAACGCTAACATTCCCCTCCACATTCAATTGGACATTTTTTCACTTTCGTTTAGTCTCAAATCAATACAATGTTTTCGCAAATGACTAGCTGTAAACCCTCGAGATCTTGGCATCCTATACATTTTAGGATTCTTATATTGTGCTTTTGAAGTGCTGTACTGTACGTCTATTTCCTTGTTGTGAGCAACATCTTAGTTTATTCTATTGTTAGTTAATACTAAACGTTTTGTCATGCACGCTTTAGAAATAAAATTGCAAGAATTAAATGCAATTATATTTATTTGTTATCAATAGATGTTACATTTGTCCATAATATTTATGGAATACAACATGGTGCACGTCACGTTTCCACCAACGGAAGCTCAAGATCTTCGCAAAGATATGGTTCATGTTATGAGAAATATTATCAAAAGACATACGCTCATAATGTTAAGTCTGTTGACGTTTCAATTTCAATTTCATTCACAACGCCAATGCCTGTGATTTTCACATTTGTATCACTGTCGAAAGAACATCACACGAATAAATTGCAGAAACTACACACATGGATCACTATAGATTAAGCACCGGGTTCACGAGTGTGCATGATGTGTAAGCACCAAAATTGTGGCACAAGAAGAGCAAGAAACACGATGTTGTTCAAATATGATTTGATCATTTGTCATCTCTTTTAGAAAAACTCTTTGGTCCCAATGAAATCCATGAAACCTTTTTCCCATTCAGCTTTGGGAAATTCAGAGACTTCGATTTGGAAAAAAAACAAGATTCTGGAAGCCATAATGATAAGAAGGTGTTCGGGTTTCAGTTGGTCTTCGGCAACTGCAATGCTTGTCTTAAGAGGCGACTATGATCATTGGGATCAGGTGGTCAGACGCGCTGACTTCGTAGATGCATGTCATCGTATCCCAATTGCTTAGATCGATGCACATGATGCTAATCACCTGACTGTCTGTTCCAGACTCGATTATTTACAGACCGCCGGTATATAGTTGTAGCTGTGCTGTGGTGTTAAACAAGAAACAAGCAAACAAAACAAATTAAGTTTGCCAACAAGGGCATGGATTTTATCATTTTAGGCAATATTTTCAGAAACGAACATCTCAACATTATTTTCAAAATAAAGAAGCACGAATTTTATCAAGACCATTGCAAGTAAATTATTTAAGCACAAATTCGGTGGCACTTCCAGAAAATACGATTGCCAAACTCCTGCCTTGATAATCTCTGGATAAATGATAATGTTTCCCTTCCACACTTGTGACTAATGTCACGATGCTTAACTAACGATTGCGCAAATTCTTGGGAAATTCTGTCTTAATACATGTAGACATGTACAGGTTCAATTTTCATAAACCTAAAATACTGCCATTGACTTTTATCTAATTCATGTTATAAATGTTGTTTAGTTAATGTTAGACTTTCTTTATTTTCATTGAATATATTTAACGTCTGATTCACACAGGGAATATACATAATCCCTAAATAATCCCTAAATTGTTCAGGTATTATACATATTCGCTGATTTAACACCAAATTTATGCCACTCAAGTCTGACATGTGTCAACAAAAACTAAATTGTTCTTGTTTGTTAAGTCATTTAACATCAAGTTTGTAAGACATATTCCCTGAATTTACTTTTGAGGCTCTCATATGGTCAAACTTGATCAAACAATCGAGAAAACAAATGTATTTGACATGATAACAAATACCTTTCACTTAAGTTAACAATTAGTTTTAACTGTAATCAAAATTGTTTGTTAAGTAGCATTTGATATGGCATTGTTTTGATTACAGTGAAGACTACGGTAATTGGTTAGTTAAGTGAAAGGTATAATTTGTTATCATGTCAAATATATTTGTCTTCTCATAAACAATTTGTGTTTTTTATCAAGTTTGACCATATAAGAGCCTCAAAAGTAATTTCAGGGAATATGCCTTAAAACATTGATGTTAAATCAGGGAATATGTATAATACCTGAAACATTTAGGGATTATATATATTCCCTGAGTGAAAGGGGACATTCAATATTTTCCCTGAAAATTTCAGGGATCATACATATTCCCTAATTATACATATTCCCTGTAACATATATAGAGGTGACACAGATTATTTCACCCTGAACATACTTAGGCGTCACCTTAACTTGAAACAGGGTAGAGACACACCACGTCTATCCAGACAATCGAGACTGAATGAGGACTCATCTGAAAACAGCAGAACATAAACCATCGGCGATTCCCTCAGTTACATTGTGCTCAACACCAGTGGCGTCTGGCTAGAATGTGTCGACGATGGTACAACACGTAGTCATGGACCATGACGACTAGCTGCATGAAGAGAATGTCTAATCGTCAGGTCAGTAACCTGAACTCTGGTGACCTGCTGCGAGTGAATTGCAAGTTGCATGGCTGTTTAGACTCGATTTCTTAACGCCTGATTTCGGATTAGTCGATCCTGAACTTGTGTTGTTGACGTTGGGGGCCCTGTCCGGGGCTGATCATTAACATTTTGTGTCACACTGAGACACATTAAACATACTGACTACCTCTCACTGAAGTCTACCAGTCCGAAGCATGCCAATAGCCTTGGACGTTCATCACGAGAGGACGACGACACATTTCCAATCTGCTCATAAATGAAACATTGAAACAAAACGTGTCACTGAGAGTAATGCATATCAACAATACTAACGGCTAATATCGATATGACGACGTCTTGCCTAAATCAACAATGGTCCCGTGCCCTCGTGCACAGAGGTTCACGTGCATTGTGTCGGGTATGTTGATGCATTTTGGTTCCGAAACTGTTCAATCTGTAACCGATCATACGATTTATATGCATCATACCCGACTTGTTAATGTGCACATGTAAAATATAAGTATAATCCAAAATACATCAATGTACAATGTCAGTGTGCAGCACAGCGATAATAGATTTCTAACACTTGATCATATCTATAACTAACCATAACACGTCAAACTACTTGTAGAAGGGGTCGCTACACTTCATGAAATTAAATTAATTGAATATTGTGTTAAACACCTAACTGGCGCCATCAGTGTCTTCAGAGAATATAACGATTTATGTTCTATTATTGATCTTAAACGTTTGTACAAGCATTTGTTCGATAGCGTCAATCTTAGCTACATGTACAAACGTAGCTGGAAATATTTAGTATTGTGACTCATTATGGTCGCAATAATGAAGATAATAAGATCACAAGATCTTAACTGTTGCGTATCAGTCTTACCACCAAGTGTCAAGATTACCTCACGGAACTCCCAAGCTAGGAAAGGAGGACCAAGGAGGAAACTGAAATCTTTTGTCCAGAGATCTTTCAGCTTCAAGGCAGTTCTCCGGAGTTCATCCCGCTAGAGTGAGTAAGTGAGTGAGTTGGGTTTAACGCCGCTTTTAACAGTATTCCAGTTATATCACGGTGTGTCAGATTAATGTGGAAGGAAAGCACGAAGTGATGCAGGTCTCAGACGTTTACCACTTTGGTGAAACCCACGAGCACGGGTATGGTGCTGACAAACCTAGAAACATAATCGGGGCGAACCGGGATTCGAACCCACAATCAAAGGTTTCTGGTGTGCCCAAGGGACGCTATAAATCAAACTTGCACCATCCATGGACTTCTTCTTTTTTAAATGATTAAAACACTCTTTTTCGGAAAGCACTGTGACATTTCCAACTCGTGGATGCTACACATGGTTGCTCCTATTTGTCTCATTACTATTATTTGCCATCACAATATTCTGCATCTGAAAGGTACATCTAGTTCACAAGCTGTCATAATTTAATCTCCATTAATCTTGTTCTTGACAACATGAAGTAAAAGGAGTAATGCACATATTATGCGCTGTATTCTAAAAGATTGATAAAAAGCCCAAGAAATGAACGCATAGTTGGAAACAATACATACTATAGCGTTAAGCTGAATTGTGCCACTTAGATAACAGTTGAGATTAGTGCCTAAGGTTTAACAAACGTCAGAGGTGACGCAGAGAGTATGTGTTTGTCGTTCACGATTTGTATTTAATGAACACTGTCCCGGATTCTGTGAGTCACACAATTAAGAAAATACAACAAGGACTGATTGGCTCGAAGTCAGTATATTGTGTCTAAATAGGTAACCCGACACGCTAGAATCTATCTATCTACATAGAATCAGTACCTGCATACATACGGTAGATGACAGTCCACCAAACCTTCATGTCGAATGTGCAACATACACGTAGTTGCGTACTTTAGAATTAATCGGTATCCACGATGTATGATCTACAATACCGACCCCGTGCTTGCGTTGAAGCAAGCTTTTTGCCGTGACTCCGCGGCCGTCGTTCGTGTACGATCGCCAATTCGGCACAGTGAGTAAGTATGGCTTAACATCGCTTTTAGCATATGCCACGGCGGGGGACACTATAAATGAGCTTCACACATTGTACCCATGTGGGAAATCGAACCAGGGTCTTCGGCGTTACAAACGATCGCTTTAACCACATGGCTACCCCACCGAACCTACTAGACACAGGGCATTGCACAACTGAACATAAATGCGAACCTTGTAATTTCAAAGGGAGCGGGTCAAAACGGCCTCATGTCATAACGGCCTCAAAAGGTAAAGTCAAAACGGCAACAGAAAAAGTAAAAAAACGCCACAACCTTTAGTCATAACGGCGACAGCAAAAAAGTCATAACACAATATACACACAGCCATTGTCATAGTGTGAGTACACAATCCTCAATGTTTTATATGTATTAAGTTGACACTGAATTTTACTATTCACGAAATGGATAAGTTTGAAATAAAAAAGGTTTCATCATTAGGACAAATTATTGTTCATGTTTCCACAATAGATTGTTACTGCAAGCATGGGTTACTGAAGACCTATACTATCCCGGATCTTCACAGGTCCTAGTATTAATAACAACTTTATTATTACCTGGACATTTGACTTTGTTTACATTGAGATCGAAAACACGCGAAGGCTTACAGTGAAAATGTAACAGGACACTAATGTTTGACAAAAAGCGACGTTTTCTAGATTATAGTTATCCTTGAAGTCCGAACCCATAAAATCCCCCAGTTTGTTTTGTTTGTGCTTTCTGAGTGCGAGATAATTTCTTCACTACAACTGCTACTCTAACGCCGCACGTTTTGTTATTGATGTTGTTAATCCCTTTGGGACACGTGTGCGTTCACCAGTGCTGCACCTGCCTTGTTTGGGCGGGAAACACTTGTGATCATATTTGCGTCATGTTTGGCTTTATGTTTGATGTGCAGCATTTGTGTTGTGATGTGACGTGATGTCCTCATGTGTCGCGTCGGATTATCAATAGTAGAAACATAATCGGGACGAACCGGGATTCGAACCCAAAATCATAGGTTTCTGGTCCTTTGGACATTCCTTTGGAGCACAATTTCCTTTTTGCAAACAACGCGACGACTACCAGATGGAATTAATCCGAGCCCATGAAACCCGTGGGTAGGTGAAGCATTCACTTTGCTGACAATGTTATGTTTCTCCGTTTATATGCCTTTAATGTTATAATGTTTATAATTTAAACACGGCAATTAGATCTCTCGATACTGATCATTTTGTTTTGTGTGGAGATTGGAATAAAATTCAAAATTATTCAAATGATGCATCCAATTACAAAAATGTAAATAACCCAAAAACTATACATAGAACTTAAGGACGAATTGATCTAATAGATGTATGGGTGAACATAACCCCCTCAGTAAAAGATATATACGGCGCTGTGACTACTTCTTAATTTCCCATAATGTGTTGCCTTTCGTTATGAAAAGAGAACTTTGTTTCAGATCGGACCACTCACCAATGACATTGACTTTTAAACTCACAGAGCTCAAAAGGGGCAAGGGTTTTTGGGAAGATCAATTAAAAGACGAAACGTTTCTTAAATTCGTTAAGACTGCCATTGAAGAAACAAAGCAGCAGTATAAAAATGATAATATAATAGAAACCGAATTTTATATAGACTACAGCTTTTCTAGGAAACACTGCTTATTACGATAAGAGGTAAGACAATACATTATTTACTCTACAAAAAGGAAAAGCAACATATACAGGAAAGAAAAACTCAAGAAAAGTTCTTCTGACTAAATATTTTGGTGAATTCCCAGAGCAAAAGAGGAAATTCTACCAGTGATTAAAATAGTTAATATAGATTTAGAAGAAATCATAAAGCATACAACAATAGGTTTAATGGTACGGGCAAAAACACAATGGATGGAGTAAGTTTTAAGAAACTATCGAAATAAAGCTATAAACAGAATAGAACTGGAACATGGCAGAATGATTAAATGATGATATGCCAAAGGAAGCAAAAATCTATTATTCCAAACTGAACTTAAAAAAAGGATATTTCAAAAATAGACCTTATGTCGCTACTAAAATAATAAGATATCCCTAAAGTAACTTATGAAATAGCACAAGGTTAGAAGGTAAGCTGACCTACAAATGAGGTACAAGAAGCTGTTAAACAAATAATAATGACAGGAGTCCTGGACCAGATGGATATATGGCGGAATTTATTTCTTACTGGAATGACCTTGGGAAATATCTAATAAAATCCTTAAATGACGCTAACAATAATGAATTTTTCAATACCACAAAGAAAGGAACTAATAACGTGTATCCCAAACGGAAATAAACCAAAACAACATTTGAAAAACTGGCGACCAGTAAGCTTACTATCAGTATTTTATGAAGTCTCATCATTGGCAATATCACAAAGTGTAATATCTGTCTTAAACATCCTGAATAACGAGGACCAAAAAGGATTTATAGCTGGAAAATGCATTGGTGAAATAATCTACTGGACTACACGGGTACCTATCAGATACCAGGTTTATTATTACTTGTAGATTTTGAAACGACCTTTGATAAAGTTGATTGGAAATTTATAGACGAAACACTCAGCATTTTTGGCTTTGGAATTTCAATAAGAAGATGGATAAAAAACCTTTTACAACGAAATTCAAACACGTGTACCAACTGATGGCTTTGGATGTCCAGTTTTCAAAATAGCTAGGGGTTGCAGACAAGGTGAGCCAAACTCGACAGAAAAATGAGAAGTCAAATTATATGTGAAAGTATGAAATGTCCCCAAATGCTAGAATTAATACATGCGCAATATCAATATCAATATCAATACCAAGGTGGTGTCCAATATTTGACTAAACTACAAGGGTTCCAGTGTCAATTTGTACATCATATATTACCAAGAAACTGTCTTCTTAATAAAATGGGATACGTAGACAGTACAAGTTGTAGCTGTTGTTCTAACGAAACAGAAGATGTTATACATATATGCCCTGTCCTGTATCTTTTTATATATACTGTATATTTGCAAAATGATGAATATGTTGATGGATTAATGTTGTACCTTTAATGGCGGGCTGAGTGTCATAAGTTAGGTTCAGTTAAGGGAAAGGAAACAAAGTGAGCTCTGTCTGGCGAGACATGGAAACACAACACAAAGCCCAGTAACAATATCAAAGCAAAATATTCCTTTTGATTATTTATCCAAAAATAACAATCCTTTAAACCTTATCATTATTTGTCAAAACGAATCATTTTCAACTTTAGAACTAATAACTATTCACCAACATTCCAATTTATACAGGATCTCACTGAATGTTTTAAGTTAACAAAGTATACTTCAGTTATTTATTGTAATAGATATTACTTTCATAAGCTTTGGTCAATCTGTCATGCTTTATTTCTTTGAATATATTATTATGCAAAACCGTTTAAATGCTTAAGAAAATAAAACATAAAAAATATTCGTGTCACTCTTCTCTCATTCATATATCCGTGATCTTATAGGATGTCAATTAGCTAGTTAACACATATTCTCACCAAGGGATATTCAAATATAGACAGTGTGTCTGTGATATGTATCCGATTCAAGGTTGAGAGAGATGTTTGAAATAACTCCACGTTATGATATCTCTCTGCGTGTGTTATGCTACATAGTTCGCTCCATCACCTCAATCACTACCTGACAGTTTATTGCTTCTATTATTGTGTACTTGCTACAACCAGACAACCGCGAGGTGAATGCCCATCTGTCTTTCATGTGTCTGACACTAGATAATGGATAGATCAACGATTTGTGAGTGTGGAGTGGGAAGAAACCTAACATGTGCAAACCAAGTGGGCGTTGTCTTATGCCTCAGGCGCTAAAAGCCAACGTTTTGAAACAAAAATGTCAGATTTTATAGCAACAGAACACCCACTTAACTACGTCAAATAATCAACGGAGATTGTACATCATTGTTTTCTTGCTAAAACCCATTTGTCATTTTGACTTGATAAATTATATATATTATAAAACATGATGAGGCAAATAAAAACTTGCTTGTGTCCATTTCAACGGGAAATATGTCTGTAGAAAATGCCTAACGGAAAGAATTGACGATTGTGTGCTTTATATGATATTGTCAAACATGCAGAATTTCGAATCTGATCATTGCCTTTCTATACGCCGAGGACCATTTTCAGTGAACCAAAGCATGAAGCAAAGAATCGTTAAGCCAATATAAGCCATGTGGTTGTTCAAATGAGTCGGTGTACAAACAACATGATTTACTACCAGGGTTATTTCAAAGAAATGTGCACATAAAACAGGAATATCAGATTTTTGAATAGGCTACAAATCATGTACTAGGAATAGGCATGGCTAAAATGCTAAAACAACGTTATCGTTTAACGTGTACAATTAGATCGACATATATTTACTAGTTATAGGAAAACGTGAAACTGCCACACACATTAGCACATGATAATGACATTAAATCCATATTTCAAAATCATATAGATGTTCCCCCGCAATAATATCTTGGCACACCATGTGGATCAAATATACGTCTGCCTTCGAGCCTTGCAAAGGACACAGTGATGTGGTGTTATCTTTCGCGTTTTAATTTTATAAATATTCTTAAGTTCAATATTCGTAAGTTCAATATTCCTAGATTCAACATTCCTAAATTCAATAAAGATGCATACATTTGGAAACAGTTTGAAAACAATTTGTCTGATCATGAACTGATGGGCGCCTTCTCTTGAGTAGAAGGACAGGATATGCTGTATATTGATTTTGGGCAGATATGTGAGTATGAATACGATGGATGGCTGAAAGGTTCTTAGCCTAACTCGAAAGGTATATGGTACACTCTTACCATTTTGCATATATTTAGAACAATACTTCCAAGGCTTACAGGCTGCATTTGAATCAATTACAAAACCAGGAAGACAAGATATTCTCTGTTGATGAAAAGGGACAAAATTGGCTACGGCACTGTCATCAATGATTTCCAACTGAAGGACTCTAGTAGTCTTTCGTGTGGACATGGTGTCAACAGTTGGGGATGATAGTCCTTCCTTTGCCATTGTTAAGGTGTGGACAGCGGTATTCAATAGGGGAAAAGAGCCTCGACGATGATACAAGACCACGAAGACCTTAAATTGCCACCACGAAAGAAAATGTTAATAAAAAATGTGCTATGATTATGGATGATCGACGACCCACGACACGTTACACAGGCGATATAGTAAACATTTCTCATGAGAGATTTAAGAGCTTTCTGAACTGTAAACGACCAACCAACACAACTTAAGACCTGAGTGAATAAACAATCAATTTATATAAAGAATTAACATAGTTCAAGATAGCGAGTTAGTGAGTTGGGTTTAACGCCGCTTTTAACAGTATTCCAGTTATATCACGGTGTGTCAGCTTAATGTGGGAGGAAAGCCCGAAGTGATGCAGGTCTCAGACGTTTACATCTTCGGTGAAACCCACGACACGGGTATGGTGCTGACAAACCTGAAAACATAATCGGGGCGAACCGGGATTCGAACCCCTAATCAAAGGTTTCTGGTGTGGGACGTAACTCTGCACAGCAAATCGCAGCGCCTTAGACGACCAGGTCACCCGTGCCCCCTCACGATTCGCGACTGTCTGTCGTCCGTATTATTATTACTGGTCCCGGATTATGTCCGATGTGCGTTATCATTTTGACCCTTGGGAGGTTTAATATACTTAAATACAGTTTGTAATATTCCCTATTTTCAATCCTCAATATGTGGCATGTAACGTGATAACATATTTGTAAAACATTTCCCCCTTGTTAATAGTATCCCTTTGTTCTTTTACCATTTTGTCCCGACATTTCCATAAGCAAAATAGAATCCAAGATATTTACATTATAAGAAACAATTTCTGTACGTTCGAAGTGCTCGTCGGGCTTACTGCTTACTACAATGGCATTCTTGATCATACCATCTTCTTGTAAAGCATCTCTGAGTATACCTAAACTTCTACTTAAATATATAGGCAGCATGTACCATAGGGCACTAAAATATACTGACCCTTGAAGATTCCGGGATAGAATAGGTCTTCAGCAACCCATGCTTGCCGTAAAAGGTGACTAACGGGATCGGGTGGTCAGGCTCGCTGACTTGGTTCGTGCATGTCATCGATCCCAATTGCGTGGATCGATGCTCATATCAATCAGTGGATTGTCTGGCCCAGACTCGATTTTTTGAAATCTGTTTTTCAAACTTGACTGTTATCAAAGACGAAGGCTTGAAACTCAATAAAAATGTCATTGCTAATTTTGAATATTGACCTAACACTAATTTATTGCACCCGAACACAACATTTGTTGATTTTTCGCCAATATACAGCATCTTGAAACCAAACTGGGAGAAATTGCATGGAGAAAAAGCTGTAAGCATGCTGCACGTGCAAATACGGCTACTTAACCTTTATACCGACTTTAATATGATGAAAGGATATTTCCTGCATTTCGGCAATGGATCTAAAATATTTTCTAAAATATGTATACTATTGCTATTTATTTTTCATATAATGTCGAAGACTGCTGAGGTATATAAACACACGAGTATGATTTATCAGCATTCACATAGGAAAATGATATATCGAACATTAAAACAATACCTAAATGCATGTATTCATTCTAACAGTACTCGTTTCGTCAGTATTGTTAGTATGCACGCGGTCAACCCACATGTCAGTGTGCTGTGGCCACCTGTTTGTGGTGGCTGGCGTTTATCGCAGGGGACATGTTAATTATAACAAAGGAGTTTAACGTTTTTGAAATAGTCACTCTTGTTAACAGCTTGAAGTTTCTGTAGGGCGGCTCTTTGTCGAGGTATCCCTTGTTTGTTGAGGTGCCTTGGCATGTGTTTGTGACGGTTGTCACCTGTGGGGCAGTAAACTCTCACCGAGGGGTGGTCTCACGCCATTGATATTTTGGAGGTATCACTACACTGAAGAGATCATTTGTTCCGTCGTGGTGTGAAATGGTCAGAGGTCGACATATCATGTATTTGAATGGACATTTAGTTGTCATGTTTACATGTAAGACATGTAAGTGTATGTTTTGTAATGATTATTCCTATGTATGGGTGACCTGTGTTTTTTTAAAGACACGGAAGATGACAGATGACAAGTGTGCATGCAATAGTTCAATGTAAATAAATATAATATATATTCCGTGATGAAAGTTAACTGTAATGACTCATACCTGTGTCATAAAGTATACAGTTATGACAAAGTAATGATCGTGTACAACGTTGATCTTGATTGATGATTGGCGAAAAGTTTTCAATCACAATCCTACATGATTATCCTCGAGACGTTATAGCCTCATCATATACCTCGTAAATCTTTATGTTAATAATCTTCTGGGGCGTCATTGCAAAATCACGCAACTCGCATGTGACTATTAAACAACATAGGATTGCATGAACACAGCATAGCTTGTTCACTTGTTCACATTGAAAAACACTTTACTGTGGCCGTTGACCTATTTTACAAAGTAAAAGTTACAAAGTCAATGAGTGAGTATGGTATTACGCCGCTTTAAGCAATATTCCAGCAATATCAAGGCGAGCGACACCAGAAATTGGCTTCACACATTGCATCCTTTTTGGCAGTCGAATACGTGTAATGCTAAACAAATCTTTAGATTGAAAACATGCCTTTCTGCTCAATCCATATATCTTCTCATATCACCATGGATATATTGTTATGCCCCCATTTCTCTACTGACAAAGTAGGTAATGAAGAAGGCTGCAGTTGGGTTAAGTTGGGGAGTCTTCACATTCTCCGAAAAGGTCTGGGTGGTTTTTCAAGGAGAGGCTATCTGAACGATCGCTTCATCGAGTTTATATGCAGTGTGTTGAGAATATCAGCAACCCTGCAGAGTCCTTCGCTTGGATGAAGTCGGCGGGCTTGAAAAGTTAAACAGAAGGCTGAGGACCTGTCACTTCCCTCTCGAAACCGTCAATGTGCATCAAAATCTCAATATGAAATGTAGATTATGCAATGCATTTAATGAGACTGTCCAACACATTCTCGGTGGATGCCTAGCTTAATCGACATGATGGCGTGGATAGATCTTTCCGTCTCCGCCATGCTTGTGATTTCGAAGAAGTTGAGGTGAAATTTGGTTTAACGTCGCGTCCAAGATTATTGTACTTATATAGCGACGTGCATGTGCGTGTGTGTGTGTTTGTGTGGCTGCTTGTACTAGTCAGGACTGATGCCGATTTATAGTGCCAGCCCACTGAGATACCATGCCGCAGTTTAACATGAATACCCCACTCAGGCACAGCATACTGACTCCGAGCCGACCAGTCCTTAATGCCGAGCGCCAGACCGGGTAACAACATGTACCATCTTTTAACGTCTTTTGGTATGACGCGGCTGGGGATCGAACCCCGGACCTTCCGCTCTCCGGGTGGACGGTCTACCACTAGACCACGGAGGCGGTCTTGATTTCGAAGAATATGTTGGCGTATATAATATAAGGCGTCATGGAAAATGATTCATACAAAATTCTTCGGAATAGGTCCGTATACAGCCTCAAACCAATCAATGCCAACAAACCGGATCTTATCCTTTTTCATGAATCCAATGACATCATTTATATCATTGAATTTTCTGTCCCTTTTTGACACTAATGTGATTGACAAGAATCAGGAAAAACATGGGAAATATGCAGACCTCGTTTTTGAAATGTCACGCTTGCATCCCAAGGACCAAATTGTCCGACTCCCCATTGTTCTCGGTGCCTTAGGTTTGTTACCTCCCAATATGTTGACTGACACTGGGAGAGTGCCCGGGTTTGCTGCCATGAATACAGCCCTTCTGACAATCTGGGTAATGCACAAGGCTGCAGTGTTGGGGAGTCTTCACATTCTCCAAAAAGTCCTCGATGGGTTCGACTATGTGTTGAAATTGATGGGAGCAGACAAGTGATATGGGTGATGGTCGATGTGTTGAGGAGATATTGATGGGAGCAGACAACTGATATGGTGATGATCGATGTGTTGATGAGATAGTCATGGGAACAGACACGTAATATTGGTGATTATCTATGTGTTGAGGAGATGGCCATGGGAGCAGACAAGTAATGTGGGTGATGGGTTGAGGAGATAGTAATGGGGGCAGACAAGTGATGTGGGTGATGGGTTGAGGAGATAGTAATGGGGACAGACAAGTGATGTGGGCGATGGGTTGAGGAGATAGTAATGGGAGCAGACAAGTGATGTGGATGATGGGTTGAGGAGATAGTAATGGGAGTAGACAAGTAATGTGGGTGATGGGTTGAGGAGATTGTCATTGGAATAGCCAAGGTGTGGTGGTTAATGTGGTGATACTATCGTTCTATAAATGGCGATGTTTCAGTCTTTAAGAGGGTGGTAGGACTCGATGAGAATGTCATTCCTGTGTAAATTAAAATCAAAGTCCCCTGAACATGATAGCATGTATGTTGATGTCAAATAGATGCGTCTGTTTTAACGGCTGTCTAGGTTTTTTACAAATGACAAACAATTACAAACATATAGTTTTTGTAATGTTTGATAGGGGATCCATATATGCCAGTTTAGTATGGAGCCACTGTGACACGTTGTCATCTTGTTAATATGTAAGACGAAGCAATCATGCACTTGTCAAAAAGTGTTCCGCACAGATGACTGCCTTGCCGACCGCGTCAGTATAAAAGATAAAGGAGAAGGATACTGTCGTCGAAATTGTTTGCTCTTGATCCATTGGACTGTCGGCGATGTCAGCTGTATCTACACAAGTACTCCTGGTGAGTTCTTATTACTCCACGTAAAGATGTATTTTACAAATGGTTTTTTTCCACAAACGAATTTATTAAAAATTTAATTATGAATTGAGATACTTTATAAGGAAAGTTAATTTGATGAGTTTGGTTGTATATTCTATTACTAGTCTATACTAAGATTGCCTGATGTCACAGAATGTATCTGCATAAGAAGGTATTTCCACGTTATTGATAAGTTATTGGAAATATTAAATGAATCATCTGTATCATTTGTGTAATCATTTGATTAAAATTAGTTGCATATGCATATATACTCGTACATCACTTTGTTTGTGCATGTCCTATATAAAATATAGGCACTGTCAGGCAAACAACACCATGAAAACGCAAAGTGCAATTTCAGAAACAATTTTCAGTGAACTGACGGAAAACAAAGAAATTGGATTGCGGCAGTGAGACCTTAAGGCATGTAACACTGCAATCATGGTGTCATTCACGTTGTCACACCTGGACATAGGCTTCCCGTCACTTGTTACATATCAAGAGTTAAAATCCACTATGCGTTGTCAAAGTGATTCAGTAAAATATCGTGTTGATTTAATACCACATTTATTGGGGACACAGTCTACGTGAACCTAATTATCGTTCATCTTTCCTCGACATTGAGACGTAAAAGACCAACATTACTATTACTAGCCTAAGCATCAATAAGAGTTAATGTTTTTTATGTTACAAGCCGCAAGTGATCAACTATGTTGTCATATCAGGACAACTTTGATCAATACATGTAATTAGATGAATTCGCCCAATGTGCTGATTGCAAACAGGACCAATACTTGTCAGACATGTCTAATTATGGTGTTCTTTAAATACATTTATCATCTTTAAAGACACACATTTATTAGAAATAATAAACAGTGTACATTGAAAAGGGACAGATATTCAAATATATTTACTTCAGGGTCATAGTGTATCTCATGATATCATGCCTTTTGTGCCATCACGTGTGTGCTGATAGTACTACTCGTATATTGTACATGTTCTGTCAGGAACAACAGCATGGTTCAAGTGCCATGTGTTTGTTTGTAGAGCGCCGTGCTGCTGCTGCTGGTGTGGCCCGACGTCAGTCAGGGATGGGGAAGTAATTCTCCCTCAAAGGGGCGTCTTTTGCAGCTGCAACGTTTACGGGCATACAGATCATATTATGCATCAGACGGCGATGGTGACGATGATGACGATGACGACTACCCTTCATACCGTTCATACCCTTCATACAGAAGAAACTCCTGGAGAAATAACCTGGTGTCCATAAGGAGGACAATTGACAGACATGACATTGACGTTGACGACTACCTAGAAGACTATCGCAAGTACAGGCAGCGTGCGTTTTCACGATTACGTCAAATTCGGGATGACTACTACAGAAACCGCAAGAATGGCTCCGGTCGCAGCGATGCTGATGACCACGGCAACCAATCGTTGGGGCAGCGTCGGGCCGCATGGGGAGGTAGACAAGCCAACAATAGAGGAATGAGTCGACTCAATGCCAGGCTCCGAGAGTACTTACAAACCAATGGTGCATCGCCTGCATACAACTAACAGTAGCTCAGTGTGTTCCCACAAGTGATGATTATAAAATAGGATCAATCAGTCACGCTAGCAGTCATCAAACCAACACTTACAACATAGCAGAAAACCTTATGCACACATGTAGTTATCAACAGGTTTGATTAAATGTGATACTCAACCGTTACATTGCGTGTTTATTTGATGTGATACGTACACTTATATTAAACTTGAGCAACTAGCGAGTCTTGGTGTTCGCCCTTTGTTGATGATCTCACCCTATGAGTATGTTCGATACATGTACCGTGTCACCTGAAACCCAACATGAATGACTTAATTTGTGCAGTAAAATGTTAGTATATAGTCAATAGTTGAATGATCACAACACCATTTCGTTCACAGCATCCTTGATGATCTTTTCAAAGATTCAAAGATGCAGGCGATGAACCAGACATGTTCTTGGGTGTGATAGATTGCAAGACCGTCAACTATATGATGAATTACAATAGACAACATTAACAAATCAAAAGGTTCCATAATCGTTATTCGTTTCATCCTTAATATGCCAAATACGTGTATGCCTTTTTGAAAACGTTTGAAGTCATTTGTAACCGGTCTCATTCATCAGAGGTCGAGCTATAAACGTTAATACAACATTTGTCATATCCGACTTAGACACTTGAAATAGATCGATGTTAAAGAAAGAAGATGGTTAGGAACGAGAGTTTAAAAGATGGCAAAGTTTAAAAGAAACATAATTTCACCAAGCTTAGTAGAAGCCGCCATGTAAACTCGTCCAACTTACCAAATCCTGCCAAGGAAAGCGTGAGATTGGTTCCTCCCGTTCTTAAAATAACATCCTCATTGTGCAATATAACACCATTTCTCTTTACACTTAAAGTGTAGCGTCCTTTGAACCCTCTGATTGTCGCTTGTCCCGTGGATAGAGAGCGCGCTTGGTCTACCGTCCTCCAGTCTCGTTTGAACAGCTTCTGCCACCTCTGCCCAGCAGCGTTCGGCTGATGAATTGAACAGTAAACATGACCAGATGAAGCAAAATCTGTTGCATTACTCGGGCATTTAAAAATAAAAAGATGCTTGCCATCGACGGCGAAAGCTTATTCTTATTTCCTTGTGCTGTTCATCGAGTGCTATTCATACAAACATATTTGTGTATAGTCATTCCTCAACAAAAGTTGCAACTCTTAAATGATGAACCAACAAGCTGACATGTACTAACAACTCCACTAAATAACAGAAGGGGGAGACAGTGCCCGGGTACGTCTACCTTTCACGCAGGACGGTGCACCTGGTCTGTCTAGGCACGTAGTTTATTGCGTGATCATTGGAAAGTTTCATCATCCCTTTGGAGCCCCGGTAAGAATACGTCCTCAGCATTATTACTTGCAAGAGGTGACTTAACTAGATTGGGTCGTTTCGCTCGTTGACTAGTTGACAGCGCATCATCGGACCCCGACAACGCAGAACATTGTTTCTGATATGTTTCTGATATGTCTGGATAAGGTTCGATCATTGAAAGTCTGCCTTCATATACCTGCAATGTTGCTGGCAGAGGCTCATTCGCCCACATACTGATCAAAATGTGGAAAGTCATTTACTCCATATCACCATAATCAGTTAATGATTTATATGATCAGATTTACTTTGGAGTTGAATTTACAAAAGTTTATATCATTAGCGTCAGTTCCAAGTATTGCAAACATGAGATTCAGAGATTGTTAATCATGTGTCATATCAATCATCCAAGAAAAGGAAACTGCCGTCTCATTGAAGGTCAGGTAAGAAGCTTACAGTTACACTTTGCCCCGAGGCAATAGCAGCCACAGGTTTGGAGTGTTTGCCATCCCAAAATCCCCAAAACATGATGCCATGTATCTGAGGCGTGCTGAAATACAGTCGGAGAACGTCCTCATACAGGTCTGCCTTGCGGTCTTCCAGTGGCTCGCTGATATCCAGCTCCGTTATCCAAATAGGCAGTCCTGTTGATATTATCTGATCAAGTCGGTACTGGAACATCACACGTCTGCACGTCAGGTATGTCTCGCTTGTATTTAAGATTATTGACAGTGATGATACAAAGCAACCGTAACCTTTTCATGTCAGATTTCCTAATGGCCATCAATGTCATGAAGCAAGCAGGACATATTTCTCTTTTTAGCAAAAGTACGAAATATTCTTATCGAGGTTAGACCTATTATACATTATTAAGAAATATACAACATTTTGTGTGGTCTTCTGCCGTGGTCGTTGCACATTGACCGGGTGCCACCTGGACCGTTACCAATACATGAAAACATAACCGTGTAAGATGTTACCAACGTCTCATTGAGATTATTGTCTCTTCACCTTGAGAACAGATATGTCTATGGGCGGGAAGAGATGACTCTGTATGCCGAGTCCGTAGAGAGGGACATTGGGTGTATTCTTGAACATCATCGCCTGATCGTAGAAGGCCTGAAAAGAAAACATATTAACTGTCAACTAACAACTCAAAATACGAATTGTGAAGACGGTGTGTTTTTACAAACAAACTGGGTGGTCATGAATACCTGTGTGGAATGGCTGTCCTTCACCACACCGAAGTCATTGAGAAAGAGTTTGACATCGGGATCAAGCTTGTGTATCTCTCTGAACATCCACATGGTGGCGTTAGCATCTCCAGTTCCAATTTCGTAGAAGTGGCCGTGCACATTCTCGTTGTTAACGTCCCAGTGCTCAACCCTGTACAAATCAATGACGCGATCTTAGTGCTAAGACTTACAAACGTCCTCTATTGCAGCATATGGCGTGGCGTATGTATGGCTAGTGATATAAAGCATTTAACAATTTCCTGAACTATCAAGTCTAGTCGTCAAGTCAAGTCTTCACTGCAGTATTTTACGCCTCCGGCGCAGACAACATGTTATATATTACTATTTGGTATTTACATATTAACACAGAGAGCGTTCTAAGACACTACAAATCTCGTCATGTTGGTCTATGTCTTGCATCTCCCTGGTTCAATTGCCAGCCTCATCTGAGTCTACACTGAGCAGCTCTCAGTATTTGCAAAGACGAATACATTTTTTTCTGGTTCGAAGAAGAATTTAACCATACTTTAATATCGTAATCTTGTTTGTACATCACCAGTCCAGGTTTGTCTCCAGCAATCCGGTCATATCCTACTCCAAGCCGAGCCAAATCCCACATAATTTAACAACTTCTTCACATATGTTGCCAATGTAAGTCCAAATGATACTCGTTGAAATGACTTGCTTTTTGTGTACCTGGTAGATGGCACATGTAATAATCTCAACCTGTATTTTAAACTATATTTTATGTAATGAACATAAAATAGAACTCTTCCCAATTCACCATATAAAGCTGCTTTCTGTTTAACCTGACATACAGCATATTTTTCTATTTCTGCTTTATGTGCTAATATTTTTTCTGGTCTTATCCCATGAAACTTACATCCATATACTGAACTATGAAATCTATGAATAAGCAATAACAGCTACCTTTGGATTTTGATAAACATTTCTGGACTAAAGACTGCTGTACAAAATGTATTATCACATGAAATGTATCCCTTTCTGTAGCCTGCTTGTTCTTCATCAAAATACATTTTCTATTTCACACTAGTGGACAAGTACGTTGTATATTTTTTTAAGATTTTGACAAATACAGATAATGAACGGACGTTTCACCTTTTTTCTCATGAGAGAAAACAATAGCCTCTGTCCATGCTGAATGGAAAACACTAACTGACATTATTTTATTAAACACTGTGTAAAGAAAAGGCAATAAACATTTGATATTACGAGGACTTTTGGCACACAAGGTTATTTTCATAAATCTAATCACACGAACAAATGATTTTAAGATTTAAGTTGATCAGAGATAATTGTAACCCGTGACCTTCCTGGAAATATTATCAAGTAATAAACATTTTTCCTTTAGTTACATGACTCTGACAACAACAGCAGTTTATTGAATTGCACGACCATTGGAACAGTACGTTGAAATAGGGGTCTCACAACACATATATTCTGATATTAGTATGCTGTGTCATAATTATAGTAATCCAGTAATAGTTTACATATTTATTATATAAGTGAAAAGAGTTCGTTTCTGTATGGTAATCTTGTCCATCAGTATATATTTGATCGAAAATCAAGGGCGCAACCGGGCAAACTCCTAAATGTGATCCCGTATGTACAACCTGTAGTCTTTCTCTTTTTCCGATTGTTTTTTTGCAATTCTGGTTCTGACATCGGAGTTGCTGTTGGTAAGGTGAGGCGTGGTTTGATCAAACCAAACATTTTCCAATCCTTGTCCCCAATAATTCTGACAAACATGTATTTTGCTGTCATTGAACATAGACTTAGTTTACAAATATTGCATTTTGGAACTGTAATATGATGCTCTGCTCTACGTATTCTTTGTAGGTTCGAGATATAATTACTCTATTACATCAGTGTAATCGATGACTAACTTCCATCACATATATCAATGTCATCCAATTCAACTTTATCCAGACGTCTTGAGACGGTCCATAAAACATTCTCATCGTCATCCACAGACTGTTCAACCTTTTCAAGGTAGATACTTCGAGTGCTTCTGGAACTGTTGGTTGCATGAAGTGTTCTATTGATGAAATAGTGTTGTCAAATATATTGCACGTCGCGTTTAGATTCGCGCTTAAAGAAGTTGTAAACCTCTGACAACATACCTCAGCTTCGTCAGAGTCACACAACTGTCCACATCAGTATACGATGATTGTGATGGATAACACCGTGTGGAAAAGTATAGTTGACGGACTATATTAGGGTAACGTAACAATCTGAAAGGCCAGTCATGTTACGGGACCTGTATTTGATTCGAGCAGGCAATAACCGCACTATTAACAGTCTATCTTTGAAGTCCATTTTCTCTGCAATATGTACCACAAGGTTTCAGCAAGATCCGTTTTCAAACATCTGTTTACAGCGTGCACCCCTCGCATATCTACCTGACCATTCACGTTACCCAGAGTAACTAACTAATCACATATAGCCTCACTTTCCCTTTGTCCGAGGTATGACACCCTGTATCCGCCTCTCCATCTGCTTCCACAGCGTCTGTCCAGTCATCCCCTGTTGCCATTTTGGTATGTTTTTGTCTATTCCCCAAAACACGTTATGAGCTCGGATTTTGACCCTGAAACAAAGATAGATATTGAAGTCTCGACACTGTAAGATGTAACACTGTTAAACAGAGATGTGTGTTTTGTGCAGTGAAGGTGATGCCTTTCAAACCTTACATATATTTCTTAGTTTAAGTTTAGATTATGTCCTTGAATTTAAACTCCAATACCCATTTCTCATTTGAGTAGATACTAAAACATTATTTGATAGGCACTCTAAACAAATGACACCAAATTGAATAAGTAACACAAACCTAACTTACCTCGAAATAACGCAAATTGATATTGTTTCAGAAATACATATACCACATAAAAGCTTTGTGTGGACACATTGGTTTAATAACACAATCGATGGCCATGGTGTCGCTGATTCACCCGGGTTATTGTCTTTGGTTGTCAGCAGCAGCATCAAACCTCACCTTCATGTCATATAGCCAAACTCACTAACTTGATATCTGATTACCCGTCTTGAACTGTGAAGTGAACGAACTCACCCACTAATACATTTAGTCTACTAAATATAGTATATGACCTCTTGTGTGTGATATATGTTAACAAAATCTATCTTACATAAGAATGACCACTAGATTCAAATATCAGCGTCTTAAGGTACACCCCAAATTGTAATGTCTGTCATACGAACGCATGCAAAGACAATACTAGGTTGTCGTGGAAAGTACACGTTCATAAATATTTATACTCTAGAATCACCAATGGAACAGAACTAACCCGTGTTTTAGCATGGCGTCGATGGCGTTGAGGGCTGTGTCATAGTCAACATGTCCCTGTAATAATATACACATTGAAACGAATAAGTCCAATAACATGATTGTCGCTATGTGTAGTTGCGGAATGGACCACCAAGACACCTAGTATTATATGTGCTTGACACCCGAGCAATGCATGTTTGCAAATATACTTTACATTTAAGCAACATTCCACTTCATTAAAGTAAGGACAAAATGGTTAAGGATACACATATGAGGGTTCGTTGAAAAGCATTACAGATATATGAATCAACTATGAGTGTTTCGTACCTCAGACCATTCCATTTGCTTCCACTTTAGCTTGTTCTCTATGACACCCCATTCAAAATTATCATAGAAAAAATCTTGGTAAGCTTTGTACTGACTGTCCACTAACATGTCGGCATGGACAGCTGACCCAAAACCGAATTCGTGTTTCTCTTGGTTGACCTGTAAAATCATAACGGAAACAGTTATTATGACAGTGTACTCTGTTTCATCTCCAAATATGTTTCAAGGCTTGTTAGCACCATATCCGTGCTCGTAACTATTTTCACAGAGTAAGCATCAGAAGATCTTTACTATAATTGTCTGTACACTTTGATGGGCGAGATAACGAGAAGACATTATAAACTGATGATCAAAAGAAGGTTGACATGTATATATACCTATATATTGACTGTAAAATGAAAACAAAGACCCAAAAGATGTTGATTCAATTGATTATGTGTATTCAATTCAGTTGTTGTCAGTCATGTAAAATATCAAAACGCATACATACAACTGAACACCAATGGAGGTCAGTGTATATGTCTGGGGATACCCAAAGTCAGTTCTCAAGAGGTTCGTGACATAGACTGTGGCCCATAAGTGGGTGGAAACATCACCAGACACTAAGGTGGTATTGGGCGACGTCATGACACCGCGTATGACCTCCCCCGGCAAAGATGAACGCTTCAATGCGCCGTCTCATGGGTGACCTCAAACGTCTGAAGACGAGTGTCGGAATATGTTGCCAAACACCCTGCGTGGTGTGTTTCAGGTCCTGAAAGTTGTTTGGATGGTTGGGTCGTCTTCTCAGCTCCTCAGCTCTCTACCCAGATGATCCCACAAGTGTTCGACGGGAGACTTGTCGGGAGGACATGAGGGTCAAGGCAGTACGGGCGTTGTTTAGAAAGTCCTGCGTGAACTTGGCGGTGTGTGGTCGGGCGTTATCCTGTTGCAGCAGGATCACCCTGCTGCACCGCTACTCGTTGCTTTACGATTGCCAGTGGACAACAAAGTGTGGTGTCTTCTGGTCGTCATAGATTCGGTCAAACACCATGAGACCACGACCTCCATGGGGATGGACATCTTGTATACACCCCGAAACCATTCTTTCACCCCTACGGCGATAAACATGGACCCTCCCGTCTGCATGGAATAGGTTGAACCTGATCTCATCGGTGAACAAGACACGTTGCTATTCGCGCCGCTGCCAAAGTCGTACATGTCGAGCCGACCGTAGTCTGTCTTGGCGATGTTGTAGACCCAACACCATCCCACTGAATGGCCTGTATGCCCTAATGCCAACAGCACGCTGACAAGTGTTGTGTTCTCACTGTGTAGCGGCGGACACGGTGACCCAATGCCTTCCTGCCAATTCCGTGACTGTCAGGAACCGGTGGCGAAGATGCAAGGTTCGCAGATAGCTATCTTCTAAGGGGTGGTTACACGTGGCCTACCACCCCGACCCCTGTCAGTGGTGTCGCCAGTCCTGTTGCACCGTGTGATCAGTTTGCTGATGATCTGACGTTAGCAACCGAGTTTTCTGGGTATCTGAACTTCTGGAGTCCCCATCATGGTCATACCAATGACCGCCTCTCTCTCTCTCTCTGTTTTAGGGCATATAGTTTGTCGACAGACAGTCGGACAGAGGATAGTAATCGACAGCGCATCATCATCGTCAGTGATTAAGATGGGCCTGGACTGTACGTCGTTGACGGCGACGTGACTGACAGAGGATAAAAGCCGGTTCTGTCTATTCAGAGCTGATGAACGACAGCGTATTTACACCGGCATGCTATAAGGAGGTCGTGCCGTATGGTGAAGGGGGTGTTATGGTGTGCATCTATGTTTTGTGTTTTTCAAAATTAGGGTGATTAGTAAGTATGGTAAAGTTTGTTTTCGCCGTCAGTATATTATTTGCCCAAGTTTAGATTGTGTTCGTTTGCAGTATTTGATAAAACGCTTATAATATGATATGTTTCAGTTTCATATCTGTTGTCTATAGCAGTTATTGTATTTATTGAAAATGTATTTCAGCATAGACCTTTGTTGAACTTCACGCAGTCTTTTCGTTTATTTTTCTTTTACACGATTGGCCGAAGGTCCTCCTGAATCTCTGTATGCTATGATTATACAGAATTTTTTTTATGGTATGAAGAACGCTCCATTTCCTATTTACTAACTCTCTACACAGGAATATATCAAACTGTTACCTCAATGGTCAGGTCTTTTAAGGCACGAAGTGATCCCAACGCTCTGAAAAGGAAAGCCGTTGTGAGAGGAAGCTGGGAATGGGAACTGTTTACTAGTATTTCCGAATGTTGCCTTAACCTGTCAAGGAAAACACCAATCACACGTAAGGAAGTGAAAGAAAGGGTGAATACTTTCAACGATGCATTCAGCGCCATAACAATTTCATCATGACGATGTTGAAGTATTAGACGAGGTTAGAAGATTGCGTTAGCTCTCATGATATGAATACAGTGAGTCCGATCCTCTAATTAATCATTGCTGTCCTGCTCGGACCTGATATTGAGGTCAGCCTTCCTGTATTTCTCAATGGCGACGTCGGCCTCTGCTCTCCAGTTGTTGGGGATGGTAGGAATCTCGTGCAGCGTGGACGTGTCCAGCAGGTAGTTCACATCTGTATCGGTTATCTGGACGTACAGCTGAACAGCCGTTACATCTAAGGACAAAAGTCAACAAAAATACTGAGACCTACCACTTATTCATAACAGTACACATAACACATTTTTCCATTTACTCATTTCACTGTATTTTCTATGACGACACACATACATGTGTACGCCGTTATCTATAATTATAAGTATAAATAAGTAATTATAAGTATATATTTACATGCAATTACATTTAAAGGAAACGTTAACGCGCCTGCTGGTGTGGAGAAATCCCCGCCGATGACCTGCCACATCAGAGGTTCCATGAAGCGCACTTCACTCACCAAGGCATGTTTCACCGACCCTGCAGAGACGGAGACAACATTTAAGCATATAAGTATATAACCTTCAGTGTATATGCTACAACACAGAGTTACCTTCATGGTCCCTTAATATTCAACATAAGTATATAACCTTCAGTGTATATGCTACAACACAGAGTCACCTTCATGTTCCCTTAATATTGAACATAAGTATATATATAACCTTCAGTGTATATGCTACAACACAGAGTTACCTTCATGTTCCCTTAATATTCAACATAAGTATATAACCTTCAGTGTATATGCTACAACACAGAGTTACCTTCATGTTCCCTTAATATTCAACATAAGTATATAACCTTCAGTGTATATGCTACAACACAGAGTTACCTTCATGTTCCCTTAATATTCAACATAAGTATATAACCTTCAGTGTATATGCTACAACACAGAGTTACCTTCATGTTCCCTTAATATTCAACATAAGTATATAACCTTCAGTGTATATGCCACAACACAGAGTTACCTTCATGTTCCCTTAATATTCAACATAAGTATATAACCTTCAGTGTATATGCTACAACACAGAGTTACCTTCATGTTCCCTTAATATTCAACATAAGTATATAACCTTCAGTGTATATGCTACATCACAGAGTTACCTTCGTGTTCCCTTAATATTTAACATAAATATATAACCTTCAGTTTATATGCTACAACACAGAGTTACCTCCATGTTCCCTTAATATTCAACATAAGTATATAATTTTCAATGTATATGCTACAGCACAGAGTTACCTGCATGTTCCCTTAATATTCAACATAAGTATATAACTTTCGGTGTACATGTATATGCTAAAACACAAGAGTTACCTACATGTTCCCTTAATATATAACATAAGTATATAACCTTCAGACCTTCCGATCAAATGCATCATATTCCAGTGTTCACGACATTCTTAGAACATTAATAGGAACATACCTGATGTTGAGTACACAGCCGTCATGACTTGGACCTTGGTGAAGAGACTGCCATGGTGTGTGTTAAGAAGCTTGATCTCGGCTTTGAAGTAGTAGTTCTTGCTGCCAGACAGTGTCACGTTGTACGCCATACCTCCCCATTTCCTCACTCTGGGAATGTTTGTTCATTTAGTCAAATTAGTTATCAAAACCTTTTGAATGGTTTTTGTAGGCATGTTACTTATATTTCATTAATCTTCATGTTGAGATACAGCTGTGAGTGATTAACAAAAAAATACTAATGTCACTGTGCATTGCACATTATGGTGAGGAAAGATCAAAGTCTGGGAGTTAAATCAGTGTTCTGGTGTTTATACAATTCAGCACAATATAGACACATACAATTACATGATCATCAATAATTCTCATAATATATATCCCGTTATGTACAGGTATTTCTTGGTCCCATGCCAAGTATGGAGAGTGTGGTATGGACAGTTGTTGACAAATATGACAAGACTAAATTACCTTCCAGATATATTAAATGCTAGGGCATCAGAGGGGAGCTTCACGTGCAGATTTCAATTTTCTTACCGTTACTAAACAAATTTCCAAGACGACGATAGTTACATAGTTTACAGTGAAACTGGACTAAGCATAAGTTGAATAATGGCAGTAGAACCGATAATGTCACATAGCCATAAAAGCAAAATTAGCTTACCAAGAGGTGCAAAATAAAGAGGTTTAATGTGTTATAGTGTGAGTGACAAATTCCTGGGTCAAAATGATCACATCAAGGGCATGCAAACCATTAGTCAGGAAACACCTACGATTCCGTAAAAAGTGCAACATGCCAAGATTAACAGAAGTGTAAGCAATGTAGCGCCCAGCACCATCACAAGGCTATAGGATCGGTTCCAACAGCATGGGTCAACACGTGATCGGCAAAGGCCGGGACGACCAAGAGTAACCACCCCTGTCCAAGATCGTGATATCCGACGGCGCCACCAACGTGAAAGGGCGACCACAGCCACCTCAACGGCATCCCAAATACGTACCGATAACTGAGATGACAACGATCACCAAGTGTTCTCTCCTCAACATTTTTGCTCAATGCCGTGTACGGTTCCTCGTATAAATGTATTTCCCTACCTCACACAAAGTTGGCTTTGCGTTTCTTATGATGTCTAAACACTAGAGCTGGATAACCAATCAAGATTTTCCGTCCGCAAAACTTATAGTACACTATAGTAATTATGTATTAAACATATTTTCCAATTTTGAGTGAGTGAGCAAAATAGTACTTAGTGTCGTCCCATCAGCAATATGTGCACACCTTTGCTGCATGTAATCAGACAAGATCATCACAATAAACTGTAAGAACTGACATTCGAAACTAACAACTGTATCTATCGTACAGGTGAGTGAGCTGGGTTAAAGCCAATTTGAAAAGTATTCCAGTTAAATCACGTCGTGTCAGCTTGATGTGGAAGGAGACGTTTACCACTTTGGTGAAACACATGAACACTCGATCGTATAAGGTCATATCTTCAGGTACCCTTGAACTAAGTGCTTACTAATAAAAGATATTTTAAACAATGTAAATACGTAACAAATCAATGAAAAGTTCACACACGTGCGGAATAGTGAGCACAGGATACACTGACACGGATCTTCTCCCATCAGAGCAAACGAATGTGTATGATGACAATGTCCAATGCGACGTCAACCGTATCACAACTACATCTTGATGACATACATCATCCTGATTGTGCTTCCCATAAAGAGTTGGATTGCCTGGATGATGACCTGTCTACTTCACACTGCCGACACCATCGTTCACCTTCTGTACAGTTTCTGCTTGTAGTTGGAGACTGCCAACTCACACACTAAGAGTTGATGAAATATTATTTTGTTGATTGCCTGTAAACAGGGCAGACTATCAGAACATATCATATAACTACCCTTTTCAGATTATTCAATATATTAGACAGTTAATGGTATCGCCTTTGCTTCTGCTGTTAAAGTGGAACCTCCATTAGTAAACCTTACAGATATAGTCAGTTGTAACAGCTGCAGCCGATACCTTCTCGACGTCCTATGGTCCATCTGCGTACATGTAATTTGTACATACCAGTTGAACTGACATAATGGTCTTTTTTACTTACCTGTTGATGTTATAATGTATTTGTATCAAACTTTTTCAAGTTCACAAATACTCCCTGGCGGAAGCACAAAACATGCATATACACATGTACCATCATCAACTGGTTTCAAGGTTTTTTTTCCAATTATTGTTTGGTATACATTTTCTGATGTACAAATGCATAATTTATTAGAATTCTGAAAGCATAGCATATTGAGAGCGATGCGTATGTTGAAAAAATGGACTTTCCAGGACACCAAACTCCCAAGACATGACAATTTGACAGTATGTACATAAGGCAAGAAGGGAATTTGATTAAATGATTTCATGGATAAATAGTCAAGAGATTACTAAAATCCTTACTTCCACTGATTAGTCCCGATATAAAATGTTTTGGTTTCTGCCTGTTATTTCTTTCCAATTCATTGGAATACCTGGCAATAGCCGGTGATACTAAACTGTTCCTTTGATATTATACTTTGTTTTCAGTGTATCAAGTAGCATACGACCTCTTGCATTACCTATATATTTTATAGAAGAACGCGTTATTGAACCATTCGTTCTCTAAACGTTTCAGTGGTCACCCTTGGATCATAACTTATCCGCTGCAACACAAGAGGAAGTCGTACGTATTTGCCATGAACGTTCAGGTTCCCAATTTGACGATCTTTCTTCAAGTTCGAAACACCCATTTGTCGCTATTACCTAAATGGTTACTGTCCCGTCGGTTGCAGTCAGTCATACATCCAGAGCCGACCACGGACGCCTAGTCTGGTGTCCTGTGTGCGTTCCAGGCATCACCGACGTCAGTGACACACTGTTTGGTGACTCTTAACATCTTATTCCCAAATATATTCCTGAACTGAACGCTGTGTATAACCATATGCTGAAAGTGTAAAATAATACAAGTTGGTCTGCACCTCATCTTACGTTTGTAATGCCTCCAAATATATTCTGTGAAGAGTTTTGCCAACCTGTTTGTGACCTTAACGCTATGTTTTCCAGCATAGCTGTCAGAGCTCCAGTCAGCGGTGCATCCATTACCGTACCAGCCCCCATCCTCAGGCCGGAACTCCTTCAACTCAAAATCCGAATTGTGTAGAAGTTCTGTTACCCCCAGTACGCTAGGCGCCACAAGTAACACACACACCGTCTTCCACCACATTGCTGCTAATCTATGTGTGCTTGTACGATAAGACGGACATGCCTCTCTGTAGAACAAGCATATGGTTACCCACTTAGGTCAGACAATAGATTGAGTGTAAAGAAGTCAAATGTTAGGGGAGATATGTGCGCCATTTTCAGTAACATTAGTTTGGTGTTATTGTGGTACACTATTTCAAGAAGGTATAAGAACACATGGTTACTGTGTACTTGCTAATACACATGTACATAATTATTAGTTTTGGGTTTGACGTGGAATGTTTGCACTTGTTAAGATTTGTGTCGTGTGCAATACATTGTCGATGCATGAAATTGAGAAAAGATCCCTGATTTCGTAGGACATGACAATGAAGGCCTCCTGTCGATGTTGGTTAAGGGAGTTGTCAGCTCAGCGGATTCGGATGCACAGATAGCTGACTTGAATTTTGTTTTACTGCACGCCTTGAGTGCTGCAGCATACCGCAGTATAAGCAGATAAATCACAGTGGGTTATGCGACAACACAACACTCACTTCTTTATCAGCAGTCAGCAGTTATTTGTGGCAAAAGTTATCTCCCGTTTTCATAAAAGACAAACCAAGGTATAGGATGAGGATTGTAGAGTAGAGTAAAATGGCGTTTAGGTTTCATCAAAATATACATTCGTACGTTTTATCTGTTGTTTTTTGTGATTGTTAATACCCGAACGTAGATATTTGCATCTACAAACTTAGTCTCTAGAGTACGACTGAAGGATATGTATTCGCCTCTACAAACTGTAGGTAGATCCCTTGTGAAATATTTTTTTTCAGTTTACCCACGATTTGCCGACTTGTCATCAAATACCAATAATGTCACTGACAAGGAATGTATGTACATTGTGCGAGTTACAGATACATGTTTGTGCGCATTGATATCGTTTAACCCCGGGGTGATAAAACCTCGATGAGTCTGTTTCCTATCACATATAAGTGCGGAGAGTGTTAGCAACAAACCCAATTCATTTTCATCACACTCACACTCACTCACACATGCTCACTCTCGCTCACTCACTCTCACTCACTCACTCTCACTCACTCACACATGCTCACTCTCACTCTCACTCACTCACACATGCTCACTCTCACTCTCACAGACGCTCACGCTCACTCTCACTCACTCTAAATCACTCTCACTCACACCTGCTCACTCTCACTCTCACACTCTCACACTCTCACACGCTCACACTCTCACACTCGCTCACTCTCACTCTCACTCTCACTCACTCACATTCACTCACACATGCTCACTCTCACGCCCACACCCTCACTCACTCACTCACATTCACTCACACATGCTCACCTCACTCTCACATTCACTCTCACTCTCACACTCTCACTCTCACTCTCACATTCACTCTCACTCTCACACTCTCACTCTCACTCTCACATTCACTCACACATGCTCACTGTCACTCTCACATTCACTCACACATGCTCACTCTCAGTCTCACACTCTCACTCACATTCACTCACACATGCTCACTCTCACTCTCACACTCTCACTCTCACTCTCACATTCACTCACACATGCTCACTCTTACATCACTAAGCAGTGATCACCGTTAATTGTCTAATGTTTCGCTAAGGTATAGCCTTGGTTAGGCTACTTGCTTTGTTTTGAATATCTGATTACCGCCGTGCAATACGTTCTGTATTAAAACATTTTCAAATGTTCATTTCCATTGATCTGACAAGTGGAATCACATCAACGTCAACATTAGTGAGATGGATGGGAATGAAGTGGCGCGATCTTTCCTGACGTGAACCTAGTCACGTAAGCTGGATAATGCAGTGGCTGCATATATGATAGATGTAAGCAGCTATAAGATAGGCAGGTCATGACAGTGTACTTTCATAACTACGGGCATCGGTTTAAGAAAGGCCGCAAAAGAGTCTCACACTCTCACTCACTCAAAAAAAGGCTGCAAAAGATTTTGTACTCATCTACCAAGCGAGAAAAGCCAAGCAATCCCCTCTCAACTACTACTGACCTGTACCCATCATATCAATTTTACTTTCATGTTTTAAGTGCATTGTAATGCAGTTGTTACTGCTGGGCGTCAGGGCAGCTTGACCGATTCAGATTGCTTACAGGTCCAAGCATGCACCAATACGCAGAATATATATGACCGTTTAGAAATGCACGTGTGCTGTCAGTAGATTTATCATCTGCTTTTAATAAAACTCAGCCACATATAATGATTCAAAATCCTTAGGATACGTTTCTAAATGTATTTTAAATGGACTATAAGTTTCATCCGAAAAGGAACTCAGGTAGCTACTGTTGATGGTTGCCCTTCCCTAAACCAAAAGGATCCGTACATCTATTTTTCCCACCACCAACTTCTTAAGTATTAGTTTTAAAACCTTGAGTCCGTTGAATATGGCCACTATTTCAAGACGTCACACACATTTCTCCTTAAGTTGCTTTATAGTTTTCCCTTGGCTGATTTCCATGTCACATCTTAAGTTATTAGCCCTTAAATCGTGTGTCTGTTAAATATGGCCACTATGTTGAAGACGTCATACACTTTTTTCATAAATTGTTCTACAATTTTGTATTGCTTAATTACACCTTCTAAATGCGAAGTGCTATAGGCATTGTAAACACAATCCTGTCTAGTTGCTTTTCGTGTTAATCTGAATTTGTGTCCTCATTTATGTTTTCCGTAAACATAAGCCTTTCCGCGATGTAAACCAAATCGGACAATACAATCTCATCTAATGGCTCTTGCAAATCTGCGATTTATTCAAGTTAAAACCACAAGTAGGCAATGCATGGTACTTTGCGTGCAATAGCACTTGTATTCCTGGGCTAATTTGCATGCTGTCATAAAATATATCCGTCTGTGTGTACATCCCCCAAGAACCGAAAACATTGCTTAGTTTTATCACGCCGTTTATTGCCGTACGCCATTGGCTGTATTTATAGTTCAGTGACTGATGGCCTTGACACTGTAGATACACATGTTCCTACAACACTAGATGGGATAGTGTGTCCTTATTTAGGCTACAGGGAACATACATGTTCAATCCCAAATACATATGAAATGGAACAACAATATATAATTCTTATTTATTCATTCAATCATAATTTTGTAATCGGTTTCCTGTTTCAATATCTAATTTACATATGGCGATATCATGCTTCAGACCTGTCCCTGTTGGTCTTAAGAAATATTTCAAACTCTCAGGTTGGCCTTATTTCCCAATCTCCTTGTTGCTGCCTATCTTATAGAAGCCACATATAGTAATAACTTCGTTTATAATTGAAGTTAGTTATTGATTATTACCTTTAAAGATAATATGTTAAAAATTATATTATGCAGTGATATTCAAGCAATTTGCCAAATTACACAATTTAATTAAGACTATTCCTCTTCCACTAAAATTTTCCATTATAAAAGATAAATATTTCAAAGCATATGTCAATGAGCCTTTTAGATGATTGAAAATGTAATGTAGGAAGTATGATTTTATATAAAACGGTAGTATTTAAACAAACCCAACTTCATTGATTTTGTGACACATGTTCACATGTTCCATAAAACAGAGGAATATACTATTTCAGTACCGATGTTTAGGTCTGAAGAGTATGATTGCTTGTCATCAAAACACTTCGTCCTGTGACCCATTTCGAAGTCATGTCAAATACCAGATGCATTCTAATAATGAGTTGTTTGCACTATTCGCGCACTCGTGGAATTCACCACATCGTACAGTACATTCACGTTTCCATTACTTCGGGCTTTTCCCGCATTGTGCTGACACATCGCGTTGTATACTGCTCTTGAAAAGCGTTAAGTCCGACCCTTTTACTCACTCACTCACTCATTCAAGTCATGACAGCAGGGAATCAAGTTTTCTCTGTCTCTACGCAATTCACTTTGAACAATACGTATTAATCGTGAGGGGGATTCCAATTCTAGCCGACGTTAAAATATCGCTTTGCTCTATGCCAGTACAATGTCAGAACAAATTATGTTTCTTATGGCACCAGGCTAGAGACTGGTCTTTGAGGTCGAGGGGGAATCACGCTGGAATAAACTCCACTGTTATATATGGTATTTCTGTGGAGGTCATTGTCGACATCAGCGTCATTCACGTCATGACCTTGACCTGTTAGGTTACAGATAATCGCTTGGGGATCGCAATCCGCCGAGGCCATACATGTCCTAGAAAAGATAACCAATGTTCTTAAGTTCGGTACATGGATGTAGTGCCAAAACTCATGCCAAATAAGGAGATAAGCATGAGGGAAAATATTGATAACTTGAACTGGTCAACATTATTTTTCACGTAGATATAATGCCAGAGGATTGATATCCTTGGACAATGACATTTATGTTGCAATTAGGAAATTTGTACATTGCATGTGTACCGTTCTTTGCATGTAACACTCAGTTTACAAAATAAGGAATATCTAAGTGTACAGAATTTAAACATGTATGTCATAGGCATATAGTCAGCATATTGCAATGTTTTTCTCATGTTACTGTAATCAACATTACCACGAAAACAAATCTTGCACAGAAAAATGTGTTAGTTCAATATCATAATTGCATTTCTCCACTGTGCCCATATCGATACACCGGAAATTTCTTGAAAAATTCGTGACTCTATATATCCTGTATGAAGATTTCTGATTTGTCGCCATGGCGTGTTTGTGTCATGACTACGTTGAAGACATAACAATGAGGGTTAGTTGATACATTCTGAGCCTTACATAGAAGGCCACACCTAAAGTATTAAAACTATTTATTTTTCGACATAACCCCTTTTTCAAATTGTACCAACGATGTTGGAGTGCGTTTATCACAGTTTCGTAGAATCATTTTTCTTGGATTTCCAAACAGTTCTCCACAACTGCTGTGTCGTCAATCGATTCGAAAATGGTTCCAACTAGAGCTTTCTTTATGAATTATATCTGAAGGAGCCCGATCAGGAAAATCAGGTGGGTGCTGAAGGAATCCAAAGGCTCCACACTCGTGGATTGTAGCAATGACAATAACTGACATGAGCATTAGAGCATTGTATTGATGGAAGAGCACACCTTCTCTCAGGTTAAGAATCTTAGTCTTAGTTGTATCCCGTAATAACCTCAAAAGTGCAGCATTTCCTCAAAATGCAACATAATCTGCACTGCATATTGTCTAACCTTATGATGACACTCCTGGACATCATTAAACATGGAGGTCATAGCCGTTCCAGCAGATGGGATACTCTTTGCCCTCATTGGTGGTGGTGATGGCAAATGTTTCCACAGTTTGGAAGTGGTGAACTTAGGTTTAATCTATAGTTATAAATCGTTACAAGAACCTTTCAATATCAGCTTCAAACAGCTATATTATTACAGGACATGTTGTACCTGGTGCGTCTTTTATCAAATGTTAGAAGTGTTGGAAGTAGACGAGTTGATCGTCGATCTTCCATCCAAGGAGTAAGAAAGTCCCAGTAATTGTATGCAGTTAACCAACCAGAAGGTTCAGTACAACCCTGGCCTGCTTTCTTTGCTACTGAATAACAAAGATAGTACATCCAAGATATGCATCCTGGTTGCCCGGCAGGCTCTTTACCCACGCAACACACAAGACAATACGGTATGTAACATGGTGTATTCAGTGTGTATAAATACATGACAGAAGTTTCAATGTGTTATCCAACAAGAATGTGAGACACTTGCATGGTGTTTCCTGCAATGGAAAACAGAAGATCAAACAGACACCGTTCAAATGATAACAAGCATGACCGCCCCGTCTAACGTTTTACATGTATATCCAGGATTGAAAGATTTAGTGTTCGTAGACCAACATGTATGACTGGAGTTTCCTTATAGTGAGTGAATGTCATGACGCAGTCGGCTATGTTACACTACAGTAGCCCGTAACCCAGTGCGAATCAAGCCGATTGATGGTTAATAGTACCGTATATTAGATCGGCTAAGAGATATGTGAACATACCAAGGCCCGAGGACGGATGAGAGGTGTGAGTAATAAAAGCAGTACCTGATCCACTGACTGTAACGTTAAGGTCCGCCCCTTTACTTGTCAATGTAAACTTTTCCTCCTTTAGTGTGTGACCACCCTTTGTAACTCTTAGGGTGTACTGGCCCCTGAAACCTCGGAGTGAGGCGTGTCCAGATGCTATAGGCGTAGTTATATTGGTCCTTCAGTCTCGCTTGAACAGTTGCTGGTATCTCCGACCAGCAGCGTTAGGCTAAGTACAGGATATGCATAAAAACATAATTAGCTTTCTCAAGATTTCTAAAAAGTCTCAAAGGGTTATGAACAATCCCAATCTGGAATTCTGTAATTGTAATTATATATAAACGTTTTATTTAATTCATTTTTGGAAACCATTTCTCTAAAATTTACTGACAGAATACTTAGCATATTTCTCTTACTTTAAAATCGCTTCCAGTAAACAAAGCCCGGATGGGTGCATGCATATTTCCGTCCCAGAATCCCCAGAATATAATTCCCTCCACTTCTGGTGTGCTGAAGAAGAGTGTGAGCAGGTCCTCCAGATAGTCCGCCCTGCTGTTGTCATCACGTACATCTAGGTCAAACTCCGTGATCCACAGGGGCATTCCGGTTGACACCATCTGGTCCAGGCGGTACTGACATCATATGCATAGGGTTATGATACACATGCTGTGATGACTATGGGCGGTGGGAGCGGTAGGAGCGGTAACACGCATGACATGAACTAATATATTTCAATTAAATTATATCATTATCCAAGTGTACCATGAACATGCAAATTAGTAATGTTTACATTTCGTCATGTTTTGTTGTCTGATTTCAAAGTGTGTAGTATTTGCTACCGTATACCTTGACGACAGACACATCTATAGAAGAGTGCATGTGCGCTTGTATTCCGAGGCCATATAGAGGGGAACATCGGGTCTCGCCTTGAACATCATCGCCTGGTTGTAGTAATCCTGGAGCATAATAAGAGCACTGTGTTGTCCAGTGTCCTCGCCAGAGTTACAAGTAAGAAGTGAAGTAAGTATCTTATCATAATAACCACATGACAAACATTCTTATACAGGTAACTAGCTCCTAGAGATTTGTTACCTGTGTAGAATATCTGTCCTTCACCACGCCGTAGTCGTTCAGAAAAAGCTTGACTGTGGGGTCTACCTTGTGTACCTCCTTGAACATCCACATGGTGATGTTCACGTCGCCTGTGCCGGACTCGAAGAAATTACCGTGGATGTTTTCGTTGTTCACGTCCCAGTGCTCAACTCTGTTCAGATCAAACACATGTCACGAAGAGCTTTATAATAAGTGCCTTGGTAACTTCGTGGCATACAGGGAACTGATACATGATGCAACTGTGGAACACACGAACCGCCTGTGTTAACCCTAGTCGGATCGGGGAAGTAGTAGACACACATAAACAACACTTACAAAAGCCTAAATGCAATCATGCAACTACAGTCAGCATTATTTCATACATAAGATGTTCGCATAGCTGCCGCCTCCGTGGTCTAGATAATAGAAAGTCATGTAAGCGGAAGTTCGGTGGTTTGGTCCCATGGACGCGTCACACTGCAATACTTCAAAAGATGGTAAGTTATGTTACTCTCCATAGCTTTAAGAACGAAGGGTATAAAACAAGGATTGGTCGGTCAATATTATACGTCTGAGGGAAGGATCCATGTTAAACTGTGGATGGCATAATTCAGCGATTTAGCACTTTAAAACCAGCATGTATCCAGACTAGTACCAGCAACAACACACACACACACACACGCACGCACGTACGCACGCATGCATGTCGTCGCTATATAAGTGCAATTATCTTGAACACGCCGTGAACCCACATTTCACCTCCCCCACCTCATACTGTACCCATGTTGCCACTGCATTTAAGATTTTAAATGTTTAATCCTGTTTATGTAAGACCATGACTGTGTTGATAACCGCAGTATGTATTTCAAAGCTCATCTTTCACAAACCAGATCGTTAGCTAATTTCAAATATTGATTTCGCTTTATGAAAGCCTGAACGTACGGTGTAGTACAAGTTGAGCAAGTTTGACATAATGTTTCATACAGAAAACCCGGCAAACAACGCCTTAAAGAGTTTACTGCGTAACGTAGCACCATCAACACAGCTTTTCATTTAGCTGTGACGTACTGTGACGTCATGTCTACCGCGTCACCATGGTTGGGCAACGTTATCCGTTGACATCATGACGTAATAGTGGTGTGTAGTTCAGACGACTGAACGCTGTAATAGATTCATCATTTCCCTGTGGAGGACAGTAAGGATACTGCCTGCAGGATTCGGTTTTGAATGACATTTAACGAGTATCGAATTTACGTCGAAATTACATGGTGAGTTCATCTTCAAATAAGATTGACATTTGGTTTTTAGTAGTGCTGTTTTCATAGATCAAAATATAAATCCCAAAATAAAAGAAAGCACTTGATCATGTCAAACTATATTTTCCAGAGCAAACGGCTTGAACATGGACTTGCGTACCTACGTCGCTAAACAATACTACTACAAGTGCCTATGCGTCCTATGGACCACCAACTGCAGGAGCCTTCCAATATGCCTGTGTGTTGCGATACACTTACAGCTTTCACTTTATATGATGCCTCCTTACAAGTGATGTTCTCTACAACATGAGCTTTACCCAATGCATCCACTCACTCATACAACAGCCCGTCTCAGTTCGTGTAACCATCTTCACTTACTTGCCCTTGGTCCTTGGAACAATGCCATTGATTCTTCTTTCCATTTGCTGAATGAGAGCTTGGCCAGTAGTGTTAGCTAACCAAGCGGGCACATTTGATTTTCGGTCCCAGAACAGGTTGTGTGCTCGTATCTTCGTCCTGGATGCATAAGGGCGTATAATATATCTTTAATTAACAACTGACTTCAATATTTTGTTTGCGGTTATGGAAGTATACACGTACAGCCGGTGTGCACAATGTAGGCGGATTATAACTCCATAAAAGCCAAAACATGTTCATGTTCTTCCACATAAGTACGACAATAATAATAACTACACAGAGTGCTTATTGAATCACACACAAAACTGTTGACAACATTGCAACATCGGTGACATCATTCAGCACATGCAACACAAACCCCGCCCAGCCAATCAGGAAACAGTTATCCGTTGATGGACGTGGCCTATAAATGGTGGTTTAAATAATATTGCTTGGAATCAGTGGCATTTTATTTCTAATTGTAATTGCTTCTATAGCATCTCCTTACCCGTGCGTCAGCATCTCATCAACAGCATTCATAGCGGTGGCATAATTCACTTTTCCCTTGTAAAATTAAAAACAAATGTCTCATATCAGATGAACAATGCATAGAAACACACACTGAATAATGAATATATTTCATTTCAGTTAATTATTGTGAGTCAGTTGGGTTTGATCTCGCTTTTTTATATATTGCTGCGTGTCGAATTGATGCAGGTCTTTCACGTTTACCGCCCACGAGCACGGACGTGGTGCTCACGAACACAAAGACGTGATGAGAGCGAATCAGGGATTCGTTCCAACGATCACAGGTCCCTGATACGCCTAAAGGAAGCAGCTCTACATAGATGACTAGACCATGCGTGCGCCTTAGTGAGTGAGTGAGTGAGTTGGGTTTAACGCCGCTTTTAACAGTATTCCAGTTATATCACGGCGTGTCAGCTTAATGTGGGAGGAAAGCCCGAAGTGATGCAGGTCTCAGACGTTTACCACTTCGCTGAAACCCACGAGCACGGGTATGGTGCTGACAAACCAAGAAACATAATCGGGGCGAACCGGGTTCGAACCCACAATCATAGGTTCCTGGCGTGCCTAAGGGACGCAACTCTGCACAGCGAATCGCGGCGCCTTAGACGACTGGGCCACCCGTGTCCCCTCCGTGCGCCTTAAATATGAGGAACAGTTTTTAAAGACACATCTTTCTGGTCCTCAGATTAGATGTGTAACATGCGTGTATAAACCCGTACCTCTGTCCATTCCATCATGCGCCATTTGAGAAAGTTCTCAATTGTTGCCCATTCAAAATTGTCATAAAAGACTTTCTGGTATGTAGTCTCTTGGGGATTAGTCATTGCACTGGCCTTTACCGCAGAGCCAAAGCCAAACTCGTGCTTGTTCTGGATAACCTAACAACAAAAACAAATTCAGTAAACGTATAACAGTTGTTTCGTAGAAATGTGAGTTGAAATGGGTTTAACGTCGCGTGTAGGATTATAGCACTTATATCCCGACTTGCATCCACGTTTTGTGTAGGTCTGCTTGTACTAGTCTGGACTAATACTCCACTCAAACACAGTATACTGACTCCGAGTCGACCAGTCCTTGTTTCAGCCCCATAATGCCTAGCGCCAGACAGGGTAACAACAAGTACAAGATGTTAACATCTTTTAATATAACGCGGCCGGGATCGAACCCCCGACTTTCCGCTGTCCGCCAGATGCTCTACCACTAGACCACGGGGGTGGTCGTTTCGTAGAAAGAACTATATGACTGTCAACAACGGCTTTACTAGAACTCTATGTCAACTGAGGATATGATATAAAGTATACGCGTGTGACGCTTGGTGCATGACGATCTCACCTCGATGGTGACACCAAGAAGATCCTTTGTTGATGAGTGTCCATAGACGCTAAAACAGTTAAAAAAAGAAGTTTATAATCACAAAGGCAATTTCAATATTGCAGCCAATTAAGGATGAAGGAATGTTGTAGAATAGCAACGTTGACGTTTCGTTAGAATAACAGAGGTATCAGAAGCCCGTGCTACCATCTTTCAAAATGTGCATACTTACATTTATGTAAAACACAACAAATCATACCGCTTTCTTATATAGAGCTACCTTATTGCATGTTCGAACGGAAACACAGTGTTGAACGGTAACTCATTATTAAATCTACTCAGCATGCAAATATATATACAGTATATTTCCATTGTATTATGGGCCGGTGGCCTGGAGTACCGAATACATTTGTCTGTCTGTCTGTCTGTCTGTCTGTCTGTTACACAATGTTGTTCAATACATTGTTGAATCAGTGATACAGATTTTTCTCCTTACCTGACAGTAATATCTGCTTTCCTCATCTTATCGATAGTAGCATTAGCCGTGGTTTTCCAGTTGATCGGGAGGGGTGGTATTTCGACCAGACTAGAGGAATCCAAGAGGTAGTTGACACTCGCGTCCTTTGACTGAATGTACAGTCGAGCGGACGTTAAATCTAATCCAGGAATACACACAATTAAGTACATTACATGCACGCTCGTCACGTGAATTATCGACAGCAACAATTAAACGATTGACTGCAAACTTCTACTTTACCTCGAAACAAACATTTCCAAAGGTCCAGTGTAAAGTAAACTCCAGAATTCTTGCGTTAATTGTCTACGTGTTTGTGGCCTGTCTATTAAGCCAGTCCCAGTACTTAAATGTCACGCCTGCAGGTGTTGAAAAACCTCGCTACTACAGCCTACACGTCGGAATTGGAAATCTTCCAGACTAGGGATTACCAATCGGAGTAGGAAAGTTCCCCAACCAGTGAATACCCGTCCTCTTATTCAGCCCGGCTTACCAGCTGGAGTTATAAAGTCGCCTCCAATAGCTTGCCAGATGTGCGGCTGCATCACCTTGTTCTCAGACAACGTCAGGTACTTAGAACCTCAAACACACAAATTCAACAACTTCACAGAATGGACATGTTGGGATGTGTATATAAAGACCTGTAAGCAGCATAAGGAAGTAATAGGCGGCTGAGTGGCGATAGCCAGGAAATACAGCTTCAGCCATGTGTGACGATGTACCATGTGAGCGAGTGAGTGAGTATGTTTTGTTGCCGCTTATAGCAATAATCAAGCAATATACCCGGCGGGGACACCAGAAATGGGCTTAAAAAATTGTACGCATGTAAGGATCGAACACATGAATGTGTGTGACAATGTAACAGGTGTATTGTTGACATGCAATGTAACAGGTGTATTGTTGACATGCAATGTACCATGTATGTGTACGTCAATGTACCAGTTGTATCTATGACACACAATGGACTGGGTGTATTTATGACATACAATGGACTGGGTGTATTTTTGACATACAATGGACTGGGTGTTTTTTTGACATACAATGGACTGGGTGTATTTATGACATACAATGGACTGGGTGTATTTATGACATACAACGGACTGGGTGTATTTATGACATACAATGGGCTGGTTGTATTCATGACATACAATGGACTGGGTGTATTTTTGACATACAATGGACTGGGTGTATTTATGACATACAATGGACTGGGTGTATTTATTACATACAATGGACTGGGTGTATTTATGACATACAATGGACTGGGTGTATTTATGACATACAATGGACTGGGTGTATTTATGACATGCAATGGACTGGATGTATTTTTGACATACAATGGACTGGGTGTATTTTTGACATACAATGGACTGGGTGTATTTTTGACATACAATGGACTGGGTGTATTTTTGACATACAATGGACTGGGTTTATTTATGACATACAATGGACTGGGTGTATTTATTACATACAATGGACCAGGTTTATTTATGACAGACAATGGACCAGATGTGTCTCTGACAAATACCAGGTGTATGTATGGTCTGTCGAATAAAAAATAAGAACAATGATAATAATCGCGTGTTAACAACCACATTTGATCTTTATCTGAATGATGATGCAACTGAAGACTTTCCAATGTGGAGACGGAGACAATCCAGGACACATTCTTACCGCTGGTCATTTGCAGGAAGACCATCACCTGTGTGTACGCAGTCAGGTCGTGTGTAGGGACATTTTGTAGTTTTATGTGAACCTTGAAGTAATAGTTGGTGCCTGGTTTCAAGGTCAGATGGTAGCTCATTCCCGCCCATGTTCCTCTCCTAGAAATTGTAAATCTAACATGGTACCTTTTTTCTGACTGCAGCTGTGATCCGATGTCTTTATTCATCACATAAACTCACCCAGTGAGTGTATAGCCAATACCGTGTAGTGCCACATCCACACCCAGTGAGTGTATAGCCAATACCGTGTAGTGCCACATCCACACCCAGTGAGTGTATAGCCAATACCGTGTAGTGCCACATCCACACCCAGTGAGTGTATAGCCAATACCGTGTAGTGCCACATCCACACCCAGTGAGTGTACATCCAATACCGTGTAGTGCCACATCCACACCCAGTGAGTGTATAGCCAATACCGTGTAGTGCCACATCCACACCCAGTGAGACACCTAGTATGTGTAATCGTGCCCCAACCACGTGTGTTTACACGTACCAACCTGCTGATTATTAATAACCAAGGCAATTTTAAAACATATATTATTACAATTTGAGTGAAACAAATAACGAGACAAACTCTCACCCGAGATATGAAATATATCAACACATATCAAAAGGGTGGGATTCTATTTATCATTAAACATCACTCTCCCTAAGCTTTTAGTCTGTAAACAGTAATATTTTTAACGAGAGAGTAGAAAGTACAGCTAACTATCTTCAGTGGCAGAACGATTAGTAATGGCATTTCATTTTTGTCTTCACAGTAACCGGTGACGTCACAATGGTCTGCAAATCACCATAGTGACTATATCCTTTGATCTCACCAAAGCGATATCTACTGTGGAAGCCAGTTTTGGACGATAGAAAGGTTCACAAAACCATTCTAATGAGGGACCAGATTTACTACCTGTGGTGATACACGAGTGCGGGACAAACGGACACTAGGACGACTGTGTTTTGAGCAAAGGGTTCATACTTCAGCACTCCGAAAGCACCCCTGAACCCCAGCTTGGTATCTTTGGAAACGTCTTGGAGATATGGTGGGCTAAACAATGCTATACATTGTTTCTGCTTTCGGGGACCCCCGAGCTTCAGGTAACTGTTGCAATGTGTTTGCAGTCTATGTCTGACCTGTTGGTGACGAGCACGCTATGGGCACCGGTGTAGCTGTCGGCTGATGCCGTGGCGGAGCAGCCATTTGCGTACCAGGCTCCAGATGACTCACTGAACGTACTGAGCTCAAAGTCGGCGTTCTTCAGCAAGTTGACTTCTCCAAAGGCGAGACCTATTGCCACAGTTGGTAACAACACCAACACCGACCGATGCGACATGCTGACAACAGGTCACCAGCTGACAGTGAAAGCAGTCACCGTATTTACCTTATCTTTCTTATCTAGTACAGGTGTGCCGACTGCATATACAACGATGCATATAAAATGTAAATACACTCGGTGAAAACACAATATTGAATGTTATGGCCACTCACATGAAACTAGTTTATTTCTAGATGCAAGTGTTTGTGAACTAACATTTGTTCCACTTTGTTGACAGTTGGAATATCATGATTCTCCCTAAACGCATTAATATACCCTGCAATAAACGCAGAATGGTTTTAGATGTATATTTTAATTTATATCATTCAATAATCAACAGCTGGTAATCGATTGTTCAAAATTGGCAAATTACCGTTGACCCAGATTCCATACGACACACATGAAACAGTAGATTTTCAAGATGAAGGTCATCTATTCTCAATATATTTGTATGGCCACCATTTCCAAAACTGACTGGCTTCATCATCCCATCGAAGCAATCAGATCACGAATTGTGGCCTGGGGAATGTTCACCCACTCTGCCTGCAGTGATTGTGCAGTGAGTGTGGGAGATGCTGTGGTTGTTGCTGACGTAATTGCAGTCGTTGATCAAGTGCATCCCATAAATGTCAAATTGGGTTTAACTCTGGAGACCTGGAGGGCCATGGCAGGACCTGGATGTTGCGATTCCTGAAAAGACTGTTGTCAGTCTGGCTGTATGAGGTCGGGCATTGTCTTGCCGGAAAATGATGATCACTTATTGCATACTGGGAAGGACGTGTGGCCATAGACTCTCATCCGTGTGCCGTTAAATTCCCCAGAACTTGCAACAAGTGTGTTCTACCAGTGTAGAAGATCATCACACTGCCACCACCAAATCTGTCCACTCCATGTATGCAGTTTCGTGCATAACGTTCCCCGCGACGCCTGTAAACACGATGTCTACCATCCGCATAACGAAGCATAAAACATGACTCGTCAGTTAAAATTATTTGTCTCCCTCTCAGTTACGGCCATACTTTGTGACCTTGACACCATTGACGTCCCACCCGACGACGCAGTTCCGTTAAAATGACACCTCGAACCTGTCGTCTAGCGAGAATACCTTCAGCGCATAAATGTCTGGACTGATATCCTACGCAACCCTGGTATTGCCGTAGCTGTAGAGGTGGCCGTGGTGGCGTCTGTACCGTGTGTCTGATAACGGTTCCACAGTCTGGTAATGGTGCTTGGTGCTACTTGGAAAAACCTGGCTACAGATGATTCTCGTGTTTGCAATCGACATTGTTGCGTTTGGCTTCCGTCACCCGAGGCATGTTTTCCATGTTCAAGGTCGTAAGGTTGTGAAGGCACATGAAAACCAAACGTGTTTATAGCTAACAAGTGATGTTGCACGTGCATGTCATTTTTTTGTGTCAGCGCCAGGCTCTCACGTGTGTTTTTTGCGATTTTTCCATCTTTTCACCAAATTTCTACAATACCTCATTCTTTCACCACAAATCAATCTCTGTCCATGACAGAATGACCAATTCATTTAGGTATTAATACTGTATGGATGTCGGCAACACTGTCAGATATTTATGATTACACTACTTTTGCATATTTATTTGTTGAGTATACTTCACAAATGTGGAAGGCGTTATGTGGCCTAAACATTTCAAGCTTGACATTAACATTAACAGCTGAATAGTCCCCTCTAATCAGCACTAATTTTCAATGTAGATATTACCCTATCAGTCTAGTCTGAATTGTTTTGACTTTCCAAGCTTCACGAGTAATGAAGTGTTTCAGGTATCAGGCGTACAGGTATCCACTTAATTTGTATTTACGAAATGCCACGTCCCTTTCTCACGTGGAAAGAAAACAAGATAGAACATAATCATGAACGTTCCTTTTATGGAATATGTGTATACAATTGATTCAGAAAATATGCATCATCCCTGATATTGGTCAATCAGGTTCGTGTTCATAAACCAGTTTTAGTTTTAGCAATGCCAAAGGTGAAATGTCATCATTTGTTGATATGACATAAGCATCTTGAATAAGTGATCAATGAAGAGAAAACATCCTAGTGGAGAGAGCGTCTTTAAATATTTTCATTATTCTTCTATGAATAATTTACCATTAAAATTGACCAAAAATGAGCAGAGAACGTAACGTATCTTTAACTCTAGATTCACCTTCCCGTACTTACAATGATCAATTTATTAACGAAATGTATTTGAATTTACTGACATGACGCCATTTCCGTGAATCAAGTGTTTTTATAGTCGGCAGACAATAATGGCCAGCTAAAGATTAAGCGATATCTCTGCTCCGCAGGAACCGAGTGTAAACTGTTGCTCTTGAACAGTTGTCCCATCCTTCTTGACTCGAAGTGAGTAGTTCCCCTTGAATCCACGAGTCCTGACTGTTCTATCCGCCAGAGAATGTGTTTCGTGTGTCCGCCAGTCCTGTTTCACTAGTTGATGCCACCTCAGCCCAGCTGCATTTGGCTACAAAAACAGCAAGACACAGTTGTAATATCTGCCGGAACTAAAACGCTATTGCTCGGATAACAGTTCCGATCTCTCTCTCTCTCTCTCTCTCTCTCTCTCTCTCTCTCTCTCTCTCTCTCTCTCTCTCTCTCGGCAGGTCCATCCTTGACTTTTTAAAGACTGCCGTCATATAGCTTGAACGTTTTTAGTGCGGCGTTAAACAACAAACAAACAAACGTGCCCAGTACATGATGCCAATGTCGGGTTAAAAGAAGACTTCATTCGACATATTTGCACCATGCACACACATCGGGGACAAGTAATCTGCCTCAAGTACAAAGAAACAAATACGGACACTTGACTACATATCTTGTAATATTTACATCAAAGCAATGTTATCTAAATCTACCCTCACTGTTCAGACAGGTAGCCCTATGTTCGATATAGAAGTTTCCTTTAGTGATGTGAAAGATAATACCACCTAAGTATCGCCAACAGTCTTAAGCCTGTCAAATGAACCAAACGAAAATGCCGTTCTCCGTGTACAGGAGAGATTTACGGACGCATCAGGAGGATGACTGAGCGTATGTGTCCACGTGTGAGGGTGTTCACGGTGTGATTGAGTATTGGCGTGTATGCATGTATGCGGGTAATGCGTGTAAGTGTGTGCATGGTGTGGGTGTGGGTGTTAGTACCACAATACGTGTGAGTCCATGTGTGCGGTGTGTGTGTGTGAGAGAGAGAGAGAGAGAGAGCGGGGGGGGGGGGGGGGGTAGCCTTGTGCCAAAAAAAGACAGCTTTAAAGATATCACCCGTTTAATAGATATACAGCTGTATTACACATTGTGTACTACCAAAACGAGTGCAAATATTGAAAGCCCTCAACATCCTTTGGCCTATTCATCGACATTACGTGTGAAGATGATAGATCGCCGAGAGGAGCTTATGCACACCGGATGACCCTATATAGCTAGCAACCAATGTTTCGCCTATGGATCTTGCAACACAATTCCACAAATTACGTCATCGGGTATTGTGACGTGATTGTAAACTTTGTGGTGCAGGGCCCCGTTCCACGAGGCGATCGTACTCTAGCACAACGAAAGTCTATATCAAAGTATTTTGGTTGCGATAACCTTGGTGCTACAATAACTTTGTGGAACGCACGCCTGAATTCTAAACGTGGACCGTTATAAGGTATTAAATTAATACGTTTCAACTTTTCACGTGTTTGAAGTATTATTCTGTAAAACTAAATTGGATTATGCTGTGGATCGTGCAGCTGTCAGTCTATTCACACACGACTGTATAATTCTAAAAAAAGTTTTAAATGGCAAGTAATAGATAAAATACTAAACTAGCTCCCGTGTAAAACCAATTTTATGTATTGGTTTAGTATTCTATATCAATACCATGCCCGGTTCAACTAAAGCCATTGGCAACATCCTTACCGTGACAGATTCTCCGTTAGCCAGAGCAGCATCAGTCTTCCATATCTTGCCGTCCCAGAACCCCCACAGTGTGACGCCGTGTACGGCGGGGGTGCTGAAGTACAGGCGCAGCACGTCCTCCAGGAGTCCAGCCTTCTTGTTCTGGTCAGGCTCGTCAATGTCCAACTCGGTGATCCATATCGGCAGCCCTACCTCCACTATCTGGTCCAGGCGGTGCTGGAAAAAACACGAGATGAGTGCAGAAGATTAAACATATGACCGTGGCAATAGGACACAGTTACACTGTTGACGATTAGATCAATCTGCACCCTAAACACCAGCATCAAGTACACTGGCGTACACTGGTTCATACGGGTCTCACCTTGATGAGCGTCAGATCTAGGGGAGGCTTCAGGTGACTCTGGATCCCTACGCCATACACAGGTGTTTCACTCCGGAACATCATGGCTTGGGTTCGATATGCCTGACACGATGTGAAATACAGAAAATTGTGATCATGACATGTTTCTTACATTTCTGATATCCAAAAGTAATCATAACTAGTTGTGAAATGACATGAAAGACCAGCGATTCCCACTGGTGTGCGAGTCCAGCCTAAGGAACAGTATACTTGTGGAGTGCTGGTATGACTGTTATAATATTTCAGTTACTTGATGGCGTTAGTTCAAGTATGTTAACATAATCAGTGTGCTCTAGGTGTTTGTGATACTCAAAGTTTTGGATGCATGTTTTTTCGTCACATCGTTAGCTTTTGTATATGTTTAAATTCCCGTACCTCCTGCATACCAGTATAGTAGTATTCCACAGCTGTGTTGTTTCTAGTACCAATATACAAGTACACTGTAAAGCTACTTGCTAGGGACAGTTGAACTTGTCTGACGTAGAGTTGAAATAGCTCAATAAGCATGACCCATATGCCAACTTACCCGAATATAGAGTTCTTGTGACTTTAACACTTCGTACAACTTCATACCTGAGTAAACTGTCCTGAACTGACTATAGCAAAGTCATTGAGGAAGAGTTTAGGCTTGGGATCCATGGAGCGGACGGCGGAGAATATGTCCATTGTGATGTTTACATGTCCTGTAGCCTCCTCGTAAAAGTTGCCATGAACGTTTTCATTGTTCACGTCCCAGTGTTCAAGTCTGAAAGGATGACATGTTACAATGTAGACATGTAATCTCTGTGAGACATCAGCATAAGTGCGTGTATCTTAAACCGTACATTCTTCTCTAGCTTGATAACGGTGTAAGAATCTACATAGAAACGTCACTATATGTAATAAACCAAAAGTTGTTAATACCCATAAAAATGTACGTTTTCTTTCTTATTCTTAAAGTGTTTGAATGAACAAATGATGCATGTACTCACTTCCCTAGAGTCCTTGACGTCACATTCATCCCCCGCGCCACCATCGCTTGTACGAGCGCATCCCCTTGTAGAGACTGAACCCAGGCAGGGTCCTTTGTAGGCACGCCCCAGAAGACAGTGTGGCCTCGCACCTTAATGCTTTAAATATAATATGTTTTTAGACGTTATCTTTAGGACAGGACCCGACACTGGTTGCAGTTTAAACTTTTCGTATTAGTTCTGCAAACACCAATACAGTGAAAATCAGAAACAAGCCACACGTCAATATTCGTCCGTGATAATTTTGAACATTTACAAAACCCTTAAGACACTTGGTATGATTTGATGTACTTGGTACATTTATCCTCAGATACAGCTGTAGAAAGGGTGAACACTTCAGTCGTCTTATCGCGTGTAATAGCTGCGTAGGTGTTTCCGCCTGAACAGCCCGTGTTTTCCCTTATGTACAACGATGCAGGTTTCTCAACTCGATTTTTCGATTTTCGAAGACGCCTCACTTTCAGTCGTCAACATTTTCGGCAGATATTGTCTATGTCATGAACATTAGTTTCATTTTGCACCAACTTGATTTTCAAGTTCTCAGTGTTTCAACAACAACTAGAGTTAAAATAAAGTATCTAAAATATTTTATCATTGGTAAAAGGACTAGGTTGAGAAGGTTGTTACTCTATACTGTAGCGTTCAGATGAAAAGAGTGCTGCCTAGACTCAACGAACAGAGACCGTACAGGGAACATGGGAACTACGCCCATCTACATGGGGTTGGGCGACCAGTCTTCAGTTCAGGTAAACCTCCCCGGGAAGTAAGCACATACGTTGGCACAGGTGTCATTGAACTGAATGCTATATAGTGTGTGCGTCTCTGTTTCTCAGTCACCGTGCGTTACCAGAGAGTTGTGTAACTCACCCTCGTTCAACAAGCTCGTTCACAGCGGTCACCCCAACGTCGTAGGTTAAAACATCCTGGCGAACACAAACCGATTATAACACAGCACGTATATAAGACAAGTTTAGTCTACGTACCTAGTTCTCAGCGATATGTAACCAAGTCAATTACAAAAGTACTCATATATTTTCAAATTCTACTAAATTTCTACATGTACATTTGGCTTACATTTTGTTTGTTTTCTGTATGTACAATGCACATTCGTGAAATGAAGTCACGTTAGTTGAACATTAGTTTGTTATTTTTAAGTACAACTGATCACAAGAGCTTATGACTGATGCTCTGAATTATAACGTACATATTCCCGTGTGTGACCTGTCAGTCACCTATGGTCAGAGAATGTTCGAGTTAGGCTAAAACTCAGTGTCCCTCTGTGTTTTAGGTCTACATATGTTTACCTTATTTCTCTCTGTCTGTGACCACTTCAGCTTATTTTCAATAGTTGCCCACTCAAAGTTGTCATAGAAGAAGTTCTGATAGGCTGTGTAGTTGCTGCTTTGGACTATTCTGTCAGCGCTCACTGCAGTGCCGAACCCGAATTCACTTGTTCGTTGTTGTATCTGTAGTAACGATAGGTATCTGTAAAAGCATGCTCCTCAAGGCAGTGGTCATGAAATCCACAACAGTGGCGACTTGACTTGACGTTCTCCGATCTGTACCCACCTGCTGTAGGAGACATATTCAGCCATAACGTTCACTTCCCTAGGAGCGAACATTGTAAATTCCCGTCGTTAAATGAAACACTGCTATGACTCAACAGAAAATTGTAGTTTGTAACATGCGTGTGATGTTTCACTTGATGAGGATGCTTGTGATTCACCTACCTCCACAGTCACTCCATCAACTCTGCCGGAAGTAGCACTGCAAGAAGCCATACATGGAATGTTATGTTAAAATAGAACTAATTACAACTGCAGCAAGGTAACCTGTGAATGGCCTGAGACATAAACTAGAGGGCAAACAAAACGCTACCAAAAAATATTGGTCGTCAGTTTTCAACAGATTTGCCAAAGAGCACGAAACAGTTGGGAACACATAGCTGGGGTGGAACTTACCTATTCCCTGTGAACATGGGCACGTACTTCACATGATTTGCGAGAAAAGTTAATTTAATCACTAAAAAATGTAAAATGTGCACAAAGTTACTCGTATGAAATTCTGGTTGAAAACGTGAGCAGCATTGTACTCTCTCACCACATGAAACCGTTTAAAACAACGAACATGCCTCGACTAACCGCAGAGCAGAGGGAGAAAGCCATCGGTATGTTGCAAATGGGAGCGACGCAGGAGCACGTTGCCAGGATCATGGGCTGCTTCAAGTGCACCAACGCAAGACACGTCACAGGCAAACTGGCAGTACTGCAGTACTGCAGATAGGACGAGGAGTGGAAGACCCAAGGTCACGACTCCACAGGAAGACCGGTATTTACGGGTGCTTCACCTGAGGTCCAGATTCCTAACTGTGACGTCATCATCAGCAAACAGCATTTGACATTCAGTCAGCAGAAGGACCGTTGCTAGAAAACTCGGCCTGTATGGTCACCGTGTCTATCGACCCTTCAAGGGCATGGCGGTAACGTTTCTACACCGACGTCACAGATTGAGTAGGGCCTGGACTCTACAGCAGTGGCAGCAGAGAATTTGGCGAAGACTGCTCTTCAGCGACGAGAGTAGGTGCTAGCTCTTCAAGTGTGATGGGTGGGTTCGAATCTACCGAAGACGTGGTGAACGGACGGCACGTTGTAGTAGTGATATGGTCTGGGGTGGCATCTGCGGGGAGCAGAAGACAGATCTGGTCATCATCGACGGAAATCTTTCTACGTCGTTACGTTGATGAAGTTTTGTGGCCTGTGGTGCTGCCTTTCCTGCAACGACACCCACGGACGCTTTTTCAGCAGGACAACGCCACCCCTCATATAGCTCGAGTCACTAGCGACTTTCTGAACGCCACCAACGCGACGGTATTACAGTGGCCAGCCAGATCACCGGACCTGTCACCCATAGAGCACCTCTGGGACCAACTTGGACGCAGAATTCGGAAACGTCAACAACCGCCATTGACGAGGGATGCCTTGGCAATTGCCCTGCAGTAAGAATGGCGTAGGATACCCAATCAGGATGTCAGGAGACTCGTGTACTCAGTTCGACGTCGTGTTAGGGGGTCACATCCGATACTGAGCCATTTATGAAGCACCGGACTTTAAAAGAGATCGACGTCGATTCTGCGGACGTGATCGAATACTGGACCGTGCACCCAGCATGATAAACGTGTTTGCAGAACTTTAAGTACATGTTTTTTTATCTTGTCATTTCCAAATACCGTTTTTGAAAAATTGTTGTTTTTTTATGATAAAACATCAACTGTTACGTCTGTTTTGTTTTAGACCAGAATGTTGTTTGGTGCCGTTTCTTTTGCCAGTTATATTATATACATGTACTGTTCCCCTTTAACATTCCTTTTCTATACGATTTGGTTTACAATAGCTGCCTTTATTGGATCAGTGATTACATACACAATGTTGATGTCCGTTTTACGAATGGCGTCAATGGTGGCGTCGGCAGCAACGTCCCAGTTCCCAGGCAGCGACGGGAGCTCCGTGAGTGACGTTGTGTCCAGCAGGTAGTCTACCACGGGAGAGTACACTTGTATGTACAGGATGTACTTGTCATATCCTGAAACGGTGAGTGGGGGAACAGCATTTCATTTATACAACGGCGTGTCAGTATAAAGTAGGAATGAATCCCAGGTCTGGGATTCGAACACACGATCACACGATCCTTGCACGTCTTAGAGACGAAACAATACATATCGCCTGAGTGCCTGAGTCTCCCGACACACACACTCACACACACACACACACGCACACACACACCCACGCGCGCGCGCACACGCACACGTATGTGACATACGCACGCACACACACACACACACAAACACGCACGCACACACGCACGCACGCACACACACACTAATATGCATCTTAGTACATCTCACACCCGGTGTTACATATCATTCTGTGCCTGTTTCGGGTCTGTGATGTAACGTTCTCGGTAAATGTTGCTTTGTGTCATTATGAAACGTGAATTCTCTATGAGTTTGTACCTGAAAGGATGGTGATATCCCCGCCAATTCGCTGCCACATGTTGGGCTGCATGAACCTCACACTAGAAACATGCACATACTTCTTCGCACCTGAAGTCAAGAACCACAAACAAACTACACGATCGTCCAATTAGGTTGGGTATCGAACGTGACCTACATTTTATATAACATAGGATTCACTTGTACTAAAGCACTGTCACTTTGATGTTAGTTTGAAAGATGCTAAATTAAAATAGGAAAACTTATTGTAAACTTTTGTTTCAAAGATTCCATTTAGTGAAAATAGGTCCACCTGTCGAGCAATTGGAAAGTAACGCAGTAATGACGAAGCTGCATCGTTTTAGATGTTAGAATGTTACGTGGACATTCGTCCTACCTGTGACGGTATTGCGATAATTGAGCGTGACGGTAACCTCTGCCGTCATCTTGCCAGCAGCTGTGTTGAGAAGTTGGATGAAGCCACTGAAGAAGTATTGTTTCCCTGCCTCTACACTGATGGACTGGGCGATACCTGCCCATTTCGCCTGTCTGAAAGCACATACGAATTAATATGAAACTTATATTTCACCCGACCGCCACCGTGGTCTAGAGGTAGAGCGTCCGCGCGGAGAGCGGAAGGCCCGGGGTTCGATCCCCAGCCGCCTCATACTTTAAAGGTGGTACTAGTTGTTACCCTCTCTGGCGCTCGGATTTAAGGGGCTAGAACAAGGACTGGTTGGCTTGCAGTCTACTGTATGCGGCATGGTATCCCAGTGGGCATTAGTCAAACAGCCAAACACACACATACACACGTGCAAGCACGTCGCTATATAAATGCAATAATCTTGGACATGACGTTAAAGACCAGTGGGGCATTCCGGGTTACATCTGGTCCCCAGCAACTGATGCCGGTCGTAATATTCGTAGGGGTCGGGTGGTGACATGGTCAATTGTGCGTCATCGTATTTACATCCCATGTGTGTATCATTGCACAACACCACGCATCCTTTGACATAACATATCGATATGCCATAACCGTCCCGATGGTTATAAAGGGTATATACGTGATGTCCTATCCTCTGCGTTGATCTAGACTGCTTGTACTGCTTGTGTGTTGACGTTGTATATTTCAAAGACAAAGCGCAGCTGCTGTAAATTAACACACATCTGTGATGTCATTCTATTGTTGAAACGCTCCATTATGTTTCAGGAATGGACAGTTGTTTCTCAATAATACGTTATCTTGGACCAACATTTCAACTAAATTACACTTGGAATAGACGGAACTATATTTTTTATATTTTGACAAGTGAATGATTTCAAATTTTGTCGGAAAATATGTGTTGCCAATGGGGTTGAGGACGTTTTACTGTCAACCTCAGCTACGGCGACACATGACGGTACGGTGTGAAAATCACTACTTGTGTTAAATATTTACAAATGTGTGCATAATCCTAAAAAGCAAAAAAGATAATATGTTTTAGCAGGTACCCTGTACCACTGTTCGTGTTTATTACAATTAGATAAAAACTTTGACGAAAATACTGATCAGGTAAACATATATATATTCATGTTCAGGGCTCTATATTTGAATTTATCCCCGTCAGGTTGTATCAACAACGGGCAATTGACTGTCAATGATAACATACATGTTTAGGACACCACGAAATTATGAAGAGCCGTGTACCATGTATTGGAAATATGAGCTAGCGACGAAGTTAGTTGCACGTGCAACATCAGGAGAGAACGTATTCCTCGTGCATCACGCAAGGCGACTCACACAGTATAACAGTCCACAAACACTTCTGGTTTATATGTAAAATATATTCCACAAGAGAATGTTTGATCAAAGTGTAAAAGGAGGCATGTGTTTTAAGCAGGGCAATATCCTCCGTAACTCTTCAAATAAGGGAGCCCGGGACTTGATCCTGGAAATTGGTCTGCGTGTAATCGGTTCCATTATGTTTGAAGGAATGGCGAATTACTCGCACTTTCCTCTTGACACCCTACAGCACAAATCCGAGCCTCGTTTCATTATAACAGTTCTCATCACCACATTAGATGGGCTATACTGCGGATGAACTTTTTTATAATAGACATGTATTTTAGAATGTACGTAATACAAAAAAATGCTGGCTTGACGACTCGATAGGCACAGATGCGGGTTCTGATGCACATGTTGGATTTCATTTTAAAAGGGGGTGTGGCAAAAATTTCCTAAACAGATAAATGTTTGTGACCTGTTGGATACCCGCACACTGCTGATGCCCGTGTAGCTGTCAGAGCTGAGGGATGTGGAGCAGCTTCTCCCAAACCAGCCACTGTTGGCGTTACTGAAGTCCCCCTGTTCCAGATCGCTGTTGACAAGCAGGTTGACACCAGATGCCGCGCAGGGAAGTAAAATGGCAATCACGAGACTGAATCTTAGCATCCTGAAAATACAATCTGAATACCATAATAAAATTATTTCGCTTCTGTTCATAATTCAAATTAACATGAGTTAGACTAACATATAGGAAACGAACTTTGTGCTGATTCAAAACAGCCATGTACGTTAAGTCATTGAACAGGAAGACGAAGCAGCGACACACACCACGAAGTTCCGCTATGTGATAATACTAACAATATTTCAGATTTGGAATATATATCCATTCATGCCCATTTGAAATCGATACATCCATTTCAATACATTGTACATAGACTAGACCTACTCCATATGAGACCCGTGAAGATTCGGGGTAGAATAGATCTTCAGCAACCCATGCTTGCCGTAAAAGGTGATTATGCTTGTCGTTAGAGGCGCCTATCTGGATCGGGTGATCAAGCTCGCTGACTTGTTTGATGCATGTCATTGTATCCCAATGGCGTGGATTGATGTTCATGATGTTAATCACCAGACTCGATTATATACAGACCGCCGTCGTATAGCTGGAATACTGCTGAGTGCGGCGTTAAACAAGAAACAAACTAACAACCAATGATATTCCTGAACGACAAGCACTATAAAAATATTGGTTGGTGTTTATATCAGTATAATTTAACAGTTTTCATACAAGCGAAAAACATCAGGATATTAACCAGTTAAATCAGGAAAGGATCTTAATCAGTCTGGTGAACTTATGAATAGAGGTAGGAAATTCATAAACTATCTTGACAACTTTGAAGGGTAGGGTAAATATATGTTAAACCCTTAGAAAATGATCTGATTTCTATACTATGCACAACAATGTACTCACTTTGCCGCCACAGTCGCATCTGTTTCCGTGTCCTGTGGCCGCTGTTTATATGAGACTGGTGCTGATAAACACCTGTCTCTATTGACGCTGGTTATCGCCCTGACAATGTACATATAGCTCCGAGGGTGTGTGTTGTGGTACGAACTTAACTGGTGTAACAAGATAATAGGACATTGCCGCGAGGGTGTTTTATGAAAGGTAGTTCAATTGTTTCCCACAGCCATCAACCATCCGGAAGGACTTGGTAGTCGGATAATACCTACGTGTATAGTGAAAAACAATAAAGATGATAGAAAATGCCTCTTTAAATAGCAGCTGATATTAGACGCCGACTGTTTTACACGACAACATTGAACAACTAAGGGTGTTCGTTACAATAGCATAATAGAGCCTGTATTGACCGTACGCCTTATCACAAAGCTATTCCTGCAGTAGTTGCACTTAACGGAAAACGGATGAAGCATCGTTTATAGTTCGGAAACAAGATAAGTTTTATGTGTTTCAGCTATGAATGGATCAGAGTCCATAGCAATAATCTGTATCTCTTCCATTCGTCAGGACAGACGAATATCTATATTACTTTTCCTGAAACTATTCATTAGATTTCGATTCCCATGACGAAAACATTTGGCCATTTCCATTGAATACTTTTATATTTTACCTCTCTACATCCATTGGGTGAGTGAGTGAGTGTTGAACAGTATTGGTGTAATAAATCGTGCATGTAGAAAGGCCATGTTGACATTGTTCGTTTATCCCAGTTGATGAATATGCTTCACGAAGTAAATTATTCCAGTTCTGTTCAACGCCGCTTTGAACAGTATTCCAGTTATATCACGACGTGCAAGGTTAATGTGGGAGGTAAGCCCGAAGTGATGCAGGTCTCAGATATTTACCACTTTGATGAAACCCACGAGCACGGTTATGAGGCTGACAAACCCAGAAATATAATCGAGGATTCGAACCCACAATGATAGATTTATGGCGTGCCTAAGGGACGCAACTCTAAGACGACTGCATCACCCGTGTCCCCACACGTTTATTGAATTTCTGTTTGTTGTTTAACGTCCAGAAACACGAGGGCTGTAAATAATCGTGTCTGGGCCAGACAATCCAGTGATTGAAATGACAAGTAGAACATTCCGAATTACCTTTCATTGAAACTGTATCCTAAGGAGCAAATTATTGTAATCCTTTGCTGTTATGCTTTGCCATGAAATAAACTGTTTATACTAAACAGTCGAAACCGATTACATTCTGATATTTATGTTATATTCATATAAGTAAATGATGCATCTTCTAATTTTAAACTTGGGAAAGTAAAACCTCTACCGTATATGACGTCGCGAAATACATACGGAATTGCTGAACGTTTCACAACACTAACATACCCGCACATTGCTTTGTATGTGAACTGTTGGCAACTTGTCATAGCAATGAGATGCAGCCTAGGAAATAGAAGGACGATCTCCACACTGAGTGCTCGCACCGTGGACATAGTTAACCCACTATAAACTAACTGCTTTAAAAGCTATTTGGAACTATGAGAAATACCATTACAAAGCAGCTCGAAATCGTCTTTTAGTAAATGTAGTTGAGAGAGTGCTGTTACATATATTTATTAAGCAACCACAAGAACTAGAACGTCTGAGAGAATCATGTCGATATATCAGGCAACAGTTAAACACAGCAATTTAAGTGTTGTATATTTCGTTGGCGGGGGATATAGAAACGGGCTCCGTCCGTCCGTCCGACCGTCCGTCACGTTTCGTTTCCGGAGCATAACTCATAAACCGTTCAATATTTTTTCATCAAACTTTGCAGGTCTGTTAGGTACATGCTGAACTGTTGCCTTTTGCTTTTGATAAATTTTATGAATATTTATTTTTTTACGTTTCCATGGCAACAAGATGGACATAGGTTCTGTGAGGGTAGGGTTCGTTTCTTGAGCATAACTCATAAACCGTTCAAATTTGTTCATCAAACTTTGCAGGTCTGTCAGGTACATGCTGTCCTGATGCCTTTTGCTATTGAGAAATTTTAGAAATTTTATTTTTTACGTTTCCATGGCAACAAGATGGACTTAGGTTCCAAACTCATCCTTTTTTACAATTTCCATGACAAGTTCCACCTCGGTTAAAAAAGGTAAGGGTTTGTTTAGATTTAATTATGTCATAAATTCTGCAACAGGGGCGGGGGATATAGCCACGTTAGTGGCAAACTCTTGTTGAACTTGCAATATACATCATGTACCGTGCTTCAGTCATCTAAATCTAAGATATAAAATATGTTGCGTCATCTGTGTTCAGTTTATTGTTCATTACTTTGTTAAATAAGTATAATCGATTAATCAGGCCTAAAACCTACACACGTTTTAGCAGTAATGATCGTTATCTTCTTCAGAAACCGTTTGATTCCAGTACATATTTACGTGGAACGTTGTTTACTGTACAAGACGTCGTACACTTTACTATATATCTGTCATAATATATTATCAAACATTTGTCAAGGCTCATTTACAGCGTGACCATCTAACCATGGTTTATGCACAATCGGATTGTATAAATTGACGCAATTGACCCGAGGCGATAATTATCAATAGCTCCACATATATGAAACGGCTGAATGAAACGAACTGATAAGGTGATATGCGTTAGCGATATATAACAATGTACCTCGGGAACAGACATACCTCTGACGTAGGTTTACATTCTTGGGAATGTTAAAGTCAGCATACCAACAAAACAGACTAATTCCTTCAGTGAGTGAATGAGTGACGCCGTTTCACGCTTGGTAATAATCAGGCCCCTCACAGCAGGGGACACCAATGAGTCACGTCGTTTTGTATACTTGTGGGCAAACTAGTCCGGGCAGACACTATAACTACACTCACAGGCAAATTGTGGTTACGGGATCTAGAGGAAAATTACTTTAACCGTGAAAGTTTGATACACTTACGGCAAGATGTTATTTGGACAATTAGGATATAAAAGCAGTGTAGCTTGTCTTCTGTGGCACCCAGGTCACCGTAATACCACAACGACCAAGTAGAACGAGAAGGGGCAATAGGTATGCTTTGGTTTTTTTGTGGTTTTTTTGTTAAACGCCGCACTCAACAATATTCCAGCTACATGACGGGGCTCTGTAAAATAATTGAGTCTGGGCCTGACAATCCAGTGATTATCGATCCACGCAGTTGGGATTCGATGACGTGCATCAACCAAGACAGCGAGTCTGACCACCAAATCCCGTTAGTTGCCTCATACATCAAGCATAGTCGCATTTCAAGACAAGCACGGGTTGCTGAAGGCCTATTCTACCCCGGATCTTCACGGGACCATTAGGTATGCTACAGATGGGAGCTGAAAATGACCGTGTGTCAAGATTTGTGGGTTGTACCACACTCCAATCAAGAGTATTTACACGTCATACGCCTGAGGAACAGATTCGTCACAGTGACGTCATTGTCAGCAACTGCCCTTGGACATCATGTCAGTCGGAGAACTACATCGAGGAGACTACGACAACAGACGTGCCTTTCAACCTCGACGCCCAGTTGTATTCCCGTACCTACAAAAAAAACACGGACCATATTCCACCAAGACAACGCCCGATCACACACAGCACAAATCAGCATGAACATTCTCAATGCCAACAATGCGAACGCTGTTATGGCCAGACCGATCCCTGACGTGTCTCCAATCAAACATGTGTGGGATCATTTGGGATGTGAGCAAGACAGGTTCCTGGGATGACTAGACAAGGTGTACTGCAAGCACGCTACATTCCATCTCAAGACATTCCGTCCTCCGCTTACCGTCGAGGGAGGGCCTCTATTCATGCCCGTTGTGTGCACATACGATACTGACAACATTTATGACAAACATACGTAAATGCATCATTGAATGATGGAATACATGACAACTTACCCCATCCTCATGATTTTGCACTTGTACACTTTATGTTACCAACCTACCATTGACTACCATAGTATGTTAGTACAAAACATTAAATTTATCAATTACAAATATCATTTCTCAACTCTCCTGTCTCTTCGTCAATGATTGTCATATCTTATAGTTTCTTTTGCTCGTGAGTGTAGTTACCAAACCACCTGTCCTGATTGTTTTTTAAACCTTTTACAACCACGCCACAATATTTAGATGACGGTCCGTAAATCCAGGATGATCATATTAGTTATTACAGTAAATAATACAACAAATCGTGAACTTGTTCAGCCAACATTAACATGGTCTCGTTTAATAATGCAAACAGACAGCAGGAATTTTGTACTTTTTGTAACAAAAAGTCTTGAAAGAGAAATATTTTATATGGTGACATTAGTCCTGGGCATTATTGCCAATCATTTTGTTGCCTTCAAGCAATACCCTTTAAAAAGATTAACATAATCAGTGTACGCCCTTATTTTGCTGCGCCTTCTGCATTTCGTATAAAAACTCGGACGATACAAACATTAACATTAAATTAATTCAGCTGGTATTCGTCTGACTGCAAATTGCATTTTCCATCAAGAACGAATGATATCACTTTATGTCGATTTCTGTTTGAATTGACATCGTTTGGAAAGTATTTCTTAATTACTGTTCATAACAAAGATGATTTACTAGTATGAACACTTTTTTAAATTTAAAATTGTAGTATTTTGGGGGGTTGCCAAATATTACGACTTTCGTCTCCACACTTGCAATAACCTTGGTCTAAAGTTTGAGATATGTTGTGGAACCTCGGACTTTGTTCCTACTAACACCGTATCTTCTGCAAAATGCAATTCAAACTGTCCTTAAATTACAAACGTTACTGGCTGAAGGTTGGCTTCTATAGCCAGCAGTACCAGCGAGACATCTCCCTCCTGTCACACACCTGGTGCACGTCATACGAAGCTTCCTGGCACCCTGGCCTCAGTAGGTGCCAGAGGAGGAGATTCTATCAGATAATCACGTAATGTTCGAGATTCCATGAGATTGCAATGCGCATGCGCGAGTCAGTGCAAACCGCGCTTTTAGCGAGTGTAGACGCATTTAGAGTTGGGACAATTTTCAACTCATTTGCTATCAGACAGTGTATAATTACACTGTGTGGTCATAGTATCTGACAGAGTAAAGTTATTATTAACTTGCTACTAAGTACATCTAAGCGTAAATTACGCTCGAATTTTCCACAAGTCAAAACAATGGCTGAGGCCGTGTTGAAAAGTCCCCGTCCTGTCGACACGGGTGTGTCTAAATCCTCTGTAGGGAAACAAAAAGCCACTAAATCCCCTAAACCGTCAACATCGACGGCTTCTGCCACTTCTCAAGCAGATCATACTTCCCCTCATCTTCTGGGACTTTGCTTGACGAATTTCGCAAGATGAACGAACGCATGGAAAAGAGAATGTCTGATTTTGAAGGCAGAATTGACACCCTTACACAAGATTACGCTTACGATGATGAGCAGAATTTTATTTATGATGATGATGATGATGATTATATTCCGCCAAGTCAGGCACATATTGCGAAAATCTACGAAACGGGGACTGTTGACATAGCAACAGAACTACTTAGTGGCGAGGAAGTCGTGCATGAGCATGACGAAATCAGTGCCGATCCTTCCGGTTTAGAAGTTGTAAACCTCATCAGAGAAACTCTGCCGATAACAACGACTGATGGGGACCCAATTGACACCAAACTGGCTGAATTGGTTCATCAGGTATTCACTACCAAGTTTGATGACGCGGTCATCGCACAGAAACTAAAAGACCTGAAAAAGCCAGCTAACTGTTCTGATTTGAACACGCCCGAAATAAACAAGCTAATATGGGATTCCCTGCAATCTGACACACGTTTGATGGACGTAAAAATGCAGCGTGTCCAGAGTGGAATGATAAAGTCGACCATAGCGGTGACAAATACACTGAACAGTTTAATTGCTCACAAGCAAGAGGTGCCAGCCACTTTGTTCAGAGATATTGTTTCCAAGTTGAGTGACTCACTTACGATGTCGGCTTATGTCCATAGAGAATTAAACCTCAGAAGGAAGGAACTGATAAAACCACAGTTGAATGATCACTATCGTGCACTGTGTACCCCAAGTGCTCCGACAAGTTCAGATTACCTATTCGGGGAGGATGTGGCCAAACACTTGAAAGACATTGCTATGTCAACTCGACTTGGTCACAAGACTACTAGTTATGGACATGGAAGAGGCCGTGGTTGGCATAGATATCAACCCTATCTATATGGTGGTAATAGATGGGCGAGAGTCCGTGGCAGAGGCAGATATTTCCATGGTACGCCTTTTTTAGGGAACGGCAGAGGCCGCTGGAACAAGTTCTCCGAAAAAAGAGGAGGGGGAAAGTCGGCCAAGCAATAGATGGCTGTACACAGACAACAGATGATGGCCAGGTAGGTGAGTACCTTGCTATGTCTGATTGCTCAAATGTTGATTTTATGGCTGGTCGATTATCTTCATGTTTACATGAGCGGGAGAAACTAACAAAGGATCCTTTTATATTGAATGTCATAGAGGGTCTCATAATTGACTTTATTGAAAAGCCAAAACAATTGTTTGAACCTCATCAAATTAGAAATAATCTACAAGAAAGTGCTATCATTAGTGAAGAAATTCAAATCTTACTCAAACAAAATGTTATTGAACCAGCAGAGGAGACTGCTGATCAGTTTGTTTCAAATATTTTTATTAGAAAGAAGAGTAGTGGAAAATACAGACTAATATTAAATTTGAAACAGCTCAATGAATATGTTCAATATCACCACTTTAAAATGGAAAGCTTGCAGAATGTGTTGGACATGATCACTCCAAATGTCTACATGGCATCCATAGATTTGACAAATGCCTACTATTCAGTAAATGTCCATGTTGCACACAGAAAGTATCTCAGATTTAGATGGGGAAATGGTCTCTATCAATTTACATGTATGCCGAATGGCTTAGCTTGTGCCCCTCGGGTATTCACTAAGATACTGAAACCAGTCTATTCCTATCTCAGGTGTCAAGGTAATCAGTGCCTCGGATATATTGACGATTCTTTCACTCAAGCAACAAAAAAAGAAAACTGTTCAGTTTCAGTATGCGAAATGTCAAGAGCCTTCAGTTCACTTGGCTTTACAGTTAATTTTGAGAAATCTGTTTTAGAACCATCTACTAGAATAAAATTTCTTGGTTTCCACATTAACTCAGAGAAAATGACACTGGCTTTACCGGATGACAAAGCTCAGGCTATCCAAACTAAATGTAATTTAGTTTTGACTCAGCAACAATGTTCTGTAAGGACAGTGGCTCAGTTGCTAGGTCTATTTGTAAGCACATTCCATGCTGTCATTTTCGGACCACTGCACTACAGACAACTAGATAGGGAAAAAACGGAGGCACTTCAAGATAATTATGGTGACTTTGATGCAATGATGGTATTATTAGAGGATGCTAAGCAGGAAATAAAATGGTGGAAGGACAATGCCATGGGTGCTGAGAAACACATTACAACTTCCTCCGAGCCAGATATGGAAATTAGTACTGATGCTAGTCTATTAGGATGAGGGGCTTGTAATAACAATAAGTCTATAGGAGGGCGATGGTCACTCCAGGAGAAGCAGCTCCATATTAATGCCTTGGAAATGAAAGCTGTCTATCAAGCCCTTCAAGCTTTCTCACTGACTGAGTCGTTTCAAGGAAAACATGTCCACATTTTATGTGATAATACTACAGCAGTGGCTTACTTAAAAGCTATGGGAGGTTCAAAATCTAAAGTTTGTAATGATCTTGCAAGGGAAATTTGGTTCTGGTGTATAGAACATAGTGTGTGGTTGACAGTGGCTCATGTGCCGGGACTGACAAATGTTGAAGCTGACAGAGCGTCAAGAAATTTTTCTGAGCGAACTGAGTGGTCTTTGGAAAAAACTGTGTTTCAGAAAATCCTTGAACACTTTGGTGTGAATCCAGCCATAGATATGTTTGCTTCACGTTTAAACACGAAGCTTCCACGGTTTGTCAGTTGGCGGCCAGAGCCTGAAGCTGAAGCTGTAGATGCCTCCAGTTTGTCATGGTCAAAAGAGCTAATTTATTGCTTCCCACCTTTTTGTCTCTTGTCTAAGTGCTTGCAGAAAATACAGTCAGATAAAGCAGATGCTCTTGTTATTGCTCCACTATGGTCAACCCAGTCATGGTTTTCGCAATTAATCAAAATGATCTGTTGTAGGCCTGTCAAGTTGCCCAAAGGGAAGACTGTGGTGACGTCACTGGACGGGAAGGTTCACCCGCTAGGAAAGAGACTGAATCTGACAGCTTTCCTACTCTCCGGCAAATATGCGCAGACAGAGGCATTTCTTCGGATGCAACCAGTGTCATCATCAGTTCGTGGCGTTCTGGCACCAGGAAGCAGTACGCTACATATATCCGGAAATGGAGACTCTTTTGTTGTGAAAGGGAAATTGATTTTACTAGACCACATCTAGGACAGGTGTTGGACTTTTTTATGTGTTTATTGAACCAAAAACTTGGTTACAGTTCTATACACACAGCACGATGTGCGTTATCAACATTTATTGATTTGGACGATAGACCTTGTGGATCACACCCTGTAGTGTGTCGGTTTCTGAAGGGTGTTTTCGAGATGTTGCCACCAAAACCACGTTATACAGAGATGTGGAGTGTGACAGATGTTTTGCGTTTTGTTCAGAAGCTTACACCGCTGAAAGATTTATCTTTAAAGGATTTGACTATCAAGTTAGTATTGTTGCTTTCATTAGTGTCTGCCCAGAGAGGTCAGACCTTACACTTGTTAGATATACACCTTATGACAAGGAGTCAGGATGATACTTTGTTTACATTTCATATTGACAAATTAGTCAAGCAGTCTAGACCAGGTAGATTGCCTAAACCATTTGAAGTCAGGGCCTATTCTCATGACGAGTCACTTTGCCCACTGAACACTTTGAAGTGTTACCTCAGCAGAACTGAGAGCATCAGAGGATCGGTTACACAGCTATTTATAACTTACATTAGGCCTCACAAGGCAGTGTCAAGAGACACACTGGCGAGATGGACAAAACTCGGACTTCATAAGTCTGGTGTGGACATTCAGGTATTTAAAGCCCATAGTGTTCGTGCTGCCTCCACCTCTGCAGCGAGGTGTGCATCTGTACCCATTTCAAACATTTTGGAAAAGGCTGATTGGTCATCAGAGAGAACATTTGCCACATTCTATCACAAGCCTATTGTAGAGGACAGAGGTCTGTTTGAATCAGCAGTGTTGGGCAGTGTGATTGAGTAAATATTGCTGGGTTGGAAAAGCTGGCAGGACTTGTCAGTCAATGCAATGTACTTTTAAGTCAGTGTACACAATGTTTATGTGCGACTTATGATGGTTATATTGTCAAGGGTAGCTACCTTCACTGTCATTGTATTTGAGAACAATACATTTAACAATAAAAACTCTTTTGAACGTTGCCATTCTTATTTCATATTTGGAATAAAGGTTTCCATTTATGGTGTATTCCCAGCTCATACGAGTGTATATCAGTCTTTAAAATCTCATGGAATCTCGAACATTATGAGATTAGCTGATAGAATCTAAAAGTTAAACGAGACTTACCTGTAAGTTGAAGGTTGACTGTGGTTCTATCAGGTAATCTTAAGTAATGGAGGGATTACATGCCCTCCCGTGGATTCCCACCTTTTTTCTGGGTATAAGTAATATTTCTGATACACACTCGTACTTTAAAGTCTGACTCGCGCATGCGCATTGCAATCTCATGTAATCCCTCCATTACTTAAGATTAGCTGATAGAACCACAGTCAACCTTCAACTTACAGGTAAGTCTCGTTTAACTTTTAGATTATATCGGAGGTCTGTCGTGTTCATTTCTAGTGCTGATGTCTGTAGTGCATTCTACTGTTGCTCAGTCTATACATTCAATGTGTTGAATGTAACAATGTGTATGATGTCGGCCAATTTTATGGCTTGTACTTGATGCGAATGTATTACGAAGCGCCGTAACTGTGCCGGACTTTCTCACATAGTTCCTTACAGACCTTTCTCGTCTAATTATTATATTGCATTTGTATTTGAATCTATTTGTTTAAATCAAACTACAATTCTTAATGTAGCAATTGGATCATAAATTCTCTCATGTCAACTGTCCTTTTGGGGAACCATTTTATTTCGCGAAAGAGCTGGATGTTATATGGCTGTCTGTAAACACGAAGTCACTGTTATTAAAATGAAGATCCTTCGCGGTTCAAAATAGTTAAACAAAAAAAATAAGAAATGATATTCACTTTGTGTGAGTTCATTGGAGTATGTGTGTAGATGACACTTGGAGGTATATACACATGTTATCTGTTGTTTTACTGTCAGCATTTTTCTATGAATGTATGTTTCTCCACGTTTCTCCTGTCGGACACCTTGTGCACATGGGACGAAGCTTGTGAGTGATCAGTTACTTGATAAACTTAGATGACCTTCACACATGAGTCGCGATTGATACGCAGGTCACGGTCTGTCACATTAGACGCCGATACGCATCAGGGAACATGGCGGTGACACCCTGGCCACAGTAGGCGACAGAGGAGGAAAGGATATCTGAAGTCTGTCGTGTTCATTTCTAGTGCTGATGTATGTAGTGCATTATGCTGTTACTGAATCTAAATTCAATGTGTTGAATGTAAGAAAAGCATGTTTTCTTCAAGTATATTGACCTATCAACTATATCTAATGTAGCAATAGCATACGATGTCCTGGGTACCAAGAATAAACTTCAAAATGCGTATGAATATGAAGAATGATGATATTTTAATCGCATATACAACAGGGACAGGGTGTGGCAAAGCAGCATCCTCAAATAACGGAACAAGTAAAACTCGAGGGGTTTAGTTCCACATCGCACGTCACAGCTCAGTGTGACTCAGAAGATATGACGTCACAGTCGGCTACAGGAAAGCGCCAAAAGTCAAGCTCTCTGCGGTCTCTAAAACTTGAAATACACTCTTTTTGTAGATTTGTATAGTGTTTTCTGCTAAAATTGTACTGCCACACATATTTAGAAAATTGCAGTGACCGCAACTCGGCATTTTGTAACCTATTGTTGTACACATGTCTTAAAAAATTCCTACCGACATTGACTGAGAAAGAAGTGCTTTTCTATAAGCATTAGTCTCCGAGGGGAAGTTTCAATCAGATGTGGTTATTGTGATTTGATACCTCTGATCAGGATCGAGCAATTTCCACATGCATGTGGGTATCTGTAAATAAATTAGCTGTACTAGGTGAAATTGTATGCAATTTGACTTTTACACGGGGACGGGTAGGATACAACTCGAAATCCACATGGTCTTCGACTACAGCTGCATTGGGAACTGTCGTATACGTACGTCAGTAGACAATCATGTTTTTATTGTGAATCTTACACTATACACATCATTTCATTGGAAGAGAGGTCGGTCACATGACCGCGAAGCTGACGTTCAAAAGCGTGTGAAGGACACATTATAAAGTGTATACGTTTTTCCCCAGACTGTATTGAATTTCTTAAAATGACGTAAACCCGACGGACTACTTCCACAGTCCTGGTCCCTGTGAATTCCTTAGCACGAATAAATACAGAGGCATCGTTTCTGATCATTTAGATTCTTTCATATTGAGCTCAAAGCAAACACTGGGAAAAGTCAGGGAGGTTTTGATTGCATGCCCGTTTACGAATACCCTCGCTACGATCAATCCTAGTGAACAAAACGAAGAATCTACTGGATCCGTGTTTAGAATGGCGGTGATAGTCTACGGCAGTCTTTGAATTTACCTCAGAATCTATTTGACATATCTTTAGAATCACCTTCCAGTGATCGGCAAACTGATCAATGATGGCAAACATCTGCAATCACCACACGTTCGCCAAACTTCGGAAATCGGTCATGTCACGTTTTGACGTCTGCACTTGATGTGAATGTATTACGAAGCGCCGTAACTGTGCCGGACTTACTCACATAGTTCCTTACAGACCTTTCTCATCTAATTATTATATTGCATTTGTATTTGAATCTATTTGTTTTAATCAAACTACAATTCTTAACGTAGCAATTGGATCATAACTTCTCTCATGTCAACTGTCCTTTTGGGGAACAATGTTATATGGCTGTCTGTAACCACGAAGTCACTGTTATTAAAATGAGGGTCCATCACGGTTCAAAATACTGAAATACAAAAATATAAGAATTGATATTTATTGGAGTATGTGTGCAGATGACACATGGAAGTATGTACACATGTTATCTGTCTGTTGTTTTACTGTCAGCATTTGTCTATGAATGTATGTTTCTACATGCACATGCATATTCCTACAACATTATGAAGAGTAAATGAAAGGCAATCATTCATCTAGATATAAAACACGAACACACCTTACTAAGTTAAGCCTAGAGCCGCTCAACATTTACAATTGTGCGCGATGTTGACGCCTAGAAACATGAACACTATGCAGGTGGGCATAAGCTGTGTTTTATTATCCTCAGTTGTCAGTTATATGTTGATTACATTGCCACGTTAAAGGTCCTCTACACTCAAAGTCAGATTGTCCTGTATTTTAGAGGGTTACAAATAGTAAATAATTACAGAACGTTTGTGCTGAAGAGAAGGAGCTACAGGTCGGTTCCTAAATAGTGGAGAGTCCATGTGTCTCGTGAAATATCACATTTTTCTCATCGAGTGACGGGGGAGATACTATCTTTTTCACAAGATCAGAGAAACATGATATTTCACGAGACACGTTGAATATCCTGTTTATTATATTTTTGTGCAGTTATCTAGCGGATAATTAATCATTTTATTACAACGTTTCATCACCCCTTGTAAATAGTAGTTCCTTGTTTGCAAAATCATAACAATATCAACAAAAGTTATAAAAATATATTTGATGTCAATAAAAGTCTTTATCTTACATTTGGATATGATTATAATTTATATAAAAAGAACTTTGACAAAAGATATTCTCGAATTCTACGAGACTGTTATTTTAAGCGAAAGGATAAACGTTTTTCAAGTAACAAAAAATGTTGCTTTTGTCGTCTCGATTGACGAATTAAATGAGAAATTTACAATTTATAACGAAACATTTAACTCCATAAATGACCGTCTGTCATGTCAATGAGGAACCAACATAAAATAGGAAGTCAGCAGTATGTGTACGGGAGGGTCACGTACGAAAACGGGAGATAATATGCGGGGAGGTAACTCTTGCAAGACATTACTTCAGTTATGTTCAATGAAATATCAAGTGTTATGTTCACTGCAATGAAAATATCACTTTTCTCAACTTCAGAAAACTCAGACTTTCACACTGAAGTATATTGCATAAAAAGCCATCTCTGAACATGAGTTGTTCATATAAATACATGTTGTTTGTTATTGACCTTCATTTGGTCTCATAAGTGAGCATTACAACGCTCAAATTCATATCACCTATTAACTACGAGTACGATAACTACATGTAAGCATGATATACTCACCGACAAAAGAAACGCGTATACCGTACATGTTTGTTAATATATGAAGAATTACTCATTTTCAAGAGATATTAAATTGATTAGATGCACAAACGAACATACTTTTACTTTGAGTGAACGGACACACGTGAACGCATGTGACGTCATCTCCATGACCCGAGATGCACCATGTGTCTCGTGCAGGATTAGCGAATAACGTCTGGAAATCACATTCAGCATATCGTGATATGAATAAAGACACTGTAGTGACACTTGACTGATTGTCGGTTTGGTCATTGTCAATGGTACATAATGGAAACATCTCTTCTTAACGTACAAACCTCTTCTATATGTTTCTATGGTTCGCGTTTCTTTGGGCAGTGAGTATATGATATATCCATGATATAAGTAATATATGCAACCTAACATCATTGGAAAAAAACTCATTTAAAATACGTTAAGAAAATGCCTCCGAATGGTTCGTAACCGTTTCTGCGATAACGTTAATCTGGAGTCAATGATGTCACTAACCCGACCAACGGAAAAAAGTGTCTGTGCTTCAAATAAAGTTAAATAAAAATAGAGTTATTCTGAAATTAAATAATGCATATTTCAATGCATACTCATAGAGACATCTTCTCGACATTAAGGTCGTAATTCACAATCAACGTCTACGCGCAGTTGGAATGGCACAAAACTAAGTTGCCAGACATTTTAATGTTCATTGAAACACAGTATCATCTCTTTGGAGATCTACACCAGGGCTAAACTCATGACCTACCATGGGCCGACGTAACGTCACCAAGACAACCCTATTCGGTTGGTGCATCTACGGAATCGATACCAAATTGCCACAATAACAGTTCGGAAACTTTCTGGGTTAAGACCCGAACAAAACCGATTGAGGGAGCACAACATCTGGCCCCAGAGTTTAAGACATACGCCCACTTTTGCCTCCATATCACCATCAGGCACACCTCGGTTCTTGTACAGAGCATATGGTTCTGTAGGCAAGACTGGGACAGCTCAGATGGTAATGCAAGGATTTTCAGGCGTACAGGTGAACGTTTTAGCTAAGCTTGTGTTATTCAACGCCATCAGTGTAGGAAGTGGTGACATCATTGTTAGTCGCAATTTGAATTACGCTAACGAGACGACATAGTTCGAGATTAAGTTCCACCCTGTTTGCAAATGCAGCGATGTAACGTCAAGTTGCAAAAGGATACTGCCCGCCCACATGTTGCACGTGTTGTAACAGATTTTTTGAAGCAGGATAGCATCGCTGTACTGCCATGGCTGTCTCCAGACCTCTCCTCCATAGAACATATCTGTCGTGAGATAAGTGGACGCCTACGACAGGACCAGAACCAGCCGTTAACTTTAGCTCAGTTGGACCAATCTTTTGTTGGCATTTGGAACAACATTTCCCAGGTTGTTTTCAATCATCTGGTGTCTTCGATCAACGCCTGCATCAACGCAAATGTCGGTTACTGTCTTCTACAATATTATCAAAAACATATCTCAGCTTTCACTCGGAAACGATATCTCTCTATATGGATCTGAGGGCACCGCCATGGTAGTCGCGTCCAGTGAACCCTGAATGAACCTACGTGACTTCTTGAGCCAGTCGGAGTCAGCGTACGATTTGGCGTCATATGTTTAGCACCTCGATACCTAAATTTCGATCTTATCAAAAGATTGATTTTCAAGATTCAGAAATCAGATCTACTTGTCTAGATCTGTTTCACTCACTTTATATTTAGATATAAGAAGGTTCGATGCAGTAAGGTGTATTCAAAATGTTTGCTGACGCTGTAAGTGAACCGTAAATCATATTTTCAGCATCCACGAACACCGTTGTACCGCTGTCATAGTCTCATACACATACATTTCTACTAGGGTAGACAATACTAAGTCATTATTTACATTGGGTATATAGACGTATAGTCACATACCACATGTTAATAACTGAAAGGTTGCCTTGTTTTTTCAATGAACTTGACCAGTTGAGCTTCATAACTACGGGATTATAACAGAAGGCGCCCAGGTTACCCGCAAGGGATGATGGTGCAACATATTGTTACACTGATCCAAGGTGAATTGATTAATATATAGTCTTTATCAATATCCATTACGCTCATGTAAGATTACCTTTAAGATGACGTGTGTGTTAATGTTTGAAGTCAGGCACATTGCATGCGCTTATTGCGATATAGTTTTCAATGTAAGCGTATTCTCTTCTCTCATAAGGACGTGAGCAGAAAGAGCAATTGTGACCTTTTGTCAGTTTGGTTAAAATATGTGCTTTGTTCCTTGTTGTTTCCGCATTTTGTAATTCCGAATAACAAACATGAATTTGACACTAAGTTATTGTCGTAAGATTCACAGCAAAAATAACTTGTGCAGTGTATGTTAAGAATTGTTGGTAGATTTAATTACTTATTTACTTACTTATTAAATTTTTTATTTAAGCACAAATAACAAATGAAATGTCATCATCAACTCCATGCCCAAATATTTTAGTTAAATATTGTTATGAATGTTTTTTGTGTTCTGTGTCAACCATCATATTTGTTCTTACTTAATGTAAAACCCTTTATATCACCGACATCACACATCAAGTTTCACAGTGAGTTGACGACACGACTGAAAGCTGTACAAATAGAAAACACGACTGGAAGCCCAAATGTTAAGTGAACGACGACAAAACAGTACTTATGGTCATTAACTTTGTTATTGGCTGCTGTAGAGCTGCTGTTTGCATGGTGTTTTTATCGTTTTGTTGTCTTTGTTGTTTTCTTCTTGTATTGTTGTATAGCCTTCGTTTCTGGCTCCACAATCTTGTCAGTCGCCATAGCACCATTATTATTCGGTTTAACCTCGGTTTGCCGGCACCCTGAATGTTATGATAAGAGATTAAATGTGCCAGCAATTTAGATGTTTATCTAAAGGATTATAGGGACCAGTGAACCCTGCTTCATTAACGGTGAGGCGTGGCTGATACGAACTGTTGAACACTTTTCAGTGTCAGTGTCAAACGTGAGTTTCATATCATGAAGAAGATTGCTGCAGACAACAACATTCCCCTAGCCCCATCAAAGACTTTGAAGCAGCTGCGCTGAATGCCGTCAATAATGATCCAGAAACCCATTGTAAAAACCTAACAGACTATATAATAAACGCATCCAAAACCTCCATCCCACGTTCCCAACATGGCACCTCTCTCACTTCACTTCAGGCCTTAACAGGAGAAATGCCACTAAACCTACGTAGGCAACACTTAACCCTTAATTTCTGGGCCTCGTCCCAATCAAACCCTCTCATCCAAAACCTCATAAACGAAAATATCCGCCCTCGTAACCAGGCTCTAACTAGGAAGCACCCTTTACTTACTCCAATATCTCAACGAATTTTCAACTACCTAAACGAAAACCAAATAGATAACCTCCAACAAAACTGCAAACCATCAAATATATTTACCCCAAAACTAAAAATCCCCAAAATAGACACATCTCTGGCAAACTCAATAAACAAACAAACCGATCCAAACATAGCTAAATCCACCACACTAGCTTACATACACGAAAACTGGCCAAATTGGTGCCACATCTACACAGACGGATCTTCAGATCCGATCACAAATCGCACTGGTTTCGGAGTCCACATAGCACAACCAAATAGGAACACTCAATCTTATCGACTCCCAAACAACCAATCCATCTTCACTGCAGAGTTAATGGGCATAGCATCCGCCCTCCATAACCAACATGCTAAAAAACATAAAAAAATCCTAATACTCACAGACTCACTAAGTGGACTACAGGCCCTCCAAAATAGAAACACCAAAAACCGCCCTAAACTCATTAACCAAATACTCAAAAGCGCAAATAACTTAACAGAGGCAGGCAAACAAATAGCATTTATCTGGATCCCAGCCCACGTAGGAATATATGGAAACGAAAACGCCGATCAAGCCGCCAAAAAATCCCTCAAAATTCCTGAAATAAGCCTTAATCTACCAATATCTAAAGCAGAGATCAAAAGCATTAACAAACGTAAAATCACCCAAAAATGGCATAAGACATACCTAAAAACAAACACACAGATAATCAAAATCCTCAAAAAAACTCTAACCAAACCTAAAATCCTCCATCCATCCAAGAAAATTGATAGAATAATCACCAAACTCCAAACAGGTCACACTAAACTAAACAGTCAACTCTTAAAAATAAAAAAAACACGCAACCGGAAAATGCCCACACTGCCCACACCTGGAAACAATAGAACATGCACTCTTACACTGCACGCACTACCAAACCCACCGAGCAACACTCCAAACAAATCTAAAACTAGATAAAGCCATAACCCTAGAATCAATCCTAAATCCACATAACAATATAGAAAAATTTAAAGCACTAGGCGTATACTTAACTAAAACCAATCTAATGATCCGCATCTAAAAACACTCAACCACGCCACATAAACAAACAAACACACACCAACACACTCCCTTAGTACACTACCACACCCCTAGGCATGCATTCCAAATTTCAAAATCTCCAAAACTTATATAAGCAACCACTAAAACCCCCCTCTGGTTGCAACACCTTTATTTTCCCTTCAAAACCACGCTAAATGGCCCGACCGGGCCCGTGTGCGAAATACGCTCCAGTCGGAAAGCGCACGTTAAATCTCCAAACGTAAGTAAGTAAGTAACCTCCATCCCCTTCAAAACATCTAAGACAGGCAAACCGACCGTACCATGGTGTAATGAGGAAATAGAACAGACTAGACGAAAACGTAAGTCAGCCTTCAATAAAGCAGAACGCGACTACAAACATCTAACATAGCCCACGAACTAAACCACCAGGTTCAAAAACTAGTCCAAATAGCCAAAAGTAGAGACTGGATAAATAACCGTACAAATGCCAAAACGGTGTGGCGCAAAATCCACGCCATTAGGGACTTAAAACGACATAAAAAAACACACAGCATTAACAACTCAACCGACCCCGCCCAAAAAGCAAATAATCTCGCCAACCACTTCAGCCAAAAATTCCAAAAAACTTAAAACAGAAAACAAACCAACAAAAGAACCAAACAACAACAATCTGGAAATAAACCAACCCTACACAATGGAGGAGCTCCTCTACGTAATCCAAAACAGGAAAAAGGGCACAGCCCCAGGATTAGACCCAACTTCTTACCAAATAATTAAAAAACTCCCCCTAAAACTACTCCAGGCACTACTCAAACTATACAATCTCATCTACCTAAACGGACAGGTTCCTACTCCCTGGAAACAGGCCCTAGTCATTCCAATCCCTAAATCTAATAAACCAGCTAATCAAGCTAATTCATATAGACCAATATCCCTAACTTCAAACTTATGTAAAGTAATGGAATCAATGGCTAAAAATAGATTACAACATTACCTCACCCAAAATAACATAAACCCAGATCAAAGCGGTTTCACTCATGGCCGCTCAACCCTAGATAACCTCGCCCGACTAGAGCAGGATATTAAGACAGGACAACTAAATAAACAATATACCACAGGCATCTTTTTAGACTTCTCTAAAGCTTTCGACATGGTATGGCACGACGGGCTAATACAAAAACAGCTAAACTTAAATTTCTGGGCCGCGTCCCAATCAAACCCTCTCATCCAAAACTAAATAAACCAAAATATCAGCCCCAAAAAACCAAGATCTAGCTCGTAAACACCCCTTACTTACCCCAATATCCCAAAGAATAACAAACTACCTAAATTAACTACCTAAATTAAATCTTAAACAAAACTGCAAACAATCAAATATCTTCACCCCTAAACTCAAAATACCCAAAATAGACACAACACTAGCTAGCCAAATAAATAAACAAACCGACCCAAACATAGCTAAAACCACCACACTAGCATACATACACGAAAATTGGCCAAATTGGTGTCACATTTACACGGACGGATCTTCAGATCCGACCTCCAAACACACAGGTTTCGGAGACCATAGCACACAACCAACTAAAACCACACAATCCTTCCGACTCCCAAACAACCAATCAATATTCACGGCAGAACTAATGGGCATGGCCTCAGCCCTCCATAATCAAGAATCCAAAAACCACAAAAAAAATCCTAATACTTACCGACTCACTAAGTGGACTGCAAGCCCTCCAAAACAAAAATACAAAAAACCGACCTAAATTAATAAATCAAATACTTAAAAGCTCCAACGACCTAACTAAGGCAGGCAAACAAATAACCTTCTTGTGGATACCCGCCCATGGGAATATGCGGTAATGAAAACGCCGATAAGGCAGCCAAACTATCCCTCAAAATCTCAGAAATAAGCTTAAACTTACCAATCACAAAATCAGAAATTAAAAGCGTAAACAAGCAAAAAATCACCAAAAATGGCATAACCTATATCTAAACTCAAATAGCCAAATCAAAAATGTACTCAGCAAACCACTGACCAAACCGAAAATTCTCCATCCATCAAAAAAAATCGACAGAGTAATCACTAAACTCCAAACAGGACACACCAACCTAAATAACCACCTAAAAAAAATAAAAACACACACTACAGGTAACTGCCCAAACTGCAAACAACTAGAAACCCCAGAACACACACTCATCCACTGCACACACTACCTAACCCATCGAACCGCATTACAAACCGCCCTCAATCTAAACAAGGCTCTCACTCTAGAAGCAATACTAAACCCACAAACTAAACCAGAAAACTTCAAGGCCTTAGGCGTATTCTTAATCAAAACGGAACTAATAAAACGCATCTAAAAAACTATAATCTACCAAATCAAAATCACATAAACAAACAAACAAACATCCACCATACCAAGCTCCCTTAGTTCTGGTAAGCTAGGCAAACAGGGGTCATCCAAATATATTCAACTTCATTGACAGTTTAAAAAAAGAACAGTGTTTTGTAGAGTCACTGCTGCTGCAAATCCAGGCTGGTGGGCGACTTCCTCCAAAGAGGAGGAAGTACCACAATGTGGATAGCGGTATTGAGAGGGAAAAGCAGGAGTTGTTGGCAGAGCTCAAGTCACCAACAGAATATGCTGGTTTATTGGTTTGTGAGTTAAAATGTATGTTAAGTGTAAATAATTAATTTAATTTCTGACTTTAAGTTTATATATTTTGTATGTATGAACACATGTATGATTTATAATGTATGCTGTATGTTCATGAGAAATAAAATAACGAAAGTCATGTTGCCCTCTTTTAAATCCCTTTTTAATCCTCATAATCCCTCTATTGTACACTTGTCTGTAATGGTTGGGTAATGTTTAACCCAGAACAATAGGTGCCGGCAAACCGAGGTGTCCCCCTATTATTCATGTGCTTTACTCATGGCTTTACCTGATGTTTGTCAATGTATTGTACAGCAATCTTCATTGTTTGTTTTGTTGTGTTTATTAGAAATATCAAGATTATCATTTACATGTCCCAACTTAATGATATCACTGAAAGAGTACCCCGGTTCCGTCTCTGTTGCGCAGACACATGTCACGATAGGATACACACATACATGTTACTGAGATTACTGAAGATTGTGCATGCGTCAGGTATAGTGGTCGATATTTCCATCAGTTCCCGTATTTATTCGTCAAACAAGTTAACTGGGACCAGGACGGAACACCAATACCTATTGGGAGATCATCGGACAGGGTGTGACAGATGGACAACATGACGACCATGTGTGACCCAGTATCGAAGTGGTCAAAAATGACTGAATAATGCTATGCTCCAATGCAATTCGCAGAAAATGTTCTAGAAGTGCCTTGTTTTGTAATAAACCTATCAGCCAGTCAGCAACGTGTGGTCAGCAGTCATTCCTAACCAACTGCCGAGCTTGACACAAGGCAGTGTCATAGAGCTACAAACAAACACATAGCAGGTGAAGCCTTACAGCCAGTGTGAAAGGGACAAAGCTTGCTTTACAGACGTTTTGTATTCTCTTGAAACATCTGGAATCTAGTCAACTTGACCTGCTGTCTAATGGGCTGTGGGAGGCGCCAGCTGTAAAGAGGACAGATGGAGCTATGTAGACTAACATTTAGTCTCTGAAATCTTATATTACACAATATCCTTCTTGACTCTAAAAATAAAAAAAATTCCCTATGCTGATTTCAGAGTAGAGCTAGCTTGGGCTGGCTAGACTTGCTTTTGTATTAGCTTCATTACATTGTGGAAACCTTCCTCTGTCTATAGAAAGTGGCAGGTATACCAAGCCTGTGACTCCTTTGGTAAATAGACTTTGTCAACTATGTCAGGAACAGTTAATCGAAGATGAAGTGGTGTGCAAATTCTACAATGTTTTAAGGAAATGTTTATTTGATACATGCAATAATCATTTCAGTGGTTTCTGTGAACTGTCCACGTTAGATAAATATAAGTGGTTGATGAACACTGAATGTATCCAGCTAGAATTGGCGAGATGTGTTCAGAAAATGTATTACAAAAGGCTGCAAGGTGTAAAACAACTTAATTATTGAATTTGAATTTTATATGAAAAGTGTAATTGAGTGTCTGAGGTTATGGGTTATGGGTGTGTGTGGGGAGGGGATATGAAAGATGGTACGGCCAGAAGAAAGGATATGGATTGTGTGTAGATGCATGGGTTTGGGTATGGGTGTATTTGTGAGTGAGGTTGAGTGTGTGTGTGTATGTGTGCGTGCGTGTATGTCTCGAGTGACGGGGTGGGGGATATCTGAATCTGTTTGCGTGTTTGTTTAGTATGTGCGGGAGAATATTAAAATGATTGATTGTGTGCATGCGTGAGTGAGTGCGTGAGTACGTATGTATATACGTGTGTATGCATGGATGCATTATGTGATTGTGTTAGTGAATATGTGTATATGTAGATATTAAGAATGTGCATGATTACTTTTTATATCTAATTGTATTTTAATATTTGTAATACCTTAAGGTGTCATTTCGGCCCACTGAGGCCTGGTGTTTGTATTTTAAGTATGCGCTAAATGTTGTATTGCTTTGTAACACATGACACTGTAATAAACTATATTATTATTATTATTATTATTATTATTATTATTATTATTATTATTATGTATGGATTTCTAGATTATTTTTGTATGCATTTGTAGATTATTTTTTTTCATAAAATAAATATATTCCACGGTCATGGTGCAGGACTAGGAGCTATGTGGTGGCAGAACTACGGCAGCGGTTTTAGATTGCTTTCTGCGAGGAGTAACTACAGAAAGGTTATGAAGTCTTAATAGCTGCGCTTTCTGGTCTTGCAGTTACATGAACAGTAAAACCTGTAGATTATTATTATTTCTCATTGGAATTCAAGATAGAAATTGGAAGACTCAGTGAAGAACAGTAGGTGCTAATAATCCGGGAGCCAAGACTTGTGACATGATGTAAAATTACCCCCTCTGATATAAAATTGTGGTGATTATTTCCAATAAAGGGAACACACTGGCGATTTACAAAAAACAATGTTGGGCAACTGATCACTCTTGCAAAAGCGTTATAGTCAGATTTTGAAAAAGAGTCAATACTTAATTCATTTTGTTTGCACTCTTGACAAAGTAAACGGACTCCTTTTACCTTGTATATTGATATTATTTATCAGAAACGTCATACAATAAGTAAACATATTAATATACACATATATATATATTCTTGACCCGCATAAGAATTATTAAGATGGACGCCTAGATTCAATGAAATTCGTATTCATTCCGGGGGATTTCGTCCTATAACATTGCTATTTTTAAATATATGTGTATGGTTATTATTGTCAATCAAGGGCTTCCTCGGGCAAATGACCGCTCTTGCAGAAACATTATTATTTACGATCATTGTTTTTTTTAAAAATAATGTCAGCATTAGTTTTTCAGTCATTATTGATATATTTTTAGAAAAAACATCACACTGTTAAGCCAACTGTCACTGACTATCTGGATTATGAAAAAATAATAATGTGGAAACACTAATAACACAGTTAAGAAGAAGGAAACATCAATAGAAAAGATTTGATCTGGTATCTTGTATTACAACATGTGCATTCTGCTTATCAGATTCACGATATGGGCATTTGTAACACATGTAATAGTTTTCAAATGCATCACACTAGTGGGATGATTGAGGTGAAAATTGTGCACTTTGATTTAAAGACACCTTGAAATACCGAAAAAATAATCGAATAAAATGAAAATAATCGAAATTTCGAGTTTTTTTAGATAAACTGGAAATAACGAGACAGTATACGAAGTAACGAAAATTCGAGAAGATAACTGAAATAATGAGAAAATTATGCAACCAAAGTGGAGCCATTAGGCTTTCGTAAAAACGGCGACAGATTGTATGTTCAGTTGTACAAATTATGATCCATTCATTGCTTTCAGACTGATGCAATAAGCTTCAAAGCAGCTCAAGCACCTGTAATATTCTTTGTTTAAATATAACGTTGTCTGCTAAACTTACAAATTCTATAAAGAAAAGGACAGCTATATCATAATTCCGTTCAATATGTTATGACTTAGAAGAAGAATATCATTTATTAATAATTTGTGCAACTTATGAAGACCTGAAAAGTAGAAAAATGTTTCATCTAGTCAAATTTCAAATTAGTTTTATTGTTGTCAACCACCAACATAAGATAAGACAACCTTATAGAAACAAATCAATACTGACTTCTCTCTGAACACTTACTTGCCATCACAATCTTACATAAGATAAGACGACCTTATATATACAATTCAATACTGACTTCTCTCTGAACACTTACTTGCCACCACAATCTTACATAAGATAAGACGACCTTATATATACAATTCAATACTTACTTCTCTCTGAACCCTTACTTGCCACCACAATCTTACATAAGATAAGACGACCTTATATTTACAATTCAATACTGACTTCTCTCTGAACCCTTACTTGCCACCACAATCTTACATAAGATAAGACGACCTTATATATACAATTCAATACTGACTTCTCTCTGAACCCTTACTTGCCACCACAATCTTACATAAGATAAGACGACCTTATATTTACAATTCAATACTGACTTCTCTCTGAACCCTTACTTGCCACCACAATCTAACATAAGATAAGACGACCTTATATATACAATTCAATACTTACTTCTCTCTGAACCCTTACTTGCCACCACAATCTTACATAAGATAAGACGACCTTATATATACAATTCAATACTTACTTCTCTCTGAACCCTTACTTGCCACCACAATCTTACATAAGATAAGACGACCTTATATATACAATTCAATACTGACTTCTCTCTGAACCCTTACTTGCCACCACAATCTTACATAAGATAAGACGACCTTATATATACAATTCAATACTTACTTCTCTCTGAACCCTTACTTGCCACCACAATCTTACATAAGATAAGACGACCTTATATTTACAATTCAATACTGACTTCTCTCTGAACCCTTACTTGCCACCACAATCTAACATAAGATAAGACGACCTTATATTTACAATTCAATACTGACTTCTCTCTGAACCCTTACTTGCCACCACAATCTAACATAAGATAAGACGACCTTATATATACAATTCAATACTGACTTCTCTCTGAACCCTTACTTGCCACCACAATCTAACATAAGATAAGACGACCTTATATATACAATTCAATACTGACTTCTCTCTGAACCCTTACTTGCCACCACAATCTAACATAAGATAAGACGACCTTATATATACAATTCAATACTTACTTCTCTCTGAACCCTTACTTGCCACCACAATCTAACATACTTACTTACTTACTTACTTACTTTGGAGATTTAACGTGCGCTTTCCGACTGATGCGTATTTCGCACACGGGCCCGGCCAGGCCATTTAATGTGTTTCCGAAAGGGGCGAGGGTGGTCTGTGCAACCCAAGAGGGGGCTTTTGGGGTTGCTTATATAGAATTTGGGAATTTTGAGATTTGGAATAGATGCTGATGGGGTTGGGGAGGAGAACTAAGGGAGCTGGGTATGGTGGATGATTGTTTGTTTATGTGATTTTGATTTGGTAGGTTATTATGGTTTTAGATGCGTTTTATTAGTTCCGTTTTTATTAAGAATACGCCTAAGGCCTTGAAGTTTTCTAGTTTATTTTGTGGGTTTAGTATTGCTTCTAGAGTGAGAGCCTTGTTTAGATTGAGGGTGGTTTGTAATGCGGTTCGATGTGTTAGGTAGTGTGTGCAGTGGATGAGTGCGTGTTCTGGGGTTTCTGGTTGTTTGCAGTGTGGGCAGTTACCTGTAGTGTGTTTTTTAAAAATTTTTAGGTGGTTATTTAGGTTGGTGTGTCCTGTTTGGAGTTTAGTGATTACTCTGTCGATTTTTTTTGATGGATGGAGAATTTTTGGTTTGGTTAGTGGTTTGCTGAGCACTCTTTTGATTTGGCTATTTGAGTTTAGATATAGGTTATGCCATTTTTTTGTGATTTTTTGTTTGTTTACACTTTTAATTTCTGATTTTGAGATGGGTAAGTTTAAGCTTATTTCTGGGATTTTAAGGGATAGTTTAGCTGCTTTATCGGCGTTTTCATTACCGTATATTCCTACGTGGGCGGGTATCCACAAGAAGGTTATTTGTTTGCCTGCTTTTGTTAGGTCGTTGGAGCTTTTAAGTATTTGATTTATTAATTTAGGTCGGTTTTTGGTATTTTTGTTTTGGAGGGCTTGTAGTCCACTTAGGGAGTCAGTAAGTATTAGGATTTTTTGGTTGTTTTTGGATTCTTGATTGTGGAGGGCTGAGGCCATGCCCATTAGTTCGGCCGTGAATATTGATTGGTTATTTGGGAGTCGGAAGGATTGTGTGGTTTTAGTTGGTTGTGTGGTATGGACTCCGAAACCCGTGTGTTTGGAGGTCGGATCTGAGGATCCGTCCGTGTAAATGTGACACCAATTTGGCCAATTTTTGTGTATGTATGCTAGTGTGGTAGTTTTAGCTATGTTTGAGTCGGTTTGTTTATTTATTTGGCTAGCTAGTGTTGTGTCTATTTTGGGTATTTTAAGTTTAGGGGTGAAGATATTTGATTGTTTGCAGTTTTGTTTAAGATTTTTAATTTGGTGTTCATTTAGGTAGTTTGTTATTCTTTGGGATATTGGGGTAAGTAAGGGGTGTTTACGAGCTAGAGCTTGGTTTTTAGGGCTGATGTTTTGGTTTATTAAGTTTTGGATGAGAGGGTTTGATTGGGACGCGGCCCAGAAATTTAAGCTTAGCTGTTCCCTGCGTAGACTTAGTGGCATTTCTCCTGTTAAGGCCTGAAGTGAGGTGTAGGAGGTGCCATGTTGGGTGCGTGTAATGAGTTTGAGAGCCTGATATTGTATTGAGTCAAGTTTTTTGGATAGAGAGTTGTTTAGGGTGTTGTATATGGCGCAGCCGTAGTCTAGTTTTGATCTAATTAGGGATATGTAGAGAGAGAGGAGAGTATCTTTGGAGGCTCCCCAGTTAGAGCCAGTTAGGCATCTTAGGGTGTTTAGGTCTTTACTGCATTTAGTTGTTAGGTTTTGGATGTGAGCATCCCAGGTGAGATGTTCATCGAAAATAAGTCCTAAGAATTTGGTTTGTTTTTGAAATTTGATTGTTTGGTTGTTTAGCTGGAGGATTGGGGAGGCGGGTTTCATGTTTTTATGTTTGAATACTATTCCTGTTGTTTTTTCTGAGTTAAGGGAGAAGCCCCATTTGTCAGCCCATTGTTGTATTTTATTAAGAGATTTTTGGAGTAGATTTGTGGCCATTTTCATGCTTTTAGTGCGGATCCAGATGGCTCCATCATCCGCGAATTTTGATGTGTTTACTTTAGGGGATAGACCCTCGAATAGATCGTTTATCATTATATTGAAGAGGGTGGGGCTGAGGATACTGCCCTGTGGAGTGCCATTTTCTAGGGGACATTGGTCCGATAGAGTTTGGTCTATACACACGGTTATTTTACGATTGTTTAGGAAGTCCTGGATGTAGTTTATTATCTGACCTTTGAGTCCTATTTTTTTAAGTTTTTGTATTAGCCCATCGTGCCATACCATGTCGAAAGCTTTAGAGAAGTCTAAGAAGATGCCTGTGGTATATTGTTTATTTAGTTGTCCTGTCTTAATATCTTGTTCTAGTCGGGCGAGGTTATCTAGGGTTGAGCGGCCAGGAGTGAAACCGCTTTGATCTGGGTTTATGGTGTTATTTTGGGTTAAGTAATGTTGTAATCTATTTTTAGCCATTGATTCCATTACTTTACATAAGTTTGAAGTTAGGGATATTGGTCTATATGAGTTAGCTTGATTAGCTGGTTTATTAGGTTTAGGTTAGGTTTCTAACATAAGATAAGACGACCTTATATATACAATTCAATACTGACTTCACTCTGAACCCTTACTTGCCACCACAATCTTACATAAGATAAGACGACCTTATATATACAATTCAATACTGACTTCACTCTGAACACTTACTTGCCATCACAATCTAACATAAGCCTGTGTCAACAAATTGAGATGTAAGAATAATACGAGAGTCTCTGATTTCTTAACATGTTCTCTTAGCATGTCCCCTTATACATATAGTGAACACATGAAACTATCTGGCTTCATTGTGGTTGGTATGTGGGACTCGATGCGGGTGAATTCTTTTCCCGACAAGCGGATTTCGTCATGAAACTAAGCATTCCATATTGCGTTTGATAATACTTTTCAGTAAAACGTCTATGTTTTTTCTTACATTCTGCCAACAACGTGAATTCACTTGCCATAGAAGCATATGAGATCATCTATTGTATCATGCTGTTTGGGTACGCGTGAAAGAGAGTGCAAAGGGAAATTGCCGATAAATGTCCCTGTTTATAATGAAAACACACAATGTTTTGTGATATCGACAGTCCGCACACTCGTGACGTAGCTCCATGCAATGAGAGTGTAGAGGAATATATCAAGCCATGACGTTTGCAGAAATTAATGCTGGGTGATGTTAAAAGCCTCATGTTTGTCAGGTGGAATGTGTTGTTTGTCTTCTGAAAGCCTTTAAATGAGGAATATATTGCTGTAATGAATTAGCAAGGGGGGAAAGGCCTGCCATTAAATGACATGGTTTTAACAGTCGCAGTTTGTCTTGCATGTTTCACACAAGTGAGTTTGGTGCAGCCTGGCGTGATGGCTCGAGATCTCTCCTCCTGTCTGGTCCTCGGCTTTCTCCTAGTCCACAACACTGCTTATTGCCATGGCGCACTGACTTCACCAAAAGAGGTTTGTAAACTCTTGATATGGATGTAATCATAAGACATGTCACACTGAGACAAAGACACACTCCTTTATTGAAGCACCATTGCTGTAGCATCAGTTTGGCTGATTAACTTCGATGCATAAAAAGAAAGTCTTTTAGAACTTAAAATCGTTGGGCAACTTTCAGTAAATGCCGGGTTTTTTAGATTATCTTACGTAATGAAAACGTGATACATAGTTTAGGTTGGAAAAATGAGTTTCTTTGCCTTGGTCTGTTACATATATGGATCTGGCGAATATCAAGTATATTGAGGATTGAGGTTGATTTAACCAGGAACAGCGTTTAGCGTTTCAGCAAAATACATCATTTCGACCCCAGCTTCACCTGGTCGGGTGGTAGATTTAGTAGGTATACTAGCAGCACTTTGTATAAAGATATTTTTGCACATATTTTGGTCTTATTCTATTTTCACAAACTTATCTTGTCCATGACTTACATATTTAAATTTACTCTTTATATATATCTAACAAATATCCATTATGCGTCGTCGTCGAAGGCGCCGTGATTCGCTGAGCAGAGTTGCGCCCCCTGGGCACACCAGAAACCTATGATTGTGGGTTCGAATCCCGTTTCGCCCCGATTATGTTTCTAGCGGCGTTAAACCCAACTCCCTCACTCACTACGACATCTATTTGTGTCTGGAGCAAAACATCCCTGTATCCTAGAAGTTGGCATGTTTTAAAATTTAATGCAATTTACCACTGTCCTTGTTGACACACCGTGGTTATGGGGGGCAAACTTGCTGAATTTTCTTTATTTCATCATGGCTACAGATCGAAAATTAGACAAACTCGCAAGGTCAAAAGAAGGTAATTTAGCCAAGAAGTTTAACTTAAGCTTCAGTTATATGGATGATCTAATATCGTTCAGCACTCCCACCCGATTCAACTGAACATGTATGGTGTGAGCCTCAACAAAGCCCGCTATCAAGATCAGTTGCAGTTCCTTGTCGCCATTCTACGGACATGGCACTGCATAGTATGTGCGCTATTTGTATATAACACTTCCCATTTTAATTCTTGAAACCCAATAGTCAAAACTCTATGGTCTTTGCCAAGCCTCGGTCAAAGGTATTTACAAAATTAAACATCTCAATCTTTACACTATGTGGCCCATGGGCGAGAATATTTTCATTTGCTCAAAACTCTTGTATTTGTTTAGCAAGTATCATGACACAAAATTTAACATTGAAATATTTCGCCCATGGGCGAGAAAAAGGTTTGGCTCTTTGTTTGTGGATACATGTATTTGTTTGATAGGTATTACACATTTTCGTTGATATGTGGATATATTAAGCACAAAGACACAAACAGTTTATGAAATATGAATTGGTGCCTTGATATATTCAACGACAACGAATCTTGTATTTTCTCCGCGATCCTGATGTGTATCATCGTTTAATGGGTCATTCATCAAAAGTATGTTGTGAGGCGATATCAAAGGCGCCGCCCAATTTACATAATGTCGTCCGTTTCGCGTGAACTACCACCCCACCCTGTCAGTAAGAGTTATGTAATCGGTACACAAATATCTTTGATGCGGTTTCAGTGTGGAAAGGGTTTGAATTACGTCCGCCACAGAAATCCTCAAAGTATAGTAACGATCAACAAGGTAGACACAATCAAGCCATCAACCTTTCCTCTGCTCACCCAAAACCTGAGATCGAACACCTCCGCCAAGTCTTCACCCGCCTCAATAATTATCCACCCAATCTCGTCGACAAAGTCATCACCTCTGCACATGTACTCCATCCCACACCCAGTCCTGCGACCCTTAAAGGGGCACTGATCTAAACCAATTCCCCGGGACTGGTTGTTGCCTTTGTTATTGTTTTTTTCCATTGAGTACCCGGATGATATATCAGAAATCTAGACTAGTTCGCAACATGTGCTGCACAATTCGTAAGCGCATTTGTCACTATTATTGATTATATGGGGAGTATGGTCACATTGATCAACAAAATGAAATACAGTTTTGGAAATAATATGGAAATGTAGGTATCTTTGTGGGTAGCATCGGTAATGGTGACGAAGTTTTGATAAGTCACTTACTTGGTAATTGTGCGATTTTCGTTTACACTATTTTGATTTACAACACACACAAAAAAATATTTCTCCTTAGCATTGCTTATTTTATCGTGTTAATATTCTTACTGTCAAAATGTGCAAAATTTTTACTTAGCGAATTTATTAAACGCCTAAATATTCAGTTATTTTACAAATTGACTGAAAAATATGTCCATCTGTATTATTATGACAACGAATTCCAAACTTTGTTATCTTTAATATCATCACCAAGAGACTGAAAAGGTTACGATGAAAATTACATTTCTATATTGTTTGGCTTGTAATCCTACATAATAATCTATTGTGATGTTTTTAGACCCTTTTGATCGTCTTAATCCATTTTAGTCTGGACAGATTTTTCAGTCAAAAGTTGCCTGAGAGAATCACATTTTACAAATAGACTGTAATATATACATGCTTACAAAGGAAACAACTTGTGAAAACAACGTCTATCGCGCATCGAAGAATTTCCCAACCAAGGCGTAGAGGAACAAGAATGAATCTGTTCACTACTACAGCAAATGAAGGAAAACGAAATGCAAATTTCATAATTACAACCTACCAAATTTATGGGTATAATTTTAGGCAGCTTCCTTGTTCGAGAAATGTATCCGTGAATATCCACACAAAGGAACAATATCCCACACGTCTGCAAAATGTACAAAGAAACTTATTCGATGTCACTTGTCTCTGTATTTTAAAATATATACTAGTATATCGTTTCGGGGTATTATAACCCGTGTTCGTTTCTCAACCGATCACTTAGATTGTTTCAGGTGTTTCACATAGGTGTCAAGTCTCAAAGGTCGGCTGAGAAAGCCCCCGTGACTATTTTCATAATAGAATTCGAAAAACGAATGACGAATAACGAACCCACTGGTATCTTATATTTGTTATACCAAGTCTGAATAACGATCCTGGTGCTGGTTTGTTTTCGTTAATCAAAAGTACTGAATAACTAAACAGCTTTTGGATGATGATGTAAGACGAACCTGCTGTCATATAATAAATGAGTTAGTGTATTTGACCACATTACCGTTGTTGTTTAATATACAGCCTTTGAATAACGAACCCGGTATTAGCTTGCTTTTCGTTATTCGAAAAACGAATAACGAATAACCAACCCGCTGCTAACTTCAGGCCCCTGTACTAATTACATTTTGAATGTTATCAGTTTTGCGTTCTGAGATACAGTGATGTAAGTATTTTCTACAATCAACAATACATGTATATTTGAAAATTCTTACGAGCAGATACATTAGATTTCTTCTTTGATGGTCATTTAGAAGTTGAAGTATTAAGTATGGTTAAGACTTTATGGATGAACAACTTCTTTATTACAATTAAGAGCGATGTTTCGATGTAGGTTCTAACACCGTTATCAAGCAAGATATAACTTACACCGAAACGTCGCTCTTAATTGTGATAAAGAAGTTGTTCATCCATAAATTGTTATCCTTACTTAGATTCATTAGAGACAGTGACTACGTAATCCGTATCAATCAAAGGTGTAAAAAAAAACTGAAAATCATATCTGACGAAGACCCACCAAATTACCAAGTTTTATTAATTACTTTATTTATTACAATGCAAATACTTAAGTGATACATTTTTCAGAGGAGAGGGCATACACACAAGTATTTTGATTCCGTGTGTGAATGCAGGTTATACTTGGCATCTCAGTTCTCAGCTTCAAACCGGTTGTATATCTGAATTTTTATATGAAACCATGCGTACATCATGACAATTACTTGCTAGTCGTCAGTCTACAACAAAATACGGTCCAACAATTTTTGGCACCGCTTTTGTGCAAGTTGTTTCGTTCAATAATGTTATATTAAAATCTATTTCCATTTCTTTTCGTCACGTTCCCTCCCTATTCCATTCCTTGCATGTTTATGTTGCTACATTGTATTGCTCATGTTCCCAAGTATTATAAAACACTTTAATGTTTCTCCTTTCTAATCTAACGTTATAACATTTCAGGGCATTACCATCATCTAATACACAAGAGATGATACCAAGACATATTTTATTCGGTTTTATGGTCTATGCGGTCTTAATCTTATGTCTAGTGCATATTTTTACAAACAGGGCTGGAATGGTGGAAGACTAAACTCAGAAGTGAAGGTTTAGACGACAGGAGCCAGGTATATTGTAGATGAATGACTAAACTCAGAAGTGAAGGTTTAGACGACAGGAGCCAGGTATATTGTAGATGAATGACTAAACTCAGAAGTGAAGGTTTAGACGACAGGAGCCAGGTATATTGTAGACGGAAGACAAAACTCAGAAGTGAAGGTTTAGACGACAGGAGCCAGGTATATTGTAGATGAATGACTAAACTCAGAAGTGAAGGTTTAGACGACAGGATCCAGGTATAATGTAGGTGGACGACTATTTTCAGAAGTGAAGGTTTAGACGACAGGAGCTAAGTATATTGTAGATGGACGACTAAACTCAGAAGTGAAGGTTTAGACGACAGGAGCTAAGTATATTGTAGATGGACGATTAAACTCAGAAGTGAAGGTTTAGACGACAGGAGCTAAGTATATTGTAGATGGACGACTTAACCCAGAAGTGAAGGTTTAGACGACAAGAGCAATGTATGTTGTATATTGAAGACTGAAGTCAGGGGTGAAGGTTTAGAGGACAGGGGCCAATGTTCCCGATGAGGAGACCCGCGTCACGACTTACTGTACAATTCGTCCACTTCGTTCGACGATCTTGGTCGGTCTCTCTTTTTGAGGTAGATGGTTGATGTAGGTAGATGTATTACATAACGTAGCTGGAAGGTGAGTGACCCACGTACACGTAGGCAGGTGTTAATTATGAGATAACCCAACTGAGTGTTGAAATGTGATATTTCAAATGTATAATGAAGAGGTATATAATCTACATTTGGACTAGCAAATAACAATTATAACATTCAGTTATCTAGTTCGGATGTTTTCGCCCACACAGGGTGCTGGAGCAGTAACAGAGCTCGGGTGTCACACCCACCCAGCTGCCATGGTTCCTGAACGCTGCATCCATGATCGCCTCGGCCCCGTAGACACAGTTAAGCTATGGTCTTCACGAGGACCTTTCCCCAGCGGCTCTGTCTGCGTCTTTCTACTAGGCGAGATACACACTTGTAATCGCTGTGATGGGGGAATCTGGAAGCAGTTTCCTTGTTCTGACTGTAGGTGGCGTTACAGCATTACTTACATACATGTAGGGGTGTCGTGGATGCCTTTTGATAGTTGGGAATGTTTGACATAATTTCCGTAGCAGCAAGTTTAACTTAGACTGAAAATGGGTGTAGTGCTCGTTTCCGGAGCAGATCTTGAAAACCGTACAATATTTCTTCACCAAACGTGGCACATAGATAGGTTGGGATTTTCTTAGAATATTTCCATGGCATTCGTTTCCGCATAACTAAGAAACCGTTTACACATTCTACAAAGAGACCTCTGCAGGGTTGTCTGAGTAGCCTTGACAAATATAATTGTCAGTAGGCACAAATCAAGGAAAGGCCTTAAACATGTAGTTTTTGATGAACACGGGATTGTGGTAAACAAAAAAGGGTTGGATGAGATGACTAGAATGCGGAGTGATCGACTGTTCACCTGGACACATCCTGTACAGAATGGTCTTGGTGCTGGTCTCAAGGTGTTCGATCAGTCAATGCTCATACTGAAGATGTGAAGAATGATATGTTTGTTTGTGTGGTTTATGTTTTGTGTTTAACAGAAACTCATATCAATGATTACAGTAAAATATACTTCCAAGGTTATCAAGTCTAAACAGGAGACACTACACATGGTATTGCTGTTTCACAAACAGTGTGATGTAACGTCATCCCGCAGGATTGAATACATTTCCCTTCTTGTTGGCAAGTTCTGCATTGCTTGTGTGTATGTTCCTCCAAACAAGCCGTGGGTATGGTTCTCGCATTCACTTGTGAACATGTTCTAGTTACTGGGGATTTCAACTGTGATCTGAGTGAAAAACTACAATTTAAGATTTCTTTAATGTGCAGAAAATGACTCAACTCATTCACTCACTGCCTTGGAGCTACACTGGACTTGTTGTTTACTGATCATGCCAGTGCTGTAGCATTCCAGACACCAGTCTACTACTCAGATCATCAGATGATTGGTGCTGTACTTCTCAGTACACCCCATGGTAACCCCTGCTCTCAATGATCTCTAAGTAAAGTAAGAACACCCTTACTTCTCTGACTATTGTTTCAATAATAACACAACTCATCACAAATACAGTTACATATCCTAACATAAACTGCAGATAATAACTTTTTAGTGCTTGCAATTAGGCCATTTACAAAAAGGTCCAGTGAACATAGTTACAAGGGGTAAATTCCTTGCACACAACCGGACATGTCGTATTAGCGGGGGATAGGAGTATTTCATGCTCGTGTTATATAATTAGACCTCAGGGTGGACTTAGTGAAATAAGTTATCTGCTGAGTCATGCTAGTTGACCTGAAGGATTTGTGAATTAAATACAATTGGTCAGCCCCTCCTTTCTAAGGAGATGTTTTAAAGCAGTTCCCTCCCAACTCTCAACTTACCATCCCACCTCCATCCACCCTCAACTTACAATCCAACATCAACCCACCCTCAACTTACCACCCCACATCCACCCGCCGTCAACTTAACACCCTACATCCACCCGCCCTCAACTTAACACCCTACATCCACCCGCCCTCAACTTAACACCCTACATCCACCCGCCCTCAACTTAACACCCTACATCCACCCGCCCTCAACTTAACATCCCACATCCACCCGCCCTCAACTAACAATCCAACATCCACTCACCCTCAACTTACCATCCCACATCCACCCGCCCTCAACTTAACACCCTACATCCACCCGCCCTCAACTTACCATCCCACATCCACCCGCCCTCAACTTAACACCCTACATCCACCCGCCCTCAACTTAACACCCTACATCCACCCGCCCTCAACTTAACATCCCACATCCACCCGCCCTCAACTTAACATCCCACATCCACCCGCCCTCAACTAACAATCCAACATCCACTCACCCTCAACTTACCATCCCACATCCACCCGCCCTCAACTTACCATCCCACATCCACCCACACTTAACTTACCATCCCACATCCACCCGCCCTCAACTTACCACCCCACATCCACCCGCCCTCAAATTAACACCCTACATCCACCCGCCCTCAACTTAACACCCTACATCCACCCACCCTCAACTTAACACCCTACATCCACCCGCCCTCAACTTAACATCCCACATCCACCCGCCCTCAACTTAACATCCCACATCCACCCGCCCTCAACTTACCACCTTACATCCACCCACCCTCAACTTACCACCCCACATCCACCCGCCCTCAACTTAACACCACCATCACACCCCACCTCCACCCCCCCCCTCCACCCCCACACACACACCCCCCCCCCACCCCCCCCACCACCCCCCCTACATAAAAATATGTGTGTGTTGTTCTGCTGCTTAACATATCTGTGTGTTTCTGGAACCTGCTTGGCAGATATCGGCGAGAGGCGGGTAAGGCGTCAGCTAGAAATGGGTCTGCTGCCTGGAGCTGTGTCCCCAGATATGCTTCACATCATGTGCCAGTTCTTCTGCAACAGTATGGGTTCTAACACCGAAGCCAGTGAACGTAAGGGTCACATGCATGGAGTTTATAAACCTATTCATTGGGATCGCTATTAAGTAAGAGACTTCTTTCTATAGGCATTAAGACCTATTGTGAGGTTTTACTTTCCAGTCGAGTTAAATCTCATAAATAGGGACGTGGTAATGTCCCTGGGATTTTATATAATATCCCAGGTATTTTAAATAATGTCCTGGGTATTTTATTCATATAACTTCCGTTCAGATTGTAACATGTAATGAAATGTAAAATCAATTTACATATGTTTTCCGTATATTCCCGAGGATCGAATTCGCAACCTTCATATCTGTAGCCCAGTGAGTGTACGACGAGGCTACGGGGTGTTGATAAGCCTCAATAGGTTTTAGAATGTCCTTTTCAAGATCCGTACGCCGCAACAGATATTTTACGCGCGTTTCCTAAGGTTCATGGAAAGCATGTTCGAAACATAAAAATGTTGATAAATGTTGTTTTAAGTTTCTTTTTTCGGTTTAGAAGCATGGAAAAACACTTTCCCTCGGTTTTGGTAGACAGAGCATGCCCTGGCGAGAGGGAAAAACCAAGGAGGCAAAGACCCCGCGGTTTTTCCCTCTCCCCAGGGCATACTCTGTCTACCAAAACCGAGGGAAAGTGTTTTCTCCAATACATAACATACGGCTGAATACGACTTCATGATAGGTTATTAATAATCAATTCATAGTTAGACAGGTATCACAGTTATATGGTCATTGTTCTACCATGACGTTCAGTTAATATATACTGATGAGCTAGACATTCTGCTTTATGAAACAGATGCAGGTAGCGGGCTATACCAACTCCCCGCCATCGTGTGTCCCTCTGTACCAAGTCCGATCGTGGCGCCCCCTGGAAGAAACTTAGCCGTTGTCAAATGGCAATTACCGCAAGCCAACTCCGCGGATGGTACTTTTCTTCTGTGAGTGACTGAGGACAGGGAATCTTCATAAGTCTTCTAGAGACTCCCTGGCCATGTTTATTTTTGTTCCTTGCTGTTAAGTTTAGATACTAATCTTACAAGATTAGAAGTATTCCATGGTCATTTGAAAAATCAACAAACTTTTATAATATCAAACGGTGAAATTGTGACGTCATTTATCATGTAAATATTGTGTACGTGGTGTGTAGCCTGATGTTGTTAGTTGTCTCTGTTGCGCTATAGCCCCGTGCCTGTGTCGGGGTCCCAGGCGTCGGGGTCGGAGTTCTCTGAGGGCAGACACACCATCACGTACGCCGTCATGGACTCCACTGGCTTCAAGGACACGTGTACATTCTCGTTTGATGTCACAGGTCAGGCCTAAGCATCATATACTTCTCATACACTAAAACGAATAAGCATGTTTTAGCGGATAACGTATTTGTGATTGCATGTCGTATGTATTTTCACTCAATTACAAACAAGTGGTAGAAATGTTGACTGTACAAGGAAAGCGTCAACACACCACGCACACTATAATGGTAATGCACTGGTCGTAACATCTACACTGTGGGGTGAGTGGGGACATGTTGGAAGGACTGTTTGTCTTTTAAATCAATTCCGGAACAGATACTATTTCCGTGTTGCTGCAAGTACTTGCTTCATGTGATTGTTGCACAGTAATAAGGTGTGGAATGCCTGCCTGGCCGCGCAACGGCAACCGAAGTTGTGGACACGGCGACGTGATCTATGGTTCCACCTGCAGCTACACCTGCGACCCTGGCTACACCATGGAGGGCAAGCCACGCATCACCTGCCTCTACGACGGATCGTTCGACTTCCAACCACCATCATGCAGAGGTACATTAAATATCTTGTTTTGGGATTTCTTGGTAAAATCAAATTTTGAAATTGCCATTATGATATCAGAACTATGAAAATAACTCTGTCCTCGGCATGACATCATATCATGATGATATCCTCTCATGCTTAGTTCCTTCTGAAACCCGAGCTATGGGTGTCGTTTCTGATAGGGAAAGTGTGAACTTATTCAATTAATAATTATTTTCTGTAAACCATATTTTCTATTCTGGAATTATAATCAATCAGGGTGTATCTGGACGGACTAATGTACACATTGATGATTTTAGTCATAGAGTCTCAACATATTTTAGATCATGCAGTGGATATATATGTTTTTAAGATTTACATATGTACAGTCGAACTCCGTTATCTCGAACTCCGTTTTCTCGAATATATCGAAATCCCGAACCAACTGTCCGGTCCCAACAGCCTCATTATATAAACACATATACATATGTCGAAGTTGCAACACGGTCGCGCTAGGTTCGCGATAACGAGGTTCGGCTGTTTTTATCAATGTTGGTTCACTGAAACTATTTGTAGTTCGTAACGATTGTGTGGTGTTTGTTATATATGAAAGGGGTAGACGTTCATGATAATTATCATTTCTACTCAGCCAGGACGTGTCCGGGATTGCAGCTGCCCCAACACGGTGTAGGGCACCAATGCACAAACAGCCTTTACTCTGGTAGCGTCTGTGTCCTCGTCTGCAGCAGCGTCCTCGGCTTCCAGGCATCGTCCCCTGGCATCACCTCGTGTCTGTCCACTGGTGCGTGGACAGTGCCACAGCCTCGATGTGTTGGTCAGTACTATACGTCCTATGTAGGATTTACACCGCACCTGCATGCATCTATTTTCATGGTTTGTTTCTCCTTAAACTTATACTTTGGGTTGAAAACTTCCCCAATGATGGGCTAAGTAATGGCAGCTGAATACGACAGCTTCATTCGTTTTGATGTGTAGCCTTACAGTGGGCTGCCACAAGCATGTCCTCCTGTATGAGATCGGCGCTTTATGGGCAATGGTTGTATCCCTAAACTCGTGAGTGAGAGATTTGGTCCTGATGCCCCTTTAATCAACACGCCATGACATACGTGATGTTACCTTGGACAGTGAAGTGTAAATCTATAATTTGGCTATCCACGCCTGTGCACCAAAAACACTTGCACCTATAAAATGTCGCATGGATACTGTAAAAGCCAAAATTGCTGTGTCCCTCTTTCTTTTACTGAACATGTATTCAATTTATGTATTGAAGATCTTCTTCCTCCAACATTTGAGAACTGCCCAGACACGAGCATTGTGATTCAGGCTGAGAAGGGAACGACCACCGCTCTGGTGACGTGGCCGGACATTGTGGCCAAGGACAACTCTGGCTACAGCAATGTCCAGCAGAGCAAAGGTCTTGCTCCAGGGTCAAGGTTTACGCAGGGAGTGACCGAGGTTAGGTACACGGCGGTTGACGGTATTGGCAATACAGCACAGCCCTGTTCCTTCACCATCATCGTTGAAGGTTTGGCATACAACTTCTAGCTGTTTGAATAGACAAATATACTCGTATAACAGTTCATTGGGAGGTGGACAATAACACGGGTTTGACAGCATCCCCTAATGACACCACCGAGTGGACAGTCAGAAAGAATTCACACTTGTTGTTAGCGTAGTCTAGATATCACAAATATGTGTACTCCTTATTTCGCTGTATTGTATTGGCTTATAATTTATCCTATTAGGTAATTTATATGGGGATTTATTAAAAAAGACAAAACTAGATTAGCAAGTTGTATAAAGTCCTGAAGTTTCAAACAACACGTGTTCTTGTTCACGCACTCGACGTGAATGGATAGATCCACCTAGCAGTACCTGCGTGCACTATTGACATCACACTAAATCTAGCCGGGAAATGATAAGCATGCGGTAGACATTGCCGTTTAATAACCAACAATTACCTCAGGTTGATGCAAAGGTTAGCTGAGAACGCCAGGGCAATCTTTGCGTACAAATAACTTCAGAACAAACGCCCTATATTTCAGTACCCAAGTGTTCAGTGCCCAGCTTCAAGGATCGCTACATGGAGGCCGATTGCCCATCGGGGTTTAATTATGGTGCCCGCTGTAACATCTCCTGCAGAATGGGCTTGCCTCTAGAAGGGGCTACCTCGATAACATGTGAAATAGACAACAGCATCTCACCCACTGCATATTGGTACTGGGGGAGAGCACCGACACCCGTATGTAGAGGTCAGTACAACTGATAGTAACGATTATCGTAGTGCATCTACATATTTCCACAAATCAAGTGTTTACTCCCTTCATCCAACTCAAAACATCTAGTTACAATTTGTGTAAATAAACACATCAAACTATTTCTGGCTTATACGTTGTATTGAGTAAATTGTACTATGAGGTAAGGGCGGTTGGGTAGCCTCGTGGTTAAAGCGTTCGCTGTCACCAGGGTTCGATTCCCGACATGTGTACAATGTGTGAAGCCCATTTCTGGTGTCCCGGCGTGATATTGCTGGAATATTGCGAGAAGCGGCGTAAAACCATACTCACTCACTACTATGAAGTTCCTATTATTCCTCTTTGTAGAGAGGCCGTGCGGAGACTTGAACCAGCCGCGGAATGGTGCTGTTGTGTGTGACAGGTGGGCCGGAGGGACCTTATGTCAGATGCAATGCAATGAGAAGTTCGATGTCCCGCGGACGGTGGCCATCTCTCAACATTTCGTCTGTGCCTTCTCGACAGGCCAGTGGAAGCCAGCACCTACTGTGCCGGACTGCACAGGTTTCACAGATATTCTCTTTATATTTTTGTGGTGCAACTGGTTGAGATGTGTGTTTAGTATAATTCAGTCACACAAAAAAACGAATATTTTATGCACATTTATCTCAGGCAGGTGTATAACTCACCGATAACTTGTCTGTATATGACTGCCGCCGCCTTTCTTAACCACATGGTGCTTGGACATCTCAGGGATATCACATGTCACATGTTACATGTCACATATATAGATCGAGGGTGCACGGATGGCCCAGTCGTCTAAGGCGCCGCAACTCGCTGTGCAGAAACCTATGATTGTGGGTTCGAATCCCGGATTCGCCCCGATTATGTTTCTAGGTTTGTCAGCACCATACCCGTGCTCTTGGGTTTCACTGAAGTTGTACCTGAATCATTTCGGGCTTTCCTCCCACATTTAAGCTGACACGCCGTGATATAGCTGGAATAATGTTAAAAGCGGCGTTAAACCCAACTCACTCACTTACTATATAGATCTACTTTAAAGCTGGAAAATTGTTTTCACATATTGTTATATTATGTAAGGGATGTGTTTACCACATATCTCGAGAAGTGATGTCTTGTCTTGTAAGTGATGTCAATACAGCGGAAATTCAGGTTCCTCATTGTGTTAGCTGAAGCTGTACTCGGGTACTTGAAACTGGCATGAGGCTGAAGCAAGTATGCATTTGAACAAACTGAAAGTACGTAATGGTATCACACTGAAAATGCGTAGTGCTTTATAATGATTTCTGTGGACTGTGTTTTTTTAAGTAGTCAGAGAAACATACATCGACTGCTGAGTGCAGATTAAGAATGAATCAGTTTGCGAATGATTTCATACCACACAGTCAATGTAGCATATCAAAGACGGTGGTTTTCTTCTCCGACTTAGATGCAAATAAAACTTGCAAAAGTCTGCATACCTTGTGTGAACAGACTTATCTTATTTAGTTAACTTCAATGATGTCTCGGTCTATATTATTCCCCTTCGTTTCTGGAAATATTCTAGTATTGTTGGTTAGGGCACAAGAGAAATGGAATGTGAGAGGAATGTACTCCGAGCCTCTGGAAAAAAGGCTTCATGATGCTCCCAGATGAATTGGAAATTACTTTATACGAGGGGTGACTACTTAGCACTGAGCCTCACATAGAAAGACTTGTCCTGACGATATTAAAATGATTCCCTTCGTCGCTGATGCACTTCTACCAACTATGTCTGTGTGTGTGTGTGTCTGTGTGTGTGTGTCTGTGTGTGTGTCTGTGTCTGTATGTGTCTCTGTGTCTGTGTGTGTGTGTGTGTCTGTCTGTGTGTGTGTCTGTGTGTATGCCTGTGTGTGTGTCTCTGTGTGTGTGTGTCTGTGTGTGTATGTCTGTGTGAGGGTGTGTCTGTGTGTGTGAGGGTGTGTCTGTGTATGTATGTCTGTGTGTGTGTGTCTGTGTGTGTATGTCTGTGTGTGTGTATGTCTGTGTGTGTCTGTGTATGTCTGTGTGTGTGTGTCTGTGTGTGTGTGTGTGTGTGTGTGTGTGTGTGTGTGCGTGTGTGTGTGTGTGTGTGTGTATGTCTGTGTGTGTGTATGTCTGTGTGTGTCTGTGTATGTCTGTGTGTGTGTGTCTGTGTGTGTGTGTGTGTGTGTGTGTGTGTGTGTGTGTGTGTGTGTGTGCGTGTGTGTGTGTGTGTGTGTGTGCATAATGGAAGGGCAGCATAATATGCTCCCTTTATTGTCTGGCCTTTTTGTCCGCCACCATGATACTCTTGGTATCCCGAACACGGGAGTCATAACCTTTCCTCCTGCCTTTTATGCTGGTGGCGATGTTAAATGCTTCCAGTGTTTTGATGTTGTTTGGACTAAGTATGGACGCGGTGAAACAGGTTTTATACAAAGTCACAAATTGGTGCAAGAAACTGTCTGGCTCAGCTTTAAACAATGCCTTTTAACAATACCTACTGAACTCCCAATGGCAACTGAACTCCCAGTGCCCACGGGACTATCAATATGACGCTGTCATGAGCCATGTTGTGGTTTCTCTGGATCATATCTGGTGTTGCTGATGTCACAGGCCTTCCAGGACGAGGGTCGTTCTCAAGGATCTCCCTGCCATCTTAAACTTTATGGATGGCTTTTGATGTTAAAACTTTTTTTCTGCAAGTACTGCTCGTCCCTCAGGTTTGTCTATCTTTAAAGTTCGCAGACCCCTGCTTATTCTACTGACTTGTCTCAGCGAAACAATTTGCTCAACTGACTCCAGGTTGTGTGTATATTCATCTATGGCATTAAAGTATATCAGCAACAAAGGATTTCTCTAGAAGGCGAACCCTTTTATGTGAGGCTCAGGATTCATCAATCAGCCCTCGTATAAAGCAAATCCATAAACGCTGTATTTTGAAGGCCATTCCAGAAAGTAGATGTTGGAATATTTCTACCCCGTGCATAGTAGTGCAAGACTTATACTTATCTGAAGGCATGTACGGGTTGTCCTTGCTCACCTTTCGTTTTTCAGAGTTACGACGTCCAAAAAGTATGCTGCTGCCGTCGGAGCTGTACTACTACACCGGGAACTGTGGCTCACCCTCTACTGTGGAACTCGTCAAAACCCAATTCATCATGTCCTTAAAAGGTTCTGGCTCGTGGAAAGATGCATGTGCAAAAGATAAAAACTGTAAGGTAGAAAACGTGCAAGTAGAGTGTGGGGACATGCTCCGCCGTCGTCGTCATGCGGCTATGTCCAGTCGGAAAAAGCGGGCGCCGACCCTGGCGGCCCTGTTCACGTGGGACTTCATGGTGGACTTCGAGATGGGCAATATGACTGTGGAGAACGCCATTAACAAACATAAGGATATGCTGAAGGGCATGGCGTCCAGGACCAAGATTGACGTGCAGCAAGGTTTGTACGACATCAACATCACTGGATTCCAGCTTCGACATGATTCGTTCGCCTCTGGCTGGAGTGACTTCTACTGCGGCAAAGGCTTGGTTCCCGTGTATGCTTCAGCGTCATGTGGTGAGAATGCTTCTTATATACATCTTCCCGAGGCAAGAGAGTATACTGACTATAAAAGTCCAGTTTCCACCATTGCCGAACTAGGCTGGTATTATGGAGTTACATTTGGCTGGACTAACGAGTCTATGCATAGTCCAATCAAAGCGCAACGAAATCGAAATCCGCTTCGTAAACTGTCGTGCAGATCTCGATCGATTGCAGGATTTGCAAAGCATGTGCACCGCCAACTCGTTGTCAGCAGATTTTTTCCAAATCTTTTCATGTTTTTAATCAAGGTGCTTACGTGATGTGATGCAGTTCGCGATGTAAGACCCGTTTTATCACAATATAGATCTTGATTATCGATCAGATCGTCCTGACTGAGCGCCACCATTTTGTGTGAAGCAAACGCAAGTGATATGAGATGTGGAATCTGATTAGTCCATTGGAAAGGCTTAGAAGGGACATAATTGGTAACATCCACTGGTGGCGCAACGATCAAGCCCAGTAATTCAAGCCTAGTTCGGCTAGGGTTGAAACTGGACTTATAAAGTCAGTTAACTCCCTTGCCTCGGGAAGATGTGTTATATAGTGCATACAATGCAATGTAATCCCAGTGACCTGGTACAGATTAAAGAACATACTGTATACTGGGACTTGTCAGCACATGCTGCAGCATGACCTATTATGTTTGTTTCAGCGGCATGCCCTACCGGGACGTACTACAACAACATCAGCGACTGCGCCCCCTGCCCGGTGGGGATGTACCAGGACAAGGACGGGGCGTTCTCGTGCAAGACATGTCCAGCTGGAACAAGCTCGCTCACAACAGGGGCTAAGGACATCGCGGAATGAGCAGGTGCTTTTTACCGAAATAGTCCTGCATCTTGATATAAGTTATCAAAGTAATAGAATAACTATTCTAGATTGTTGTTATTATCTTTAGGAATATGAAGCTTCAGTAGTAAATATTATATTTGTCTTCATTTAGGGTGTCATGTTTAAGTCGTTGCGATGCATCGCGAACATGTACAAGGGACATGACATTCCGTTCCTTATCGATGTCGATTCCATATTCATAAACGACTTATGTTAATGTTTGTGTATGTTACTGTATATAAATTCGTGTTTATATTTATCGTGACGGGTGTAAATACATCAACATAATCGGCTCTACATCTTTTTAAGGTTTAAAGTATTTGGTGGTGGTCAATTATGTAAAAAGGAGGCGTTATTGCGAACTTTATCACGGTCAGCCAGTTTAAGGAAAATAAATAATCCGGTAACATATCTCCTTTTAATCATAGTGGTCAAAAATGTTAGAAGATTTAAACTAATCTCAGAGAAAGATTCAGAATAGTTTGTCACTGGATAGAGCTGTGTGGCCCCGGCATGTTTTCCCCGACACGCAGCCTGCCCTGCTCGCCCTGCCCGCACGGCTTCTACCAGCCTCACCACGGAGCAGCGTCGTGTCGTCCCTGCCCTCCCGGCACCACAACGCAGTCAACACACAACAACAACGTCTCAGCCTGCACGGGTACGTCATTTATAACTCATCATTGTGAACATTGTGAATGGACATTGTACCATTGTCACCAAGCGAACATAATACACTTATTGCACACCGCTTCGAAGCAAAACGCTGCACGCTGTTACGAGTCAATGAGAATCACGTGAAACAGCATAAGTTGACCTCAGTTCAATCGAACATTGTTTTCAATTCGTATTAATTTTTTTACAAAGGCAGATTGAAACATGTCAGCAAGCTAAATCCCTTGTAGCAATATATAATCGGGGTATATGTGGTTTAGTATGATACTGATGATGATATTGTTGTTGTTATTGTTGCTTTAAGTGTTGAAGAGGTCGCCTCCTGCCTCAGCAATTTTCAGCTGCTCGATTTATATACGTTCGAGTCCATGCAGAAATAGAGTTAGCTTGGCCCTCGCTATTGCATCTCTTGGCCGGGACGTGGTCTTAACATTCCAGTAACAAGTGAGCAATGGAGTCAGGTTGATTGCAAGTAGGGCATACCTTGTCACAGTGCTTCTTGTCACTGAGTCTTCAACTTTCACTCTAACTGAGCATGGGCATGGGTTTTTGTGGATACTTGGTTTTAATTTGGTATCGCCATCTACCGATCTCATTTGCGCGCAAGTGGGCTGGCCAGTTCGGGGCTGTTTGCTGAAAGGGAATATATGATTAGGCTGTATATGTGTTTTGGCTTTATCCGTCCCTCGTTATGTTTTATAACAGGGGCCTAATTACAGTTCAGATCACCTAATTCTCCTAGAGTCCAGATCACCTAATTATCCTAGAGTCAAGATCACCTTATTCTCAAAGAGTCCAGATCATCTAATTCTATCTAGAGTCCACATCACTAATTCTCCTAGAGTCCAGATCACCTACTTCTAGAGTCCAGATCACCTACTTCTCCTAGAGTCCAGATCACCTACTTCTCCTAGAGTCCAGATCACCTAATTCTCCTAGAGTCGAGATCATCTAATTCTATCTAGAGTCCACATCACTAATTCTCCTAGAGTCGAGATCACCTACTTCTAGAGTCCAGATCACCTACTTCTCCTAGAGTCCAGATCACCTACTTCTCCTAGAGTCCAGATCACCTAATTCTCCTAGAGTCGAGATCATCTAATTCTCCTAGAGTCCAGATCACCTAATTCTCCTAGAGTCCAGATCACCTAATTATCCTAGAGTCAAGATCACCTAATTATCCTTGAGTCCAGATCATCTAATTATCTTAGTGTCCAGATCACCTACTTCTCCTTGAGTCCAGATCACATAATTCTCCTAGAGTCAAGATCACCTACTTCTCCTAGAGTCCAGATCACCTAATTCTCCTAGAGTTCAGATCACCTAATTCTCTTAGAGTCCAGATCACCTACTTCTCCTAGAGTCCAGATCACCTAATTCTCCTAGAGTCCAGATCATCTAATTCTCCTAGAGTCCGGATCACCTAATTCTCCTAGAGTCCAGATCATCTAATTCTCCTAGAGTCCAGATCACCTAATTCTCCTAGAGTCCAGATCATCTAATTATCCTAGAGTCCAGATCACCTAATTCTCCTAGTCCAGATCATCTAATTCTCTTAGAGTCCAGATCACCTAATTCTCTTAGAGTTCAGATCACCTACTTCTCCTAGAGTCCAGATCATCTAATTCTCGTAGAGTTCAGATCGCCTAATTCTCTTAGTGTCCAGATCACCTACTTCTCCTTGAGTCCACATCACCTACTTCTCCTAGAGTCCAGATCACCTACTTCTCCTAGAGTCCACATCACCTACTTCTCCTAGTCCAGATTGCCTAATTCTCCTTGAGTCCAGATCACCTACTTCTCCAAGAGTCCAGATCATCTAATTCTATCTAGAGTCCAGGTCACCTAATATATGTGATCACTGGGAAAGGTCAAGTAGTTACACGGGGTACAGCTACTCTCATTTTACTCTTCTGACGTGTAATTCTTAAAACAACACAACCTACCACATGTTAATGACGGACCACTATTTTAAATTGAAGAGAAAGCTTTACAAGTGTGATATGGAAGAGATTAATATCAAACAAAGGTTCAGTAGTGTACTAACAATATTTGAGAAAAGGTAGGAGAGATGCGCTTCATTTCTCAGCAGGAAACAGAAATATATAAATATATATACAAGTTCCTGTGACACCAATATTTTAGTGTATTTTTAAAAAAAAAAAAAGTTTGGTTTTCAATATTGTAGTACATGTATAGAATCAAGTCACAAAAACGCAACTGCTACAGAAAAGCATGCATTCCATGCAAAAGTTGACTTTTATGCAAGCCCCATGCATTTCACTACCCACGAATGGGTATGAAAACATTTGCGTTAAAGGGATTCCATATGCTGACAATAACCACTCAGAAAAACAACAGAATTACGCAATCATTAAACATTACGAAGTACCATGCCTGTCCGAAAATGTGCGTCTGGGAACCATTGATATCCTTGAAGCAGGATCGAGTCAACGTGATGTTGCAAGACAATTTAACGTCCACAGAAACACCATTTGGTGTTTATGGTAACGTTGGCAATAGACGAATGCAATCAGAGACCATCCTCGGAGTGGCAGGACACGCGTAACCAATAATCGACAAGACAACTGGATTCGAACAACACACATACGAAATCGATTCCAGCCAGCAACTGACTGCAAGAAGCATCCCGGCCCTTCGACGAATATCTTCACAAACCGTACGTCGTCGCCTCAGACTTGGAGGGATTGTCGCCAGAAGACCCACCAGACGTCCCATTTTGACAGAAAACCACCGTCAAGCACGTCTACAGTGGTGCAGACAGCGTCTACGTGCAGTGGGGACAAGTTCTATACACTGACGAGTATCGTTTTAACCTCAGCCAAAGCGATGGACGGATTCGAGTGTACCGACGTCGAGGTGAACGTTACGTCAATCATTGTGTCATGGAAGAAGATCGGTTCGGGCGCGGCAGCGTTATGGTATTGGGTGGGATTACAGCAAGACAGAGGACCCGTTTGATAGTGGTAGAGGGAAATATCAAAGGACAGCGCAACCGCGACGAGATCATGGGCCCTGTTGTTCTACCGTTTTTGCGTCGTCATGGCCCATTCATTACTTTCAACATGACAACGCACGGCCTCATATCGCTCGATTTGTTCAGGATTCTCTTCAACAAAACAATGTGAATGTCATCCCCTGGCCGACTCGCTCCCCTGATCTCTCACCAATCGAGCACATGTGGGATGAGATGGATCGGCGCCTTCGACGTTAACCACGTGTTCCACAGACACTCCAGGAACTTTGAAACATGATCCAGCAGATATGGACAGATATCCCACAGGACTTTGTGCAACGCCTGGTCCATTCCATGAGACGAAGATGTGTTGCTTGCAACCAGAGGTGGACACACACGCTATTGATTTGTAAATTGACATTTTGGCATGTTCATTTTTTTATGAAATCACGCATTTACTGGAGTCTGTATGGCAAATTAAACCATTTTGAACACTTACAGGAGTCTTTTATCTGTTGCAAACCGAAATTGTTTCAGATTTGGTAAAAAACATAACATTTGCATTAAATCTTATTCAATGTCAAAGGAACTTTTGTTGTTCAGTATACATAGAATTCATGTTAGTATTTTCGAGAAAGCGAACGATGCTATAGCAGTGTCTTTCATTAATCATGCGCGCGGAAGTCACGTTTAAAATAGCGTCAAAGGACAGAAAGAAGAGAGATCATACTTGCGGTGCACGGAATCGCACTGCCAGGGAATTCTCCAGACCGTATATGATCGGCTGTTGAAGATTGAACAAGACCACAACCATCCTTCAGCTGTGTATCTGCATGATGTGGGCATTTAAGGCCTGGCGTCTAGACTGTGCTGGGACCGAGATGACATCAATTCCCAAGATCTACGCCTAATGTTATATCTCTGGTTATAATTATGACAAGCCCGAAAAAACCCTCCTCACATCCACAAATTACTTGTACCTATGTTACAGGTGAAAGTTAGGCCTGATTACATGTACCTATGCTGTGCACTCGCCTCTCTGTATTACACTGATTGAGAGATGGGAGTAGTGATAGACTGACCTCTCTGTATTACACTGATTGAGAGATGGGAGTAGTGATGGACTGACCTCTCTGTATTACACTGATTGAGAGATGGGAGTAGTGATGGACTGACCTCTTTGTATTACACTGATTGAGAGATGGGAGTAGTGATGGACTGACCTCTCTGTATTACACTGATTGAGAGTTGGGAGTAGTGATGGACTGACCTCTCTGTATTACACTGATTGAGAGTAGGGAGTAGTGATGGACTGACCTCTCTGTATTACACTGATTGAGAGTTGGGAGTAGTGATGGACTGACCTCTCTGTATTACACTGATTGACAGTTAAGTGTAGTGATGGACTGACCTCTTTGTATTACACTGATTGAGAGATGGGAGTAGTGATGGACTGACCTCTCTGTATTACACTGACTGAGAGTAGGGAGTAGTGATGGACTGATCGCTCTGTATTACACTGATTGAGAGTTGGGAGTAGTGATGGACTGACCTCTCTGTATTACACTGATTGAGAGTTGGGAGTAGTGATAGACTGACCTCTCTGTATTACACTGATTGAGGGTTGTGTGTAATGATGGACTGATCGCTTTGTATTACACTGATTGAGAGTTGGGAGTAGTGATGGACTGACCTCTCTGTATTACAGTGATTGAGAGTAGGGAGTAGTGATGGACTGACCTCTCTGTATTACACTGATTGAGAGTTGGGAGTAGTGATGGACTGACCTCTCTGTATTACACTGATTGAGAGTTGGGAGTAGTGATGGACTGACCTCTCTGTATTACACTGATTGAGAGTTGGGAGTAGTGATGGACTGACCTCTCTGTATTACACTGATTGAGAGTAGGGAGTAGTGATGGACTGACCTCTCTGTATTACACTGATTGAGAGTTGGGAGTAGTGATGGACTGACCTCTCTGTATTACACTGATTGAGAGTTGGGAGTAGTGATAGACTGACCTCTCTGTATTACACTGATTGAGAGTTGGGAGTAGTGATGGACTGACCTCTCTGTATTACACTGATTGAGAGATGGGAGTAGTGATAGACTGACCTCTCTGTATTACACTGATTGAGGGTTGTGTGTAATGATGGACTGATCGCTTTGTATTACACTGATTGAGAGTTGGGAGTAGTGATGGACTGACCTCTCTGTATTACACTGATTGAGAGTTGGGAGTAGTGATAGACTGACCTCTCTGTATTACACTGATTGAGAGTTGGGAGTAGTGATGGACTGACCTCTCTGTATTACACTGATTGAGAGATGGGAGTAGTGATAGACTGACCTCTCTGTATTACACTGATTGAGAGATGGGAGTAGTGATGGACTGACCTCTCTGTATTACACTGATTGAGAGTTGGGAGTAGTGATAGACTGACCTCTCTGTATTACACTGATTGACAGTTAAGTGTAGTGATGGACTGACCTCTTTGTATTACACTGATTGAGAGATGGGAGTAGTGATGGACTGACCTCTCTGTATTACACTGATTGAGAGTAGGGAGTAGTGATGGACTGACCTCTCTGTATTACACTGATTGAGAATAGGGAGTAGTGATGGACTGACCTCTCTGTATTACACTGATTGAGAGTTGGGAGTAGTGATGGACTGACCTCTCTGTATTACACTGATTGAGAGTTGGGAGTAGTGATGGACTGATCGCTCTGTATTACACTGATTGAGAGTTGGGAGTAGTGATGGACTGACCTCTCTGTATTACAGTGATTGAGAGTAGGGAGTAGTGATGGACTGACCTCTCTGTATTACACTGATTGAGAGTTGGGAGTAGTGATGGACTGATCGCTCTGTATTACACTGATTGAGAGTTGGGAGTAGTGATGGACTGACCTCTCTGTATTACACTGATTGAGAGTTGGTAGTAGTGATGGACTGATCGCTCTGTATTACACTGATTGAGAGTTGGGAGTAGTGATGGACTGACCTCTCTGTATTACACTGATTGAGAGTAGGGAGTAGTGATGGACTGACCTCTCTGTATTACACTGATTGAGAGTTGGGAGTAGTGATGGACTGATCGCTCTGTATTACACTGATTGAGAGTTGGGAGTAGTGATGGACTGACCTCTCTGTATTACACTGATTGAGAGTAGGGAGTAGTGATGGACTGACCTCTCTGTATTACACTGATTGAGAGTTGGGAGTAGTGATGGACTGACCTCTCTGTATTACACTGATTGAGAGTTGGGAGTAGTGATGGACTGATCGCTCTGTATTACACTGATTGAGAGTTGGGAGTAGTGATAGACTGACCTCTCTGTATTACACTGATTGAGAGTTGTGTGTAATGATGGACTGATCGCTCTGTATTACACTGATTGAGAGTTGGGAGTAGTGATGGACTGACCTCTCTGTATTACACTGATTGAGAGTTGGGAGTAGTGATGGACTGACCTCTCTGTATTACACTGATTGAGAGTTGTGTGTAATGATGGACTGATCGCTCTGTATTACACTGATTGAGAGTTGGGAGTAGTGATGGACTGACCTCTCTGTATTACACTGATTGAGAGTAGGGAGTAGTGATGGACTGACCTCTCTGTATTACACTGATTGAGAGTTGGGAGTAGTGATAGACTGACCTCTCTGTATTACACTGATTGAGAGTTGGGAGTAGTGATGGACTGACCTCTCTGTATTACACTGATTGAGAGTTGGGAGTAGTGATGGACTGACCTCTCTGTATTACACTGATTGAGAGTTGGGAGTAGTGATGGACTGACCTCTCTGTATTACACTGATTGAGAGTTGGGAGTAGTGATGGACTGACCTCTTTGTATTACACTGATTGAGAGTAGGGAGTAGTGATGGACTGACCTCTCTGTATTACACTGATTGAGAGTAGGGAGTAGTGATGGACTGACCTCTCTGTATTACACTGATTGAGAGTTGGGAGTAGTGATGGACTGATCGCTCTGTATTACACTGATTGAGAGTAGGGAGTAGTGATGGACTGATCGCTCTGTATTACACTGATTGAGAGTTGTGTGTAATGATGGACTGATCGCTCTGCATTACACTGATTGAGAGTAGGGAGTAGTGATGGACTGACCTCTCTGTATTACACTGATTGAGAGTTGTGTGTAATGATGGACTGACCTCTCTGTATTACACTGATTGAGAGTTGTGTGTAATGATGGACTGATCGCTCTGCACAGCTTATGACGTGCTTGTTGTTGGTCCGATCTCCTTCAACATGAGGAACGCCCTGACCGACGACCTTGGCGACTTCACCCTGGTTACATGGATCAAGACAAACGCAGCAGGGGCGACCAACACCGCCATATCTATCACACATCCGCACCGGGGAACTCTCGTCAGCTTGGAACTCGCGCCCACTTCTTGGACTCGGCATGCAAGGCAAGGGAATAGTTTTGTGTTTATAATAATAATCCATAAGGGCGAAAGCCCGAAAGGCTTATTTCGCTATTACCTGCGCTTTGATGAACATTATCTTCTCCAGTTGGAATTCCGAGTGAAAGAAGGTACACGGTACCCTAAGCTTGTGATTTAAGTGGGGATCATCTGGCCAGGCTCTGTGACATGACGCTCATACTTTCAGTCATTGACTACCAAAGTCCACACCCGATTTTCACATTCCGCCATGACAAAGCTTTAATATTGCTGACTGTGACCTCAGAAAAACATTCACTCATTCACTTTTATTCTCTGGAAACTGAAACATCAACTGCAGGTGGTTTGTAACACATGTTAAGTGCGTTTTACATTGTAGTAATGGCAACATATCTTCAACAATAATGTTCCCTGTTGAGACATGGACACACGTAGAGTTATCCTGGCATGAATGGAGAAAGGAGTTGTCAGTCTACGTTGGAGGGGAGCCCGTCGTCACCCGAACCTTCGCAGCAGCATCCTCTCCACTCGTCACTGCTGGAGCAAGCCTGCGTGTCAGCACAGGCCTGCACAGTGGTAAGTAGTTGTGTCACTATCTCATGTCTCTGTATGTACATTGTATCAGGATAACTAGAGGGAGGCGTACAATGAAGAAATCATGATACACATTATGACTTTTAAACACCTTGAACTTGTATCTAAGTGCTGAACTATCTCTGTTGTAGAGGTGCTTCTCCAGGGTCTTTTCCTTCTCAGTTCACGACGTGATGCTCATCAGATCAGAGCAATGGCGCTTACCTGTGATCATCCCACTGAGAGAGCGCTCTTCTCCCTGGACGACATCCCCAAGACAACCAGCAGCAGTATCCTTGTCATCACACCTTCAACATGTGATGGTCAGTGCCAGACAGGAACCACATCAGTCTTAGTACACAGCTACTACAACAACGTTGGCTCATCCCTCCACGTGAACTTTTCTCTATTTGTCTTCAGATACCACGCATACAACTGAAGTTATATAGCGTCGATTTTTTTTAAATCAAGTACAGTTGTAGTCCGTTTCTATTCGGCACTTATGTACTAGTAGCGCGCACCTGTTATTAACAGCACTGTCACTGTCGATATCTGAAATACATCTATAGCTTTTCACGTAAAACTGTTAAAGCCAGTTCTTCTATGCTTCTTTTTTCAACAGCCATCGATGAATGTGAACCCATACCGTGTCCAGGCCACACGTGCATCAATAGACATGGCAGCTACAAATGTCTGTGTCATGACGGCTTCACCGGCAGCAACTGCACAGGTGCGCCCGACTTCTGTGCGGACAACATCTGTTACGGGGGCGCCTCCTGTGTAAACGAAGTGTCCAACTACACGTGCATTTGTCCCCCTTCCTTCACTGGCCGCTACTGCCAGAATAAGATGAGTAAGTTACAACAAGGTGTAAATGTCTATAAATACTCACTTTGATCCTTGAGCAAATGTATATCAATACACACATTGCATCCGTCTGTGTATTGGTCTCTTCTGCAGTTGACGTAGATGGTGGCTGGAATTTGTGGACTGATTGGAGTACGTGTTCGGCCTCGTGTGGTGGAGGGTGGACAGTACGCATGCGTGAATGTAACAGCCCTCCACCTACGTACAATGGAAAGCCATGCAATGGCTCGTCTGTTGAGAAAAAAGAGTGCAACACTAACGAATGCCCTGGTAAGTTCATGACATGATATTTAGAGTAGTATAATGTTCATCTGATTCACTCCCAATATGCAATCTTCAGTGTTACAACGTTTAACAGTAGCTCCAGCTGTGTTTAAGCTGTGTGTGTTTCAGCATGTTTAATGGTAGCTGTGTGTGTTTCAGCATGGTTAATGGAAGCTGTGGGTGTTTCAGCATGCTCAATGTGAGCTGCGTGAGTAGTATAGGGAATGACAGTTCTAGACCACTTCCACTGGCGCTACAGAGGGAATTTTGTAAGCCCAACCCACGATGCGATTCAATGAGTGTCATGAGACTAAGTTACATTGACTCTAGCTCATCACCACGACATACATTTTTATAGGCAATGACAGTATTAGCTCACTTCCACTGGAGCTAGATTGATACCACAGAGGTAATTTTTTATACAAAAAACGATGATGTGATTCGATGAGACTTAACTAAATTGTAATGAAAATATTCTCTAATATTTCTACTTATATGCATACCATTATTTCGAACAAATTTATAATTAACATTTTTCTTCATTCATTTTACTAGGAGACCAGACTGTATACCCTTCATTCGAAATTGAAAAGAAACAATTGATAAACGTATTTGGTTGGTTTGACATCCCTGATATAATATATACCCTGTGGTAATTCTCCATTATTATAGACTTATGTGTGCATTCGTCTAAATGTGACTCAACAATGTATCCAGGAAACAATCTATTCTTAATCTCCAACCAGTTTTTTGGTTTTGCACGGAATAATTTATGTGCTTGTTCCCTGTTCTAAGAACTTTTTTTCTCATCTTCACAAATACCACTGGTCTTACGAGAATTTGAATGAATCTCCTGCTTCATTGTGTTGTATTTGGTTAGTTCTGACAACACAAAACGAAACTCCTCCTCGGATATCTTACAATCAGCCAGTTGAAATATGATCCTCAATGCTATTCAACTTTGTTTTAGCTCCCAAGCCTCATAATAAGTTTCATAATCCAAGTCTCAACTCCCTCTCCTTCTCTATTCGATGTTTTATGTCGCTTATTTCTTGTAAACGAAATCCATCAACAGTATCCATCTTTTCAGATGCTTCATCAAGTATCGGATATAAACCCATAATGTATATTATTATATTATGTAAGAGTTTTAATTGGTCTTGCTTAAATGTCTTGAGAGTATACATCAGCCTTATTAAATGTATATTATATGGCATATCTATCTTAGTAAGCGAAATGCTTTCACTTTTTTTTAACTTGGACCCCCTAAAGGGTTGCAACGAGTGATGCTCCCATATAAACAATGCTGCAACGTTGACGTCGGTGTTTCTTAAGCCATTTAATTGATAGACTCGAATATCTAGGTAATATAGGTAATATCTCGAAGGCATCTTCTGTCGCATCCCCAAACAAGACTTCAATAATAAGTGTAGAAAGATCAGGTATAGCGTTCAAGTTATTCAATAAATCATTGTATTCAGTAACCAAATTTAAACTAACCTTTTTGTAATGATGAACGACTCAATAACATATGGGCTGGGTCATCTGGCAGGGGAGCGACTAACACACTCTTTCGCTTTGAGGGGATATAAGCCCGAGTATGATCCAACTATTCATTATCTTAGTTAAATGATGACCCTTACCCATCGTCACATATGGTGGGGTAATGATGATATTCAGTTGGCACTCGATTTTTGCTTCGAACATAGTCCATTCATTATCATCATTGTGAGTAAGAGTGTATGACGTGTTTTTATTGAGTCTACTAACGTTAACATCATTTAAATCTCCTAGATTAGGTGCAGATGCTGTGAATACAAGTTCTTTCTGCTTGTATACATTATCTTCTAAGTGTAAAGCATATAACTTACCATCTGTACGGGGTTTATCAAATCCTTCTGTGTCTCCAAGATCGGAAAGCGCAATTGTATTACATTGTCTGAGGTTATGCGTTCCAGGGCCTGAAGAATCAACCATTATTTATAATATGGAGTGTTACACTCAAATATCCTATATGTACAGATTGATGTTTTACATCAATGAAGAAATTTTGAGATCTGAAATAATACGCTGCTTTAACTTTTTATATTGTAATGATGAGAAAGATTCCGTTCTACCACTATTGTATTTTTCATCTTTGACTGGAATAGCTAGTAGCAGCATTGAAGGACTTTCAAGTTGACTATTATCTGTTGTACTGATCTGATCAAGATGGATGCACAACTCTTTATAGGGAACAAAATCAGGGAATCTAATTCCATGCACTGTTGTGTTGAGTAATACTTCTTTTCTTATAAATCCAAGTGTATTTATTGCTAAGTTCCTGTGATGAATTATATCCTTTTCTCTACTGCTTAAAATCAGCATCCCCTTTGACTCATTCTGTGTTAGACTAGCTCCAAAAGGCTTCAAATTTGCAAATCATTGAGTGAGCATATGCTGTAATACCCATCAGATATAGTGTGCCAGTCTCTATTTTCTCTAATATCTTACGCTTACTCTACCTGGAACTTTTTGTCTTTACCTAACAGCAGTGGGGAAGATTCGGAAGTCACAGATTTAATTTTAAATGCATCGGATGGTTTCTTCCCGATTAATCTTGTTACATCATTATTTAGCGCTGATACAACAGCTGATAATTGTGTCACCCATTATGTTGATCTTAATCGTTCCAATTTCATTTCAATCCCATACTGATATCCAAACGTTCTGCTAATGTCCGGTTAAATACTTTAACAATAGCTTGACTATGGTGGGCCTCTTTTTCACCACGCCTGATTGCGACATGGTGTTTTGTTAATAGTTTAGTTACTGATCCCATAAACTCGTGACCGGGATCAACTTGAAATAGCTTGGGACATTTTAGTGATCCACATTTATATATGCGGCTCGGTGCATTAGCTACTTCTGTTGAATCTTTTGAGGTTAATGGTGCAGCCTCTTTGTATTGACTAGCCACATCTACTATGGTTAAAGCGTATTTATATGTTTTGCATCTTACCTTATCGTGGGGGAGAAACAAGAGGTCAGCCTGATGAACTTCATTCTTTGTAAAAATATCAAACTTCTTCCTCGGTATATAACGTGGAGCCGGTAAATATATTTGCCATATTGCTTGTTTCTTTAACCAGTCCTTGGCTACATCATTAGATACCTTAGCCACATTGGCTAATTTTTGTATTGATCCTATACCTTTCCAATATCCTCGTGGCCTATAGTAAATTTTATTCATTATCAATTAATATTGATGATTCTTTTAATAAGAGTCATGACGATCATTGAATCGCATCAGCGTTTTTGCATAAAAAAATGTCCTCTGTTGCAGCAGTATAGGGGGGTAAATCTAGCTCCAGTGGAAGTGGTCTAGAACTGTCATTCCCTATACCACTGCGTGTGTTTAATGGAAGCTGTGTGTGTTTTCAGTATGGTTGATGGTAGCTGTGTGTTTTAGCATGTCTAATGGCAACTGTGTTTTTAAGCATGTTTAATGGTAGCTGTGTGTGTTTCAGCATGTTTAATGGCAACTGTGTGTGTTTCAGCCTGTTTAATGGCAACTGTGTGTGTTTCAGCAAGTTTAATGGAAGCTGTGTGAGTTTCAGCATGTTTAATGGAAGCTGTGTGAGTTTCAGCATGGTTAATGTAAGCTGTGTGTGTTTCAGCATGTTTAATGGAAGCTGTGTGTAACTGTGTGTTTCAGCATGGTTAATGGTTGCTGTGCGTGTTTCAGCATGTTTAATTGAAGCTGTGTGCGTTTCAGCATGTTCAATGGAAGCTGTGTGTTTCAGCATGTTTAATGGCAGCTGTGTGTGTTTCAGCATGTTTTGCAATAGACCTGGTACGAGGCTACGGGACACGGCCTACCTGTGTAGGAGACCAACATGACCTGACGTGCTCCGTGTCATGCAGGGATGGTCTCATGTTCATAGAGAACCCACCTCTCTATCGCTGCACTGGTGGTATTTGGAGACCAAGCAACCACATAATACCATGTACACGTATGTTGTTGAAGATTGATTTATTCACTATGATGTTTTCAAAATACATATATGGACAATCTTACATAGGATTGTTCCGTCATCCAGATCTTTATTTATTTCTCCAGGAGCAAATTCTCCCAAGCGACTAGAACTCAGATTCGAAGGACGATACAAATCTGCAAAATGTATAGACAGCGCAAAGGCGAACATCATGTCACAAAAGCTTAAGGACAAATCAGCAGACTTTAACTGCCTTATTGGCAACATGTGCAACATGACTGCCAAAGTAGAGTCTTGCCTACCTATCACCAGACACAAGCGCTCATCACATGACACGGCTATCAGCCTGTCCGTTGTCTTAGCTGTCGACGTGAAGGAAGGTGACTTTGACCTGGAGTCTTATCATACTCATAAAAGAGGTAATTACATAACGCACAGACACAGTTATAACCATTCGTAATGATTCTTAATCCTACTTAAATGGAACTGAGGACAAGCAATATTGTTATTAATTTGTTATTGATGAGGTTACATGTGCGAATTTCATTCCCAGTCAGTCCCCAATTAGCATCTGTCCTGTCAGCTGTGAAGTCCCTGGAAGCAACAGCATCACGGCTGAAGGAGACGGACTACGCCGCCTTTTGTGTGGATGACGACTACATCGTGGAGGACATGGCCATCACATCACATGTCACGTGCCCTGCTGGATTCATCGCTCGGAATGCTTTTTGTGGTAGGAAATGCATTTGTTGTTAAAGTAAAGAAAATGATAACTATGGAAAAGGTCTTCTAAATAATTGTCTCATAAGAGTTTAATGTACACATGCTGGGGAAGGATGAGATAAAACAAGGGCTGCTCGACTGTAAGTCAGTACACTGTGACTGAGACCGGTATCCATGTAACACTCCGGCATGGTATCACAGTGGGCTAGCACTATAAAACCAGCATTGGTCCGGACAAGTACGTCTCAATGGATAGGCTGATTGCCGTGTCATGTGGTGAGCGCTTGTGTCTGGAGATAGGTAGTCAAGGCTCTACTTACGCAGACATGTTTCACAAGTTGCAAATAAAGCAGTTAAAGTCTGCTGATTTGTTCATCAGCTTTTGTGTTAATTCTGGATAGCTGCAAAAATCTTGAACGCAACGTAAAAACACAAGTTCACCTTACCAATGTACACATTGTCACAATGTGTTAACCTTTAACAGTTGCTTGTCCAATGGGAGCGCACTTCAGAGGAGGGAGGTGTTTACTATGTGACGCAGGCACATATCAAAACGAGGCCGGCCAGCGAATCTGTCACCAGTGTCCACCTGGACGAAGCACAGACTTCCGCGGCTCTACGAACACCAGGCAGTGTACACGTAGGTTGTGCTATTTCGATTAAACTTGGTTCCATATATAAGAGGAGATTCTGGGACAGAATAAGGATTCCGCGATTACCATCGGAGCCGGCTTTTGATGATCGGCGGTCACAATGTCTCACCTGGTTTGGTGTAGTGTAATTGGAATTTACTTATAAACTGATAATACCCCTACATGTCTACTATTGATAAGCAATGAACGTGTGCCCATCTTCATAGTACTCACTCACTTATTCATAATAACAGTGTATATCCGGGTTAGAATTTAGGTCTTCAGTATCCAATGCTTGTCGTGAAAGGCGACTATTCTAGGTGACTTAGTGACCTCAGTCACACATCCAGCGATGCCGGGAAAGATTAGTTTACGATGCCCGAAAAGGCTGAAAATCGGCAAAATTAAGAGACGGACGATCATCTGTGAGAATTGGCCGGACGATCATCTGTGAGCATTGGCCATGTTTTTGACATCTGGAAGACCCCGGTGGACACATCGGAAGAAAATAACTCGGAGATATTTTCTTCCGATGTGCCCACCGGTGGTCCACACCCCATCGGTAATGGATCCGTGACACACATTTACAAAATCAACTGAAATGCGATACAGAACTTGCAGCAATGTCAACGGCGAACACGAGCTATGGTCGACCGGGCACTGAGCGGGCTCCTTTTATTGCGATCAGGAAACGGGCGGTGTTCATCCGCGCATCGGATTTGTTCAACCGCACGATTTGGTTTACATCGGACGGGCACAGTCCGGGTATCGGGAGATTACCGGCCGATTCCCGCCAGATGACTGGTCAGTCACTTCACGGTATAAGCCTACCATTTTTACCAAATTCATTCGGACACCCTCCAGCCACCGGTCGATCATCTTTGGTTTCATGACTACTCCACCGATGTGTCACAGATGTGGGCAAAACCACATCGTCCGGCGACCGTTGTATATGTGACTGAGGCATAAGGGGATCGGATGGTTGATGAAAGGCATCGTCTCCAAATGGTGTAGATCGATGCTCATGATATCAATCACTGGATTGTCCTATCCTGGCTCGTCTTTTTACAGACATATAGCTGGAATATTGCTTTGTGTTTAATGTGAAGGGGACAAAAAACGTTCTCAGTTATAAGTTGCGACTACAGGCTGCCACCTCTTCCTCCTTCATGTTTACATCGGTAAACCAGGTTAGAAATGTTCAATTATGCGTTGTTTGCTTAACCGGTTTTATGCCCGTGTCGCGTTTAATGCTTTGTTTGTCTTCCAATGGTGAATGACGGACCATGGCCGATACTGCGAGCATTCATTATATCAACAACGAAAGGTGGCTGAAAAGTTCTAAGGGTGTGTAGTACACCTTTGGCAGTTTGCATTTCTTACATACAATATTCCCCATGCTTTGCGAGGTGAATTTTGAACCACATACACATCCAGGCAGCATATTTGTGCAGGCATCCAAGTGACAAGGTATTCTGTGTCTCTGTGTGTAAACAAGGTTCATCATCTCGCATCTTTAAAAGCAGATCGAGCTGATTTTGTGAGGTGGTTTGTAACCATTAATGAAAAACAGGCTAAAAGTTTCGTCGCCGAAGGATTCCTACAGGTGGACTACACCCCGAAAGGTCAGACCATTAGTGACCAAAATTATTCTGATTTGCTGAGGTAACTGCGTGAAAATACCTAAGCTGAACATCGAGCAAAACTCACATGTGTTCTGTTCCTCCAGGACAATGCACCTGTGCTCAAGTCTGTTGTCGCCATGGCTGCAATGCATGATTTTGAGGTTTCTAGGTACCCATCGTGCAGATACCTTGGACATACCTAGATGCTCATGATTAATGGTTACACCAGTTCCAACTGAAATTTGGAATTCCCTGGAAAGTTCAGATACTTTCACTCGTCGGTCAGACAAAATTCTTCTTTCTATAGCAGCAATGGTTTCCGGTTCCATCTTGAAGGCCTGCCTGACCTTGGGTCATCGTCTATGGACTCCCTACCCCTTTTAAACTGTAGAGACCAACGGCAAACTGTGGAATGGTCAGGAGCATCCTCACCCATCACTTTACACATGCGATCATGGATTTCTTTTTCTTTGCATCCCTCCTTGGTAAGGAACTTTATTACAGCGAGTTGTTCATGTTTGAGAGAATCCATGATTGTGACCACCCTCAGGTGAATGAAGCCATCACATCTAACTTATTGTTGTATCTGGAACTTGTTATGACACGTGTCAGCCTGATGTTATGACTAGTGTCACACCTGCCACAAGTTGACATTGTTTTTGTAAACACAAATGCCCAAGTTTCAAAACTTACCGAACTCCCTCATGCCTGCCATATCCAAAGAAAATACAGGCTGAAAGTTTGGCTCCAGATATTGGTTCAGAGCTTCGCTTATTTTGGGGAACATGCAGTTTCTTGGAATTTGTGCCAAGCTTTGCCCAACTGTGTGACCCACTAGACAATTGACACGAGCCAGTGTTCGACTACATCTCCTTCATCCCAAAACGTGACATCCCAACTTGTTGATGATTCTGAAACCCGTCATGTTCAATTCGCCATACAACACAGACAAAGGTGTTTTGTCACCAGTTCTTCCGAGTTACATTCGTGTTGTTGTTATTCTGCTTTACGTTTCAAATATATTACAAAACTCCGTTCAAATATTAGCTCACCTGGTCCGAAGGACCAAGGTGAGCTTATGCCATACTGTGGCTTCCGTCGTCCATCCGTCGTCCGTACGTCAACAATTAATTTAAACGACTTCTTCTTCTTACTGGAAATTAACGAAATTTGACTGGAAGCATCCAAGTGGTGGGGATTCAAAATTGTACAAATTGCGAGGCTGAGGGGCGGTGACAAATAGGAGTAATTTGGCTTTATTGCTTTAAACAACTTCCTCTCAGATAATGATATCAACCATATTTGGTTGGAAGCATTCTCGGTGGTGAGGATTCAAAATTGTACAAGTGGTGGGACTGACCCCCAAAAGGGGCTGAGGGGCGGGGCCAAGTATAATGAGAGGAATGCACATATGCTACCAGGACTGGCCCTTCTGTTCATCTGTCCGGCAATCCCATAGGAGTTAAAACCTTGACCCTAACATGCAAACCGACATTATACCCACCCTCTAATAAACAGATACATTGTATACATTTGTTTGTTATGAAGAGAATAATACATTTATGCCAATAGGATCTGCCCTGGGGTCCAGCCTTGCCTCTGGAAACTTAGATCCTGGATCAGAACATGGAAACGGTTCAGATCTTTATGCTACAACTGTATCTAGAGAAATACACGTTCATGTTGTCAGATTTGCCATCCACCTATTTGGGGGGGGGGGGGGGGGGGGGGGGGGGGGGGGAGGGGGGGGGGGGTCCGAGTAGCCTAGTGGTTAAAGCGTTCGCTCGTCACGCCGAAGACCCGGGTTCCAATCCCGACATGGGTACAATGTGTGAAGCCCATTTCTGGTGTCCCCCGCCGTTATATTGCTGGAATATTGCTAAAAGCGGCGTAAAACCAGACTCACTCATTCACTCACTCACTCACTCACTCATGTAATGGACCCGTGAAGATCCGGGGTAGAATAGGTCTTCAGCAACACCTGCTTTCCGTAAAAGGCGACTAACGTGATCGGGTGGTCAGGCTCGCTGCCTTGGTTGATGCATGTCATCGATCCCAATTGCGATGCTCATGATGTCAATAACTGGATTGTCTGGTCCAGACTCGATTATTAACAGACCGCCGTCATATAGCTGGAATATGGATGAGTGAGGCGTTAAACAACAAACAAACAAACAAACAATCTTATGTAATGAAACACGAATTGTAAAGTTATACAGTCGAAAGATAACTGCAAAAGTTTCGTGCGGCCATAGCTGTTTGAATGAGTATTACTTTAAACACACGTCATTGTCATCCATTTTCTGGTTTCCATGTACGCAAGTATGCCCATTTTGTTAACACAAACGTAAACTATGTGCCCAAGTTCATGACATTTGTACGAGTTAACGCCCATTTTTGGGGAAGAACCAAGTTAGTTAGAATGGTTTTGAGTATATATCCCTGCTGTTAATGCTTACATTGATGCCCGCACCCTTTTCTCCTCAGAAAAGTATAGTACGGTGCCGTATGTCTTCCTTGTTTCAGAGATGAAAACCAAACCTTCGCATGGCATCGCTTTTGCCCCGGGTGAAAGTCAAAAGTCTCCATTAGATGACGTGACAAATGCTCCAAACCTACATGATGATGGGACCGCCGTCATCGCCATTGTCGTCACCATCTGTGTCGTGGCTGTCGTCGTGGTCGGGAGTTTCAACCTCATCATCATATACAAGAAACTGAAGTATGTGGAAACTGTCTTTGGAACTAACAAGATGAATAAAGCATTTGAAGTGCATTATATTTCTATATTATGACGTCCTTTGTGTGGCTGTATGGTTCATTGTTCATCCACGTGTTTCAGGAGAGATCGGAAAGAATACATGAGCCCTCCCCCTTGGATGTGGTCACTTCTCCGTGGTTCTCAGCACGTTAGGCCTGGCGTCAGGAACCCCACTACAGCTACTACAAGTACCTAACCACCTCAAGAAAGTCAGCGGGACACAACATATACACCCATTACGCAAATTATGCTCCGGCGTCCTCTATTTATTGAGACAAAAGACGAATTTTCACGGTTAAAATAGTGACTGGTTTGGGATGAAGAGCGTAGTTTACATTGGCGATACTGGTACCATGTCCTTCATGGACATGTAAGACTGAAGTACATGAAATCATTCATTACGTGATTTGTGTGCAGATATCACCACGTACACACAACCTCCCTCTTTCTTTACATTATTTTTAATGTTGGCTGTTAGGCATCTGTCACGTGGATTGGCAGTTAATGTTATTAATGTCATTCACTGTTCAGGGTTCACGAACCATGTCTTCTTCCCATCTATATCCATGGTCAGCATCCATTGAAATCCATACAAAACTACCTTCGCGGGTTATATGATAATTTCAGTCTTCACTCGATCACACATACGCCGTACTCAATCACAAATACGCCTACTCGATCACACATACGCCTACTCATCACACATACGCCGTGCTCGATCACACATACGCCGTACTCGATCACACATACGCCGCACTTGACAGAGTACAGCAAACAACTTCCGTATCTGTTTACACTCATTTGTATGACATCATGATTTAGGTTCAGCGGCAGGCGACCTCCTCACTTCCAGATCTGCCGGATTTCGTAGGACAGCGCCATCTTTTTGCGCAGTACACACACTATCAAGATGCATCACGTCATTCACACAAAAGTGCCCACGGTTGTCGGTATTATCTCCATTAACACTTCAGTTAAACTGTGCAAGACAGCCTTATGAAGTGATTAACAATGATGACAATGGGCAGACAAACCATTGTGGGCTACATGTAATTATAAATTAACTTGTACTTCTATATTTCCATATCGAACTCAATGCCATTATAGATCCTAACACAATGTTTGTATAATCTAATTGTTTCGCACGTTTCAGTTGGTAGAATAATAAAGGGTTTACTTGTAGTAGTGGTGAAAATAGTTACTGATATCACGCAATTATAAAACTTCATTCCTAGATCTATGATGCATTTGTTACTAAACGCGGATAGCTTAGATTCCAGTTACTTATCTATCTTCTGAGGTTCAGGACAATTTGTAAAAAGTTAAAGCAAATGTCAAATGGCAAGTTTACTGAGAAAACAATATGTGAAGTGCCGGACTTCCTTATTGATAACATCTATGTAAAATATAGGGGCAAGATATTTGGGCACGAGATGGGCATCCCAATTGACACCAATTGGACTCCCCTGCTTGCTGACCTGCTTCTTTTTGCATATGTATCATAATTTCTTGGCACGATCAGAACGAGATAATTTGGCCAAGAATTGTATTCTTGTAAGCTTCAGGTACATCGATGATCTGATATGTCCAATGACAGTCAATAGCATATTACCTTACACTGATTTACCCACCTGAACTAGAAATATAAGAGACCTGAGAAACCGCCCCATCTGTTTCATATTTAGATCTATGCATTAAGATGCAATGACAACTCTCCACAAAACTGTATGACAAGAGGGATTACTTCAACTTTCCAACAGTCCTTTTTTTGAAGAGCAACCATTCAGCAGCTCCAGCATGTGCTATCAACATTTCACTTTTCAATCTCAACTTTTCAGATACTAATCGAGCATGGCTTTCTATCAAGATTTTCAAAGAGTTTACGACCCTTGCTTCAACTTTCCAATAGTCAGCTTTCCCTTTATGTCAAGCAATATTCCAGAAACTCCAGCCTTCGGTGTCTACATTTCAGAACTTTTCAGATACAGTCGAGCATGCTCCTGTAGGAGCCAGTTTTGGATGATAAATTTGTGAGGCTGAACTCGCAGAACTATGGCAATATGAAACTGAAATGGTGCTGATTAAAAAATTAAAAGCGTCAAAAACATTTCCACATTCGTATGTAATCTCTGCCAATAGCAGGGTCGACTGCACAATTCTGACATTACTTGTATATCATGACTGTGTTTCTGAATCACTATCAGATAGTGATTATACTCGGTGTTCGCAAACAGGTGATCGTAATCCGCCCCATCAGTGGCACCCTTCACAAACACATGTAAAGACAAGTCAATTGTTCACCTGTAAAAACACGAGAACATATGGTAAAAATCAAAATAAGAAATAGCATCAGACAATATTATTGTCACTGAAGCTTTAAATTTGGAAATGTCCTCCACGCATCTGCCATGAAACGTTCTAATAGCTTAACTGAGACCGTACATGTCGTAACCCTGACAAAAAACAGCTTCTGAGCAAGATTCGTAGGTCTCTCTTTGAAATCTTCGTAGAAAGAGCATGCTCGACTGTATCTCAAAAGTTTTGAAATGTAGACACTAAATGAGTGAGTGAGTGCGTTGGGTTTAACCCTGCTTTTAACAGTATTCCAGTTATATCATGGCGTGTCAGCTTAATATGGGAGGAAAGCCTGAAGTGATGCAGGTCTCAGACGTTTACCACTTCGGTGAAACCCACGAGCACGGGTATGGCGCTGACAAACCTAGAAACATAATCGGGGCGAACCGTGATTCGAACCCACAATCAAAGGTTTCTTGCGTGCCCAAGGGACGCAACTCTGCTCAGCGAATCGCGGCGCCTTAGACGACTGGGCCACCCGTGCCCCCTGTAGACACTGAAGGCTGGAGTTTCTGGAATAATGCTCGACATAAAGGGAAAGAGTCTGGAGGAGAGCATCCTGGCATTCTGAATATCTATGCATAGATCTAAATATGAACAGATGAGAATCACTTATTCTAGTTCAGATGGGTATATCAGTGGAAGCTAATTGGCCATTTGATGGTTATTGAATGGTATCAGATCATCCATATACCTGAAGTTTGAGTTAACTTCTTGGCCAAATTACCTTGTTTTGACTGTGCCAATCCAAGCAAAAATGTATATGCATAAAAAAATAAATCAGCAAGAAGTGGAGCACAATTGGTGCCCAAGGATGCCTACTGCTTGCCTAAATGTTTTTCCCCCCAAATAAAGTGGATGTTCATATAGGTGGAGTTTTCTGGCAGCCAATGATGACAGCATACATGATAGTGAGTAGATTTCTTCACCATAAAGATGCTTTTACAAAAAAACAACTTCTGTGTATAACATCATTTGTAGCTCTAAAGGCAACCTGAGGACGCTGAAGTGTACTTCTTGTAACAAGGGAATATACATAGCGCACAAAGGCCATAGCCAGCAACTAAAATGCAATAAGAAAGGGGGAGGAAAGGTATATTGGACTATATCCTTCTAGTATGTATTACCATTTAGTATAAAAACTAGAACAATGATTCCCTTAAGTGTAAGCCAGAATTATCTACTGAATCTTGTGGGTGGACTGGATGATCTGTTCATCCATCATAGATGGTTGGATTACAGTCACTCACACCAACATGTCTGCACATCCAAACTTATTAATGACTTGTGTATTATTAAAAAGTTAATGATTACCATGAGACGTTTAACACATTGGACCAATCACAATGTCTCAATTCCAACTTTCCTGGAAATGGAAATGAACCTCAGCCATGGAATAATTGTGTACTTCCATTTTTTGTAAGTTTTGTGACAAGTAAAATATGATTACCTATAACATGTTTTATTTAGATTGTGTGTGTGTGTGTGTGTGTTAGTTGTGTGTGTTAGAGTGAATAACAAACAACTGATTAGCTTTGATTGGCCAGTTTATTTTTCACGACATCTCCATTATCACAGTTCACGTGGAATTTCACATGTCAGCACAAATTCATTACAGTACATTTAAAGCTGAGAAGTGATACACAAGTTTCCATGTGACAACAAAGAACATGAGCGACTGACGGAGATTACAGTATTTACATCATAATCCTATTCTCATAACTAGCAAATGCCCATGTTACCCCATAAGATGCTACATTAACTGGGACATTATATCCTAACTGCCTTGATGCTATCTATAATCCTGTTTTCAAGTGTCTGCTGCAGAATGCGCTTGTCCGGGCTCTAATACCACCATTATGACCATTTTGCAGTTTTGAGACATCAAATTGGGAAAAACTTTTCGATTAAAAGAAACATGACCACCTGTCTGACATACCCCCTATGAGAAAACGGACATATTCTGATGGCAGCAACCATGACTCCATCTATCTAGGGACACATTCTACACCTGTATCAGTTCCATCCATCACTATGTCCCCACTTACAATGAAAGCTATACCTTTCCATCTATATGTTACCGTGCATACAGAACAAATTCAGTACTTGTAACTTTATAAATAGTATTTAATGCTTAAACAATAATCTTGGACAGTCACACCTAAACCATAAGCTGTGATGATGCCACTGAAGGCAACCATTTAAGTCTTACTGTAAACTGGTAACATATCAATGTCATTATGATGGATGTCACTTCTCAGCTTTTAGCTTTAGTATTTGTACTGATCAACTGGCAAGATATGTCCCTGACTGGAAATACTCTGTCACATGCCCAGCCAGTGGGAGTCGGCAGCTGGCACCAGCCAGGTGACAGCATCATCTCTAATGCCACCCAATGCAACAAGTTTGTACATGTAACACTCACCAACATGAAACAGCTAACCAGAATACCATGCTGACATGTTGCATGGCCATAGGGAAATACAATATTCACATTTTGATTACAAAGACCATATATATATAATATATATATATATATATATTCAAATCTGATGCACCATACAACAGCACGTATGCTGAAATGATGTAGAAATTCCTGCCAGAGTAAAAGAGATCGACATGCGACAAGGTAGGCCATTCTCAATGATTATTTCCTCATTCTACCACAGTTCAGTAGCATACTCTAGCTACAGTCTTCCAAATACAGGAATTCTTTAACATGTTATAATCACTCACCATAACATAACAATAACATAAGAATATAAAATCAGGCTGTAGTTCTGAAGCCGTTTTCACATAACAGAGATTAAATAATTTGTTCTAAAAACTTGATGTCAATAAAGATATCACATTCATTGTAAGCTGGTGATTACCAGGAAATAACCATTGAGGCCAATGTGTATAGCAATACATGAACAAGTTGCCAACAAGCTGTCACACTATATATACAAAAGCCTGCTTTAATACAAATATACAAAGCTAGTGTGGTTAGCATATTCACATGAATGGAGCAAGTCTTCCCATTACTCTCCATTAGGGGTACAGCCATTTGTGAAAAGAAATGAATGTACAAAACATACATTTGTTCAGCAAAGGCTAGCTCCCTTAAATAAGAAGGATTTAAATATTTATCTGTTGAATTCTCATTTAATCTGTCCTTTTATGTCTCCTGTGTTGACACCATGTTCAAGTTGTACTGATTATTACTGAAACTATGACAACAGATGATCATCATGATTACTCTATTTCTCTTTGAAAGTATTACAGTGTGTTTTCTTTATAAGATTAGATAAAAAGTCTTTTCTTGCTACACATACTTTTGTTCCAATGGGAAGTGTAATACATCTAGCAATATCCAAAGACTACCACATCTGTCCCCTAAGCAGGCACATGCACTGGATGACAGGGTTTGTAAAGTCCCATGTTACAATAAATGCGAATAAGAGCACTTGTTGGACAATGCACTTGTAGGTTCCTGATGAGAGATGGAAATGTGGGATGTCTTTACGGTTCCAACACCAATTAATAGTCTATTTACTTGATGGCTCACAAATAGCACAACTACGTCATTCCTCAGAGTACAAACACTAAGAACACCAACTACAAACAAGTTTGTCTTGAAATGTCTGTATAACTATACTTTCTTATACATAGATATATGAGAGGTTCCTGCTTGACCTTCTATGCAAAGACTGTAGTAATCCTGTGTACAGCTATCGATCCCTACACAAGAGGTACAAGTACTAAAAGTAACCAGAAGTAAGTTTAACCTCTCAGCCAAGACACACTGTTGACAAGACAAGGACATGTGAAGTGTGTGAAACTAACTTAAATATAGTCCACTGTCAATGATGCTGCCTTGTTTAGTATGGTGCATGACTTCCACTTGCTGCCAGCAAGCAGCACACATGCCACAAGTGGTCATGGTGAAACTGCTGTTCCATGTCGTCTATGGGGTATGGTACAAAGCAGCATGGAAAACTTGAAATCACTTACAGTTTCAGCAAACCTGAACCATATCCTGAGGGTCAGAAGAAGCATATATCTTTGAAACATGACATGTGGTGTAGCAAGGTGGTGAGTCGTGCCCTTGTCACACCCTCCACTACTGGTTGATCACTAGCGTATCCTAAAAGTAAAAGTGCTCTTACATGCTTCAGAATGGGGTTATAACTTGAGTATTTTGATATGTTTCATCTCAACATCCACACTTCTTGAACTAATACTGTGTGCTGATCTCAATATACCTATATCAGCAGATGCTGCAACGGACAAACATCAATCAAGCATTCTTCACATCACCATTATTTACAATGGTCGACTCGACAAAAATAAACAACTCTCCTGTTGGGAGATAAATTGTGATCTGATTCTGGAGTAAAATATTGGGTAATTTTCCAGGTCACAGTGGTTTTAGTTGAACAAATTGTATGCAGCTTTCAAACAAAATGCAGTATAGCGTTTTTGGTTAAGGTAGCATGAGGGACTAGATGACTAAAACATTCATACTCATAATTGAAGACAGCCAGGTAAGCACTATAAATGGAGCACTACAATCTGTCTTTACTTGTACTACAAGGATTGTACAACACAGAAACGTCACCACAATGGGAAACACTCTTCAATACCTAGTTCTCAATGAAAGACTGATAACAAAACATAACTACAAGATTTGCTGTGATGGAGAGATGTACATTAAGTCATCGTCACTATTTTGTCTGAGATATGTACAAGCTACCTTGCATGGTGTATGCACACCCCGATAAGTGAGGCAACAATGATTGTCAACTCGCCCTGTGTGTTAAAGTCTCTCGTACTTGTAGAACTACTTATTGTATACATCAGTGAGTTTTCCTGGCTAGGATATAAGCGTCAACACAAAGCTGCTATGTCCAGGGCTCTTCCTCCAATCTGCCCTGTTTACGTAAGAGTTGATGGCAGTCTGCCACCTTCCCAGTTTATTTACATGTCATGTACAGAGATAGCTTGCTGTAGTGTCTCTCAGCTGATGACTGATGCACTGATCACACACACATGCTACATGATAGCTGTCTGTTTCCTCACAACCAGCTGCTATTTCTTCTTTGAGTGCAGCATCTCCAGGAGCAAGGTCTGGTCAGGCACTTCTCCACTCAGGTGTTTGTAGTAGAGAAACTCCTCTCCTTGAATACTAATGAGACGGATTTCAGGAAGTCGCAACAGTACTTGACCAAATTTGTCCTTCATTTCTGGGTAGAAATTAAGGCAATATTCAAGGAGTGCAGCATTTACTTTTTCCTGGCTCTGCTCGACATAGTGACGGTTTTCCAATCCTGACACATCTATAAGATATAAAACAGAGAGTCAGACACTGTTTTACAAGGCTGAACGACAAACAAAACAACATAATGTAGACTCAAGCAAGAACAGCTGATCAATAGATAACAGTACAGCTGTCTAATCTGGGGTATAGTGTAATACATAGGACCACTAGATTCAAGGGTGTAGGTGAATGTCAGTCTCAAGGAAATCAAATGAGAAAACAAGTGTAACACCAGACAACAACAAACCACATGTTACATGCTTCAATGATGTCAGAGCTATGCTGATTAATTACAGCTTGTCTCCAGGACATTCCAAAATGGCTGTGATTTTCCGCAAACATCTTTTCCTCACAAGATTTTTTTTCTGCATTGGTTGCAGCATTAGATTGAAACAGTCCTCATACAAGGGTAATCAAGAACAGCCAAAGAGTGACACATTTCTACATAACAGACATAACAACTGCATGTTCACTGAATAACATATTGCTATATCTGTCCTTGTCTGTCAGAAGGCTAACTTACACATTTTCAACATGGCAGTCACAACAGGACATCAGCATGATAAACGCCAAAGTTTGGACAAATATCAAGATTAAACAACACAAAAACTCTTAACATCCTCACTGCATGTTTCACTATAGTCAAATAGAATTTACAATGTGACTGCCATGTTAACCATTAGATCAGAATTCTGGGAGCAAAATGGAGATGCATCATTTCATTGATCTTCCATGCAAAGTGTTAGCTTCAATCAATGGGCAAAAGTATCATTTTCGATAAGGCTGCCATCGTGAACAAATCAAAATTCTCTAAACAGAATAAGGACACATTATCATTAGCATCATGACAGCAATATTTCAGCTTCATAGTGGTGGTTTCAGAGCAGATATAAATGTTCATACCAAACAGACAGACATACCAGACAACAGGATATTAGCATACGTTAACTTTTGGTTCAGGTGAGCAAAATGTAGAGTCACAAGGCTCTGTAGCTCACCTGAATTTGCTTGTTGCATGTACCACCTTGATTTGAACTACCGGTTCAGGAGATGTCAAAATGTAAACATTTAAGACAGTCAATAAAATACTCAAGATACTGTGTGTACAATACAATACATCTAGGTTTTGCTAAGTATCTTTACCAATTGCAGGTTCCATTAGTTGGTGTTAAACAACCATGGTAACAATACTTTCTGAAAGAAATTATTTATAATTCATTTCAAGATAGAATGGCCTTTATACACAAATTAGACATCTGTTATGAGCATATGGTATAGAAAACCAAATGCAGCAGACAAATTGCTCACACTATTCAGCCCCATTTACAGGGAGCTGCCTAATTAGCTGCCCGATAAAGTACCAACTTCAACTAAACACAACTTGAAATTTTCTTTTTCTTACCCACAAAAGTGTTTTGCTATGCTTTCAGGTGAAAGATTGCTTAAATGCTTACCATTCCTGTAACACAAAACACTTCTTAGTGTTTCATATCCAAGTGATAGTCATCAGCAGATATCTTTACTGATGTGAACACAACTGACTTACTAATGTTCCCTTGACATTCAAAATGTTGATGACTTAAGGCATGATAACGTCAACAATGAACAACTTTGTAATAACCTCAGCGATCCACCATTTCATAACACATTGTTTTCTGGACAGGCAGCATGTCCACTTATTCTTTTGGGTGAATATCCCCAGAATATCCAATGGTACCTAGGCTTGTCTTACCGAGCCTCCTCGTTTCATGTGTCTGCATGTGAGTAATAACCTTGTCAAACTTACCTTGTGTTCATGTTGACTTACCTGCTCAACATGTCAATCTTGGATAACTTATATATTCATAATTATGTACAGTGCTAGAGTTCACATGCTTTGTTTCCTATTTCTGACTGATTCAATGGCTGCACACACACCAAGCAATGAGTGTTTTAATGTGTCAGTAAACTACGGTGTACTGCCAGGCATCATCTTGTTCAAAAGGGCATGCATATGGTGCACATTCTAGAATCAACTGATGCATGGCACCAAGCACATACATTATAATTGTAATCACAGAATGAAAAAGCATGTAAGCTACCGGTATTCATATACCAAGCAGAAAATCCTTCAGATCATTTGAGCGTTGCCATGTAGCTTGCAAAACCATACAACTTAGATTCATTAAAATCACATTTGCTATTCATGTAAGGCATGATTGAAGGCATGCATATTCCACATATGTTATTAGTAAATGCATACTTGAACAAGGGGAGTTGTTTGCCCCGAGTCCATCACAACAATCAAGGTCTTGATTAGTAGAAGATGCTACACACACACACATATATATATATATATATATATATATATATATATGTTTCTTAATTAAAATAGATGTTTCTTAATTATTTAAATAAATAAACCATCATTCACATGCTCATGAATATGAACATCAGATGAAAAGTAAACCAGAAATCCTTCACAACAGTGCTCATCTGCGAGCATGTGTAGCCACCGTCCACCTTTATACAGTTGGCTGATTTACAGATACATGTCTACAGATAGGTAAGTTGGCATCCTAGATGAAGTTTAAATGTCCTGAAAGTAATCTTGCACAATTTAATATTGACCAGTTAGGCTGGCTGTAGAATATTCTCCAATGAGGAACTACTAAAGAACCTATCTTATTTGTTAACGGTATTTGTAGCTGTCATGTCATGCTATGGATTTAAACATAACTATACTGCTTGCCTGTCATCTTTGACTTCAATCTACATTTGTACAGTTCAATACAAAAATGAGTCACAGGACAGGTTTACACCTTGGTATGAGGGCTGGTTGACACTGTGTTTGGGGAACTGTTTTCCACGAAATATGTCCACCAACAGCCCTGAATTGGCAGTCTGGTGACTGTGAGCGGTTGTATATAGCAGTGAACTTGGCCAATAAATACACCTTTTTTTCTATCAGTTCATGCTTTTATTGCATGTATGTGGCACACACAGCTAAATATAGCCTAAACATAGGCACCTGACTGCCAAAACTTACCCAGATAGTGATCGTGTAATCAAAACTCAATGATGATGTTCATGGCTAGCAAATTGGATACTTCTTGAAAAGCACACTTTGCAATTTTTGTCATTACTACAAGTAATATCTCTTTTGGAGGAATGGCTTGTTTTAACTTTTATAGTATTAGTACACATGCAGCTATTTTCGTCAATTAATCATCATGATATTTTGTGATTCTATTTCAATTGGCAAGAACTGTAGACCTTGCAGTTTCTTAGAAGACTATTAAAGATTTTCACAAGGTTAATTCTTTTTGATTTTCTTAAAATACAACTTATATAATGTCATTAACAAATCTGAGTGCGATTGTGATGCTAGACATCTTATAAAAGTCTTAGGATCATCCCTTCTGCTGTTTCACAGAAGTTAACAGATGGATGACAAACATGCTATGATTTATAAGCTCACTTGGGCCTTTGGTCCCTGTGAGCCAAGATGTTTCTTCTTCTCATACTGTTTAACAACAAATATTAGTCATGTTTCCATTTTAAAAATACACAGTGCCTCTACAGGTGGAAAACATTACATTAAATTGTCAATGTATTTGGCTCTGTTTATGAATAGAAGTAAGAAATGTAAAATTGTGTAGACTTCTTGGATGAATGTATAACTTCATACACTTGCCAGGTATGTTAGGGATATAATGAAATTACACTTTGACAATCTTACAGAAACATACATGGTAACTCAAGGTGAAATATTTCAGTACATATTTAAGTTTATTTGTTTTTTGTTGTTCAATGCCACATTCAGCATTATTCCAGCTATATAATGGCTCTCTGCAAATAATTGAGTCTGGACCAGACAGTCCAGTGATTGTCATTGTGAGCATCGATCTATTCAACTGGAATGCCATGACATGCATCAAGTGAGCAAGTCTGACCAGCCAATTGGCGTTCAATTGTCTTTGAGGCTTGTTACTTTCTAGTCATAAGGCTAAACAAACTAATAAATATTTGTCATCAACAATTCTCCAATGTTTGATAGGTGGTGTCCCATAAATGAATTGTATTTCTTCCTGTAACCAGGTATCCTGCTACTGATGCAAAGATGCAGGAAGTTTCATGTGGGATGGAAGTGCCCATGACAACACTCATCAGTTTGATGCAGTAGCTGATGCATATTAAAAATAAGTTTTGACATAAATAATCTTTATTGACTGTCACATATTTTTGGCAAATTCGATGGGGAAGTAACTATTTTCAGAAGTAATTAACAACCAGGACGCTCTTTGACAAAAGTAGGCCCATTCCTACCTTTTCCCAAAACACTGCCACCTCAAAAATAAAGCATGAACTATTTGAAGAATGCTGACCTCATCAATATCTATCCCATCTTTAATTTTGTTTAATGAGGCATAACTTAGTCCCATTTCTCTAGCTACTAATTGACAAAGAAATAAGACCTTCCAGTTTATTGACACATTGCCAACACATCTTACTGATTTAGTAATAAAATTTTGAACACCTCTGGTTTAATGACATGATTTCCAGCTTGGTAAAACACAATTCCTAAGCAGTACAACTTTGAAACAGAGTTCTATGCCTCTAGCTGCCTCATTACAAAGATATATGCACTCAGAGTCTTTGGACCTTGACCATAACTCTTGGCCAAAAGCTTCAAAATAAAAGTCACTACAACATAATTTAAACACAGTTTGAATAATTCTGTGATCTGAGCTTGACCCATGGCTAGTGCTTCAGACAGTGTTTTCAAAATCGAGTATTCTGTATTTTGATATGGTTTTATCAGAATCAAAAAGAATCCTCTCAAATAATCATCTACCTTTACATTAAAGTGGAAAACTGTACATGTGTTTTAGAGGATTTCAATGGATGCACTGACAGGGTCTATTCTTTATTGCTGCGGCGACTTATTTGACCCATCGTACTGCATTTTGTGATTGTAAACCCAAAACTGTGTGTTTCTAAATAATTTGTTAACTATTCTATTTGTATTTACAGACTTCAAAATTTAGTTCTGTATGAAACAAATTTCTGGATTACCGGTAACTTCTGTATTTCAATTTGGAAAACACCTCGTAACAACATAAACATTTACAGTCAGCATCACATAGTGTCTTAGTGTAAGACAAGATAACAAATAAGAGTAAATGCTGTGCTGAAATGCTTATTTTTATAGCAATCACTAAAGGTAAAATTTTAATGAAGTTGTTAAATATATGAGATTGTTTTAGACAATTCATCTTCAAATAAGAACAACAAAGAATTCCATTAGATTTCTTATAGATACTTGCACACTTTACGTTTACAATCTATTCACAACATGAGACAAACTTTAACATGCAGTAGTATTATATAAAATGAATTTAAAGGGAATTATGCCTTACCTGGATTGAGCAAAATCAGAAATTTAAGGCACGCATATTCATAGACATCAATCTTAAGGTCCTTGGCCTTTTTTATGAGTTCATAAATTCTAGCCTTTACATCACTCAGGCCCAGTTTGTCCAGCACATCGAAGCCAATCCTATGGCCACTTGCCTGAAACAGTAAAGGAACACAATCAACCAAAAAATATTTTGTATCCAAAAAGTGAAACCACAGGGTTCAGTTGGATCAGTCAGAGTATTTGCAACGTCATAGACCAATATTATTAAAAAACACCATAAAGATAAAACAAGACTCCTAAAATAATTAAAGTACCACAGGCACTGTAGCTCACCTGGAAATGTAGTCTCTTATTACTCAATTAGCTAATATTGCTATTCAAATATTTTCACACACAAATACTGAGGACTAAAAACTTAAAACTAAAATCAAATGATTTGAACAAAACATGATGTCAAGATAAGGAGGAACACACATGCCAGAGCTCAGCTTCCTCAGCCTGGCAGTTCCATAAGAGTATGTTATGCAGACCATTAGAAGTTTCAGCTATCATTGTGGTTGAAAATAAGGTCAAAACTTAAAATAAAGTGTTATGTGGTGGTGTCTAGAGTAAGTTGATTCTGATGATTGTTAGGATCAGTTAATGGAAGTGCTCATAAAATGTCAAGAGTTAATGAGACTGGACCAGAGAGATTGGATGCCTCCTACGATTTGACTTGCAACTTATCTATTTGGGCAGTGTTGACAGCATAGCTTCCAATGCCTGCTTCCAATACAGTTTCATGGACTCAGAGCAGAGCACATGCCTCATTCAAGACATTCAACAATGACAAGTTCTGGACACATGTGAGAGCATTGACTTGTGTAACAGGGTCTGTTATTCATTGCTGCTGCCACATGTTCATGATTAGAAACCTCCAAGCAGGTGTCAGAGCGAGGTCTGGTGTTGTCATGCTGGTTCCAAAGGCTACAAGGAAAGCGTGCATCACCCTTCAGCCAGGTTGCAGTGACATAGTTAATTGTTAATTGTTCAATTTTCCTTCCATCTGCATCCTGCACTTGGTTGATTGGCAGAAGAGGTAAGGCTGCAACTCACGCCTCAGGTTTGGATGAAAAGCCTTTCACAGTTTTCACGTTTTGCTCCAGAAACGACACCTACCTCCCCTTTTGAGACAAAATCCAAATTGTTTCCATGGAAATCGAGAAAAATAAAACTAACTAACTAAGACTAACAGTGAGACGAGGCGTCGACTATATCCCGATAACGTCGATAAAATGTATGTTGAGCCCCACTACTAACTACACATGTATCAAATATTCATTCAACTTTGAACAAGAGTCATCAGAAAGATGGCTTATCCCCCCGGCAGCTGTCTGTAAAGTAACCACAAGTAAATGTGCAATTCTGAATGTAATGAGTCAAGAGTTGAATGTTCTTCAAGAAGCATACATTTTATTTGTTATACTCCATACGTGAACCAACCCTATATTAAAACTTAAATCCAAGTTGTTGCCATGGAAACATAAAAAATAAAATTTATAAAATTCCTGAATAGCAAAAGGCACCAGTTCAGCATGAGTCTGACAGACATGCAAAGTTTTGTTAGAAAGTTTTGAATGGAGTTTTGAGTTTTGCTCTGGAAACGAACTCTACCCTATAGAACCTAAGTCCAACTTGTTGCCATGGAAACGTAAAAAATAGAAATTTATAAAATTCCTTAATAGCAAAAGGCACAACTTCAGTATGTGACTGATAGATTTGCCAAGTTTCGATCAAATACACTGAATAGTTTTCGAGTTCTGCCCCGGAAAAGGAAATGATAACGGACGGACAGACCAACGGACGGACAGACTGGCTGATTGCTATATCCCCCCGCATTATATGCCGGTGGGATAAAAAGAAATGGATAGACATAGGTTTTTCAATATGATTGACGTGGCGGACACATTGAAAAATGGATTTCAGCCTCTTGAATAAATCTTTGTGGGAACGAGCATGTAAGCTTCATTGGCCAATTTGTTTCTGAGAAGACATGATGATGTACTATGCAGGCTGGACAAACGTAACGTCAATTTACTTAAATGTTTTGTTTGTGTGTTTGTTGTTTTACGTCACACTCAGCAATATTCCAGACATGTGATGGCGGTCTGTCAATAATCGAATGTGGACCAGACAATCCAGTGATTGACATCATGAGCATCTATCCTCACAAATGAGATATGATGACATACATCAACCAAGTCTAACCCCCTATCCTGTTAGTTGCTGCTTATGACAAGTAAAGTCGCCTCTTCCTGCAAGCATGGGTTGCTGAAGACCTATTCTAACCCGGATCTTCATGGGTGTTCAGTAAATGTGGCTAAAAGTGGGCCAAAGCTTCATAGACAGTCAGTGTTCTGCAAAAAGATCATTTCATGTACACATGAATTATGGGGGTTACATTCTTAACATGGCTTTCAATCTATGAATGAACATGAATGAACAATGAGAAATTGTTACCCTGACCAGACAGGAGTTTGCATTACATGCAAACACAGAAGTGGACATAAAAAGGATTTTCAATGTGACTGCTATAGCGGCCATATTGAAAATCAGATTTGAACTGCTTGAACAAACTTGGCGTTTTCATTTGTTGGAATAAGCATGTGAAGTTTCAACTTAACCTGTGAAGCTTTTGAGCAAATGTTAACAGTGCATGATGGACACACAGGCCATGACATAAGCTCACTTGATTTTGATTTTTTTTATCAATTCTCTTTGAAAATGTTTGTATTTTGTTACAATAATATTTTGAATATCATATACCGCTGCGTAGAAGGCAGGTTTTTAACACCTAGAATTAGGGCGGCTTTCAAGGGGGGATTGTCTTTTAGACAGGGTTGAGTTTTGATTATTTTTCCCTCCACACAAAGACATTACTGTGAGCATGTTACACCGAAAATACCATGTCAACAAATCAGTACTGAAGTACGCAAACTAATCATGGCATGGTTATAAAAAGTGTTTATTGTATATCTGGACTTATATCTGTAATCTATTTGATCAATTCTATTAAAAATTTCTTTTAATATTGTTTACATTCACTTCGGCGAAATCGTGTAGGGGTAGTTTGAAATAATCTTGAACTTGAGTAATATTTGTTACATTTATCACTACCGCTTTTCAGAACGTTCTCTGAAAGCTATGTACCCTAGTGTAATTACACGTTCCAAGTGACTAACATTTTAAAGTGTTCCAGCCCACTGTCTTTTCATATCTGAGCTTGTATCGCTGCGGATTGATGCATCCTATTTTAACTTGGAAACACGCTCAAATTTCAAAACACAGTAGGTTAATCTCCTAAATGTATGTTAAGAACTACCTCAGTAAGTGAGTCACAGTGCATTGTGATACATTCCAAAGTGAGTTCCAAAGTCATCAATGAAACTGTGGCGATAATGTCTTTGTCATCATTCGACATAACACTGAAGAATGCTGGATTCTGATTAGTTAAATAAGATTAAATCAGGTATCTACTTCCATTTGAAACCTCAGATGAACTGGAATTTCGCTCACAATGATCGTGAAAACCCTGGTAATTGTCAAAAACTTGTCCGCAAGCTCCTCCTGCCTATGTCATTCTGCGGGTATCCATGACCCAGATTTAATTCCCTGTTTCTTCCTTTCGTGGCATGCCAAGTATCATTTGCTTAAGGTCATCCATATATATATATGTGAGTTTCTCATCTCTAACCTCACCAAACAAAAGAGCGGGCAGATGAAACAAAATATAAAATTTAACAAAATTTATTTTCGATAATTGTATAAGTTATTTTAGGTAATATTTTATGGAACTTAAAAACACTTGGTACTAGTCTATAAATTAGTTTATGATAAAAGTCTCTTTGCTTTGAAACAGCTGAAGAAAGATAAAGTTGACCTGGTTCTTTTATGATGGTGCAATAGCAGCAGTAATTAGATCGGTGCACAAATTTCCACAGCTACAGGAAAAGATGAGATACGAAAACTTTATATTATTTCATGAGATGGGGAACTCAGATAAAACATGGAGAGCCTCACATACTTTGAAATGTGGTTCAGATAAATATTTTGTTCACATTTATTCTGCCATGGCATGAACATGGATTTCCACATGATTATAATCAACATTATTAAGGTCGCTGGCTACACGGATCATCATCTCTTGTAACTACTTCGACATGAACACTTTTTTGGGTCTTTCAGCTCAAAGTAACAATGTCACTCTCAGAGGCATTTTTTCTCAATCCATGACAAGCATCTGTCATAATGTCAATGCCTCGACAATCTTCCTGGTCAGTTGGTTTCAACAATGTATACACACAACCTCATTCACGGCGTCATCACAAGATTCCTTCCAATACACCCCACACACACACAATCAGGGTTATGACCTCGGGATGAATTAATAAACAAATTTGTTTTCATTAGTTAAGAATTGTTTTCGTGAATATTATTATAAAAACATGCTGTGCATGGTATTTTATGATTGCACTGCAGGAGTCTAGATTGTAAAACTTTTTGTTTGCCCCTATTCCGACAACGTGATATCCTAGCAGCCATGCCTCAAGCGCGCATCCAAATTTGATTACCGGTACTGCTTATGACAACAGTTTACTGTCAAGTACTTTACAAGTTCGCTTGTCTTCAATATGAGCAAGGAAACATTTTGTGAGACGCTTAATTTGTCGGAAGAGTTGTTCAAGATGATCAGGGGAGCCTTTTGACATTTCCATTTTGACAATGATGACTTTATCGTAGAGAAATTTCCAATTCAAGAAGACATCATTCTGGATGTCAAATCGAATCAACAAGATGGCGCCTCTCATCCCGCCCTTAAAGTGCAACAAAAACTTTGAAAAATTCAGTGCCGATTCTTGGGATCAGTGGATCAGTGTCACAGCCAGATTTCATTGTGGAACCAGTGTAAGGCAAAGATGTCTGTTCACACTGCTTTTGTCAACCATACGTGACACAGCACAGGCAATCTTGGTTTGGGAATGGTGCCCCACCAAGTTGTAGAAATGTTCTCGATTTGAAAACAGTGCTACAAAAACTTCTGGACTGAGCTGAATACACAAAGTTTTTTGAGAGATCCTAAGTACTTGGACTTGGAGAAATGGATATTAAACGTAGCAGCAGATGAAGGATTGGTGTAGAGAAAAGGGAAGTAATGCCAGATAGTGTTTTAAAACTTGTGCGTGAAGTGTGTTCAAATTCACCAAACAAAATAAAAATCTAATGATCTAATGATCAAACTCGTGGGAATTATGTCAAAGAAAAAGATATCCATAATTAACATTGCCTTGGAATATGTGTAACAGATTTTTTGTTTATTGTAAGTACAGTATTATTCAGATAGGCCTAATGTAGGTCAAATCATGTGGTTATATTTTGCTACGTATTTAAGGTAGGGTTATTTTGTCAATTGTTTTTGAATAACTATGTACTTTGTAACCATTATTTTGAACTGGTAAAGAGTATAGTAATTAATCTTGAACTTGAGTAATATTTCTCATGTTTGTTACAAAGTATGACCCCTTTTCTACTCACCAGAATAATGTCACTAGACCAAGACTCGCTGACTTGACGGAATACTAGGTCCAAAATAAGTATTTCACTCCAGGAGTTTTGGAGTAGCTTCATCTGATCTTCCACCTGCAAGAAATATATACTGTGTTAAAAACATGGCTGACATTTGTCAACAAAATTAACCATACGATTGCAAACAAGAAACTCAGGCTTTTGGTTAAAACAAAACATATCTGATGAAAGGCTACAACTCAATAATAAATGCAGACAACAGTCCTAAAGACTGCAGAAAGACCATAACTCTGCTGGAGCTCCCATCACTCAGTAAGAGCTCCCATCACACTACTATGAGCTCCCAACAGTCTGCTATGAGCTCCCATCACTCTGCTAGAGCTCTCATCACTCTGCTAGAGCTCCCATCACACTGCTAGAGCTCCCATCACCCTGCTAGAGCTCCCATCACTCAGTAAGAGCTCCCATCATACTGCTATGAGCTCCCATCAGTCTGCTAGAGCTCCCATGACTCTGCTAGAGCTCCCATCAGTCTGCTAGAGCTCCCATGACTCTGCTAGAGCTCCCATGACTCTGCTAGAGCTCCCATCACTCAGTAAGAGCTCCCATGACTCTGCTATGAGCTCCCATCACTCTGCTAGAGCTCCCATCAGTCTGCTAGAGCTCCCATCAGTCTGCTAGAGCTCCCATCAGTCTGCTATGAGCTCCCATCACTCTGCTAGAGCTCCCATCAGTCTGCTAGAGCTCCCATCAGTCTGCTAGAGCTCCCATCAGTCTGCTAGAGCTCCCATCAGTCTGCTATGAGCTCCCATCACTCTGCTAGAGCTCCCATCAGTCTTCTAGAGCTCCCATCAGTCTGCTATGAGCTCCCATCACTCTGCTAGAGCTCCCATCACTCTGCTAGAGCTCCCATCAGTCTGCTATGAGCTCCCATCACTCTGCTAGAGCTCCCATCACTCTGCTTAAGCTCCCATCACTCTGCTAGAGCTAGACTGGTATAGGAGACCAGACATTGTATCCCCATTGTTTCCAATGGGTACCAGTTGTGCTCCTCTCCCATGACTCTGCTAGAGCTCCCATCACTCAGTAAGAGCTCCCATGACTCTGCTATGAGCTCCCATCACTCTGCTAGAGCTCCCATCAGTCTGCTAGAGCTCCCATCAGTCTGCTAGAGCTCCCATCAGTCTGCTATGAGCTCCCATCACTCTGCTAGAGCTCCCATCAGTCTGCTAGAGCTCCCATCAGTCTGCTAGAGCTCCCATCACTCTGCTAGAGCTCCCATCACTCAGTAAGAGCTCCCATCACTCTGCTATGAGCTCCCATCAGTCTGCTAGAGCTCCCATCACTCTGCTAGAGCTCCCCTCACTCAGTAAGAGCTCCCATCACTCAGTAAGAGCTCCCATCAGTCTGCTAGAGCTCTCATCAGTCTGCTATGAGCTCCCATCACTCTGCTAGAGCTCCCATCACTCTGCTAGAGCTCCCATCAGTCTGCTATGAGCTCCCATAACTCTGCTAGAGCTCCCATCAGTCTGCTAGAGCTCCCATCAGTCTGTTAGAGCTCCCATCACTCTGCTAGAGCTCCCATCAGTCTGCTAGAGCTCCCATCAGTCTGCTATGAGCTCCCATCACTCTGCTAGAGCTCCCATCAGTCTGCTATGAGCTCCCATCACTCTGCTAGAGCTCCCATCACTCTGCTTAAGCTCCCATCACTCTGCTAGAGCTAGACTGGTATAGGAGACCAGACATTGTATCCCCATTGTTTCCAATGGGTACCAGTTGTGCTCCTCTGCCAGTTGATAAGTTACTTTATGCATACCAGTCAGAATTTCTTCTTAGATTGGCAAAATCAAAACAAAGGGATTTTGCCGAGAAGTTTAACATAAGTTTCAGGTATATCGATGATCTGTCACATTCTATTATGGTCAAACAGCCAATTACCTTCCACAGATTTACCCACCTGAACTAGAAATAAAAGAGACCAGTGAAACATGTCTCATCTGTTTCATATTCAGATCTATGCATAAAGATTCAGAGTGATAAAAAAACTCTCCACAAGACTGTATGACAAGAGTGATGACTTTAACTTTGCAACAGTCCTTTTTATTTTTTTGGTAGACCAATTAACCATTCTGCAGCTCCAGCATGTGCTATCAACATTTCACTTTTCAATCTCAACTTTTCAGATACAAATTGAGCATGGTCTTTCTATCAAGATTTGCAAAGAGTTTACGACTCTTGCTCAAAAGTAGTTTGTTCAGGCTTCATACATTCAAGGCCTTGGCAAAAGCCTTATGGTTGACACGGGAGTGTATTCCCGAATTATTTACATCGAATACGGTACTTATGATGCAGTCGGAACAGTACAATAGACTCTGTGCCAGTGTTTTGTCACTTTTATTTTATTGACATGGTGCCAAACCAATCAGCCCAACAATTTGTCTAATGATCCACAAAAAGAGTCCACAGTCAATAAAATACCGACTGGCCAGATGGACCATATTCTGGTACTATCCCAACTGAATCAACAGTTTAAAATGACAACAAAGTCAGCCACTTAACAAAACCTGCTGTCAGCATTGCTATTCAAATTTTTTTTCTGCATAAATACTTGAGACAAAAAGTATCAACAAATATGGAACAATGTTTCTCAATCTGCTAGAAGGTATATATTACCTGTTGTGATACACAAATTAATTTTACACAATTTTTCCCTCTAAGCCTTATATTTCCAAGGAGAATATTTCTGCATTACAATTTTCCCAGAAAACACTACAATTTTAACAAGAAATCATTTGATGCGTTCCTTGAACGCAGTGGCAAAATTTTTGTTTATTAGATTAAATCAACAACAAAATAATTTCCCAAGAATATTTTACAAGCTGTGAACGTCGAAAGGCCGAGAATGGCTGAATCATCTTTATGAATCTTCTATAGTTGGTTTTAGTAAGAGAAACAAGTAAGAACCGAAGCAATCCCTTCACCACTGTATCCCCATGTCACAGGCTGCTTATGATGTAGTATCTACAAGTTCATTTGATCCACATACATCAATGTAAACAAAATGATTTGATTCAAGAACCCTGCGTAAGGCTAATTCCAACCATCATGCCAGTTGCAGCCATCTTACAGGACCTTTCACTTGTGCTCAATTCAGACATCAGTAGGAAATACATGCCTACAAAATACAACCTCAGATCAGGCTCAAATACTTGGCATCTAGCTACCTTTACACAAGAGTCATCAGAAGTTGACAAATCCCCCCGGCCCCCTCCAAATTTGAAAGAACAAATCATCTGACTCTTATTGTAAGTCCAACTTCACGAGAGAATTTCTATTGAATCTGTCTGTTTGTATACAAGAGTAGTTATTGAGCTATCAAAACTATACCATGGGAGTGGGATTCAGAACTTTGTATTTCAATGTTAGGTACACACCACAATGAACCGTGTCAAAATCAAATTAAGGAAAACATTTTTTTTTTCTAAAAATAACCTAAATAGCAAAAGGCACCAGTTGACAACATGGTCTTTGTGTGTGCACAGTTTTGAAAGAATACCAATTAGTCTTAGAGATATGGTCCGGACAAATACACCACTATGAACAGAGTCAAACTTGTAGACATGGAAACAGGAAAAAATCAAATTCCTAAATAGCAAAAGGCACTGCACTCCTAGATTAATACATGTACCAAGTTTGAATGAAAAATGCTGATAGTCTTTTAGTTCTGCTCCGGCAATGAAACCTGCCTCCACAAGTAAATGTGCAATTCTGTATGTAATGAATCAAGAGTTGAATGTTCTTGAAGAAGCATAACATTTTCTAAAATTCCTAAATAGCAAAAAGGCACCAGTTCAGTATGTGCCTGGTAGACATGCAAACTTTTGTAAGGAAGGTATTTAACGGTTTTTGAGTTTTGCTCCTGAAATGAACACCACCCTCATAGAACCTAAGTCAAACTTGTTGCCATGGAAACGTAAAAAATAAAAATTTCTAAAATTCCTAAAGAGCAAAAGGCACAAATTCAGTATGTGACTGATAGATTTGCCAAGTTTTGAATTGTTTTTGAGTTCTGCCCCGGAAAGGAAAAGGAAATTATTACGGACGGACAGACAGATCGCTATATCCCCCACATTATATGCCGGGGGGATAAAAATCTGTAAATAGCAAAAGGTGCCACTTCAGGATCTGTTTGATATATCTGCCAATTTTTGTTGAAACATATTTAACGGTTTTCGAGTTACGCTCTGGAAACGAAATGATTACGGTCGAACGGACGGACAGACGGACGGACGGACGGACGGACGAGGTGTTGACTATATCCCCCTGAATTATATGCTTGGGGAGAAGATGAAAAGGAAAGGCTTTCTGTGACCTTGAAATATAAGCTCAGGATCACCTGATTCATCCATTGTCTGTTGACATTCCAAAGAAACCTTTCATCAAAATTTGAACACAATCCATACTTATAATAGAAATATCTTGCTGACAACCTGGAAATTGGTGAAATGCTTTCTATGATCACCCATTTCAACTTGGGTCAGCAAACACCCATAAATAAAAGCAATAAAATCATTTCCATATTTATAAGAAATCTCTATTGAAAGCACATGTCTATAAATCACATTCAAGTGATGATACCAAGGGTTTGTGTAAAGGTGAGCATATGTACCTTCAGTGGCACCCATCACAAACACATGCAAAGGCAAGTCAATTGTACAACTTAGAAAACATAGAAATATACGGTACAAATAAAAAATAGGGATTAATATCAGACAACATTTTGGTTACTGATGCAACAAATTTGGAAATGTCCTCCACGTGTTACCATAACATCTTTACCGAGGCCTTGAATGTTGTAACTCCCCAAAACAACTTTTGAACTTTGAACATGATTTGAAATGCTAATGAATATGTATCACAGTACCTTTGAAATATACTGGTGTATTGTAGTTTTCAAAATCATGCATATTTTCATCTTGTTGACAAAAGTTTAAGTGGGTGACAAGTCGCAACCATCTTCCTGTATACGATGTGTTTGGTTAAGTGGTCAAAAGTGTGCAAGGAAAGTCCAACGTATGAGTCCATTTTCAGTCAGGTTCATAACATTAGCGGTGAAAGGATACATTGGAAGTTTTCATGCCATGTATTGATACATGTCCCTTTTTTCTGTATTGATACAAAACGATACACTAGCTAAAACAATTACTTACCACTCGTTTGGTGACACACAGCATTTACTTCAGTCAAATGTCGCAAAATGCGTAATTAGGGTTTCAAGTTCACTACCAAACATGGTCACTACTAATGTGTCTGGAGCTAGCTTTATGTTTTGAACCTGCTCTGAAATATTCCATGCCATTTGACGTAAATAGGCATGTCAAGATATCGTGACCTATGTCTTGTGATACGTATCATATCATGACCTTGCAGTAAATATGCATATTGTGATTCGACATAAACATACATATCGTGATACGTATCATATCATGACCTTGCAGTAAATATGCATATCGTGATTTGACATAAACACGCATATCGTGATACGTATCATATCATGACCTTGCAGTATTGTTTCAACCCTAGCACATATCTCAGTACATGATTCCTTATTACAAAAACTTGCAATACAAAAGCCAGGCTAATACCCATCACTAAGGAGTCATATGATGCTCTTTGAAATCTTCATAAATTGAGCATGCTTGATCATACTTCAAAAGTTGTGACATTTTGACACCAAAGGCTGGAGCTGTTAGAATAATGCTAGACTGATTATTGGAAATTTGAAATCGTCCTTCTTGTCACAGAGTCTTTTGAATAGTTTTATGTCATTGAATCCTTCTAGTTCAGGTGGGTAAATATGTGGAAGTAATTTGTCTATTTGACCTTTACTGAGCAAAATCAGATCTTCGATATACCTGACTCTTGTGTCAAACTTCTTGGCTAAATTTGCTTGTTTTGACTATGCCAATCCGGGTAGAAATTCTGATTTATATGCATAAAGAAGCAGATTAGGAAAAAGGGAGCGCAAATGGTGTTCATGGGGATGCCCACATCTTGCCTAAATGTCTTACCCTCAATTTCTACAAAGATGTTATCAATGAGGAAGTCCAGCAGATATGTAACTATATCTATGGTCACCAGGTTTAGTAACAAATGCTCCATGGATCAAGGAATGAAGTTTTCTTTAAGTTTGTCATGTTGGATCTGCGAAGGTGAAAAATCATTTTTTTTACTGAATTGAACTTGGTTCTTTTCTGAGATAAGCAAACACATAACGTTGACGATGGATGCCACCCTGCGCACCCCATGACAACAGCTCCAGCCCAGCACAGATTAGTCAGAACGATGGCATTAAGAAATCGGTTGCAAACTGTCACTCAGATAATGGACCTGCTGCACCAGGCAACTGTGTAAGAGTACATGCTCAGACAGTGCGGAATCATCTGCACAGATGGAATTTGCATGTATGACATCCACGTGTCATCCCACAACTAACGTCACATCATTTGAAACAGAGGCGTCAGTAGTGAAAGGAACGTCAGCACTGGGATAATTGACGTTGTGCTAATGTAATGTTTTCTGACGAATCCAGGTTCATTTTCGACTTTCATGGCTGAAAGAGTTTGGAGACTTCCTAATGAGTGTTTTGGAATGGAATTTAATGTCATATATAGCATGATGGTTTTGGGTCCATAATGGTCTGGGGTGGTATCCCAATGACAGGTCAACATTATCGGGACAACATCATTGGACCACTTGTGGTGCCATGTGCATAATGTGTTGGGCATCTTTCAAGGTGATAATGCTCATGCTCATTGTGCCAGGAATGTAACCCATTCATCCAACAGCAGATATCCATGTCATGCCATGGCCAGCACTCAGTCTTGACCTTTCACCCTTTGAACATGCCTGGGACTTCATTGGCAGATGAGAAAGTCAACGTCAAAATCCACCCACCACCCTCAATGAACTTGGTGTTGCTCTCACTGATTAGCAGAACAACAAGTCAAGCTGACATTGGTTGACCCATCAGAAGCATGAGCCAACGTATTTGAGCACGTCTGGCCAAAAGAGGATGCATACAAGTGACTGCTGCGAAAAGCAAATTTTGAAATTGATCCCCGACATCTTTCATGACCTAGCGTGCCACCATCACACCAACCATTAGAACTCACGTCCTTATTTGAATAACTGACGAAAGTCAGTGATTATATGTGATTATATGATTAGCTGGAATATTGCTGAGTGCGGTGTTAAACAACAAACAAACAAACTTGCAAAAGTGTCCTTCAGACAGCACAAAGGTAGCTTATCTTGGAGACTCGCCACTCCTTTACCAGGACCGACTGCTGACTTCCTAACTGTTAAAGGTGACCCCCTGACCTCTCCTACCCATTTTGGAGCTGTTGTTGACTGTTCAGCCAGCCAGACCTGCTGATGTGGCTGGACGTAGCTGCTACATTCAACTGGTTGCTTGGAAGAAACTGGGACGTGGATCCAAAACATTGTTCACAGCTCCCATGACATCATAGTTCAGTTCTGGACAGAGCTTTCTTCATCGTTGGGAACAGATGGCAGTCTGAAGGCGTGAGATCAGGAGCATAAGGTGGGTGCTGAAGGAGTTCAAGGCAACACTCATGGATTGTAGCCATGGATGATTTGACCACTGGTGCATTGTCCTGATGGAAGAGCACGACTTTTCTCAGCTTCCCACATCTTTGTCTCAATTTTATATCGTAATTGCATCAAAGTGCGGCTGAATATGCTCCATTATTGTCTAGCCGTTAAGGAAACAGTCCACATGATGACACCGCGGCGTCCCAGAACACAAAGACTACAACCTTGCCAGCTGATGCGACAGTCCCTGCCTTCTTTGGTGGTGGCAATGTCAAATGCTCTCACTGATTTGATTGTTGTTGGGACCCAGGCTTGAAGTGTTTCATTCATAGTCACAAATTACCAAACAACCTATCTGGATCAGCTTCAAACAGAGCTAGAATATCACAAAACATGTTGTGCAAGGTGTGTTTGTGATCAGATGTCGGAAGCTTTGGAACCCAACAAACTGATACTTTCTTCAATGACAAAGTTTCTGTGATAATGTTCTGTCTCCTGGGAAATGCCTACTGAACTGGTAATATGATGTTCAGTCATTCGCTTGTCACTATATTGTGGATTCTCTGGATCAGTTCTGGTATTGCTGATGCAACAGACCTTCCAGGAATGGGGTCTTATGCAAGGCTGTCCCGCCAATCGTAAACTCTGCTGCCAACCTCTTTACAGTGGTATATGAAGGACATCCTTCCCTAGTGTTGTGCTTATATCTTCATGGTTGGCTTTTGGTGTTAAGCCCCGTGCCTGCTTTACTTTATCACTGCATGTTCCTGAAGTTCATCCATTTCCAAAAATCACAGACCCCTGCTTATTCTATTGACTTGTTACAGTTACACAATTTGCTCAAATATTTTGTGGAAACATTGTTATGACATCCCCTAATGTGCGCAACAAAAGATTACACTATTACGCAATTCCTTCTACATGAGGCTCAGTACTTATTAGTCAACCCATGTGTGATTATGACATTGAACATGTAGATTGGTTATTGAACCTGCTCTGAATTTACTTGTCAAATCTGACCAATATACAGTCATGCCCCGCTTATACGGACTTCAGATATCCGGAAACCTCGGTTCCCGGACGATTTTCATTCAAAACGAAATAATTACTATATAAATTTACCCGTATATCCGGAAATTCAGTTTCCGGAACCGGACTGTCATTTTCATACACAAAACACTGAAATGCACTCAAAATTGTCTCACTTATCCGGACAATACACTTCCGCTGGTGGTAATCCTTTGATTCGTGAGAAGTCAATTAACCAAGTGACACTGAGTTACGTTTGAGACGAGCTTGTTTATTGTACATGTAATCCCCTTCGATAAATATGGCGTCTGTGGAGGTCAGAGGTCAAAGTTGTGTAAGTATGGCCTGTAAGTATGGCACTGACTTTGGACATACCATAGGAAATTCGACAATTGGTGACAGTTCAAACTTCCATGACAGACTTTGTCATCTGTCATGAGTTGCATAATTGAAGGGAAGTAACTCTTCCAGTAAGAAGCTGGTTTCAGTTATACGGAAATTCGTTTATACGGACGAATTGTGAAATGACGCAAGTGTCCGTATAAACGAGGCACGACTGTACATCAATGTGTTCCAAGTGACAAGCCAGTGCTAATTATCCAGTAAAGAATCACAAACAAGTTGCCGACATGGTAATGAGACCTTAGGCCTACCTACTACAGTCGTGCCTCGTTTATACGGACACTTGCGTCATTTCACAATTCGTCCGTATAAACTTCCCTTCAATTATGCAACTCATGACAAAATTCCTTATACATATTGTTTTTATTAATTTCGGCGAAATCGTGTGTGAAGTGATCGGAAGATCGCACAACTCACCGTTATTAACAGCAACCACGGTCAGAATACCGCTATTGACTCCTTGAAACGAACTTTAGTTGACAGAGAATGGATACATATATCATAAATGCCATACTTTGACTCGTTAAAAGTCATATTTGTTTTTGTTTGACGATTCTATGTCAACATGAAATTCTCGCGATCACGCGATCACGTGTGCGTGAGCCTTGACGGTGACTGGTCAGACTGGTTCCATGTAAAAAATAATACCCGAGAATAGCGATCAGCTGCTTTGCTTAGGGTTATTATTATTTTAAATATGGTTAGTAAAGGCTGCATATAATTAAGAAAATAATGAAATATATTATTCAAAAAAAAAAAAAAGTTTCAGATACCATTGTTGTCGATCCTTGCATTAAAAATCCTATAAAGTTATATCATTGGGTGTGTCTTGACCGAATCACCGGTCGATTCCAAGAAAACGTGTGTACAGCTGATTGCTGTTTCCGGCTTAGTTTACGAGAAAATACACAAGGTAATCTTAATACCTAGATATAAAACAATGCCTCGTAATGTTCTCGTAATACGTAATGAAGTTCAATTTTGACCTCTGACCTCCACAGACGCCATATTTATCGAAGGGGATTACATGTACAATATACAAGCTCGTCTCAAACGTAACTCAGTGTCACTGGTTAATTGACTTCTCACGAATCAAAGATATTACCACCAGCGGAAGTGTATTGTCCGGATAAGTGAGACAGTTTTGAGTGCATTTCAGTGTTTTGAGTATGAAAATGACCGTCCGGTTCCGGAAACTGAATTTCCGGATATACGGGTAAATTTATATAGTAATTATTTCGTTTTGAATGAAAATCGTCCGGGAACCGAGGTTTCCGGATATCTGAAGTCCGTATAAGCGGGGCACGACTGTATTGGCATGAAGTGACTGGTTATTGAACTTGACCTATACTGCAGAAAGGATAATGTTAATATCAAATTGGGTAAAATCAATACTTGTCTACATTATCGTTCTTAAAACCAGTAGGGGGCATGGGTGGCCCAGTCGTCTAAGGTGCCGCGATTCGCTGTGCAGAGTTGCGTCCCTTGGGCACGCCAGAAACCTATGATTGTGGGTTTGAATCCCGGTTCGCCCCTATTATGTTTCTAGGTTTGTCAGCACCATACCCGTGCTCGTGGGTTTCACCGAAGTGGTAAACGTCTGAGACCTGCATCACTTCAGGCTTTCCTCCCACATTAAGCTGACACGCCACGATATAACTGGAATACTGTTAAAATCGGCGTTAAACCCAACTCACTCACTTAAAACCAGTACAGGACTGGATGTGTGATCTTTCACCTATTAATTATTGATTCAGATTGTTATTGAACTTGCCTAAATTATCATCCAATATTATTACATCCCCTCTAAATCATCAACACCAGACACTACTTTGTCACTGATATCTGACCTACCATATATTGCTTTCTATCAACCTTTTAACTGCCTCCTATGAAAGGCAATACATAATCCAAAATCCACTGATTTGAGGTGATCTTGCTTGTGTAGTTGTCAAGTTCTAGGTAAGAACTAAACACCCAATTAGAAAAGTGTCTGCATCACATGCAAAGCAGCCCCCATCCCCTGTAACCTGAATGCCTCCAAACAAGTATCATGAACCATTCTGACCGTATCAAGTCAGGTGACTCCATCCAAGAAATGTATATATGTCTTATCAACTTCTAACTAAAAATATCCAAATTAAAAGATACACAAGCTGTGACCTTCAATCTCATCTAATCACATGCGTTTTGAACATGTTTTGATTTTTCATGAATTAAATCCAAAATGTCATGGAGCCACAAAATGTTACCTGTTGTTAATCTGACCTCATATAAAGGTTACCAACTTCATTCCATTGAGACCCTAGACTGATTTATCCAAGGCGACATAAAATGTATCAGTGACCTCCAGCTTATACAGAGGTCACAAAAAAGTTGCTGTTCCAGATTTCACCATAGCCATATGTATACTGATCAATTCCAATCATAAATACTCTATTAAGTCAAATTAGTGTACTCAAGTCCACAAACATTGTTGATGACTTATTCATATGGCATGACCATGACCGTCAATGTCATCTAATCACTTTTCAGAACAATATAGGAGGTATGAAATCTCTAACAGACGTCATAGCATGTGGGCCAGAAAACCAATAGCGGCTGGGGTGGAGCAAACACATGAAGCAGTCCCCCTTAGGCCCCATAAGGTATTGCTTAAACCATGAGTCATGAAACAAGCATCTCAACTTGACTGTCTTCTCAGTCGCTACCTGCAAAAGATTCCTCTACTCCAAGGGTAGAACTCTGTGACTTGTTACAATGAACGGAAATTTTAAAAAACATCTGAAAATGGACATGGCAGCCACGTCCCAGTAAGTAAAGGAGACATAGATGTCTGATCTTCAGTTTGGTCTCTGAGATGTGTACAGGGAACGTTATGAACACAAAATGAATACTTGAAAGTCATTTTCCAACAAGATGCCTGATCTCCCCCGGCAATACTAAGAACAGACTTTTTGAGTAATCACAACATCCAGGTCCAGCCATGGCCCTCCAGGCCCCGGGATCATGAAAGTGGTCTTAGCTCAAATTTTGCTAAGCACGAATTTTGTCTTAAGTTTTTAAGATTTTGCTTAGCTAAGATTCGGTCTAAGACTGGATCTTGAAACGGTCTCAACAAAATCTTAGCTAAGTCTAAGTCTAAGACTGTCGTCATAGGGACACGCGCACGTAATATCGCACTACTGTAATCATTGGATGCCGAGGTTATTTTTCTGACGCACATTTTCCTAAGATCGGAAAAAGAGAAGGTTGTGCGAGAATTGCACTCACCCGGCACTGGATCTACCTCTGGCTATAAAATTGTAGAATATTAAATTTCCTATCTGATGGTGTAAATTTAACTGTAAATATTAAACAGGTTTGAAAAAAAGACGCTGCTAAGTTTTGTCCGAGAATTTATTCTGCGTCGAAAGACAGGAAATTTCTCCGCTTTTTAGCGTACACCAATAAAAGTACTGTGCAACAAAAAAATTTATTTAGCAGCTTTACCGAAACTGTGAGCGAACATAATACTGCCTAATATTTGAACGACATAAATATATATCAAATGGAGTTATATGAGTATGAATAACGACATAAATTCAATGCACAAAATAGCCTGACGTAAATGACGAAAACTGATTTACCGCTATGACGTCAAAAAGCGACAGAGTGGTTACACACGTTCAAAGGAAAGGGGGCATAACTCTGCTATGCTTCGCACTAGTTTATTGTTACTAGGGTCACTTGGTGAGAATTAGCTGTGGGTAAGGACAGTGTATTTTCGTGGTGTTTTGTTCACGAGGAACCAAACTATTCCAACACAAATATCGATATTGAAACTGTATATGTTTAGGCATAAAAAAACCATCAGAAATGATGAAATTATACTTCATAAAAAATGAGTGAAATGGATGGCCCTATGTAAACCATAAATTAGTCCTTAGATTCCAACATTCTCCTGATTGTGCAAGTGTAATTTGACTAATGTTGCACCTATCTAATTGGATCACTAGCAGTATCATCAAATGTAATTGATTACCAAGAAAATGACACAATTCTATTTGACGTCATGGCTGCTTGTTTGTCTTTGACAACGTCGGAGAAAGACGACACTGGTATTTTGATTGATATATATCTCCCCTAATTTTCGTTCATGATATGGAAAAAGTCCATGTGTTTAAAACGGAATTTGGCGCTTTTTTGACACAACATAAAAAGACTGCGTTTACCATGTAAATAATGTCTTGAATAGATAAACAATTTGATAATGTACAGTGTATCCTAATTGGACAAGACACACACCTGTTTGGCATCAATTTTACGTAATCAAGTACTAAAAATTTTATTTCAAACCAAACAAAATTATTATTCAATATTGTACATGTATTTGTTCATTATTATGTAATTATTTCTCATCATCTTGTCTCAAAATTATACCATAAAAGATGCGAAGAAAGCTCTCTTGGTATAGAATTAACAGGATAATCGTATAAGGATAATCGTCCACCAACTGGGTACATGGCACGGGTTATATTTTAAAACTTTTTACAATTCTTGTAGAAATATAGTAAACAGTTTAATATCATGGGGTCACAATATTTGATAAAGGATGAACCCATTGATTATATAATGCAAAACTAGAGAAATAATTCATAAGTCGTTTGTGACTAACGCGCACCAGGCGAATTGTTAGATATCACTGTTTTGTATATCAAACGGCATAAAAAGAATTCCAAGACAAGGACAATTCTTCTAGAAATGTGTGCATATATTTTAACGAAAAATAATATCAATTTTCTTTAAGTTATATCTTCAGTTTAGTTATACAGCTATTCGTGGACACTGTTTATATGAACCTATAATATTGACTATTACACACCCTAGAAATACATACATGTTGCAGTTGCATTTACATTTCATCTAGTATCGCTTGTCCAAAATAAAGAAATATCGTATACGACACTATAAACTTATCAATTTCATATGTAAACATTGTTCAAATAAACAGGATATTATTAAAGGTTCATACAAGTTGTGGCCTATATCTACTTATGATATCATATTGAACATTGATTAATATCCAAAGTGAAATTAAATGTGTGAAAAAATGTACACAAGACATGCACGATCTACATCATAATTGAAACTGTAAATAGCCTGCTAGGACACAATGATCGTGTGTACTTTCATTCAAGGACCTTCACCTCAAAGAAATTACCTAATATGTACAACATATATTGACGTATGACATCACTACCAGTGACCGACTTTTACAAAATGGCGAGTTGATTGTCAACAGTACGCGGGATTTTACAAGGGGACTTTCATTGATTCAGGGTTCGTATATACATAAATGTGACATGTAAGTAATCAGACCCATTCTGACAATCTGTGTACTGTTATTTGTTGTTATATTTTTCATTGAAACCAACGGAAATTCAGATAAATACTGATAAATACCTACTTACTTACTTACTTACTTTGGAGATTTAACGTGCGCTTTCCGACTGATGCGTATTTCGCACAAGGGCCCTGCCAGGCCATTTAATGTGTTTCCGAAAGGGGCGAAAGTGGTGTGTGCAACCCAAGAGAGGGCTTTAGGGGTTGCTTATATAGAATTTGGGAATTTTGATAAATACCGTTGTCGTTGTGCGTGATTTTGCGTCAGTCATAGCTGGACAGGAACTTCGACAAGTTCTGTTGAAAATATCAAATCATTGCAATGTATATATTCCCTAATTCTCCCTACGATTCTCTTCCCGTGTTTATTCTGAAAATACTGAGCCAATGTACTCAACGAATAGACGAATGGCTTTGTTTACATTTCCAACAAGAGCACTTTTTTCAGCGTTCGTTTCACGACTCATTTATTTTGCTTCATTACATCTAGCCAATTTGTATTGGTGACAAAGACCATTTGGCATTTGATTCTAAAATGTATGAGGCATTCAAGGATGTAGGTATCGCAGCTGATTTTGAAATATACGTGATGGTCTTTTCGTCTCATTACCGGTGTACGTATAACATGATTTTGTAAACACTATCCAATATGGCTGACACAAAGCGACTGAGCAACTGAAGGTGAAAAACCCCAGTAGCAAAAAACTGAAGGAATATCAAAACTTGAATAATAGGTGGGAGACAGTGGGAACGCTGAGTGGGGTAGAATCTATGCCAGTTCATCACCGGTTAGACCAACGATGAAAAAGATGGTAGGACGACGAAATCTATATCTCTCAAAGAGCTCTTCGTCGTTGTACAGATCAAGAGGGTTGAATCGGCCTCGAAATGTCCGATGAATTGCTATTTTGTCCTTTTTAGCCCCTAGGCTACACATGAGGCGAAGAAACTCCGCCATCTTTCTTGCTACAAATTGTGTCTTAAGTCTACTCAGGGGCAGTCTTAGGACTTGAGATCAAATTTTGTCTTAGGCTTAAGATATTCTCATAGATTGTGCTTCGTGATCCCCGATTTAAGACAAAATTTGGTCTTAAGTCTAAATCTTAAGAGTTAAAGACAAAATATGGTCTTAAGTTAGTTTCATGATCCCGGGCCCTGGTCTCCAGATTTTAACCCAATCAACAATGCATGGGAAGCATTGGATCAACGACTGGGAGCATGTCAGCAACAACCACTGAACCTCCTTCAAATAGCACAAGCACTGCAAGCAGAGTGGGTTAACATTCCCCAGGCCCCAATTCGGGATCTGATTGCTTCCAAAGAATGAAAATGATAGTCACTTTTGGACTCTAATGGCGGCCATACAAGATATTGAGAACAGATAATCTTTATCTTGAAAATCTACTGTTCCATGTGTGCCATATGGAACCTGGGTCAATGACAATGATGTGCAATTATTAACTGTTCATTATCTAAATTATATATATCTATATATATATATATATATCTAAAATCACTTCTGCGTTTCTTTTTTTTGCAGAGTATATAATTGTCTATGATACTATTTAAGAAATGACTTTCACATTGTGTGAGTTCCTTGGAGTATGAACCTTCATAGAGAGAGGGCCAAACAGTATGAACGTCGTAACTTGAACTAAGAACCTGTGGTTACATGTTTTAGTCATCACTGATCAATTGGCCGATGATTGAAAGGTGATTTAACATGTGTGAAATGGACACGAAGGTAAATTCATAGATTGCTGTAGACTGAAACTGTCAAATTCAAACTTTGCACTGCACCTCGCCTATTAGTATATAAACTGTACCCCTAGTTAGAAAAGAATCCATGAAGTAGATTTTAAGTTACAGATTTCACAAATGTTGAAGTAAAAAAATATTTTAAGTTGAAAACATGAAAAAAAATCATGTTAATTTTCAGAAAATATAGTTCAAAATTAAACTTTGCACTGCAGCTATTCTTTTAGTACGGAAACTGTTTCCTAATTTTATAGGAATCCATGAAGTAGATTTGACCTCATAGGTCGCACAAACGTTGAAGTAAAAAAAATATTCACAACATCAAAATCATATTTTTTCAGAAAATACACATATCAAAATCAAACTTTGCACTGCACTTCTTCTATTAGTATGGAAACTGTCCCTTATACTTGAAAAAATCCATGCAATAATTTCCTAGTTATAGTTCACACAAATGTTTTTGTAAAACAATTCTAAGTAAAAAAAATGAACAAAAGCTGTAATTGTTTCAGAAAATCCAAATATTGAAATCAAACTTCACACTTCCTATAGGTATAAAAAGTGTCCACCAAGTTAGAAAAGAATCTATGTAGTAGTTTTCAAGTTAAAATATGTCACTAACAAAAATGTCTTTGGAAGGACAGAAGGAAAGAAGTCGAAAGGACGGACAGAAGGACGGAATTCGGTGACATAACTATATATAACACTGCCCTTACAGGTTGGGGGTATAATAATGTAATTGATTATGCATATATGAGGAATACTGTTACAAACTGTAGCTGAAAAATGATCAACCAAAATTATTTAAGAATAATAATTAGAAGACAAAGAGAAATTTACTTTCAAGTAAATCACTTTTGGGTCTAAACATGTTTTAAGATTTCACAAAGATGAAGCTAGATTTTATCACAAAATTATGATGTTAACATTGACATGTTTACAAATCAAGAGCCCCAGCAGACACTTTCGATGAAGAGTAACCACAAACATGGATCTTAACAGATTGGGGATTCTGTGACAATTCCTCTTGTCTGCGTCAACAAAGAATGTTAGCATGAACAACATGCTGAAGACAGAGCTTTTTGATGAATACATGGTTGGGACAACCTTCATGTACTTTGAAAAGACACTTGAGCCATTGGTAAGTGAGCACCTCCCGGCTCGACGTGATGAAGAGGGATACATTCCTTGTCAGACGAAAGGCCTCCCTCTGAAGTGCTTGGGACAAGCAATAGAAAGGTAAAGGTCCAAGGATATTACATCTCTCATCCAAACACTGGCTCAGGGTATCATATCTACTTCAGTACTAATTGTATTACTTATAGAAATTATGTTCTTAGTGCGCGGTATGGCGTCGTTTGAAGACTACTTCTACTGAAAAGGAACTATACTGAACCGCAAAAGAAATATCATCCCAAGTAACATTGCATGAAAAGTTGTCATTTAGATATCTTGGTAATTTTTGTCAAAGTTTCTAAAATTTAACATTACCTTGTCTGGAAAAATGATATTTGATGATAAAAAAACAAAGCAGATGTCAATAAAAGCGATCACCCAAACGCATCACGGCAACGGCTATGGTAACCCCCATGCACGTGAGTTCCGTGCAAATTGAAATGCACATGCCTTCCCCCATTTCTTGCCCTATAAAAATCCACCCAGATCGGATACATTCATTCGTTATTGAATTGCTACCACATGCCAAGATTGACAAGCCCTTTCACGATTGCAAGCTGGACAAACCGCCCCGCAAGTAGCCAATGCATTTCGAGTCCACGTAAGGACCATATACAGGCTCCAGCAACGGTACCAGACCACCAACACTACAGATGACCGACCAAGGGTCAACACCCGCCGTCAGGATCGTCAGATTGTGCGATAGCATCTTCAAGATCGCTTTGTTACTGCTGCAGAAACTGCTCGACAAACCATGGGGACACACCAACGACACATTAGTGTGGACACAAGATCAGTGAAGAAAGTTATGGCCACTGGGATGCAAAGGGTGTGATCCTTGTTGATTACATAGAAAGAAGATTACCGGTGCCTACTATGCTTATTTGTTTCATTGGCTGAGAGATTCTTTCAAAGAAAACTGCTGGAGTTCTACTATTTCATGACTACGCCTCTTCTCACACATCCTGACTTGCAAAGGCTGCTGTGTGACAATGTGGTGTCGAAGAGCTTCCTTCCCCCTCTATACTCTCCAGACCTGGCACCAAGTGATTTCCAGCTAAACTGAAAGGACACCTTTGTGGAAAGCGCCATGATGACAATGATGACCTCAAAGCTGCTGTTAATCGTTTTTTCAGGATGGCTTCAGAAAACTTCTTCCTTACTGGAATTGAAAAGCTTCACTATGGATATGAGAAGTGTATTGAAAAGTAGGGAGATTATGTTCAAAATAAAATTAAAAACACTTTCACAATTGTTTGTATTGCTTTTTTGACCAGCCCTCGTATAGAAAGGAATATACTTTGGCATATTCAGGCAGGTTTCCAGTCACAGAGACAACCAGCAAAATGCAACTGAAATGGTTTTCCAGCCAGCACTCACTTCAGGTACTCATCTGTTGAGTGTTGTGTATTGGATGTGATGCATAAGGCATTTTGTACTTTCATTGAACACAGCTATCTTAAATACTACAAATGTTGGATGTTCCATACTTTGTTGAAATAGTAACATAGCACAATGACTCTCACATTTCTCATTTACCTATTCCCACTACATAACTGTGTATGATCTGAGTCAGCTGAAACATACATAACCACAAGTCCAGTAATAAAGAGTACACTATGATATGGGGAAGAGTGGGCATACCTATGTCGAGTGGATTGAGACAATATACATATCCAGAGTCAGATTGAATGTGAAAATGTTTGTGGTAATATTGATGCTTTATAAATTCATGTTCAGAAGGGAAACCACATGTTTTGCTGGCAGTCATATTTGATTTACATTGATGAGCATTGAACAAACTCTTAACTATGTATGGTGGCTATTTCATCCAGCAACTTTCACACTTCACGCTTTGAAGGAGGAGATTTTTTAAGGTGTTTCAATTTTAACATGGCTACCTGGCTGCATTATTAGAATCACAGTTTCATTGCCTTGCATCAACTTAAACCACACACATTTCTACAGAATCCATCCAGTCATTTCAGAGAATAGAAAAAAAGTTTATGGAATATGACGACAACTGACGACTTGTAATAAGTTTAAGACCAGGCGAGCTAATAATCACAAGTCATTCTGGTCAAAGCTCTTTGTATTGTTTGTTGTGATCTTGACCTTCAAAGTCAGTTATTCCTGTGGTTTTATGCATGAACACTCTTATTAGTATAATCGACATATAGATGACAATTGGATATTCCATTGATTTCACAAACCTCATTTCACCTACCATCCATTTCAAAACATCTTCCAAAGATTTTAAAGTAATGTGGGGAATAGTTCTGTTGGAGAGGATATAGAAGACTGTATTCTCCACTAAATGTGATATGGCAAAAACTGTTTTGAATTTCTGAAAATGAAAAGTATCCTTTGTTGTAGCCCTTGACATTGCACAATGTTATGGTAATATAATATTATAATGTTTGGTAGTTTTGAAGAACAGTTCTTAAGTTCAATAAAAAAGGAAGCATCAATGGATGGATGACAACATAAACTCATGACATATGTTCACTCTGATTATATCAGGGTGCGCTAAAAGCGATATGTGGCAGTGGCAACATTCAAGTTGTAACAAAACCTTAAAGCATCCTCATTTATTTTAGGCTGCTTAAATATCAGCTTCATGAAATCTTCAAGTGTCCTGTAGGTGAACAAGTATCCAAATAAAATAAGCAAAGGTTATTTCATACACCATACATTCGCTGCATATGAGGCATATGAAGATATTTTCAATGAGGCTGCAGTTGCAGACACTATTTTTTTAATTTGTTCATGATCATCCTTGCAAAGTTAAATGTGATGTTCAAAATGCAGTAAATCATGCAGTATGTAAAGAATGCCAAAGGTCAGAACAGAGTCACAAATACAAATTTGCAAAAAGTCATTCCATATGCCATTGAACATATGCCCTTCTTACTGAATAACAATTCATAATTGTACAACCAGAAAAGGCTAACTTAAGAGCCCAAAATGACATTTTCAATAAGATATCCATGTTAAACTTGATTGGAATTCTGTGAGCATGTTTTAGATGTACCATAGCTGTTAACTTCCATGCAAAGTTTCAGACTCATGTCTTGTGGTTTCAGAAGTGATGCTGAAAATGCAAGAGTTAATGACAGATGGATGACAGATGAACATACCATAATAAAATGAACAGAGAATGGTATCTGATGATATAATATATAGTCTTAAAGTATTATCAAGCCATATTTAACAATGGAACACATTCTCGATGGCTTGTGTTGCCGAATCTGAACATGAAGAGCTATTTCTCCAACACATAGCATTCACTGACCCCCAATGTTTTAGAGACATGCAACTTGCCTTGAGTTCCTTGAAAAAGAAGCAGCTGCGTGCCCACTCCACCATGAGGAAGAGCAGCTGGTCAGTCATCTTACACATCAGTTGTAGAAAATGCTCTGGGTGTCCTGCTACATCCAGCTGCCCAAATTCAGTCTGTAGAAATGTTAATAGCTTGTGTTTGACCTCGGCTTCCTCAGCCATACTTGACTTAAGATCTGCCACTAGTTGAGGAGGCATGATTGCTGTGGACATCTGAGGTGTTGACGGGTGGTAGGTGCGCAGAGCATCCATCACTGAGGGGTAGGAGGATGACATAGGATAAGAGTTTAGTGGTGACAGAGCACGATGGTGTGAGGTTAGAGGCAGTGGACTCGAGGTATGTTGGGCAGTGTTGTTTTGGTTACTGTTGCTGTTGCTGTTGCTGTTACTGTTGTTACTGTTGCTATTATTGTTATGGTTACCAAGAGGAGGAGATGGACATGTTATGCTGGTCTGACCACCCATACTTCCAGGGGGTGAATCTATTCTGTAAGAGATGTTTAACAGAGCTGGATCTGGCTTGATGTCTTCTGGGGATCCAGGCATCGCTGCCATACCATTCGCTAGTCTCATCTGGCAATGGGACACTATCTGCTGCTGCTGGCGAAGAGCTTGCTGCTTTAATGCTCTGTCTCGCTTGTACATTGGACCAAACTTGTTTCTTCCTCCTCGCATTCTGTCTGATCTCACAGCTGTAGGAAGAAAAAGAAGGTACGTGAAGGTATATGATAATCAATTTGTAAACCGAACCAGAAGCAGCTCAATCATTACATTCCACCACACATTTCCAGTGTGATGTCCCTTAGTAGGTGGAGTTCAATGTGACAGCAAATACATGGCATATACACAGTCCTCACTTGTCACGTATTCATATAAATTCATTTAACAACTATGTTATACATTAAACATATCTGCAGAAATAGAGATACATGCATGAACACTTTAGGAAGATGTGTAACCACAAAGTGTCTTGTGACCTTTTCATGATTAGTTCTAAAAGAATTTGCCCAGAGACATCTGTAAGAAGTCTGTGGAATAAATATATGATGTCAATAAACTTTGGAGTTGGCCTAAAGAAACCCACCAGGGGCAGGGTAATGTCAACATATGCCAATCAGGTTGTGCTGTGGGAGGTGCTGAGATAACAAACAAAACCACCTCAGAAATGATGACACTAGCTCTGTCTTATGAACATTTATCATACAGAGTATCATTTCTAATCCATCAACGGTTTAATTGCTTTCATCCCATAACGACATTATGGCTTATCAAAATACTATATAGACTGTGCAGATCAGGTTATGCTCACATACCAAGCTGACAGCCTGTAAATGCTACAAACTATTATTTACCTGTTAATATCCAAATGGAAACGCTTGACAAGTCTTTCAAGCTTCAAGTTTTTTTTCTTACTAAAAGTATTGACATAAAAATACATTCTCAACGTATCACTTTGGTACATCGCCAGTTTGTTTTTATACATTAAACAATTTGAAATTGAAGTCAGTGACTGCAAAAACACCTGGAATCCAAGCTACTAATGGACATTCACCAACATGTATCGCTCTTTCCGGCATGTTCAGAAAACCGAAAAACTACTGTTAATCATAAAATTAATGTGCCACCTAATTAATGCAGGCATAAAATGCCTCATGAATTTATTGAAAACTCTACTGATCGGCAGTCAACACCAAGACTGCAGACAGAGAGTGCCATGAGACAACAGTTGGATGATCAGCAGTCAACACCAAGACTGCAGACAGAGAGTGCCATGAGACAACAGTTGGATGATCAGCAGTCAACACCAAGACTGTAGACAGAGAGTGCCATGAGACAACAGTTGGATGATCAGCAGTCAACACCAAGACTGTAGACAGAGAGTGCCATGAGACAACAGTTGGATGATCAGCAGTCAACACCAAGACTGTAGACAGAGAGTGCCATGAGACAACAGTTGGATGATCAGCAGTCAACACCAAGACTGCAGACAGAGAGTGCCATGAGACAACAGTTGGATAATCAGCAGTCAACACCAAGACTGCAGACAGAGAGTGCCATGAGACAACAGTTGGATGATCAGCAGTCAACACCAAGACTGCAGACAGAGAGTGCCAGGAGACAACAGTTGGATGATCAGCACTCAACACCAAGACTGTAGACAGAGTGTGGGTGAGTGAGTGAGTTAATATTTAAAGTCACATCGGCAATATTTCAGCAATATCGTGACTAATGCAATTTATACATAAAAAACAACATTAATTTAGACTATATAAAAACCTGTCAGCAAAGGACGGTAAAATCACTAGACTTATCACTTATTAATTTTTAAAACTAGTATGTGACCATAAAAAGCTATTACTAACCAGAACAATACATTGTAAAAACAGGCTATAGATTGCCGGCAATTGAAGGTAGATCACCATACTAGGGACCATGGGGACTTATAGTACCTTTGCTACCTACATGGACCCCAGCAGGATTTACACCATCCCTTCAGTCACTGGCAATTGTACGGAAGTTTAGCCATTGATTAAAACTAACAAATATAAAACTGATGTAAGAATAAATGTACTTATAAATGTGGTCTTAAATATCCTCTCAGGGGGCTGTAGACAGAGAGTGCCATGAGACAACAGTTGGATTATCAGCAGCAAACACCAAGACTGCCGACAGAGAGTGCAATGAGACAGTGAAGGTGACAGCACTTGGATGATCTTCAGTCAACACCAAGACAGTAGACAGAGAGTGTTACAAGACAGTAAAGGTGACAGCAGTTGGATGATCTTCAGTCAACACCAAGACAGTAGACAGAGATTGCCATGAGACAGTGAAGGTGACAGCACTTGGATGATCAGCAGTCAACACCAAGACAGTAGACAGAGATTGCCATGAGACAGTGAAGGTGACAGCACTTGGATGATCAGCAGTCAACACCAAGACAGAAGACAGAGATTGCCATGAGACAGTGAAGGTGACAGCACTTGGATGTCAAGCAGTCAACACCAAGACAGAAGACAGAGATTGCCATGAGACAGTGAAGGTGGCAGCACTTGAATGATCTTCAGTCAACCCCAAGACAGTAGACAGAGATTGCCATGAGACAGTGAAGGTGGCAGCACTTGAATGATCTTCAGTCAACACCAAGACAGTAGACAGAGAGTGCCATGAGACAGTGAAGGTGGCAGCACTTGAATGATCTTTAGTCAACCCCAAGACAGTAGACAGAGATTGCCATGAGACAGTGAAGGTGGCAGCACTTGAATGATCTTCAGTAAACACCAAGACAGAAGACAGAGATTGCCATGAGACAGTGAAGGTGACAGCACTTGGATGATCAGCAGTAAACACCAAGACAGTAGACAGTGAGTGCCACAAGACAGTGAAGGTGACAGCACTTGGATGATCAGCAGTCAACACCAAGACAGAAGACAGAGATTGCCATGAGACAGTGAAGGTGACAGCACTTGGATGATCAGCGGTCAACACCTAGACTGTAGACAGAGAATGCCATGAGACAGTGAAGGTGACAGCACTTGGATGATCAGCAGTAAACACCAAGACAGAAGACAGAGATTGCCATGAGACAGTGAAGGTGACAGCACTTGGATGATCAGCGGTCAACACCTAGACTGTAGACAGAGAATGCCATGAGACAGTGAAGGTGACAGCACTTGGATGATCAGCAGTCAACACCAAGACAGTAGACAGAGAATGCCATGAGACAGTGAATGTTGACAGCACTTGGATGATCAGCAGTCAACACCAAGACAGTAGACAGAGAGTGCCATGGGACAGTGAAGGTGACAGCACTTGGATGATCAGCAGTAAACACCAAGACAGAAGACAGAGATTGCCATGAGACAGTGAAGGTGACAGCACTTGGATGATCAGCAGTCAACACCTAGACTGTAGACAGAGAATGCCATGAGACAGTGAAGGTGACAGCACTTGGATGATCAGCAGTCAACACCAAGACAGTAGACAGAGAATGCCATGAGACAGTGAAGGTGACAGCACTTGGATGATCAGCAGTCAACACCAAGACAGTAGACAGAGAGTGCCATGGGACAGTGAAGGTGACAGCACTTGGATGATCAGCAGTCAACACCAAGACAGTAGACAGAGAGTGCCATGGGACAGTGAAGGTGACAGCACTTGGATGATCAGCAGTCAACACCAAGACAGTAGACAGAGAGTGCCAAGAGACAGTGAAGGTGACAGCACTTGGATGATCAGCAGTCAACACCAAGACAGTAGACAGAGAGTGCCAAGAGACAGTGAAGGTGACAGCAGTTGGAATGAATCATTGAACTGCACAAACAATTCTTCTCTGTCTTTACATGGTCTCAAATGTCCAGGACCCCAAGAGCAGGATGGTAAAAGGTTTCCAGTGTGGTAACATGAAAAGGTGCAATCCTTTGAACTCACATATGTTTGCAGTGCTTTTAGTTGTAATAATAAGATTATTTTGAAAGGTTACCAAGAACAATCATCATACACGGTCAGCGACTGTCATGACAGCTTGATGAACTGTGTAAACCGACTGAGCACAGTTGGCACAGTACCTGCATGTTGAACACCATCTCACACTCTGTTACACTATACTGGGAGCCTTGTTATGCAAGTCACTGTTTCCGGAATATGCATTCAGCCTTACGCGACCAAGGACTCCAATATGTCCACAGACTCACATTTTTCGGATTAATTTCATGATCTACAGTATCCTGATTTCCTTACTCCATATGATTCCTTACTACATATGATTCCTTACTCCATAAAATTCTTTACTCCATATGATTTCATTACTCCATATAATTCCTTACTCTATATGATTCCTTACTCCATATTTCATTACTCCATATAATTCTTTAGTCCATATGATTTCATTACTCCATATGATTCCTTACTCCATATAATTCCTTACTCCATATGATTCCTTACAAAATAAATGCCTCTCCACCCCCAACTTGGATATGACAGAATTAGACTTACATCACGGTTACTCACAGCTCACAACTGTCAATGGCTGTCAATGTTGTTTACCTAACGCTACACGAAGCAAGATGACAGATGATCTATGATGTGGTTGCATATTAACCTGAAGATTTAGCGGCATCTGCTAAGTGCAAGAGTCTGCTGTCATAGTGGCATCGGCTAACTGCAGGAGTCTGCTGTCATAGTGGCATCTGCTAACTGCAGGAGTCTGCTGTCATAATGGCATCGGCTAACTGCAGGAGTCTGCTGTCATAGTGGCATCGGCTAACTGCAGGAGTCTGCTGTCATAGTGGCATCGGCTAACTGCAGGAGTCTGCTGTCATAGTGGCATCGGCTAACTGCAGGAGTCTGCTGTCATAGTGGCATCGGCTAACTGCAGGAGTCTGCTGTCATAGCGGCATCGGTAAAGTACCAGTTTCTAGTATGCGGTCAAAAAGGTAATACCGGTACCCTAAGGATTTCAGAAATGTATTGTAGTTTGGGTAAACGTTCTGCGCACACTTCGGCCGCGTGAAAAGTAAGCATGTGGATTTATTTATTGCTATTTTGTTACTCTTTGTACAATTTTATCCCCGGCCTTTCCTTGTCTGCATTGAGAGGACTGCCCAGGGCCTGCTCTTTCCACAGATACCATACTGTTTCTTGTTTTCGACATAGGTCTTGAAGTATAAGGGTCTAGTCATAGGCAGTTAAAAATCACTGAAAATTTGGATTTTTTCATAATTTCAAATGGCTATGAAGTCATTATTTTGGTAGTTTGATTTATTTTAGAGAAACTATCAAATGCATATTTCCAAGCTTTCCATATATCTATAACGGATAATATGGTTTCCGAAAGGGGTCCCGCGACCAGCCCCTAATGTATTATGGTCGGAAATTATGTTAAAACCTGGTTTGGGCGTGCAGAGATTATAGGCTAAATTCTTCATATCCTACACAGTTCATTCAACAAATCACAATATATGGGCAAAGGCTTGCAATATTTCAGTCAGTTTTCTTGTGTTGGCCCAACTTTTCCACAACATTCTTCAAGGGAAGCTACTCCTAATTAACACCAAGCAGCCAATACAAAAGGAAGAGACTGCAAACCTTGGATAGATCTGACACTGCAGTCAGTGCTTACTTAATCAATGTGTTTATGACATGTTCAACTCATTTTCAAACATTACATGTGAAAAAAGAAACAATGTCCATTCAAACATAAAAGTAATTATGTGGAATATAATCCTAACGTCCATGTCTAAATCTGTAGAAAATGTCGTAACACTGCAGGTATACATGTGTTTTGATTTTCTAAACACCATATATCAACACACCTCCAAGTCAGAATGATGAGATCTGGTTGGTTCACGTGATCTTGATAAAATACTATCTATCCCGCCTTGGAGGGAAATAAAATTCTCAGCGGGGAGAATAAATACCTTTGACCCCGCCCTGAACAAGGCGGGCTGCATGTGGATTTCTCTGCGCGAGAATAAATCCCTTACACCCTGCTTCAAAGCAAAAAAGCCGCACACTTTTTCAGAGTCAATGAAAGTCAAATGACATACCACAAGTGAACCTCAGCTCAATTGAACTGCTCTTTTCTATCATCTTTGAATTTGTTTTAATTTTTTTACAATGTCATATAAAAACATATTGGTAAGATAAATTCATTGCAGCATTATCACGAGGGGTACACATGTTTTACGGGTCCCGCATTAAGGTTTATACAATGAGCCGGAGTTGTATAAACCTAACGTTGGACGCATAAAACCATATGTAGCCCTCGTGATACTGCTAGCTACAACATATTTCTAGCCAAAAGTAAGGACAAGAGCAAATACAAAGCAAAACAAGATATTATAATTTACAACGTGCGCTCAACTGAGTCGCACTCTCAGGGTCAGCAGGTCACCAGACAGGGACAAGCAAGTGAATAGCCAAACAACCACTTACATACGTATTTAACAATAACAATGTAATTTTCGTGGCAGATAGTTTCTTTACTTTTTAAGAAGTCTGAAACATAATTATTATTTTTAAGAAGCCTGAAACATAATTATTATTTTAAAGCAGTATCGGGGACAATTTATATTTTCGATGAAATCCCAGGTCTCCCCTCACCCAAAATATCAAAAGGTCCGTCCCTTAGTTCTTATTTGTGATGGCTGCGGTGAACATGAAATTCATAATGAGGTGTTCTGAAACTTTAGCATTGCATGTGCATGTCACACAGTCCAGCTAACTCCTACTGATCAATGAACGGAGCTTCAACATTGTCCGCAGGATGTAACCCTGCGAGTTCGGTTCGGTTTCGGTTTTTGACAGGAATGTCATAGTTACTTGCAAATCTTAAAAATTGTTGGGATAAAGCTCGAAACAAAAGCACAGTTCTCTTTGCATGAGATCACTATGTGTTACAAGTCTGGGCAATATTATCTACCTGGATACATACCTATGTATTTGTAATAACGCCATATCATTTTGAGCTATGGCTATATCATGACCAAACATTGGTTGATATTAAGAAATTATGAACTACCATTTAGAGTGAAAGTAAAAGTCATAATTACTTCTTAATAAGGTTACGGGAAATGCTACCGTGCATTTTCCCAACCAGAGGAACATTTGGTAGTCTTATCGGTTAATGAAATTTAAGAACATATGTGATGAAACAAATAGAGGTTATCACTTGAGTGTGATTTGGGCTGGTAAATATCTTGTATTAGGAATAAACATTGTATTTAGCCTTGGTGAACTAAATACATAGTGTTTATTCCTAATACAGGCTATTTACCATACCAAAACATACCATCCTCAAAAGCTCTTTATCTTATACCGTATTAGACGTAAGAAGAGCCCAGGGTGATCTCAAAATCAGAAATAGGGGGGCGCTTATTAGAATATAATTTTTGCGGGAAAAAAACAGAATTGAACGATCATAAATTTTGTGGTTAGGAGTACGCAGAAAACGACTGCTCTAAGTATTTAACCCCTTTAGATAAATATGTCTCTTACAAATACTACTACCTTGCATGCTTGCACATATTAACTTACATATCTATATATTTGTGATAATGCAACTCAACATTAACGATGAGTAAAAATAATTGTTGACACCATTGTTCCACACAGGAAGTACCGGTAAACAGCAGGTAAAGTTGAAAAATAAAACATCCGCTTTGTATTAGTAATTTTCAAATATTACCTTTTATTACTTACATTTATTTTTCGGTGATGATGATGTATTAAATGTTAATTACCTAGTATATCCTCCAGTGGACAGTAAATGTGCTCTGATCTGAGCAGAGATTGTGGAGTTTCAAGTTACAAAATGACATTCCATGAACAGGCTCAGTGCTGGTCCTTATGCAGAGGGGCCTAGGGATGGCTTGTCTTGGAGACATAAAACGGAGATCATATTACCAAGCAAAAACCACTGTGTAACAAAGTATACCGCTTGTGTATTTCAGCTACTCAGTTGTAGAAATGGTGCTGGTCCTGACAGGTCACCAGGTATATCCAGCTTGGGAATGACATACTACAACCACCTACCTGAGATTTATTTATAAACATTTTCTGAAGAAAATGTATGCAAATATCCTAAAACGTAATCTAGTTTTTAATTAATCATCATTTTCAGAAGTAACATAACTTCGCAAAACAGCACTGCCACAGGCTAATTTGCATATCATGTGACCAGACTTTTCTCTCGATTTTAAACAAACGCTGAAATCAGAAAAGACTGACGCTTTACATATTGTTTTGAATAATTATTTGCAACTAAAACTGCAACTGTGAGGTTCACAACAATATATATTTATGTATCAAAGTGATCGTATTGTGACCTCTACATATGGCATCGATGACAGCATGTGATTTGAGATATTTTCTCACTGAAAGTTAACCATGACAAATGTTTATCTTGATGTGTAGACTCGTCAAAAAATAAAACAGAAGAAAATAAGATCATTGTTGCATTGATAAATATGAGTTAGCCGGTATGTGGTAAAGCGGGTTCTATGGAACGAGCTGAATGGAAGTGGTAAGTATTGTAGGGACACGATTTTGCCGAAATTATTATGTTAATTTTATTAAATACAATTTTGAATACAATTAATCAAATAGATTACAAACATAAGTCCAGTTATAAAATGAACACTTAAATAGTGTAACAAAAGGGTTAACTTGCATATTTCAATACAGATTTGTTGATATTCTATTTCCGATGATGGATCATGACAGTCATATATTAATTTGTTTTCAACTTGGACAAATCCATTGAATTTATAATGGTTCATTACAATGTGAAGTAGCTTTGTTTTGCACATAAATGTTATGTTTAATTGTATATTTTTGGGTCTTGGTCACTCAGTTCATTAAATTTCAATATATGTTAAAAATAAATGAATACAAATCATTGCCCAGAAGGCGGTGGCTCATTGGCCAATCCGGTAGATCTATTATAATTTAATCTTGCATTAATACTTCTGCTTGAGTATACCGCCCTAGTGTCCTTGGTGCTGTCAGTTGGAGACCCACTGGGGTATAGCATTGTCTTATTGATACTCCATGGTGGGTGGGGAGCTGGGACGATGAACCTCTATACATTTACCATGATACCCCCAAAACAACTAAAATGTACGTTAGAAGATAGTACATCTGATGATGATACTGTTTCAAGAAACAAGTCTGACGTTTGTTCTCGATTTTTGGTGATCTCAGCATCTGATGATGGACCTTTGAAGATAAATCCCTGTGCTCCTCACAAAGCAATTTAAGGTATCACTGGAGATGTCGTGACCATGAAAAAGATATGATCTGGCTGTATCCTAGTTGAATGTAAATCTGCTTCACAATCAGCTTCACAAACATCATGTTTCTGTGCCAGTTACAGTGTCACTCAACAGTTCTAAAGGCATTGTCAGGGACCGGGAACGTTGTCTTTCGGACATGTCTGAAGATGATATAGCTTTTGAACTGACAGGCCAGGGTGTAACAGGTGTCAAACGATTTACCAAGAGACAAAACGGTCAAATTGAAAAGTTAAACACGTATCTCTTAACCTTTTCTCTTCAGGTTCCACCAAAATCTATCAAAGCAGGTTATTGTAATATTGGTGTGGACAGGTACATACCGATCCACTCCGGTGTTACTCATGTCAACAGTTTGGGCATGGTGCCCAATCATGTACAAACAGAAAGAAGTGTCACCGATGTGGACAATCTGATCATGATACATTAGACTGCTCAAACAATCCGAAATGTGGAAACTGCTCTGGAGATCAAAATCCTGTCCTGTCTGGCAACTACAACACCAGATAGTAAAAATGAAAACTGAGAGGAATATTTCTTTTTCAGATGTCAAACATTTGATAATGTCATCTACCACTCCAACTACAGCTGTATCATATTCAGCAGCCGTTACAAGTACATCTCCAAAAGGCTCCAAATCTGTTCACTCTGTTGAATGCCAGACAGACATCACCTGGGTTAAGACCAAGGAATATTCACTTCTCAATACTCAGTCTGTTGCATCTACCCAAACAAACTCTCCATCCAAATCACCATCTCGTTCAACATCTCGTTCACCATCTCCCTCTGTGGTAAATGCCAGCAAGACATTTAACTATACACAGAAATCTGATTGAATATCAAAAGGTAAACGTAATCCTGTCCAACTTTTCAACAAATTTCAGCTTCTAGAGGACATGGATGTCACACCTCATCCCCGAACGTGAAAAAATAGTCATTCGCCTCGGGCTAGAAACAGATCTCCTGTCCTGTAACATGAACACTAACTACCCACTAATTCAGTGGAACTGCAGAGGACTTAGGACCAATTTTAATGAAGTACAGTTATTGGTACAAGCTGTTAAACCTTCTGTTTTCTGTCTTCAAGAAACATATTTAAAGCAGACAGATAAATTTGATTTGCGTCAGAATAATGCTTACCATTCCTTTTCTCCACCAGTCAACAAAGCCACTGGCGGTTCATCTATCTTGGTGAGGCAGGGTATTATACAAGCCCTGTTCATCTTAACACTACTCTTCAGGCTGTTGCCGTCCGTCTAACTTTGCACCTTGCATTTACTCTGTGCGCTTTGTACATACCTCCATCTTCTACGCTTCAGCGATCTGAGCTTCAGTCCTTATATGACCAGCTCCCTCAGCCCTGCATAATCATGGGTGATTTTAACGGACATAACCCTTTATGGGGAAGTAGCAGCACTAACACCAAGGGGCACACGCTAGAGGATTTCATATCTGACAATAGTCTGTGTTTTTGATGATGGTTCCAAAACATATTTACACCCTGCAACAGGTAGTTATTCAGCCTTGGACCTTTCACTCACAGATGCAACCCTTTCGGATGAATTTTCGTGGTCAGTTCCTGATGATCTATCACTACAATATATCACTTAATTGGCTTCGAACCCTTCAAACCCAGCATATGCCTGTGTATTCAATCCTCTTTATGAGGAACTGTTCTACTGTAAGCCCAATTTTGTTCCACCACTCGGCTATCGTATCCAAACGCATGTCATTGCTGCTAATTTAGATTTATATTGAATCACTTCTTATTGACTTCTGTCTACTCCTCCTTGGCAGTTTGTCAGACCAGAAGTGGACCTCTCACTCACTCAATTAAAGAAATCTGACACAAATGATTTAAATACCAACAGGAATATTTACAAGTATGACGCAAATATTATTCACATCGTTCAATCTTCATGGATGGATCCAAGGATAGTGGTAAAGTTTCCAGTGCCAATGTCATTGGATCAAAAATCATATCTACTAGAATCCCAGACAATAGCTCTATTTTTACTGCTGAGGCAAGCACTATAAAAACACCCTTGGACTTCATTCAACATCAGTCTTACAGTAAACAATTTATCATTTTTTCTGATTCTCTTTCATGCCTTCAAGCTATAAAAAATCTCTCTCTAAATCATCCATGTACTTGTACAATGATCTGTCTACTGGCCAATGCGACATCATATTTTGTTGGTTACCAAGCCATGTTGGCATCGTGGGCAATACAAAAGCTGACGCTGCAGCTAAGGCTGCCCTTGAAAAGTGTGTCTCTAACATTCTGATTCCACACTCTGATTTCAAATCTTGTATAAAAGATTATGTCAAACATTTAAGGCAAAGAAATGAATACCCAGTTAGGTAAGAACAAACTGCAGGCAATAAAACCAACTCTAGGATATACCTACTTGGGTAGCCAGTCACGAAACGAAGAAGTTGTGTTACGACGATGTCGCATACACCCATCAATATTTGCTATCAGGTGAAGATCATCCGTTTTGCGTCCCTTGTGATGAAAGAATTACAGTCAAGCATATTTTGCTTGACTGTATAGACTTTTCTCTCACAAGGTCTTCAAAGGGTCTTTTTATCAACATTCGTTTTATTCTCATTTTTTTTAAAGAAATAGAGTTATTTGATAAATTTTGAATTTTGAATTGTTTTAAATTAGTGTGATATTATTAACAACTGATATTATTGAAGGCGGTGCCATGCACTCGGGGTAATATTTGTATAAAATTATTGTCCTCTTGACTCTGGCACGCAAGTCCATCTAAATAAAAGTGTATAATATCAATTAGTGTTTTAATTACTTGACTACGGTTTGATTTTTTAATATTGGTTAGCACTGAATATGACCACTTGTGACCAAAGTGATGACATAAATCCTGCTGGGAATCATGCAGAAAGCAAAAGCACTGTAAGTCCCCGTGATCCCCAGTTAGGTGGTCTATCTAGCTTTGGTTGCTGGTGGTATATAGCCCAGTTTTATCTTGTATCTAATCTACTGAAGAACTTTTTGTTTTTATTGTGAACTGGTTTGTTTATACCTTAGCTGTGATACATGACTTTCTGTTTTACTGTCCTTTGTCGACAGTAATTTAATAATAATTAACTTGTTTTCATCGCAATATGGCTGCAATATTGCCGATGCGATGTAAATTTTTAACTCACTCACCTCATTCTTTGACAGTGGCATAGCTACATATAGGCAAAATAACAACTGCCCACACATATTGTTTCTATGTGCCTTTCGCTGCAATCCACCAGTCCACCCCATAGAGTAACTGCCCTATATCAAATAGGAATCTACTCTAACCTTAGGCTATGGTACGTCACGTTCGTTTAGAGTCTACCTGTCCTGTCATAACGTTATGAAGTGCAGAATCAGATGTACACACAGCAACAAAATGAAATAAGGTAACAATTTGGACATATTTCGGGCAAATCTAATGATCACAGAGATATGGCAACTGCTAAGCAAGTGTACTTGGCCCAGGTAAATTGTTTTGCAATTTATATTTTTAAAGTTGCCCACACCTGTAAAATGCCTCTGCGAAATCCCAGTTAGACACTGATTTTCACTATCTTTGACTATTTTCTTGATAATGATAACAATTATGCCAGAACAGTTTCTCCATATTCCCGGATATAATATATATGGTAAATTCTGGCTGGATCACATGTCTGTTTGTATATACTGTAAGTAGTACCTACCTGACCTTTCATATTAGCATCATTATCCCTATACTCAAGAGATACTGTTTTTATCTGATGGCTTTGATCCTGCCAGGAAACGTACCCATTATATGATAAAACATTAATATCCAGGGCACTGTTCAAAGGTTGTTGATGCTAAATATATATTACAAGACATCCATGTCATTCATTAAATTAAATTAAAAATAAAGTTAAGAATTTGATGAGGAAAAATAGGTACAGATTTTTCAGGTCTTTAAGTATCCAGTCATGAAAAAACACATTTCATTGTCCTGATTTAAATTTGATTTATTCTAACTAATAGAGACAGATTATTTCACATTATGATGGGCCCTGTACCAGTGTACAGGCAGCAATGTAATTGTACATAAATGACTTGCCCTTTACACTTGCAAAAGAGTGTTTGCATGTACTTTTGTAGCAAAATGTTGGAATAATATTGGAAAAGTTGCACTATTGGTTTATCCTTGTGAATTAATCATATAAGAACTGGAATCTGTTTTTCAGTGACTAGATGCTGGATTAGTTACAAATATTGTCAATATGGGGATTGTCTCACTACATTTCAGTGGATGGATATGGCTATTTTTTTACAGTAAAACTAGCTTCCCTGGAGAGTTATTTGGGCTACAGGCCTCTAGATAAGGGCTGCATGTACAGACAAAGAAACTGTGAGATACCAAAGTATCTGATATCTGACAATCTCATTAAAATCATGTGGCAGTGTCATTTCAATAATTTATCTGTATATATATGGTATTGGTTTTAGACAGTGTAATTGGTGTATTTTATTAGATCATGTACGGTACAAGTTTCCAGCCTGATTGCTCCAAGCTGAACTTGGGCTGGCAAGTTCTTTTGTTTATTGTGAGGGGCGAGAGTATTCTTTTGTCTTGCTTTTAGAGGGCAAGCTTCTATACTAACACAAGCACTAAGTCAGTCTACTATATACAGCTCTCTCTGGACAGTCACGACATGAGAGTCATATTTTGACACGTATTGTGCCCAGGACTTTCACAGCTTCATCTTCACTATAAATCTCCAAAGGTTAGTTTTAATACTAGATTATAAACATTATGTAGGATGTAATATTTGTTTTAGTACAGCATGTATAATTTAAACATTATTTTAGTGTAGATATACTTGTGTGATTTGAGTGTATGAATGTAATTTATGTCATAAGTACAGTAACGATAATAAACACTCCATTCATGGTTATGATTCTCTGATGTAATGTACTATAATATGTTTTTATGATAAAGGCGACAGATATAAGTATTTGTGTCCGCCATATTGTTTGCCATGAGAAATGTGTGTTGTTTATAATCATGAGCATATTACAGCACAGGTAATATGTATATTTATGTAGGTTTATCTATGACATTCTATTTGAGATAATGTTGGTAGTAGGTTTAGATTGAATTAATATGGCAGTAGATTACTATGTATATTATTTTCTGATATTTATATTAAAGTTAGAATGACATGTGTATGTTATTTATAGATGGATCTGAGTGACGAGTGATTTGGCCTACTATCACCTGAGTGCCATACATTCGGTAGGCATAATAATTTAGTTATTCAGTGTTTATATTTCATGTCTGTATTATATACATCTTGTATATTCAAGTGCATTGATGCAGTTGAAGTAATATGGAAACCATCATATAATATTGTGGTGAATGCATTTTAATTATTATATAAATAACGGTGATAAGTGCAATGTTTCAATGAGTATAATTATTTATTTATTATTTGTTCAATTATGTTCCAGGGTGAATATTGGTATGGAAAATAAATTTGTGGCTTTTTGGTCGCAACTCACCCCCAGCAGGCGTTGGTCTTAACTGTGATATTTACACCACCCTAACCTGCTACAATCAGATCTTAGTTCTCGCTATCGCTAAACAGATCTAAGGATGGCCCATTAGGGGTCACGACAGAACAACCTTTCATCCGACCAATCAGTGCGCCGCTTACCAGATCGTGAAAGTCAGAATGTGAATTCTGATCATGCAACCTTGAAAACCTTAACACAGGGTATTCCGAACGATAGTTATAGGCTTAACAACTGAATCGATACAATCTAGACCATCTATTTAGCCATTCCAGAATGTTCTTTTGTTCAGGTTTCAAATTTTTAATCGATAATTATTCAAAATATGTTTCGAAACATAGTCGCCAATTTGAAATTGGGAGAAAGCTGCCTTCTGATTGGCTAATGTCGACTTCTTGTCAGTCAGTCATTTGGTCGGTCAAAGTTCGCACAAGGTCGGTCTCATGTAACCTGTAATGGGGTGTCCTCAGATCTTTGTCTAGCAGTCGCAAGAACAAAGATCTGATTTTAATAAAATTGGATATCTGATAGTATAAACTTTACTATTTACAGCTGTATTTCACAAGTTAAAATGTATCATATCAAACAATATTCCTCTCAATCTCATTAACATCATCATGATCATAGCTAAGTGCTCACTACACAAGCTGCAGGGCATCTTTCATAAATCAGTTTATTCTTATATTATTATTTCATAAAACCTGACGTTGCTTGTTGGCAATATGGATCAACTGAATGATCTCTAAAATGGAGCAGCTGAGAGAGCACTGGTGAAGGGATTAATTTCTTTGGATGTACTAAGAATGACAAACTTATTCCAAGTTTGATAACTAATCAAAACATAAGCATATACTTACAATCATATTCACCCTATTAAGCACACCTGGCACTAACTAAGTCATCTGCCAAAGGGGATGCTTGTTTGGGTACTCCTGGTGGATTGAAAATTTTGTGTCAACCTAACTGGACCAAAACATTGATCGTATGCCTAGGAACTCATGACAGTTAATATTTGTAATGTAGTAATAGGGGGCGCTTATTGGGGGACAGGAGCTTATTCAGAATACAGAAATTATAAAACTTTTTTATAATTTTATTAAAAGTATATAATTAAAAAAGGTTTTATTATTTATTTTATTAATTTGTAACTAAAGAGATTATGGTGACTTGCAACCACCCACAAGGTGGTTTTGTTTTGTGCATGCTCAAAACTATCTTTAAGAACAACTTTCAAATGTTTGAACTGAACTTCAATACAATCACTTCATAGTATACTTTGGCATTATTTGATGTTGTTTGCACATCATTACGCATAACTCAATTTACTTATTTACATAAAACTCATCAATTTACTCATCTACAGGAGTCAAGACTTGAAATAATTGGTAGGTCACCGTTCTAGAAACAACAAAGAGAAATATGGCCACACTTTGGATCTCTACCTGTACTGTATGGGGAGACGTGTAAAAGAAGGCCTTCTCGTCTCTATTACTGAAAGTATTTCAGTAAGTAAAATATGGCAATCATTAACATCATTATTCTCTGTAAAACTGAGACGACATCTTAGTTATACTTTTATTCCAGTATGTGACCAATAAGTAGTTTTGACATATTTGTGAAGTTCATTACTTGTAATTGTCGGAGTACCATGTACAGTGTTCCCTTGCAATTTGCACCCTTCAATATAGCGCTAACTCAGTTATGGCATGCGGTAAATGGCTCCCAAAATATGTGTACATTTATAATAAACTCCGACACTGACATGATGCTTTTCCCCCAACGAAAACACATTACCAGCTGATTACCATGAGCAAGTAACACTGGAAGTACCAGTCAACAGATACGAACTGAAGTACGCAATTTAATCCCATAATCACACTATCTGGCCATAAAAACATGTTCATTTAATATCTGGACTTATGCTTGTAATACTTTTTATATTAACTTCATTCAAACTTTCATTCAATATTGTTTACATTAATTTTGGAGAATATGTTATTTACTCACCGTTATTTGTGGCAACCACGATCAGAAGACCACTATTGATGCCTTGAAATGAACTTAAGTAGCCAGAGAATGGCTACATACAGTGGAATCTGTCCAATCTGGACTTGGTTGGGACTAGCAAAACAATCTGGTTTTCAGCCAGGATTACACAGTCCATTGAGTCACAAGTGATTTCAATAGCAGCGTACACTACCATGCTTTGAATGCTCTAACAACTCCTTGATCGAGTCACTGCAATAAAGAGATGATGTCAGGAGGCAAAGATTTAATTTCCACGTTGGTCAATATGTTTGGATGAGCTGGAGCGTTATCCATAAAAAGAAGAGGGGCGGTCGGGTAGCCTTGTGATTAAAGCAGTTGCTCGTCACGCTGAAGACCCAGGTTCGATTAAGGACTTGGGTACAATGTCTGAAGCCCGATTCTGGTGTCCCCCGCCATCTAATTGGCCGTCCACATAACTTGACATGGTCGTGACAGAGTCAATCTAATTAAGCTGAGTTTCCCATTAACAGGTGAGTAAATTAACTAAGCAGACAACAAAGTGTTTTACTCAATAGGATTACATGCAGGATTAGCTTTTTTGTTTTAGCTGACAATAACTGAGCGTACTTCAAATTGAGAGAGCATTCGGTCCTGTTCGGTCTGGTCCGCTTTAGACAGCTTCTTTTCAATACTAAATTGTTCATTGGACAGTAATTTTTGTCTGAAGTCTGAAGTGCATAAAGTCTGAATTACAGAGTTGTAGGTCAATCCAAATTTGACCCAATTTGGACAGATTCCACTGTTAATGCCATACTTTGACTTGGTAAAAGTTACATTTGTTACTGTTTGACTATTATATTTCAAAATGACGTTTTCACAATTGCCATGTAGGGCAGAAAATCTCAATGGTAACTCATTGCAATCAGCTGAACCAAAGTGGTACGCAAAGTGAACCAAAGCAGGAGTGAATATTTTTTTTTTTTTTCCGTATTGGATACGATACTTGAAACCGTAGTTTCGTACACATGTGCTGATAACTACTGTTACAATTATTTGAAATATATAGCAAAAGCTACAACTAAAATAACACGCTATTGGAATATATTATTCCCAATAAAATAAGTTTCAAATACAATTTTTTCTGATCATTGCTTCAAAATTATTTGAACTGATATTATTAGTATTTTGTAACTGAATCACTGGTAAGAAAGGGAGAAACGTGTGTACAGCTGATTGCTCTTTCCGGCTTAGTTTATGAGAAAATACACATGGGAATCCTAACCTCTGCGTATTAAACAATGCCTCACAGAACAGGAAATACACAAATTCACATTTTTATTAACAATGTTTGTTATCACCTGTTCATTCACCTAACTTTGCTGAAGAGATACGATGTGGTTGTTTACTGTGAATAATACTTGATAATTTCTATTACATTATGAATCGTGAAAAACTGCTATATTCTAATCCTTTTTCAATCTCTCATAGTGCAATGTGTGAGGTGAGGCTATAGTGGTATAGATTGTGTGAGGTAGGCTGAGCATGTACTGTTGTGTTGGTCATCTACCCCCTACAACTCCACCTCTGTTAGACTGCTGATCGTCAAAATAACGCTCATCAATTATTTGGTTTCGTCATATATTCGTGAGTGAAGACGCAGACTTCTACGTGATCCACAGCATAATACAATACAGAATAATACTTCAAACACGTCATAAGTTGACACACATTAACTTAACTAGAAAGTGTTTTTACTCGTAAAAACATATGTCTCCCCCCACTCCCCTAACCCCCATTCATTCGTTTACTTCACGTTAAACCCCATCTCTTCATTCCCACCCTCCATTACTAAATAACAGAGACAAAAATAGAACTCCTAGAAATTTCAAACAACTAATTGGCACCACTTCAGGACTTGGTTAATATGTTACAACTTCATGAAATAATATTGAACAGTTTTTGAGTTATGGTCCGGAAACCAAGCTTACCCCCATTCAGAGTCAATGTTCAAGTTATCTCCATGGAAACGAGAAAAAATAAAAATGTCAAAAATCTCTAAATAGCAAAAGGCACCACTTCAGTGCTGGGTTAATGTGTATACAAAGTTTCGCGAAAAAATATTAAACGGTTCTGAGTTATGGTCAGGAAACAAAGCTTACCCCCATTCAGAGTCTATGTTCATCTTATCTCCATGGAAACGAGAAACAATAAAAATGTCAAAAATCTCTAAATAGCAAAAGGCACCACTTCAGTGCTGGGTTAATGTGTATACAAAGTTTCGCGAAAAAATATTAAACGGTTTCCGAGTTATGGTCCGGAAACCAAGCTTACCCCCATTCAGAGCCTATGTTCAACTTATCTCCATGGAAACGAGAAACAATAAAAATGTCAAAAATCTCTAAATAGCAAAAGGCACCACTTCAGTGCTGGGTTAATGTGTATACAAAGTTTCGCGAAAAAATATTAAACGGTTTCTGAGTTATGGTCAGGAAACAAAGCTTACCCCCATTCAGAGCCTATGTTCAACTTATCTCCATGGAAACGAGAAACAATAAAAATGTCAAAAATCTCTAAATAGCAAAAGGCACCACTTCAGTGCTGGGTTAATGTGTATACAAAGTTTCGCGAAAAAATATTAAACGGTTTCCGAGTTATGGTCCGGAAACAAAGCTTACCCCCATTCAGAGTCAATGTTCAAGTTATCTCCATGGAAACGAGAAAAAATAAAAATGTCAAAAATCTCTAAATAGCAAAAGGCACCACTTCAGTGCTGGGTTAATGTGTATACAAAGTTTCGCGAAAAAATATTAAACAAACAAAAAATCACAAAAAAATGGCATAACCTATATCTAAACTCAAATAGCCAAATCAAAAGAGTGCTCAGCAAACCACTAACCAAACCATCCATCAAAAAAAATAGACAGAGTAATCACTAAACTCCAAACAGGACACACCAACCTAAATAACCACCTAAAAAAATTTAAAAAACACACTACAGGTAACTGCCCACACTGCAAACAACCAGAAACCCTAGAACACGCACTCATCCACTGCACACACTACCTAACACATCAAACCGCATTACAAACCACCCTCAATCTAAACAAGGCTCTCACTCTAGAAGCAATACTAAACCCACAAAATAAACTAGAAAACTTCAAGGCCTTAGGCATATTCTTAATCAAAACGGAACTAATAAAACGCATCTAAAACCATAATAACCTACCAAATCAAAATCACATAAACAAACAATCATCCACCATACCCAGCTCCCTTAGTTCTCCTCCCCAACCCCATCGGCATCTATTCCAAATCTCAAAATTCCCAAATTCTATATAAGCAACCCCTAAAGGCCCCTCTTGGGTTGCACAGACCACCCTCGCCCCTTTCGGAAACACATTAAATGGCCTGGCCGGGCCCGTGTGCGAAATACGCATCAGTCGGAAAGCGCACGTTAAATCTCCAAAGTAAGTAAGTAAGTCTAGTCTACCGTACATCACTTGTATGATAACAGTGTTAGCGCCTACACCAAGACGTCACTCCTAATTGTATCATTATTACTATACATTTATATACCACAGGTACCCAGGTACCAGTATCAGCTCAACTGCTCAGCTCAGTCTTCACACTACTCAGTATTCCAACTATGAAATACCTATCAGAGACGTTAAAGGGGTATCTGCGGTAGGAACTACCACACTCTAGTGGGCGGAGCTTATACAATTGATCTGACAGGCCAATATGATGTCATTAATAACACACACATTTCATTGGTTAATACGTAAACGGGTGATGAGGCGACATGATATGTAAACACCCACCCACATGGCAAAAAGGACGTAGGTTTGTGCAATAATACACTGACAATTAATGGTAATAAATATTCATCAAACTATTCCACGACTTCTCAACAAACGCGTACGTCTTTGGTTTCAAAACTTTCCTGCTATTTTGTCTTCGGTGATAGCGTACATCTTCATAAAATGTCACTGTGAAATGTCCCCGATCTATGTTTTCATTTCAGTCTTACACACACAAATTCGTCCTGTGCTTGTATACAAACACAACCTGTCTCAATAATAATTAATAATTTTGTCCGCGAAGTAAGATGTGTTGTGGAGTATTCTGTCCCCAAACACAGAACCAAAAAAGAACTATTTGTCTGGAATAAAACCAACACACAACCTATCCGGACTGATTAAATCCATTTTGTCCACTGATAATGCATCTAATATTGAAATACCAAAACAATCTTGCATCAATGTTAAGTAAACAAACTTGCGAATGAAGGTGACCTTCGACACACACCAACATGATCAGGGTTATGAACCCGGGATGCACTAAAAAAGAAATATGCATTTTAAAGTAAAGATTTGTTTTCGTGAATCATATTATAAAAACATGATTTACGTGCTATTTTTGGATTGCAATTATTTATATATATTATTTACAAATGGGATAAGGCACAACTTGTTGAAACCATTGTGGATTTCTTCTAATCAATTTCTGAAACTTTTTGCATGCCCCCTTTCCGACCACACAATCTCCTAGCAACCATGTCCCGAGCGCGCATCCAAACTGGATTACTGCTTACAACAACTGTCGAAGAAGTTTGCAAGTTACCTTGTCTTCAATATGAGCAACAAACATTTTAGTGTGACGCTTAATTTGACAGAAGAGTTGTTTCAGATGATCAGAGGAGCCTTTGGTCATGAACAGACGGATGTTAAACGTAGGTGCGGATGTGGGATTGGTGTGGACAAAATGGGAAGTGATGCCAGATTGTGTCTTAAAACTTGTGCGCGAATTATATCCAAATCCACCGAACAAACAATAAATGGGACACATGTGGATCTAATTATAAAACTTGTTTAGATGTGTGAAAAATTTGTGAAAGAAAAGGAAATCAGTGATTAAAATTTTCTTGGAATATGTGCATTGGATTTTTCGTTATCGTAAGTACAAGTACAATATCTAGAATGGTCTAATGTATGTCACAGCATCTAGTCTTGTATCTTTGCCTTTTAGTACAGTTGGTATCAGTTGCTTTTGTGCATTGTTATGCTGATAGACGTGACATGTTGATGCATTGTTGTCAAAGTAAGAAATATTGTCACAACTTCTGGTTTTTTAAATTTAGCATATTACAAAACAATAGTTGTAAAGCCTTATTAATTAACTTTTTAAAAATGTGATCTGGCTATTGTGTGATATGATAGGCTCAACTCTGGAATGCAAGTAACCAAACAAATACCCAAATATTTACATTATTATCCGAAAAAATTGTATAATCTTGTCGCTAAGGTTACTGTTACATTAACCAACAATGTTGTTGTGCTGCTGTTCATCTGTAAATATATACTCCAAATTACAATTTGACAGCAAACTCATCTAAACTGTCACATGAACACATGACCATGTGCTTTGTTATTTATAGCGCACCCGTAAATAAACTCTGCCAAAAGTGTTGATGCCTAACGCGATCGATTCGATTTTTTATGTTTTAGTTCAATACTTTCCATGCTTACAGTCTCTATTTGAAACAAACACACAACCAGGCACCATGTAACTCCTTCCTCTATTACATCATAGCCATTTATTCCTATTTTGGGAAAGAGCGTGTGCACTCCAAAATCGAGATGCACATATTGCAAGGGCTTATCCAAAGATAATTTTGAGAAGCTCTATAAAGCAATTAACTGTCCAAAATCTAGAAACTTTCTACATAAGTCCCTCCCAAAACGAAAACTAAATCAGAAAAGTGTTCTCTCCGGTAAATTGATTTCCTCAGAGAAACACATGGGTGTCAAAGGGGTGATGGATAAAGTGAACCTAGTCTTGCCTTTAGAGGATAGATTATGTTACTCAACCCACCCACCCGGGGACATCAGCCCTTTGCCTGGGTTCAGTGGGTAGTTCCGTCATTCAAGGTTTAAGAGAAACCTCTGAGCCATAACTATTCCACTACCCACCTTGAGTATGAGTGAATTGTCTCAAACACTAACCACGTCTATGTCATATTGGAGAAAAGTTTCCAAGTTATGTCACGTGACTTTGATGCTCTAAAACAATCTGTAAATCCAAAGGAAGATACGACTAGATCCCATGATTCAGGTATAAGCAGAGAGTCCTATTCATACACAGATCACAGGTCAGGCAGTTCACAGGACAAAAAGCGAAGTGTATCCATGGTGATAATAGGCCTTCCTCGCCAAATACATCTGGGACAAAATGACTGTCCAGGCACCCCAGCAGAGTTTTGTTTGCAGAAGAGTGAGGACCTTGGAGGGGATTTTGTTGAAACACCTACCAACTACCTCATCATGAATTCAAAGAGAAAACAATTTGCTTACAATGCTACTCTCAAGCTCAAGGTGGTTGCCTTGCGGAAAGAGCAATAATTGTGCTGCTGCACCTGAGTTTTCAATGAATGAGTCCATAGTTCAGAGTTGGAGAAAAGCGAAACTATCACTGGTGGAAATGCCAAAGACGAAGAAGGTCAAGCAGGGATCAGAGACTCCATTAAAGTCACAGGAAGTTTTTTTCAGTGGATCAGTAACTTGTAACAGTAGGCATGCATGATGATACGGCAGCAAGGTCTCCATATTTATCGGACGAGAAAGGACATGAATCTCCCGAATTCGTTCAAGGCATCGGGAAACTGGTGTTCGCGCTTCTTAAGAAAACACTGAGGCAGAAGACGCACATTCCACAGAAACTTCCTTATGAAGTTGAAATGAAAGGCGATATTTTTCAACAGTTTCTACTCTGTGAGCGGAAGAAGGTTGAATATGAGTTAAGCCAGATCGGAAATATAGACGAAACCCCTCTCAACTTTGACATGCCAGGATCAAGGACCATTGACACCAAGGGGACTTCAACGGTGTCAGTACGAACATGTGGTGCAGAAAAACAACACTTCACCGTGGTGTTGAGCTGTATGGCTAATGGGACCAAGCTGACACAGATGCTGATATTCAAGTGGAAGACGATGCCGAAAGACAAGTTCCTAAGAGGCGTGTACATCACAGTAAAAGGGTGGATTGACACTAGTACACAAGTGGATCGACAATGTCTGGATGGACCTGCTTGAATAGGACATGTTCCGGGCTCATTTGTGCGAAGCTGATCAGGCAGTGATCCCAGGTGGCTGCACATTCCTGTTGCAGCCACTTGATGTTTGTCTCAATAAACCATTTAAGGAGAATGTGAGGTAGGGGTGGAACACGTGGAAGATCAATGGTGATCACACCTATACCAAAACAAACAGAGGAAGGCACCGCTACCAGTTGTTGCAGAATGGGTGAAGGCAGCATGGATGGAACTAGCAGCTGACATGGTTAAGCGAAGCTTCTTGAAGTGTGGTATTGGTAAACACAATGGATGGATCACAGGACAATAGCTTGTTCGAGGATCTGGTTAAGTCGGCTGAAGGCGAGAGCTGACACAACTGACACAGTCGCCGATATCCCAGACCATTTTTAAGATGAATTGAATGAGTATTATGACGACAGAACAGATTCGACAGCCTGGGGCGTTCTGTGTGAGGAAGACTCCGACTCTTGAGTTTGACAGTTTCACTGAGGTCGATTTGTGATTATGTCGTAATGAAAACTATATATGACAGCAGCCTGTAAAATAAGTAAATAAGTCTGGAAGAGACTTGTGTGATTTTATGTATGATTTACGGATTTAAGTATGATTTTGTTTTTGTGTTGTTTAATGCCTGTTATATGACAGCAGCCTGTAAATAATTAACAGAGATTTGTATGAATTTGAGAGTGTGCGGAAACAAATGGCTTATAACTTGAAATATGTTCTCATGTTATTACTTTATTCTACAGGAACCAATTTGGTGTCGCGCCTTGTAAACACAAAATGGCGAGGTGTGCTGGAGTTACACACTCAAGCAATCATCGCAGAAAACCCCCCAAAAATGTCTGGTGTCCCCACTAAAAGCGGCGTAAAACCATACTCATTCACTCACTCACTCACTCACTACATCCAGTTTGCTTTATAGAGGGGGTGTAGGATTTGGGGACGAATTTGAAGGCATGCACAGGGCGGTCGCCTTAAATACCGCCATGTATGGTAACTCCATTAACACAGTCCATCATTGTAAGGCTCAGAACTTTTCAGCCATTTCTCATAATAACGAGGAAGATTACTCAAGCTAAAGGCTCCATCTTGTAGAAAGTCAGTCTCCATCTTAAATGTCTATCCAACAGCTCATTTGCAAGTTTCCATTGTGCACTGCAGTTATCCATATTTAAGTTTGTAGTATTCCTGTTTTCATAAATACATCATATATTATGGAATTAACATGAATACTCTACCGTCTTCTACTACAACCGAGACTTCAACATACTGGAATGCATGTTCCGTGAAGAGACACTGGTAACACTTTCAATAAAAAAGAACACTCACCCTGGGTTCTTGGCATCTTTGTTAGCCACCCTCAACTTATACTCTGACCACCCGATCTTCTATGTCACCTCTTATGACCAGCACATGTTACTGAGCAGTCTGACCACCCAATCTTCTATGACACCTCTTACGACCAGCACATGTTACTGGGCACCCTGATCCACTAAGTCACCTCTTATAACCAGCATATGTTACTGAGCAGTCTGACCACCCGATCCACTAAGTCACCTCTTATGACCAGCATATGTTACTGAGCAGCCTGACCACCCAATCCACTAAGTCCCCTCTTATGACCAGCACATGTTACTGGGCACCCTGATCCACTAAGTCACCTCTTATAACCAGCATATGTTACTGAGCAGTCTGACCACCTGATCCACTACCACACCTCTTATGATCAGCATATGTTATTGAGCAGCCTGACCACCCAATCCACTAAGTCCCCTCTTATGACCAGCATAGGTTACTGGGCAGCCTGACCACCCAATCCTCTAAGTCACATCTTATGACCAGCATATGTTACTGAGCAGTCTGACCACCTGATCCACTAAGACACCTCTTATGATCAGCATATGTTACTGAGCAGCCTGACCACCCGATCCACTAAGTCACATCTTATGATCAGCATATGTTACTTAGAAGCCTGACCACCCGATCCACTAAGTCACATCTTACGACCAGCACATGTTACTGGGCACCCGATCCACTAAGACACCTCTTATGATCAGCATATGTTACTTAGCAGCCTGACCACCCGATCCACTAAGACACCTCTTATGATAAGCATATGTTACTTAGCAGCCTGACCACCCGATCCACTAAGTCACATCTTACGACCAGCACCCGATCCACTAAGACACCTCTTATGAGCAGCACATGTTACTGGGTACCCGATCCACTAAGTCACCTCTTACGACCAGCATATGTTACTGGGCACCCGATCCACTAGGTCACATCTTATGATCAGCATATGTTACTGAGAAGCCTGACCATCCGATCCACTAAGTCACATCTTATGACCAGCATATGTTACTGGGCACCCGATCAACTAAGTCATCTCTTATGACCAGCAAAGGTTACTGGGCAGCCTGACCACCTGATCCACTAAGTCACCTCTTACGACAAGCACATGTTACTGGGCACCCGATCCACCAAGTCACATCTTATGATCAGCATATGTTACTTAGCAGCCTGACCACCCGATCCACTAAGCCACATCTTATGATCAGCATATGTTACTTAGCAGTCTGACCACCCGATCCACTAAGTCACCTCTTACGACCAGCGCATGTTACTGGGCACCCGATCCACTAAGTCACATCTTATGATCAGCATATGTTACTTAGCAGCCTGACCACCTGATCCACTAAGTCACATCTTATGATCAGCATATGTTACTGAGCAGCCTGACCACCCGATCCACTAAGTCACATCTTATGATCAGCATATGTTACTAAGAAGCCTGACCACCCGATCCACCAAGTCACATCTTATGATCAGCACATGTTACTGGGCACCCGATCCACTAAGACACCTCTTATGATCAGCATATGTTACTTAGCAGCCTGACCACCCGATCCACTAAGACACCTCTTATGATAAGCATATGTTACTTAGCAGCCTGACCACCCGATCCACTAAGTCACATCTTACGACCAGCACCCGATCCACTAAGACACCTCTTATGAGCAGCACATGTTACTGGGCACCCGATCCACTAAGTCACCTCTTACGACCAGCACATGTTACTGAGCACCCGATCCACTAGGTCACATCTTATGATCAGCATATGTTACTGAGAAGCCTGACCATCCGATCCACTAAGTCACATCTTATGACCAGCATATGTTACTGGGCACCCGATCAACTAAGTCATCTCTTATGACCAGCAAAGGTTACTGGGCAGCCTGACCACCTGATCCACTAAGTCACCTCTTACGACAAGCACATGTTACTGGGCACCCGATCCACCAAGTCACATCTTATGATCAGCATATGTTACTTAGCAGCCTGACCACCCGATCCACTAAGCCACATCTTATGATCAGCATATGTTACTTAGCAGCCTGACCACCTGATCCACTAAGTCACATCTTATGATCAGCATATGTTACTGAGCAGCCTGACCACCCGATCCACTAAGTCACATCTTATGATCAGCATATGTTACTTAGAAGCCTGACCACCCGATCCACCAAGTCACATCTTATGATCAGCACATGTTACTGGGCACCCGATCCACTAAGACACCTCTTATGATCAGCATATGTTACTTAGCAGCCTGACCACCCGATCCACTAAGACACCTCTTATGATAAGCATATGTTACTTAGCAGCCTGACCACCCGATCCACTAAGTCACATCTTACGACCAGCACCCGATCCACTAAGACACCTCTTATGAGCAGCACATGTTACTGGGCACCCGATCCACTAAGTCACCTCTTACGACCAGCATATGTTACTGGGCACCCGATCCACTAGGTCACATCTTTTGATCAGCATATGTTACTGAGAAGCCTGACCATCCGATCCACTAAGTCACATCTTATGACCAGCATATGTTACTGGGCACCCGATCAACTAAGTCATCTCTTATGACCAGCAAAGGTTACTGGGCAGCCTGACCACCTGATCCACTAAGTCACCTCTTACGACAAGCACATGTTACTGGGCACCCGATCCACCAAGTCACATCTTATGATCAGCATATGTTACTTAGCAGCCTGACCACCCGATCCACTAAGCCACATCTTATGATCAGCATATGTTACTTAGCAGTCTGACCACCCGATCCACTAAGTCACCTCTTACGACCAGCGCATGTTACTGGGCACCCGATCCACTAAGTCACATCTTATGATCAGCATATGTTACTTAGCAGCCTGACCACCCGATCCACTAAGTCACATCTTATGATCAGCATATGTTACTTAGCAGCCTGACCACCCGATCCACTAAGTCACATCTTATGATCAGCATATGTTACTTAGCAGCCTGACCACCCGATCCACTAAGTCACATCTTATGATCAGCATATGTTACTTAGCAGCCTGACCACCCGATACACTAAGTCACATCTTATGATCAGCATATGTTTCTGGGCAGCCTGACCACCTGATCCACTAAATCACCTCTTACGACCAGCACATGTTACTGGGCACCCGATCCACTAAGTCACATCTTATGAGCAGCATATGTTACTGAGCAGCCTGACCACCTGATCCACTAAGTCACCTCTTATGACCAGCATATGTTACATATCATAAGGAGAACTACTACTGCAACAGGAACGTTATGTGCAACAACAGCTAGAGCACCAGGTAAGTAACCAAACTTAGTTTCGCACAATAGGCCCCTGTCTACAATGCCAAATGACAATGTTAATTCTTCACTTTTATTGCCAGCTCTCACATCTGTTACCACAGCTCCTGCCCCTGTCCAGGCCGCTCTGGCAACCACAGCTGATCACCTATCTTAACACTTTTGAGCCATCATGGAACATATCAGAAATAATGATTCCTTCGTCATTTCTTCTAGGCCACCCAACAGTTAGCGGGCTGAGCAATGTTACTGGTTATTCTGCCTGTAATTTCCCCGCATGTCACTGCCTCCCCTCTCCTACATGGCTGACAATATTGGTGCACATGTGAAGCAAGCAATGAGGGAAAGATTTGGAAAGGGGAATATGTGGATCTGGCTGTGCTGTCCCATAAAGTAAACGAAGCCAAAGAAGATGAAGGTACTCTTAGACTGATGACCGACAGCACAGGTAAGGTGGTGTTGACACAAGTACAGCCTCAAAGCTTGCCTGGCAAGTGACTTGGCATTGGTGCATGAACAACATCCTTTCATGTTTTCTATTAACACAGTGCTGGGTATGCTGTCATACATGGAGGCTATACGTAACGCAGTATTCAGAATTGGTGGCGGTGGGTGGTCTACGTATGAGTGGTGGTGGTCTACAGTTTCGTCACCAAATGGAGCAGACCCGATGAGACAATGGTACCGCATCACAATAGGTCAAGGAATCAATCTAGCACAGTAAGTGGTAATACTACTTCAGTTAAGGAAATCCTACAAAACGTTTGTTGGGATTTCAACAAGGGTTCATGCCTCAGGTTTCCATGTACAATTCCAACTTTCTTTCGACCCCCAGAGATCATTAAGACCACTGCTAGCAGCACCCAGCAGAGCAGACAATTCCACTCAGTCAAACATAATGTAAACAGCACCAACACCAGCAAGAATTGAAAACTGGAAGCCTTATTTGCTGCGTTATGCCAGTGTTCACAAACAACATGCAGTTTCATTGTTTTTACGGTTTTCAGTATGCTTTCCGACTTAGGTACCACAGCTTCCGCACATATAGGTTGGCAGACAACTTGAGTTGAGCACAAGGGCCAGAAGCAAGGCACTTGTTCAGGCAAAACTGCATAAGGCTTGGCTTGTTCCGCCCGGCCATTCTACCCAAAGCTTTCATTCGGCCTCTGTCCCAGAACATACAGGTGTCACCAATAGACCTAGTCCATAAAAGCAGGAGTTGGTAACTCCATCTGCTGAAGGTAAGTCACCTGATAGCTTCAGACTAATACATCACCTTTCATACTCGCAGGGTCAGACTATTTCAAGGGCAACATTTCTTCACAGGATTGCTCAGTTACATACTACCTGTTTGATGAAGCAGTGAGGATGGTACAGGAGTTGGGTCCACGAACATTGCTCTCCAAATTTGATGTTTCATCAGCATTTTGCATCTACTTTGATGATTTCTTAACTTGTGGTAAAGCAGGTACGCAGGATTGTAGCAATAACCTACATAAAAGCTGGAAATACTTGAATTCTTTGGAGTCCCCCGTAGCTCCGGAGAAGACGTCACGTTTTTGGGGTTGCAAAATGACACAGTGGCAATGCCGGTTAGGAAAGAAGATCTGTCTACCTGGCTAGAGTTTCTCACCGATAATAATGGTGTCCCAATCTTTCAACAAGCTCAGTTGGATGACAATAATAGTACATTGCAGCTTTTCACTGATGAAGCAGACAATGCAGGTTTTGAGGCTTTTTTCCAGGGTCACTGGGTCAGTGATCATTGGCCACAACAATGGATTGTTCAACTCATGGCCAAGGACTTGACTTTGTTAGAGTTATTTCCAATCGTACTGTTCATCAGACTCTGGGGTAAGTCACATGACAACAAGATGGGACTTTTCTTTTGTAATAACCAGGCAGAAGTCCACATCATCAACAAGCAGTCCTGTAAGGTTCCTAAAACTATGATTCTGGTCCACATCATCAACAAGCAGTCCTGTAAGGTTCCTAAAACTATGGCTCTGGTCCACATCATCAACAAGCAGTCCTGTAAGGTTCCTAAAACTATGATTCTGGTCCACATCATCAACAAGCAGTCCTGTAAGGTTCCTAAAACTATGGCTCTGGTCCACATCATCAACAAGCTGTCCTGTAAGGTTCCTAAAACTATGGCTCTGGTCCACATCATCAACAAGCTGTCCTGTAAGGTTCCTAAAACTATGATTCTGGTCCACATCATCAACAAGCAGTCCTGTAAGGTTCCTAAAACTATGGCTCTAGTCCACATCATCAACAAGCAGTCCTGTAAGGTTCCTAAAACTATGGCTCTAGTCCACATCATCAACAAGCAGTCATGTAAGGTTCCTAAAACTATGGCTCTGGTCCACATCATCAACAAGCCGTCCTGTAAGGTTCCTAAAACTATGGCTCTGGTCCACATCAACAAGCCGTCCTGTAAGGTTCCTAAAACTATGGCTCTGGTCAGACAACCGGTTTTGCTATGCCTCAGGACAATATTCTTTTTAAGGCTATGGATATCAACACAAATGCAAAATTCATTGCTGATACTCTCTCAGGATTCTAGTGGGCTCATCTTCGGGAAGCAGCACCAACAGCAGACCTAGCTCCAACGCTGTTGCCACACAACATAAGGACGTTCTAAAGAAAGAAGGGTGAAGACTACTCAAACAGTCACTGGCCAGTAACATGTAGTCAACATACGAAATGGCGGTCAAGGTGCTGCAGGTTTTCAGAGCAACACATGGGTTGTCTCAGGTTTGGCCAGTTCCAAACATCTCATTTTCAACATCATTGCATATATGTCGGTGAAGGGATTCTCCATTAATATGGTAAGAACCTATGTATCTACTATATCTATGAACCATAAGCTAAGGGGCATGTTGGTCTGCAGCGATCATTTCTTGGTGCGTAAGCTCATATCTGGTATGAGTAAGGGCAAGCACAACACTGACACTTGCAAACCTGTTACAGTCATTTTGCTGCAAGCCATTATTTTAAGCTTACCATTTACAGTAAACTACGGTTATAACGAACTCAAAGAGACCACTAAATTTAGTTCGTTATAAACACATATACAGCATATATACAACAAATGGACGGGACTAAAAAATAAGTTCGTTATATCGGTCAGTTCGTTATAATCGTGTTTGTTATAACCGTAGTTTATTGTATTTGCATGTCAGCTTTTGAAACTTTGGAAACTCTATGCAGCTGTGTTCTCCATTGCTTTCTTTGTGTTTTTCCGAGCGGGTGAGCTGGTACAAAGTAAACCAGACCAATAGAGCGGGGACAGGTAACATTCATCCCAACAGGCTCCATCACCCTTGCAGCTATTCCACATCATCCTCTGCCCAGTCACAGCAGTCAAGGGTTATTTCCATGTCCACCCAACCGGTGCTGACTCAGCATTTGTTCACTTCGGGGGTGCACATTCAGCATCCCAAATTGTGGGGACAGTTTGTATGTCTGTCAAAGGGCTGTAAATTTCCACTCAATCTGCGAAGCCCTGATGTAAGTAGTATGTAAACAAGTAAGTAACACCTAATTCGTCTGTGGATAGTTGTGGGGTCCCTCATGGTTCATGGTTTTTGGTGTGGGTTTAGCACAAGCCACATGGCGTGGTTCTTGTGGGCTAAAAATGTCAATTCCTACTTCATCACCAACTAATCATCAAAATTATCAGGTCCCTGCTCTTCAGCGGGAATCTGTTCAGTCTCTCTGCTTCTCGGCGGATGGGAACCTCTTAGCTTAACGTAATTCATGTCTGCTTTTCATCAGAAACTTAGTATTTTGCTGCTGGCAACATAGTTGCCCATTGCTGTTCTGATGCTGCTGCTACTGCTTGCTGGTAACTCAATTGCCGAATATAACTCATTCTAATAATAACTTAGGGCACACCTATGACCTTGAATCCAACATACACTTTTCTTGTTTCTCTTGCCTTGTCAACTTTAACAGGTCTTGTAATGGTGTTTGGTGATACGTGCAAAAACCTGGCTACAGCTTTAGATGATTCTCGTGTTTGCAGTCAGCCGATGGCATTGTTGCGTTTGGTTTCCATCAGTCATGGCATGTTTTTGCATTCACTTGCTGTAAGATTGTGATGGCATCCAAATGAAACCTCAACAAGTGATGTTGCATGTGCATGTCACATACATGTGTTTTTGAGAAGGGGGATAACACATCGGCTAGGATATATTTGATAATAGATATATGGTGAAAGCATTAGGTCATTTATCACAGCCATCTTGATCATGTAACCCTCTATACAGAATTGATGACAGATTAATTGTTGTGTACCATGTGCACTGTTTGATATTATTTAAAAGAAATAGTACCATGTGTAAGGTCTTCAGCATATTGTAAGATTATCTTCATTGACTTGAAAATATCCTTTTTTCACTGATCATGTCTAGCTCAATCAAGAGTTACCTTCCCTTGGAATAACTTTTTTAACAAGCTCCTTCCCAGCACATGACACCTTCGTCACACTCTCAGCAACATTGCAGCCGCCATTGTGGGCACGGCCATTACAAGAATCTTGAAATTTGCCCTCTCACCTCATATGTGGTAACATAACTCCAACACAAGACACAGAACATACCTATGGTGGGATGTAGTCCTGTGCACAGTGCATGGGTCACAAATCAGGCAAGTCAGCCATAGAGTGTCTTTGGATGTGCAATCTTGTTTGCCAACTTGACTCCTGAGAGTTTCTATGGCTGTGGTCCTACCCCTCACTGAAGCATATGTAGCACATCTGGTGTCACCTACGGCAAGTGACTGTTCGGACTACATCTCTGTTCACCCAGCAGTGAATTGGTACCCGGTAGCATTAGATATTTCTGTCCTCCAACATTCTGTGGTTGTTTGGAGATTTCTGCTTATTTCTGTCCTCCAACATTCTGTGGTTGTTTGGAGATTTCTGCTTATTTCTGTCTCTTGAAGCCTTCAATACAGGCTCAATGTCAATTTGGAGCCTTTGTATACCGACAGTAGCAATAGTATAGGATTGCCCAACATATTTCCAGTGTACTGTTTCTGACTTTTGAAGAGCATATGATACAAGCCTTCAGCTACTTTAATGATCAAGCTATATGCACTTCAGGTTCAAAGTGAGTGTGTGAGTGAGTATGGTTTTATTCCACTCTTAGAAATATTCCAGCAGCATCATGGCGGGCGACACCAGAAATGTAACCATTGTAACCATGTGGGGAATCAAACCCAATCATGTCTTTGGCGTGACGAGCGAATGCTTTAACAAGGCTCCCCCACCACCCCTCAGGTTTAAAGACAAAGTTCAAACTTTGATTTTTTAAATATTCCTATTTTCATTAAATCTGAGGAGTTGGTCCAATTAATGAATCCATGATATTATTAGTTGTAATAAGAAGTAAAAAGCAGTATGAACATCACAAATTGTCTGACAATGATTCATTTTGTAAATGAACAATTAAAATAAATTAACCTGTCAAAATAAATTAACCTGTCATGAATTTTAATGTTTTCATTAACAAGGATATCATTTGTACAAGTTCAAGGCTTTTCAAGCTAGTTGTCATTTTCAAGGCTTTTGTACATTGACACTAACAAATCAAAGCTTTTCAAGAGGGACCTTCAACTACAAGTCCTTTTCCAGTCTTTATGAACCTTGAAGGACCTTGACCCTCAATTCAGCCAATCATATGTCAGAACCTCCCTTGCATCAAACCTACAAATATGAGATCAGAAAATGACTTTAACTCCTTCATCACCGGTCAACCAGAAGCTTTTACTGCTCTCACACCGACTTTCCAGTGTCTCTGGGGTAATGAAGCCTACATTCATCACAGAAAATACCAGCTTGTAAAACATCTTTGCTACTACATGTCATACACCATTTGGAAGGTCTAATCCTACTGTTTATAAATATGAAAATTATGTAAATCACATTTTATAAATAATGCATTATGTTATAGCTTAGCTTATGTTTATATTAAAAATGAACTTAAAACATTCATAAATTTCAGATTAAACATCAATGAAGTGAAAAGTGTGGCGATTTTCAGAAATTGTAAAATTTCATAATATCCACTTACCCATTTCTTTAATATTTTCATTGTTTATGAATTGGAAAATGATCATAAGATGAATTATAAATAACATCTATCATCACCTATTTCTCGATAACAGTGGCTTTCTGCTCAGAGGCATCAGGAAATACATGTACTGGGATATACATCCATTTTTATTAGATATAACACCCTGAACATCAATAATCTCACAGTAACCTCACCAAGAGTTATAATTGTAACATGCAATTCTATTGGATAGAAATTGGTTTCTAATGACAAATTTTTGCCGAAATGCTTGTTTAATGATCAAGGATTGGTCAAATTCAAGCACGTGACCTAAGGCTGCCAGTCCAATTACTGCAATGGATACCGTCCTGCGGTGTTGAAAGAGTTGGATGAGTTGATTCAAATATTTATTCAAAATACAGGGGTCACATAAAAGTTGATTTCATGAAGACTTTACCCCACAAGCTTTCCTTATGCCCAGCTCACACTCAGTGACCTTCAATGTCACAGCACTGTAGCTCACCTGGATAAGGAGTTGACAGTTTAAAATGAACAAAATATTCTGTAAACATTGAGAATGAATGTCTTCACAAATACGTAAGAAGTACTGAACTTAACATCATCTTAAATGAATGTAACATTGAATGATATTGTTGAAATGCAGAACAGTAAAATTCACAATACACAAAGGTTAAACTCTGATTTTGTATGTGCCTTCTATGGAAATATATTTTGCTTATTCTAAACAATTTTTACAAACATTTTATATATACTACTCAAAATTTGATAAGGATCACTAAGTGATATGTGTGTTAGTTACCACAAACATAACAAAAGACATGACTCTGACTCAGAAACGTGTTTAATCATGTTATGAATGAAAATTCATGAACGGCATGAACTTGTATCAATATGGAATGTTTGAAATCTGCAAACACCAAAAGGCATTTCATTAAAAAATGTTAACAGCAAACAAGAGAAAGAATTACACAGTTATGAGGGATAGTCCATCATTACACTTAGTCGATGAAGTGTCAATATCGAGTATGACCTCCCCTTGCATCAATGACGGCCTGACAACGTCGAGATATGCTGTCAATAAGCACCCGGATGTTCCCAATGGGAAGGTTGTTCCACTCTTCCACGAGGGCATGTCCGAGCTCTGCCAAAGTCGTGGGTTGTGGTCTACGGCGTGAAAGGGCAACCTGCAGCATGTTCCAGACATGCTCAATCGGGTTCAAGTCCGGCGAGCGCTCTGGCCAATCCATGCGGACAATTGTCTCCTGCTCAAGGTACTGCTCAACCACCCTGGCGCAATGAGGACGGGCGTTATCATCCATCAGGATGAACTCAGGGCCAACAGCACCAGCGTAGGGTCTGACGTACACATCGAGGATCTCATCCCGGAACCTCACCCCCGTCATTGTTCCTCTCTCCAGGACATGAAGATCTGTCCTTCCATCTCTGTTGATTCCACCCCAGACCATGATAGAACCACCACCATAACGGTCATGTTCACTGATGTTGGCATCATGGAAACGTTCACGTTGTCGTCGCCACACCCGCTGCCTCCTGTCTGTAAAGTCCAAACAATACCTGGACTCATCGGTGAACAGAACTGGAACCCAATCGTTCCGTGTCCAAGTGACATGTTCTTCAGCCCATTCCAATCGCTCCCGCCGGTGTCGAACAGTCAAGGGGATTCGGACACATACCCTTCTGGAGTAGAGACCTGCATTGTGAAGACGATTCCGTATCGTCTGAGTGGACACATTCACCCCCGAGGCGTTCAGGAGGTCGTTACGTAGGCTGGTTGCTGTCCAGAAGGGATGACGTCGTGCCTGAAGAGCCACAAAATGATCTTGGCGTTGGGTTGTCGACCTCTGACGACCACCCCCATGTCGGTGTGCTGCTGTACCAAAATTTTGCTGTCGGGACCAGGCCCTGCTTACAACGCTCTGGCTGACGTTTAGTGCATTGGCAACGTCACGTTGTGAATAGCCAGCATCAAGCATTCCAATACATTTGCCCAGTTGTTCTGTCGTCAGGCGACGCCTTACACGTTGAGGGGGCATTGCGTAGATAAACGTAGTGTAAACACTCAATTGAGTTTAAAGTTTCAGAATAAATCAGACACCGTTGCCTGATTGGAAATCGTGCAATGGTAGCAAAAGCATGAACTGTGATGTGAAACGCATTTCCCATGGCATGAAATGCACGTGCAAGTGTGTTGGAGACGTTTTTGATTTCACTTGAACACAATATTGCCAGTTATGCAGTTATTTTGTTTTTTTATTCAGAAAAATATCTACGATCCTTATCAAATTTTGAGTAGTATATGACAAACATTCCACTTTGATGACTTTCATAAAACAGAACTCCTTAATTGTGACAAACATGACAAATATTCCAGTATGCTGTATCTGAGAGGCTAGAATGTAACATCGCATGAAGTTGTGAGGCCAGCCCTTCAAAATAGGAAGTTGAATACAGTTGGTTGCCAAGGGCTACAGAACAAAATGGCAGTGTGCACGTGATGACAATTTATGTCCTCAAGGTGATTTCTTGATAGTTTTGACCACGACAATACACGACATAAGATACACGACATAAGACATGCAATTGCAGAGCATTAAAAAGATGTTGGAAATTCAAAACTGTTTTCCATTTTCCATTGTAAAAATGTGACATTATTTATGGCTACAAACTTGAATCTTATAAAGCCATTAACATTCACACATAGTTTCTGCTTCTACTTTTTGCAGTTCTTGAGAACGACACTTCACAACAATTTGGCTTCGTCAGTCCAATAGTTCTACAGGAGAAGACATATACAGCAGGGATTCAGATCACCATTGGTCATCGACCATTGTCTAATGGATATTTTGAATTCAATATTTACAGAACTAGATATGATGATTTACGATATCAGTCTACAAGCTTTTTACACAAGGCATTTCCCATATGCAAATAAAAATATTAATGGTGTATATCTTGCAAAATAAGCAAGAAAAATAGCAATCAGCTGTACACACATTTTCTCCTGTAATGTACTGGTTATTCAAGTAAAACATACCCCATATCATAACTAAAAGATTTTTAATGCAATGATCAGAAAAAAGTGTACCAGGAATAATATTTTCTATTATTTTGTTTTATCAGTTGTTGCTTTTACTGTATATATTTAACATTAAAATAACCATAGGTGTGGCAATTTGATATATTGCTGGCTGTTTTGTAATACTGTTTTACACAAATACAGAGAAAGAAAGATTGTGAGCAGAGGGAGAGGAGACAGAAATAGATGCAATCAATTTAAGTGGTGAACCTAACATCTACATACCTTCTAACTTCATGCCCACAGTCAGACATTTTTGAAATCTGCAATATGGACATCTTTTTCGTTGACTCTTGTCTATTTGGCAGCTTCTATTATCTACACAGGAATATACTTTCTTGTTTTGGACTGTTCTCTTGAAGAAACCTGGAAGAAGAACACAATGACTATAACTTAAAGTGTGTATGACAGCTGAAGTAAGCAAACAAATTATGTGTCTGTGTCTGTGTGTGTGTAATTATAGATTTTTTTGTGCACACACACACACACACACTGACTAGAAAAGAACACCTTGTAAGTTCTTCCATGACGTTTGCATGATATTAAACCTGTTTTCCCATGTAATTCCCCAGTGAAAATCATTGAACGCCCAGTGTCATCATGCCACCACTTACCAAGGGCTGCTTAATTAGAAGTTAGCAGTCTCTCATCATTGAGTCCAGGTAACACCCCAGCTGGACTATTACACTGACATTGCAAAGAGGATACCAGTCTCATGAAGACTGGACTGTTCCACTTAGCAAAGGGGTGTTTTCTCAGCTTATGGCATGTGTAACCAATGAGAGACAATCTTCTCAGCATGTCCCATATTCACCCCACTTACTGGTAGGTACAAGTCGTCCAAGTGAACACTATGCATCCTTACCCAAACATTCTTTCTGTTTATATTCTTTTGCTTAATCTTTACATTTATTTGAATACTCTGCAAAATAAAACTCAATTAATTAGTCGCAACTCTCAATGATTAAAACACGCTCAATCTAATGATAAATATGTAAGAATTTTAATCACATTAAACATAAGATATCTTTCTGAACTACCAGAGTTCAATTTGAAATTTACTCTTTTGAAAAGAAATGAGGAAAAGAGCATGAGTATTGTGACAGATCTTAACAAATCTGGACATTAGAAATTAGTTGAGTACATTGCAACTTATTCAACTAACCTTTGGAAGAGAAAAATGGATTTTAGTTCTCAAGAGGATCTTGTCAATGTAATTGCAGTTAGAAACCACAAACAGTAAAAACTATGACCAACAAAATTTAGTTTCAGTCAGTTGAAAAGGTTATTTAAATGTATCTTAAATAACAATGAAAGGACAGTGTTTCCCAACTGAAGAAATTCACTGGCACCAATGGGTCACCCGGCCATGAGTTTCAGTCAGGTGAGCTACATCAGTCCAATGCCATCAAGGATGCCTTGATCAGAATCTGCTTATCACCACTACCACACACACAGACTTTGTTGACTGAAACATGAATGCAAAACATCAACTTCCATCTAACAGACCTTAAGAATATTTTACTGTAAAAAAAGACAACCACTGACCAACATGGCATATTAATTGTTTTTCCAGTATGTTCTGCAGAAATACTGAGGACTAAAACCTTAAACACTGAACACAAGTGAGCTGAACAAACTAGTATCAATTTGTGTCATCACAAGGAGAAACATACTTGCCAAAGTTCAGCATGGCAATTTCAGAGAAGTTTGCAGAGGCATACACAAATGCAGTTGGAGAGAACATGAAAACAATGTACTTCTACTTTGCACAAGAATGGCTGACAGTATAGTTGAACAGCAAATGTCAACTCTAGTTGAAAATTTAAAATATTGCAAAAACTGAACATATACAGCCAGGGGGGATAAACATGACATTTGTGTCTTCACTTCATAACTGTTTTAATATTCATTTTTGTGGTGAGCCCTATATTCTATGACCGATGTTATTTCAGAATATCTTTCACTAAGCCACAATGGCGTTCTCAGCAGAACACTTTTATCCAAGGGTGTAAAAATGAAAAAGGACAAAAACATGTTAGGAAAAATGAATATCACATGTAAAATGAAACAATACTCAAAAATGGAATGAGAGAGAGAGAGTACAATATTTTAACACAAGACATGATTTTCTTTTTCAACTTGAAAATTATGAGTACCTGGTAAAGAACACGGTCAAAATTGAAATGACAGCTGTCAAAAAGTAAAAACAAAGCATATCTGTCATTTGCTTTTAAAATATCACACTGAGTATCCAGAATATTGCCTACGTTCGAGGTCCAATGTGGCTTGTAAGTGCTCAAGGTTGAAGCACATCCGGTAAAGGAGATCAATCAATCTTTCAACTACGCCTATGGGCTAAAAGTGCTTCATTTTTCTGTTTTTAAGACGCTACTAAATAACAATGGGGCTTATGATCTCCAGTGATTCACTTATACCCATTGCTTAAAATAATTTTAAGAAGTATCTATTGTACCAGAAATAAAATACTCTATTATTTTTTTTATTTTAGTTGTTGCTTTTACCATATCTATTTTAGATACAAAATAGCACTTTGGTACATTATCTGAGTCAAGAGTCACTGATTGAGATCACTTTTATGATAGATATATATGTCCGTTCTCTGAAAACTATGGTTCAAGGCGTCAATATCAGAAATCTGATTGTGGTTGCTGTCAGTAATGTTGCAATCTGCCAATCAGTTTTCACACGATTTCACCGAAATTCACTTGTGTCTGTCATGTACCATTTGTCTTACAACTCTTTGTTTGAAAGCATACTGGATGGATACATGTCAAAGGTCTGTAGCTCACTTGAATTTTGTGGATTACTGTGTGATCAGAGATCAAATTAGAAATGTGTTTGCAAGTACAGTGTTCCCTTGCTACTGCACTCTTCACTATAGCTCTAACTTGGTTATGCATGGCCCCAAATCTACTTACATTTTCAATAAACTCAAGTTACACACTGAAATACCAGTCGACAAATCCGAACTGAAATATGCAATTTAATCCTGGTCATAAAAATGTGTTCATTGTATATCTGGGCTTATGTTTGTAATATAATATTATTATTAATTTTATTCAAAAAATTATTCAATATTGTTTACATATATTTCGGTGAAATCGTGCGTGAAGTGATCAGTAAATTGCTCAACTCACTGTTAGCAACCACAGTTAGATTACCGCTATTGGCAAACTATAGTTGACAGAGAATGCATACATATGCCATAAATGCCATACTTTGATTGAAAGTCATGTAATAGTCAAATTGCCACAAGCATGTCAACATGACATTTTCGCAATCGAAATACATGTAGCGCGGGTAAACATGGTGACTGGTCAAATTATTCCATTCGTAAAAAATTCCCTGCAATAGAAATCAGCTGTACCAAAGTGCTATGCATATGGTTCTAATAATTTTAAATATACATAGTAAAAGCTGCAACTAAAATAACAAGATACTGGAACATATCATTCCAGATGAAATAATAATTTCTCCCGAGCATTGCATCAAAGTTCTTTGAAGTTGTATCGTTGGGTTCTTTTAAACTGAAAAACACTGGTCGGTTCATTTGTCACCTCTCACCCCTTTCCCCAACCTTCAAGAAGACTCGTCCCCCTATGGACAAATGTAATGTGCAAAAATACGACAAACCAAACCGATTGCGTGTATGACTTAGTACTTCGGTCAAAGAATCCCACAGGAATAATTTTTGATTATACATTTGTCTTACATCTAAATATATACCCAATCACACTGTATAATACCATAAATAGCATCTGGAATATATATGATATATTAGGGAAATATATGTGAATCAGTTCGCAATGAGTTGACAATTCTTTTAGCTATGCCTATTTGCACTAAGACCCAGTGGTAAAAATAGCCATGAGAGGGGCACGAGTCGCCATTCGTCTTGTCTCGGAATAACAGGAGTTGGTAACGAATGCAGTACATTGGGAGAAAACGTGCGCATTGCTATATACGGCTTAGTTCATGAGAAAATACATGGTAATCTTAATCTCTGCACATAAAACAATGCCTAGGAGAGCAGGAAATACTATTCAAATGGTAAATCATCATCATAGTAATGTTAAAATCAAATTTCATATATTTATTTTCAAGTTTGCTATGCATGTTCGGTCAACTGAATTCACTGAAGGGATATGATGTATTGTTTTTACTGTGCATAACAGTCGATAAATCTTTTTGTAAAACTATGAATCATAAACAACTAGTATTCTAATCTTTTATTCAACACTGAACTTGCAGCGCAGATCAGAGATGTTGAGTTGGTCATCTACCCCCTACGACTCCACCTCGGACAAACCGCTGATCGTCTATAATGGTCATTAATTATTTGGACCCTAAAGGTAGCGTTGGAGTGAGGGATCTTTGTACTTGCAACAATTTTCACAATTGTTTTTTCTTTATTCATCTTAACACCATGAACAAATCTCAGTTAGATAACAAAGCCAGTGGAAGTTAGATCACTTGTCAGATTACTTGTCTGCCATTAGGTTCAACATAAAACACTTGAGACTGTTAAAAAATGCAACATCCATAAATTCTACTTTAGTGTGACGGGGTCTTTTGTTGCTCAATGATCACACATAGTACCACTAGGCTACCCCAATGCCCTAGGACTGCTTACATAGTACCATGCAGGTCTTCCTGCCCACTTGGCTACCCCAATGCCCTAGGACTGCTTACATAGTACCATGCAGGTGCTCCTGCCCCCTAAGCTACCCCAATGCCCTAGGACTGCTTACATAGTACCATGCAGGTCTTCCTGCCCCCTAAGCTACCCACATGCCCTGGGACTGCTTACATAGTACCATGCAGGTGCTCCTGCCCCCTAAGCTACCCCAATGCCCTAGGACTGCTTACATAGTACCATGCAGGTCTTCCTGCCCACTTGGCTATCCCAATGCCCTAGGACTGCTTAGATAGTACCATGCAGGTGCTCCTGCCCCCTAAGCTACCCCAATGCCCTAGGACTGCTTACATAGTACCATGCAGGTCTTCCTGCCCACTTGGCTACCCCAATGCCCTAGGACTGCTTATATAGTACCATGCAGGTCTTCCTGCCCACTTGGCTACCCCAATGCCCTAGGATGTCTAACATTGCACCATGCAGGTGCTCCTGACCACTAGGCTACCCCAATGCCCTGGGACTGCTTACATAAAATTATATAGTTACATAAATAAGAATGTTCCAGGCACTTCCGTTTGAATGATTCCATTTCATGTCTAATGCAAGAGAACTTTAAAACAGAGAGTATCATGCCTCTGGCTTTATCATATACCAATCACTTTACCCAATCACATGACATATTATTTCTTGTTGAAGACATTGGGATAAGTTCTACAACTGGTAATCCTAGGGCAGCTGACAGCAATTATCCATGTTGGATCCATACCATAATACCTGAATCCCCTTGATCGTCTGATCAAAACATGACATCAATAAGGCAAATACAACCTAGTGCAACCTTGTTTCGCTGAAGGGGGTTGGTATTAATTTGAGTGCTCCGAACATAACTTTCAAACTATCTTATGAATGACAGAGCAATGCCTACAAATCTATGTAAAGAAAAAAAAACGAAGGGCTTTGTAAAGCTGATTGCGAGTGGTCTTTTTTTTTCAGTAAACCAATGTTGCAGTTTTCCACTTTCGTTGCTACGGCGGACACATTGGCTGTCAAACGCCGATGTCAGTTCAGAATCCTTTTGTTTTTTTGTGAAAAAGCAAAAAGCTTCTTCTCCTAATAAAAGCATTGAAGAAACACAGAACTGTTTCACACGAGACTGTCAACCATGATGACACCGATAACCATAATAGTAATGAAACTGAGGGGAAATGCAAGGACGATGTATCATGTCCACATGTTTTTCAAAATACATGGTTGCAACTTTACCCATGGCTGTCATTTGACCAACCAGCAAATCGTATATATTTGCTAATAATACAGGTGCTTGACTTCGTCAGTAATTCATAATCACTTTGAATATTTATTGTGTAAACAAATCAGTCAAGCTTGCAACAACAAATTAATAAGCTGATAATTGGACCGCAGTATAAGAATGGTGTGGAGTGGCATGTCCGTGAATGTTACACACTTGTTAGTGACAAGGATAATTACTTCACAAAGACCTCATTTAATTTGACCAAATTTACAAGATAAATGGATAGAGCTAGCTAAAAATAATGAACTAAATAGCGCTCATCTACATCCTGTAGGGCCAAAATCTTAACCATGTTAACAGACAAACACACTTCATGCCACTTGTTAAGTCCAAACTGGCCACCCTGATTCTGCTTCTCGGGTTGACAGCATCATACCTGCATGTGCTCGTGGATTAAAAAAAAAAATTGCAGCAAAGGGTTAAACATCTAAAGCCTGCATTTTTGCCATCATCCTGGGGTTTTTTGTAGCCAAAGTTACATTTTAAGTAAATCCGATCTTCATGCATTTCAACAAGTTTTAAACTGTATTTCAAAATGATAAAGTGGGTATCAACCACATACTTTAGAGACAATTTGGTATCTGGAGGTGAATGTTTAATCATTTCTTACATACAATTATATGTAAACTTTCTAGTTTATCCATACCCCATCTTTCAGCATCTTATTACAGAATAAGTTCCCAATGGACAAGAGCAAGTACACTGCAAGTAATCCCATGGTGAAACTGGCCGGTGCTAAACAAGGACCCGACACTGGTATTGAGGAGGTGGACTCGAGAATAGCAGCTATTAATTCATGCTATGGTAGTCATACACCTGTCCTATTATTAGGGAACTCAATACAAGTGTTGGGTCGATTTATGATTTTTGATTGAAGATGATCAAGACTTTAATTATCTACCAAACACAGATTTGTATTTATCTGAAGAGAGCAATGCAAGACCTTGTAGTGAATAAGTGTGGAAATAAGCATATAGTAGGGAATGCACATTGTAAATGGTTAGAAAATGGGCTGACTTATTACATAGACAATTCCAGGAAGCTGAACTGTCTGAGAATAGAGTGAATGAAATTCTACATTTTGATGTTTATGCTACCACTATGAAGCTAGTGGGGCTCTTGCAACGAATGAGAAATCTTCATTAGAACATTAAAATGGAATATGATTGGTTGATACACGATGGGTTGTGCCCTATGGTTAATGAATGGCTAGACAGAGGGGAATACTTAATCCTGTTAATCCTTTTGGACTGGCACCAATCTTAGTACGAGAATCTGTACTTTACTAAGAAAGTGTTATCCCAAATATAACATTTGTTACATGTGGCATAATGTTGTTGACATATTTACTGGGTGCTTGGAAAGAGATTATGATATCACTATAGACGAGCTTGTATGGCGGCTAATCCTTAATGAGTCTAAATTGAAGTAATTGCTGAATGTTATTCTAATATAGGTGATGACAGATTTACTTAAATAAAATAGTTCAAGGCAATCTATAAGACTATGTAGACATATCTTTTGTCTTATTGGATATTATGTCTGGGAGATGTGTTTTCATTACCTCAGACTAGAATCTATCTAAAAAGCTATTACTGAAACTACTGATATTTTACATTTGCATTTTACCTGATGATATGTATTACTTGCTTAACTATCATTATACGAAATGTTGCAGAGCTCCAGATAAGCTTTTGGTGTTGTGGGTATTTTACCTCTGCATTTCAAAATCATTGGGTATCAGTAATTCTATCTGGGTATTCAAATTTCTGTTACCCACTAGTTTTTACACATGTGGGTATTTAAGTTAAATATTTAAAAACACTACTCATCTAGTCCCTACTTCAAACTGGTGTCGTGTGGGTTCGAGAGCTTTATAGGACTAAAAAATACCACGATACTTCCACAAGAAAGTGTGATGGCAAATGATCATGATGTAACGGTCATCATGGAGTTTGGCAAGGTTGACGGAATGCCCATTTATAATTTCAAAATAAGTTGCTGATTTGCTAATCGAATACGCAGGGTTACTTCACAATATTTTGATGATACGCACAAGTTTTATTTTTGTACCGTATCTGTAATGTTCGTTGCGTATCTGATACGCTTGGATTTTATTTTACTGCTTATTTACGCATTTCTGATGCGTATTTTACGCAAATACACAGCTTATCTGGAGCTCTGTGTTGTATAAATATTACACCATGACAACACATAAAAGCACCTTTTGTGGATCTAATCACCACACAAAAACTTAGTAAAAATGTTACATCATGATAACTTATAAAAGCACTTGCTGTGGATCTAATTATTAAATGAAAACTTCGTATAAATGTTATATCATGATAGAAGCAAACAAATTATTTTCAAGAATTTTCTTGAACAACTTATTTTTTTTTAAAAAACCATCCCAGCCCCAACCCCGAATATCAAATGGTTAGTCCCTAAGGGCTGATCAGCTGCAGGTGTCATCATGATTTATTGACTACTCATGTCATTCCATAAAGGCAAGTGGGGTATACTAAACGCGGGATTACTTAAGAAATAAATGGCAAGTGGGAGCGGCCACACCCCTCATGGTTTATTCTCCCTGCAGTGTTTTATTGCAGGATAAACAACGACCATGAGTCGTTTATTTCTTATATGAGATATCAATATCATGTAAAGGCTCTAAAAATGTACAAGCTTTACAAATATTTACCTGAATTTAAATAATGATGACTCCCTGAACAGAATCTGGTGATGGGTACCACGGAAAATACAGTACGGTACATACCATGGTATTTAAACACACAGAGAAAAGCCTTCATTTAAGCCATTTATACCTTTTTTCTATAAATTCTCTTCAACAATACTGTCTATTGCGTTTTTTCAGGCCAAAATACTTCCATACCGAAAATTGGCCCTTCCGTTTTTCATGGCCACGAAGTCCGCTATTTTGTTATTAAACAGACATGCAGTTCACTCTCGAGACGGGATTTGCACGGGAATTTCAAATAAAACATAACTTTCTATGGAAATTTATTAAATCTGACATCCTTTACTATATATATTAGTTGTTTATAACTCAGGTACATAAAAAATATTACTTAAACTATGAAGAAACGTAATATTCAACATCGGAAATTTCCGTAGCCTACACGGACTCAGGAATTTGCCGAATTTCCGGTATAGTAAGGAAGTTTACCAGTACATACCACAGCTAACAAAAACCATGGTATAGTGGTATACCGGTATACCGGTAATACCACGCACCACTAACAGAATCCGACCTCAGAAATGTTGGACAAGTCCATTTTACAAACTGGTGGGTTAAGTTTGGTATATCCGGCATATTCTCACAATTCTCATGTTGATCATCTGTAACCTTTTTCCTAATACAGATTGTCATATCTCTCCCACTTTTGGATGCGATTGTTTGTTCGATCACTGCGTATATTTGCGTAGTCCAGCTACATCTGTGGGGAACAACTTACTAGATTCTTCCCTCTCAAAGATAACGTCATCCAATATATGACGTCATGAAGTTGCGAGCGCATATTCAAATCTAAAAAAATTACGTCATGATAGAATGATGTTTTATCGTGAAACAAACCACACTTCGTTCTTCATTGTTCTTTGAGATAAATCGCGTAGCTCTCTTATATATATATATATTAAAAAAAACCAATGTGCTTTACTGTGCAAATGTTATTTTAAAAACAGAAGTTGAAATACAACTTCACAAATGTTAATGTAATTGTGTAAACTAAGATAAAGAGATCTACCATATTTTCTTGACTATAGTGCACATCCATGCAGAGGGCGCATCCCCCTCTTGGGGATGCAGTATTTGGGAAAAGTGAAGTATGCGATGTCAAAAGCTACATATCTCTTCAGGTGAACGATGGGAGATAAGAAACTTAGTTGATGAAAATGTGAAATTTGCAGGAAAACATCATTAGAAATAATTATTTACCATTTCAATTGTATTTCCTGCTCTGCTAGGTATGGTTTTATATGCAGCGCTTTAAGATTACTGTGTGTATTTGTTTTGGAAACTATCCCAAAAATAGAATCCGCTGTACAGCAAACAACCAGAGGCCAATAGGGCCTGTATCGCTCACCTGGATATTTATGCAATCATGACAAAATATACATTTGCATTATACATGTATATAATACTGCAAATATTTCGTAGTTTGGACTCTGTCAGCATTTGAAATGGGTGGATGGCAAATCATTATACTCTCAATTGTACATATGGTTATACAGTGGGGATCTTAACTGTGTCAAAGTTATAAACTCTTTTTAGCCCCGCGCCTTAGTCCCCGGGGGTGGGGGTAGGGCTTAGCCCCTCCATTTCTCAATTTGAATCCCTACAATTGAAGAATGCTTCCAAAAATATGCAAATTACCCCTATTTGGCCCCGCCCCTCAGCCCCTTGGGGGGTCAGCCCCACTATTTGTATAATTTTGAATCCCCACCACCTTGGAATGCTTCCAACCATTATGATGATAGCCCCGCCCATCAGAACCTTGAATTCTCACCACTGGAGAATATATGGTTGATATCTATCTCTTAGTTCCAGAGAAGAAGCCGTTTAAAGCAATAAAGCCTACTCCTATTTGGCCCCGCCCCTCTGCCCCTGGGGAGGTCAATTACAGGTACAATTTTGAATCCCCACCACCTCGGGATGCTTCCAGTCAAATTTTGTTAATTTCTAATCAGTGGTTCAGAAGAAAAAGTTGTTTGAATAAATTGTTGACCACGGACTACTGACGGACGACGGACCCCACGGTATGGCATAAGCTCACCTTGGTCCTTCGTACCAGGTGAGCTAATAAGGGAACAAAAGTATTTGAATGCGGCTAGCTATTGTTGAGGTGTACATTTATAATATTGTGGCATTTCAGAGAGTATCGCAATGAACAGACAAAATGGTGAATTGTGGGTACCATAGAGGGGGACATCAATATCCCAAGTTGCCCAATGTTTGGCAAATCAAAAAGTGTAATTTCTCCTGTGGGACAAGTACAGTCAAACTAGTGGGGTTGTAATGAGACCTAGGATAGACACTATGTCATTAAATTAATTGTGCTACATGTTACTTCTATTTTGACATTGTAATTTTTTGGTATATTAATCTTTATTCAAAGAAATTCATTCAGTTCAGCTTGGTATTTTAAATATTTATCTTTTGTTCTTTTTAACAACATTTTTGGTATTTTTGGTTTTTTTCCTGGTTAAAAAAATCCATGTCAGAATGCTCAGGGTATCTTCCTGATTTTAAAGTTACTTCCTGTCATTCAATACCGCATGTTCTCTCAAGACAGACATGTTGAAAGGATTCAAAAGGAAATCATTTAAGATTTAAAGGAATCGCAAAGGATTTAGTATGGGGATGGAAAGTCAACATTATTTGTAAGTGTTTATTTTGTCATTTATTTATTTCAAAATTGATTATTTTATCATAAAATTTCAGTATTTATAAAATGTAAACAAAGTATGTTTGTTTATTTAAAGGTACAAGGTATAATATTTTGGTATAAATTTAAGTCTAATTTAAAGGTGCATTCTCACTATTACATTGATAAATTAAAGGTAAATTTATCGTCTGTTAATTGGATTTATTTTTTATTGTTTTGTTTGTTTGTTTACATTTTTACTTTTGAGTGTTATTGTTTATTTATTTTTGCTTGTACCGGTTAACTGTGTACAGAAACATATTATTTAGCACCCACACTACACAATAGATTCAAATCTGCTCTGTTGTCAATAGAGAATTCTGTACAATAAACGGAAGGAAAATTTCAACATCGACTGTTAAAAGCCATCTCTATGCAGCCCACGTGAAAGCAGTCTTCTTGTGAAGGGTGTGACTCAAACAGCTTACCACAGGCGGGAAAGATTGGGTTGGGCTATAGGCCACATCAGGGACGGGCTGTGCGCCAATGGTGTTACACCATGGCTACAGAAGAAACAAGGTTTTGCTTCTGATTCACAGCTGGCAGAAAACATTGATGACGTAGTGGCGAGCAGTATGCAAGGTTTTTTTAATTTTTGAATACCCTCTAAAATTGTGGATAACCCAATCACAATCAAACCCCTGGGTCTAATACTCCAATAACCAAATTCTTATCTAGATCTCTGCATGGTGTTGGGTGGTATCACACATGACCGGCAATTGTACAAGGACATATTGAGTCATGTCACTAGAATTACTGGCAGAAATTTAGAATTGCAAGATGACAATTGCAGACCACATCATGCAAGATCGTCTTTGTTAGTCTCCGACAAGAATGTATAAAGACACTGCTAAGACCCTGACATGTCCCAAATAGAGCATCTGTGGGATATTCTCAGGCGGAAAGTGATAATATATAATAATAAATAATAACAAAAATAAGTGTAGGATCTTTGAGTGTTGTTGGCGGTATGTACTAAAATCTCCTCAGGGTATGCTGTTAATTTAATTAAGCAGGGTAGGTAACTCTGTACTGCTCATAAACAGATGTGCTCTTCGATATTGGATGCTGCACAGTGTTCGTTTGTTGTTGATCTATGTAGCATTGCATGAGCTTAGAAAACGGTATGAAGAATAAAGAAAACTTACAAATAGTACTACATAACACTGTAATGCAAGGATATTTATAACCTACAATTATCAATGGTGATTTTTGCAGTTGCATGCATTGACAGTACAAAAACACCAGGTTACATCTTGTGTATACTGAAGGAAAGGTTTGAACATATGCTCTGGTTAAACACATCGTTGTGAATTGAGTCAAAGTAAAACATGTTGCCATGAAAACTGAAAAAAACCCATTTCTAAGCATCCCGAAACAGCAAAAGGCAACAGTTGACAACCTGGTCTTTGTGTGTGCAAAGTTTCATAAGAGAATAGTTTTAGAGATGTAATCTAGACAAAACATTATTACGAATGGACAGACAAGCTGATTACTATATCCATCCATATTACAAACCAGGGGAGATAAAAACAAAAAAATTCCAAATCATCAAAAAGGCACCAGTTCACCATAAGACTGATCTGAATAGCAAGTTTCAACAAGAAATATTCACTGGTCTAGCAGTTCTGCTTCATAAACGGAAAACGGACAGACATGCTTATCACTATATTCCCCTGTTAGAGTAAAGTAACAAGAAAACGTATGAGCCTATGCAAAGTGTTAACAACACACATATTTAGCCTTGATATTCTAATTCAGTAGCCAAAGTAGATTAGGCTAATAGTGTCAAGAATTTCCAGTAGGAACTCTTTGGAATCCCAGAACACTGAAGCCATCACCTTGTCAGTAGATGGAAAGATTTTGCCTTTTTCTTCGGAGACGTTAGAAGTTGCCACTGATGAGGAATCTGGAGTATTTCTAATCACAAGCCTTGGAACTTAGTGGTGCAGTTTTCCTGTACTGACACCGTGATGTGTGGTGAGTCGTTGATCATCTATTGTCATGTGCATTTTATCAAACATTTACCACAAGATACAATTCATGTCATTACATGATTCACGCATGATGTTAGGGTGACACAGCAACAACCTTTGTTGTCCTTTTGGAGCTATAGATCTATATTGTTCAAAAAAAGAATTCCTACCTACCTACCCTATTTTAAAAATTGCTGTAATCGGAACCATGACATATTTTTTTGAGTAGCCTTTGAAATAAAAAATATTGTACAAAAAAGGAAACATTTACATTAAATGTACAATTAAATGCCCATCATTTTATTTCACGCCATGAAACCCCAGCAAACATATGTCCTCTCTCAAACTCTTTCTCAGTCAGTCTGGCTCCATGGAAAAAAAGGTTGGCTCCCAAGACTTACATTTGGCTCCTAAAATGTTCATGTTAGGAGTCTTGGGCTATCCGGTCAAAAAACAAACTTTGAGGGCTGAAATCGCCTGAACATACAGATTGCACCTCCTGACTTCTGACGTAACACAATCAAGTGGAATTGATGACAAATGCTATGTTCAATTGACTGCATGCTTGTATTGGAATCTGTGTGTTCTTGGACTAACACTGTGATGTGAAATGCATCCCATTATCACCAAGGGTGCAGGGTTCAAGTTAACTGATCAGATGGATTGTTCAGGACAACTAACACAAGAGGTATAACAGCCAAACTCTTGTGTGTAATTTATGAGTGCTTCAGTAAGTTTCTTAACATCAGATAAACAAAAGTTGCTTCCCCTGAACCATGTTCAGTCTTTCCTTTTATGTTCAAAGTGACTGGATGTAAACAATGCATTAAAACTCAAACGATAATGATTTTTGGTAGCAATTTTGTAATAGCTGGACCGATGTTATTTACATTCCAGCACTTTTCAAGAAATGTCAACAAAATTGGCACACTTTTCCATCACTTAATTTGATGGCCAAATGATGGCAGAATCAAGAACTTTTCATCGGCCATGGTTAAATTCAAGTACTTTTCAAATCTGTGCAAACTGGGGGTATGTTACGGTTCTGGGTGCAGAATCCGAATAAACAAGAGTAACGAAAGAAGCAACAACCTGAGAAATTGTAGGCCAGCACATGAAATCATGATGTAGAAGCAGTTGCTTTTCATGTAGCTGCAGTCTCGAAATGTGGTTAGCAACAGAATATGATGTTTGTTTGTTGTTTTACGTCGCACTTAGCAATATATTTCAGCTATATGACGGCGGTCTGTAAATAATCAAGTCTGAACCAGACAATGCAGTGATTAATATCATGAGCATAGATCCATGCAATCGGGATCGCTGACATGCATCAACCAAGTCAGCGAGCCTGACCACATGATCCCGTTAGTCGCCTCTTACGACAAGCATAGTCACCTTTTATGGCAAGCATGGGTTGCTGAAGACTTATTCTACCCCAAATCTTCAATGGAATATGACAAATTGACAAATCATATATGCACATGTAAGCAAAAGCCAAATAAGTTCATGCTAGTGTTTTCCTTCAGTTACCCAGAACCCTTTTCTAAATTATGCACATGACGGTGTTAGAAAGTGACGGAGAGAGTATTATCCCAGGTGGTTGTTCCACTGTCGGGGGAATATACACCTCTCAAGGAGCTGGCACCTCCACTGTTGAACATTTTCATCTTAGCCAAGATCACATTTGTAAATCCAAGGCATCTTATAAGAATGGAATAAGACTTCGGTATGGTGATTGTAAATCTGATCGTAAGAACGCAGTATCAAGAGTAACTAAGCTTAATCTGTGCAAGCATGTCCAGGTCCCTAGTTTAGAGATCCATTGTACTTCATTTGGTAACAAACTAAGTTTGTAGGTGTAATCGTGTGACCTTGACCTTGGAACTCCTCATGACATAACAGTCACAATAATTTCTTCAAGTCATGTGGAATAAGTACAGGCCTATAGCTGTGATAGGCAGGTAGGCACTACTGGTCTAATGACACTATTCAAGTCTGGCAATCACCTGCTGCTGTGGTATATTTCCATACCCCACTCAGACGTATAACAAAAATATGTTTGGTTCCTAATAATAATACGTGGTAAAATAAAAAAAGGTAGGTAGGCACTATTTACATGGCACATCTATCACTTGAAGTCTCTTGTAGACAGTTTAAAAAAAACAACTTACCAGAGGGAATGCTGGCATGCCTTTCTAAATATTTTAATACTATTATACTATTAATATTTCAAAAGTTTGAATGACGGTAATTATGAAAACAACAATGGTCATTCTAGTGCTGACTGTGAAGCAGTTTGTCATGATTTATTAGACGGAAGCTGAGTAGGAATCAGTGATCTCAAAGGTAACAAAGCCAGTGGCTTAGATGGTATTTGTAAAAGTGTCAGCTTGTCTACTACTGCAAAAGAACCAGAAAACTACAGAGGCATACCACTTATGAGATGTTTGTGCAAGTTCTTCACTTCTATAATCAGTAATAGCCTCCAATCGTATTCTGATTAAGTTAATCTTCTAGGTCTTAACCATGCGGAATTCAGTAAAGGCTATTCAACAACAGATAATATATATGTATAAAATGCCCTCCTTGACATTTGTTCCAGCCAAAAGAAAAAAGCTGTTTTGTGTTTTTGTTGATTTTCAGAAAACGTTTCATACTGTATGGACATATGGACTGTGGTCCAAATTAATAGATAGTAATGTTAAAGGAAAATGTTTTAGAGATATTTTACATGTATCAAAGTATTAAATGATGTGTGTCTAGTGATGGAAACACATTGTCATTCTTCGTCTGCAAAATCTGTGTAAGACAGAGAGTGAAAATCTGTCACCTTTCCTGTTTGCATTGATCTTGAGCAGGACCTTTTACAAAATGATGTCACTGGTTTGAAATATGTTAATGATCAAATGGAGCATAATTTACATATATTTCGAAAGTTTCTCTATTATTATATGCAGATGATACAGTACTAATGGCAGAAACAAATAAGGATCTTCAGAAATCATTGAATGTTTTCAGTGATTATTGCAATCTTTGGAAGCTTAAGATAAATTTAAGCAAAACAAAAGTACTCATTTTTTCAAAATATTCGTTGGAAAAAGAATATAGATTTATTCTACAGGTTTCAGAACTAGATATTGTCAAAAGCTATATGTATATATTTGGGATATATTTACATGTAATGGTGGTCGGTTTTGTAAGACACAAAAGCGCCTCTGCGAGCAAGCCTCAATTGCCATGTTTGTCGTTTTCACAAAGATTCAACAGCTGGAAATGTCCTTCAACTGTTAGTTACATTTGTTTTGCCATTGTTACATTATATGCCCTGAAGTGTGCCTTTGAAAAGTCAGTTATGATTGAAAGAATGCATGTGAAACATTGCAAGCATATGGTGAACTTTGAAGCTACCCACTAGAAATTATCATAACCACTAAAAAGATTTTATGTTGGAGAAAATTTTTACCATCACCAAATAAGCAGTATGTGGGCTTATGTATAAGATGCATCAATGTAACAGTAATTATAATTTCCCACTAAATCAAAACTATACTGGAAAGCATGAGGTTAAATTATGTATGGCTATCTCAGTTGCTTACTAGCATTTCATGGTTGAAGGATAAAGTTAAACAATTCTGATAGATCAATATTATCAGGATTGGAGACAAGAGATGACCTCCTCTTCCAATGGTTTTGTTATTCTATGTTTGAGCAGCTACATATCATTGAACCACACCTATTATCACTGGCTGTAAACCTCAGATTATGTTTAACTCGAAATAGATTAGGTAATCATCATCTCCCAGCAGAAACTGGTCAATGGTTCAGGTATTTGGAATACCGTATTCGATGTTAGAAGCGCCTAGGACACTCTCAAAATTGGAAAAGGTGGGCGCTTACTAGAATGCATTTAAAAAAACAAAATTGAAAGATTGTAAAATTTGTGGTTTGGTGAATGCAGAAAACGTCCTGTGTCCTTATTTTACATTTTCATGTTTATTGTGATATGTGGCAGCCTAATGAAGGAGAAGTATTATCAATGAAAAGAGAACCTGATAACCCATCCATAAAGCATGGTGGTGTGATCACATGCGTCATCCCAGATTCAAAATATCAACATTCAGTAATCCCAGGATCCTTGAGATACTGTGTCAACTACCCTGCTTAGGTTCACCAAGATTAGTTGCCTGACTGAAACAAGTTTTTCAGTCTGAATAAGTAAGTTTTTTGGTACATTGGTCAATCGGAAGGCGCTTATTGGGATTGTTCACTTGCCAATATATTAGCAAATACCACCATTGGCGCTTATAACAGCGAGGCGCTTATTACGTCAAATACGGTATGTACATTATGTAATCTTGGAATTGGTGACGAGGTAATGTTTTATTTTATATTGCTCTAACTTAAATGTCCTCAGAATTGGTATCTTCCAAAATACTATTTGCGAATATCCTTCAATTAACAAATCAAACAATAGTTATCATTGTTGATAATTCTAAGAATACTACCTCTATTACATCATTGCCAAATTCGTGTAATTTGGCTGCAATCACACTAAACTAAAGATTTTCAACAGAAGTCCTCTTCACTGTCAACTCCCTGACAGTAATTCCTGTAAACATCCTGTGATTCCATCACATAAATCTGCTTCAAATTCCCAAGAGTTGACATCCACTGAATCACTTGAAAATGGTGCAGTGGAATAATCAGTCAATATGTGACACCTTCTCTAGAACTACTATCGCTCATATTACCTTTAATTATTATCCCTGTACTCTCTTGGATATCATTATGCATAATTTTTACGTCACTTTCAGACTTTTACTACCAGTTTCTGACGTCACCTCCGGTCTAAATGACATCACTTCTGCCTAGAGGCATCATTTCCGGTTCTTATGATGTCATTTATGACATCACTTCCGGATGTGACATCATTACTGTCTCATCCCCTTCCAATTGTGACATCACTTCCATTCATTCAGTTAACACTCTAACACTCAGTAGCTGAGAAAAAGGAAAGTCACCTTCTGATGCTGTTAGTGAGAAAACCTCGCCCCCACTCCCCCTTTTCTGAGAAGGGATGAAACACTATTGTCTGGTAATTGCCTGTCCTGCAACAATAGGGCCCAGAGAGTAGAGCCCCTGAAGATCAGGCTGTATGTCAAGTAGATAAAGCTGGTAAAGGTGTTCTGTGACCCCCCATTGACAGCCTAAAGGAAACTGAGGTCTTTGACACAAGACTCGTGGCCAGTGCACTAATTTCAAGGGCAGAACACCATCCTAGAAGATGAGAAGTTTGGGCCTGACCAGAACTTAAAGCTGTGGTGGACCAAGAGTCGCTTACGACCTCGTCAATGGGGAATCCTAGCAGCCAGGTAAAGGACACAACAGACGATCCGGATTATCTACGGCTGGTTTAATGTCTGTGACCCAAGGGACCAGTGGTAATAGCATGGTTCTTTGCCATGAATTCCGGAAGAGATCTTTAAGTCCAGTTTGGAGTAATGAGTAAGACTAGAATAGTCTCGTACATGGAGCTCAGAGACCCTAGCCGCTGCAGCCATGGCCGGTAAAAAGGCTGCTTTCTTTGATTTCTTAACCTTTAGCCTGCTGAATTGTTTTCAGACTTCTTGGCCCTGCCTGCTGGATTAATTTTAGCATAAGGCAATGTAAAGAGGGTGGGTGATTTCAAACAGCTGGTGCTTCATTATACAAGGGCCAATTGAAGAAATATTTTGCACATTTATTCCTGACAGAAAAATACACATTACTATGTAAAAAATCCTGATGTTTTCAATCATACCAAGGTTAAGACCAAAACGAACAAAAAATTTGTAAATTTTCGTAATCTTGCCTGAATTACGATATTGAAGGTGGTTTACGTTTCATGTTAGGAACCTTTCTAAATCGTTAAATTTGTGCAAAATGATTTCAATAATCAGATCACCGATATCTTAATTTTAACTGAGTATAAATTCGATTTTTTTTATTGGTAAGTAATAGCGCGGTGGTAAATTATGAACCATTTCTGTAAATTTATTATCAAAACGTTAAACAGAAAAAAAACTAAATTTTCGAGGTCACCATGTCAGTTGCAGAAATACGAACATTCGAGTTAATCTAACATGTCACGTTATCAAATTTGCAGGAAACAATAAATGACTCATGAATATTCACCAATCCTTATTTCAAGTGTTTTGGTTGAATATTTACGATATACGAAAATACAAATACCGTGTCATGATGCTAGCAGACGTTCGAACATCAAACATGGCGCGCTTCGCCCGACCTCGGCGTAACTTATTGCTATTTTAATATCAACAAAGTTTACACTGTCTTCATGTTTATAACTTGGCGAAAGTTGACGATCTTCGCAATCGAACATTGTTTCATTTGTCATTTTCCGTTTAATATGACGAGAGAAAAATGAAAATAAAGATCGTAAATTCTGACAGCAATATTTCAGTTGGCTCAAAGGTCACCGGATGTGATGTCACAGACATGGGTAGTCTGCTGATAATCTTTCGAAACAAAACAATTACAGTCAATTTTGAAATATTTCGCCTGTATTATAAAGAATAAACACAGATCACTACATACTATCAGTAATCACCACTAACATGAAATTACAAAGTGATTTTCACGATATGATTGACGTATTTTTTAATCCTTTGGACCTTGCATGTTCCCGTGACCCGGAAACACGCCACATGCAAGTTTCTCGGTATCTGTTATTTGAACTTTTGTTGATACATAAGGATCACCATTCCATGTTACGTGGAATATAAAGTGATGTGATTCATGTATCTGCGATGTACATGTTGATGACTTTGTTTTCACTATAATAAGTATGTGTTTGAAGCAATATATCCATAGAAATCGTCGATCGGCAACGATCACACCCCACAACAGGTGCGCGAAAATAGGCCTGACAAAACATGTTTCAAAATAGCATTCATGCGATGCCGAATATGGTAGGATATACGCAGGTGGGTGATGTAAATATATATATTAAAAAATACGATATACATATTTTCAGTGTTAGTTTCTAATTAAATGTGGGATATTTAAATATTTTTTCCTTTTATAATTTAATACATTTATCGATTCTAGATCTAGCATGATTTTACAACAATTCATGGATCATCTTAAAATTGATTCCATCAATATAGAGACCGCCATGATTGCATATTGATGATAGATTTGTTAATATTTAATTATATACATCTGTTCATAGCTTCTAAAATATTAAGTTATATTTAGTATCTATTTTTTCCACAATGATTATGTGTATGCATACTAAATATTGGTCAACAGGTCAATGCATCAGCACAGTGTAACTGATCAGACTTTAATTATTATCTTTAGTTTAAACATATTTTATTCAACAATTGTCATCTTTCACCTGAACATAAATTATGTGAATAAGTAACTATTTGATGTCATTATTTAAGTTTAGTATTTCATAAAATAATATAGAAATAGATAAGATCCTTATATGAACCTATACATACACAACTGATATGGACATTAATCTTGTGTATGAAGTTGTTTGTTTCAAAAAAACTAATTCTTAAATATAATTGTAATATGAATACGATACATTAATTTCTTGTAACAGAACATGATATTTTTGTTTGTTTAATCACAAGAACCAGGGTGGCACTTAGCTGGTGAGTTAGCCATATATTTATAAGAGAATGTTATCTTTTGAAAAAGGAATAGGGCACATATACATACATTGACAATTCTTGCAGTTCTGTTCGGTTGGAGAAATGTACATGGAAATATCCTACCTTATGTATTTTTTCAGGGTTCTCACCAATGAAATAATGTGTAATTAGTGTGGCAGGACTTTCCAGGTTTGTTGCAGTATGCTCTCGTGTGCTTGACAGTGACACTCATGCATGTCCCCTGAAGGAACATGAACCATTGTGAAATGTGATCAACAGGTTTTCGTCTTCAGTCAATATGATGTACAAAAATTCTAATTAAATGCAGATCATCACCAGCTTTGGATCTGACATCCTTAATCATTTTGATGGGTTTCTGAATATACAGTCAGTATAGGTCCTTATGTTCTTTGTGTCTCTCAGCCTTCTGGTTGGAATGAAAAGAAATGTCCCTGATACATGATTACCTTTGTCAGATGTATTTTGTCCTGTCAGCCACACCCCTTGACTTTATGTCACCTTATGCTGCAAACCTGCTTTTCCCTTGTATATGCAATCACAGTATCAAACTTAATCAGCTGGTGTGTCACTAGTTCCTCAGTTGGTGTGTATAAAAGTGCCCTTGCCATCATGAAACAAGAAATGCCAAAAACAAAAGCATTTGCAATAACAAAAAACCCACATTTGTCCTTTCTTGAATAATCTTAGGATTAGTGCTTCAAATTTTTTGTGTCATAAATTAATTATTAAATTTCATAAGGATTTTTCTTTGATGGACCAATATCAAACCATCTGACAAGTTAGACTGAATTATTACTTTAAAAGCCCTCATTTCTGAGGTGTCCATATTTTTTTTCTACTTTTAGGACAAAACATGAGCCGTCTACCTGAGCTTGGTTACGAAAACAAATACTTGTTTAAAATGTGAAATGGAATTGCACTGATTAGATATCTTTTTTTTTGTCTCATTGTTCTATGAAATCCATTTGAAATGTGCTTTTTTGTACATAAAATGTCTTGAGAGCTTGTATCCAAACAGGTATGTGCTTTTGTGCCCAGAATATTTTTGTATTACAGTTTTGTAGTTTCAAACTTACACATTGCTTTTTGTATGAAATTTTTTTTTTTTTATTATTATCACTTTTCTGTCAAAACGCTAGATCTACAATTACCTTAAGGTTTACCAATTTACTGGCCTCTTCTCTAGTGACAAGAATTTATTACTTTCCTATCACAATCAGTCAATTTGAGTTCTGCCAATGTGGACTGACTACACTCAAGGACCATGTACATTTAGGTTAGTCATATTATGAACTTGATGATATGTTTTACCATAATGTTCAGCTCATTGTTTGCAATAAACATGAAAAAATAAATATGATCAAAAAGATTTAGTTTAGTTTTTTTGGGTACAAAATCATCAAGTGCTTTGGGTACAATTTTGTTTTGGGTACAAAATCACATAGGCCCTACATCTATCCAGTCGACGTGAGTACCTACTTCCATCCGTTCTGAAGATTGGGGAGGGGGAGTAAACGTTCTAAAAACAATCCTTAATATTCTAAATTGTCATTCTTGCAATGACAGACCAATAACAATATTCTGTTGTTATTATTATGGCATATTAATATGTTAAATCGCTCTCCGCTGTCGTCGTTTTCAGAAAATAATTTTAAAATCATCGAGCGCGGAATCCTTTATGGTTTCGGATTTAGACTTACAAATTTGATGTTACGCATCGACGGCAATCACGTATAAATATGAAACAAATAGGAGTGAAGACTGCTATCCAGATCAATAAATAGTAAACAAATGTCGAAAAAAAGTAAACTAAGTATTTTCTTTTGAATTTGAATCTATTTCGGAATTTGTTTTATGATCGCTTACCAACTTTTGCATCTTTTGCTTCGATGTGTCATGCGGTACGTGCTTCCGGTTTCAGAAATGATAGGTAAAATTGGAAGTATTTCTATTATTTTCCGTAAACTGCATTATATTGCTATTGCATGATTTACCTAGAAATTATAACAGTTCAGATTTTGCGTATCATCCAATATTTGTCATTATTTGCAGTGTTTGTTGACTTTATTCAACTACACAAATCGCGAGTTAGGCCACGCCCAAACGTATCACCGACGTTTGTCGGCTTGTTGATGTGTCCGAAAGTTTATCAAACGAAATCATTTGAAAACTCTATAAAAATGATATTTTTTTACACAGATTTATACATTCGTGTCAATTATTCTAGAAAATGAAGTTAGATGTAACAAAATTATTATAATAGTCTTACGGGATCACTATGCATGTGGAGTTGTTTGTTTACCGCCGTTGCCATGATCGCACAAGTTTCATCCAATCGATGATGTTACGATTCAGATTGTTTTTGTTTATAATTAATTACTTCGAAAATTGCTAATTTTTAGAAATTAAGGAACTTGAGTGTGTTCCTTTCGTCGGCAAACAATAAATTATGATCGATTGTGAAAAATGATAACATTATAAAGAAAATATCGGACTGCATGCCGATCAGCGTGAAGTGCCAAAAGTCAACAATGGCCGTTTGTGGTAGTTGTGTGCCGCGAAGTTTGGCTGAAACTTTTTAAACTCGCGATATTTTCTTTTTGAGGTAAATACACTACTGAAAGTTTTGATATTGAGCAAGCTGAGCATTTATGCATGCCATACGTAATTTAAATGTAACGCAAAGCCTTCTTGGTAAATAGATATGGCGAGTTTTGTTTGTGGGTGTCCTTATGCTATTCGCCTGTTGAACTGGTTCGACAGTAGCAACACTGGTAGTGACAAACTCTGTCGAACTGGTTCGACAGTAGCATTGAGAGCTTTAAGCAAAGTAGCAGATGCAAGAGGTTCAAAGGGTTCTGCTGGTAGAGCTGATAGGACCACCGATAAGTTCCATTTTGGAAATATACATGGGATACAAATATCTTATCGGAGGAATGAACGTATGAGTGTGTTAAAGGTAGGATGATAGCTGATCATAAAACCGTCATGTTAGAAAACTGAATGAAGAGCCGACTGACATCCTTCGATAGTTCCATGAGTAAACTTTTTATCCTTTTGAAGTTGTATGAGAAAATCAGTAACCATGGGGATAGTAATGGCAACATCACCTAGACCATATCATCGTTGCCACTGGAAAAACTTATCCCATCTATTGTTGTAAATGAGAGAAGAAGACATTCTCCACGATTTAGCCACAGCCTCCAAGGCAGATTCAGAGACTCTGACAGCTTGCATCTTTTCCAAGATAACTTTCAGGCAGTGAGATTCGGGCTGGAGAAGATTTTCGTAGAAGAGGTCTGAACAGAAGCACTCGGCAGGGAGGTCGTGGGAGAGGATCTTCCATTAGTAGGGACAGAAGTCCCTGAAATAATGGCCTCCTGGGCCACATCAGAATGATGGTACAGTCCGTGAGTTCTATTTTTTTAATCACCTTGTCTAGGAGAGAACATGCTAGGAATGAGTAAGCGAAGAGATCTGTCCGATCCATCGACAGGGCGTTGATCTGTAATGTCCTTGGGTCTGCTACCAGACTCACGTAAATTGGGAGCCGATGATTCAGGCAAGCTGCAAACAGATTGAGGTACGGCGTTTTCCATATTGACGTGACCCATGTGAAGATATCCGGTAGGAGTGTCCATTCTGTAGCTACAATCTTTCCATGACATGGTGATGAACCCGGGTGTCAAGGGATTGGTTAGTTGATCCTGGCTTGTGGAGGGCATAACTGTAACCTTCCTCTGCAAGTCAGATCCTGGAGAGGGGTTAGCCTTCCGAGCAGGGACATCCACCATCTGACTGGGTGGATAGCAGAGGTAGTGCATCGTCGATCATGAGGAGCATGGAAACATAACGATCTTCCAGTGGACAGAGAATGCATAGAAGGAAACAGGCCCCGATGTTAACCAGGTCCTGAGCGGGTGTGAGTTCAGACTTTGAAGGATGAATGAGGAATCAGAGGGATGTCATGAGTTGTGTCAGAACAGTTTGATTCCGATACGGTTGAGACTTGTCTTGGTCTGCTGCCATGAAATCGTCTAAGTATCCGTGAAGATGAACCAGATGGAGATAAGCAAAACTGATCACTGGTGCCGTTATTCTGGTGAACATCCACAGCGCAATCAAGACACTGAACAGGAGAACAATGCCTGTTTACTGCGAAGCGGACGACAGATGGATGGGCATATGCAGATAGGCAATTTGTAATGAAAGCCAATTTCCCTGTCTTAATGTTAAGCGTAGCTTTTTGAACAGGAGGGATCAGCAAGAATTTGTTGAGCTTCTTGAGATCGATAATCATCCTCATATCGGTCCTATATTTCTTTGGTACCAAGAATACTGGAGAATAAAAACCCTTACTTGTGTCTGTATCTTGGAGTACACGATTGTCTCGTTTATCTAGCAATGTGTTGATGGCAAGATCAGCTGCCTGTACTTTGGCTTCTTCCAGATGGAATCAGTGACCCCGGGGTTGGGACACAGAAGTGGACAGGTCTGGAAGTGTAGCTTGTAGCCCTGAGATACCAGTTTCCAGTTGGCAGCGTAAAACAACACATGTCCCCAACTGGACCGGGGGTCGGTGTTCCGTTGAAAGGTGGTGGTCGTAGATCGTAATCCAAAGACATAGCCAAATCAAAAGGGCTTGTGACTGAAAGGGGAGCGGGGGAAGAGTCATCTATGCGTCCTCCCGAATTGAAACCTCTTCTGCTAGATCTACGATGTTTGTAGTCAGACTGTCGAAAGGAATCCGATTGGTGTTGAGAAAGATTGTCAGAAAGGTTGGAATGATTCTTTGCAAAAGGAATAAACTTCTTCCAAGCTCTTTACCAGCAGATATCGTCTCTGGATTGGTCTCTTAGTCGTTTGGATGATTCATTAGCTTTGACCTCAAGTCGATGGTACACACTTGAAAACTCGCAGCTGTTTCTTGTCTGACCTCATCCACATTCTTCCAGTGTTGACTACTTAATATCTTGGGGGCTGTGATAGGATGGCACATAACCATCCTCTTGGCCTGATTTGATACAGCCCTAGATCTGACCTGTGATAGGAGCTCTTGATGTTGCATCCAAATGCATCCATACGGCGGTCGAAATGTTTTGACTACTGAAGGTTGATGATCAGAGTAGCCCGTGCAGTTCTTATGGCCCACTTGGGAGCCATGCAGTAGCTTATCTGCTGGTTTAACCAGACGGTAGGGGGGACTGTGTGGTGACCGTAACGGACGAGCATCCCTATAGGTTAGGAGGCCATGTGGCCGTAGCACTGGTAGAAGTAGATGGATGTCTCTTCCCCCATGCAGCCTCTTGGCCGGAGGATTCTCCCAAGTCTGGGTGGAATCAAGTCTCTTCAGCTGTTCAGCCAAAAGGCAAGATTCAAATAAAGAGGCCATGTCGGCCTTCTGTTGAGTAAATAATTGCTCCAACAGAGTGCTATGGATGTCAGTAGAAGGAGCCAAAGGTATAGACGTCTGGGGAGTGGTCGGTTGATCAGGCGGTGGTGTAGATATAATGTCAGGTTGAGATATAAATGTCTTTCTTTTGGCCGCATCTTTCCTCTTGGCCTTTGTGAGAGACTCCAAAAGCCTCAAAGTGCCTTTCTTGGAGAGGGGAGTGCAGAGCGCGCAACACTTATCTTCCGTACAGGTGACTTCCCTGCATTTCCAACAGGCTAAGCGAGGGTCGTCCAAGAAAATATAACGGCTCTCGCTTATGACACGCTGAAGGAGGAGAAGATGACGCCATCTCAAAGAGTCAGAAGGAACACCAGTACTTACCTTATGCTCATGTGTCATAAACAGCCAATAAGACTACTATTTTAAAGTAGAAGTAATGATTTGTTTACTGAAATGGACTCGAATATGTAGTGTGACTACAACCAAGTGCTAGAGAAGAGCAGTACGTTGGAAGTTGTTGACTCTAGCACACAGGAAAGAAGTTTTTTCCCCCGCCTTATGCAGGGGAGAGCGCTGTGGGCTGTTGGGTGCTATTGCTTTAACTACTGTTTGTTGTATAGTTGACAGCGAAAAGGATTTCTGTTAAAAACATCTGAAAGTTTTGTTTACTGTGACTGCAGTCAAAGTACAGGAATTTGGCAATGATGTAAAATAAGTAGAGGATTCGTAAGAATTATATATTATCACTAATGTCTATATAGGCCTATCCTTATAAACTTATCCAAGTATATCAATGCATCAATAAATTTCTACAAATAATGTTACTAGTATATATTTGTATATCTGTATACATGGTATATGCTCACACATACTATGCATGTATCTTATATTATTATTATTATTATTATTATTATTATTATTATTATTATTATTATCTATGCATTCTCAACATATCTATGTCTGCATATGTATACATGTATATGTATATTTATTACCCACAGGGTTAGAATGAACAGAGTTCATAAAATCGCACATGCTCTAGCACCAGTGTATTGTTTCAGTCATCCTAACTGCATTGTTGACGTCAATCGAGTCTTATTGTGACATACGGTCACCAGGACATCAGACTAGAAATAACATTAGGGCTGAAGAAACTTGTGTAAGAATTCATGGATTACCCTTGCTCACTTGGGAAACACAAGAATTCTGACACTTGTTTCATAAAATCAGTATGCCACACATGCCTGTATAATAATCTCTGTATAAATCCTCTTTGTATCACATGTTGTGATTTATGAGAATAAACTTGACCTGACTTAACTCGTTGTTATTATTTAATATACTCATGTTTATCAGTCTCATGTATGCAATTGTTGTGGCTGTTAATCCTCCACCTTTATAATTCTGTACATGTCCATTATTTTGTCATGCTTGACAATGGTATAAGGATCTATACCGAAATGTCACCATTACAGTAAAATAAAGAAGTTCTTATCCATAAATTGCGCTTTTTCGGTAAAGATATATATGAACTGTCAATTTTGAAAGCCTTTCCCCTTGATGATGACAAACATCCACATACAGGATCAGAATAATTGGGTCAACTGGAGGTCAGCATCCCCATCCCTATGATGACTGCCTTTTCCAGAAGTCCCAAACTTCAAATGCTTCTGGCTACCTTGATAAGAAAGTTGAATGGATCTTCTTGCATTAATGATGTCACTTGCTGTTTTTCTAATCTGCAAGTTCATCTCTGACTTGACGTCGTAAAATCACCTTACTAAGGTTGACGAAATCCAAATCATATTTATACTTTGTATGCACAAGACCAATGAATACATTACAATTACACCGACCCTGATAAGACTTTCACTGTGGCCATTAGAACTTATTAAGATTACCAACAAATACCAAGTGGAAATATGCAGTATCAGTAAATGTGCAGAAGTAACTACAGTCCGTTTGACCAGGGGTCCGGAAACCGTCATATGCGCCGGACATGTCCGATTGGGAATCTCAAATGTCCGGTTTAAAATATTGCTTACCGGACATTTAAATTTTTCTGTCCGGACATAAAAAGTATTGTCCGGACATTCTTAAATTTTGACCGGACATGATCAACAGTTAGGACTAAGCAATTTCTGTCTGCAGTTGTAACACAATGAAGATTATCTACACTGACAAGCTTTGTTTGTTTTGATTGCTGTAAATACATCGTAGACCTAGAATGATAGTCCAATCGGTCAATCACTGAATAGGCAATAAACTGAGTTGACACTGATTAATTGAGGATTTATTACTGAGAACATCTTGTTAATTTGAGTAAAATGTGTTAACAACTGTACATAAATACCTTGCCTCATCGATGTACCTCATTATCCTCACAATGCTACGATACGTAACCTAAGATAAGAAGCGAAAGCGTGACAACAGCCAGTCGACCGATGCAGATCAGTCGAGCGGATCTGCCAAACCCTCAAAGTCTGAATGATCATTTTGTAAGTCGTGGCTAACGACTTTCACTTGGTTGACATACAATGAGGATTTGCAGATTTTATTGTTTTCAGTAGCTAGTCGTATATTGAATCTTGATTGACCGCCATTTTGCTTTCTGTGACGATCGATATCAATTTTTTTTATGGTCAATAATTAAGTACAGATGAAAAAGTATTCAAATAACTATTGCTATCAACGATAGTTTAGGATTTATGATTATATTATCTGTCTTGTTTTTAAATAATCTTTAGTTTTAAAAAAAACCCTTTTCCGGTGAGGTCACGTGATAACCAAATATGGGATAATAGTCTCGATCCAAATGTTACAACGTGTACACTTGAGCAGACTCATGAATATTAATTAGACCGTTCACAAAGTTGACAGATCGTTATTATAACAGAAACAAACGTATGTTTTCCATATATATCTAAAATGATATTATTTGTTATTAATTGTCCGGTGAATTAAACAATTTAAATTGAAACAATTCATAATTCATCATATTATGAATACGTAACAACTTGTAATTTGTGTGTAAAAAGTCGTACTAAAACACGCTGTTTGAAGGGGGCGTGGTATAAATGTAAATGTCCGATTGGGATTTTAACTTTTCTGGACCCCTGCGTTTGACTCCAAATGAGAACGATGAATTGCAAAATAACTCGAAATCCAGAAAAGTGTATGAAACTCAATACGTTACTTGACCATGAATACCTTGTACCCAACAAAATCTGAATTTTGTTATTTTGAGATCCATGACGGATGGAGTTCTTTAAGAAACTATCATGTAATTTTGTATAGAAATGTGTACATGACATGTAGGGGGACAAACCGTTGAAGGAACAGTGCAAGCACGGTCTGCACGTGCTACAGTGACCGTGTTCATTCAATGACAAGATGCGCTACTCAGCAGATGTTAAACAGTTGATGTTGAATGTGTATGATTTCTTTAGAAGTGAAGCAGAAAGAGCAAAGCCTTTTTATGCAATATAAATTCTTGAAACGAGCTTCAAAAGCTCTTTGTATGTCCCCTCAGAACCTTAAAAATGTTGTTAGTCCACGAGATACAAATAGTCAGGTGGAGGTAGGGAACATGTCAAAACCACGCAAGGTTGATAAATTAGACAGTTTTCAAAGGGATCAAGTCAGATGTGCAATTGTTAAACGGCACTCAGAAAATAAGTACATGTCCCTAAGAATTTTGAAGAAACACCTTGAAACTGACCATGATTTACGTGTTACAAAGTACAAACTATGGCAGCTGTTGCATACATTTGGTAACAAATACAAAAAGATAACTGGAGAAAATAGGGTTGTGTTGTGTGACATTGTTCGTCTCCGAAATCATTACCGGTAACTTTGTACCATCATGCAGAAACGTGAAGAAGGATATAAGCCCGTCTTCTTAGATGAGACATGGGTAAATGCGTCACACACAGCCAGCAGTCAGTGGGTACCCAGTGGGAAATGGGAAAGGGTGAAAGACTCATAGTTCTCTATGCTGGTTCTGCTAGTCAGGGTTTTCTCCCAGACTGTGACCTGGCCAAGGCCAAAGACACCAGGGACTACCACACAGAAATGAATGGCAATGTATTTCTGGAGTGGATGAAAGATAAATTAGTCCCTGCTTTGCCTACCAAGTCTCACATTGTCATGGACAATGCAGCGTATCATAGTGTGCAGGATCCAGAAAGCAAGACTCCAACCTCTAATAACCGTAAAGGAGACATGGTTACTTGGCTGCAACGGAGGAACATTACCTTTCCTTCTCGAGCGACGAAACCACAGCTTTATGAAATCATCAAAACTATGAAACCTAACCCCGTGTATAAAGTTGACAGTTACATCAAGGGTCAGGGTCACGCTGTCTTACGACTGCCACCTTATCACTGTGACCTGAATCCAATCGAGTTGGTATGGGGCATCGACAAGGGTGACGTTGAACGATCGAACACAACGTTCAAATTATGAGACGTTGAACTCATAAAGGAATCCCTTGGTCGGGTAACTGTAGAAACATGGAGGTGTTGTGTGGCCACAGTCGTTGACGAGATAGAGCCACATTATTGGTCACGAGATGGACTACGTCCAGCAACAGTCCAACCTATAATAGTGGCAGTTGGTTCAGGCACCAGCAGTTCAGACGACGAGATCCATGGCATGAGCGAGTCAGATTGCGACTAAAATTATCATGAGACGGCCCCTCTAACGCTGTCATTTCCCCTACCACAGAACGTGCAGTGCATGCGTGCTTGAGCTGTGCCTTCCACGGTTTGTCCCCCCTACGTGTCATGTCCACATTTCTATACAAAATTACATGATAGTTTCTTAAAGAACTTCATCCGTCATGGGTCTTAAAATAAACAAAATTCAGATTTTGTTGGGTACAGGGTATTCACGGTCAAGTACCGTATTGATGTTTCATACACTTTTCTGGATTTCGAGTTATTTTGCAATTCATCGTTCTCATTTGGAGTCAAACGGACTGTAGCAATCAATGACAATTTTCTTGTGACCTGAACAATGACCTTGACCTTCTATAGACATGCCATTGAACATCCAAATATCACACCCATGCCTGTGTCCGACCATTTTTGAGTGAGTGAGTGAGTGAGTATGGTTTTACGCCCCTTTTAGCAATATTTCAGCAACATCATGGCGGGGGACACGAGAAATGGGCTTCACACATTGTACCCATGTCGGTAATCGAACCCGAACGCTTTAACCACTAGGATACCCGACCGCCCCGCCACTAACTGAAATGTTACAGACTATTTTCAGTGATACCAACATTAATACTTAGTGGGCACTTTTAACCTTGACCTCTGACTTGATACTCACATGGTTATGTTGTAACACCTATGAATTTTCTCTTTCCATTAAACAAATGTAGATTATTGATGACCTCGTAACAGTTTAACCTTATTATGGAGAAATCTATGTTTTCTTACATATTTGGTGTAATAGATTTTGAGAAAAATGAGAAATACAGCTACAATCACAAAATGGCAGCAATTAATGCAGTTTTAACTCACTCACTCACTAATTCCCTTCTGTGTCATCGTCTGCAGCCCTAGACTTGAACAACCATTATCATTATCAGTTTGTGATCTCAAGACATGGTGCTCAAGAGTAAAATTTAATATATTTTATTTACTTTTTGTAAATAGTTTTAAATATTTTGGTTTAGAATTTCAACAGGTTGCAGTTTTTCCCTAGCACAAAAAACTCTTTTCTGAACAAGCTAGTTACCGGTAAACATTATTTTCTCTACAAGTACTTTCTTCACACGTGTTTATATCTCCACTGCAACAGTATCAACTTTTGAAGTCTTTGATAACACTATACCAGTCATGGTAGGGAAGTGTGGGGTGGTATGGAAGCAGCATCTATTGAAAAAATTCATTTTAAGTTTATTAAACAAATATTGAGAATAAGAAGCTCAACACCTACAGCTTTTGTGTACGGTGAAATGGGTGTGCTTCCACTAAAAATACCATCAGATTTATTTCATATTGTTAACTATTGTGGATGAAACTTTTGAGCTGTAGGAAGGTACATACAAATCTTTAGAAGTGATACACATAAGGAACAGAATTTATGGATGACAACTTCTTTATTAGTTAAAATAAAAGTATAAAGTATTTACAACTAATAAACAAGACCTTGTTAGAACATGCCAGACATAAACCAGAACGTAAGACTTGGGTTACCTTCATTAGAGATGGTATGGTTGATATGGCATGGTTTTGTGTGGTTATCACAGAGGGTAATAAATAAAACAGGGTTTTTGAGTGAATTCAAGCAAAGATTTAATAACATTTATTCTCAGATATGGTGTAACCAGTTGATGTCTCTTAGCGGAACTAGCAGTAGACTTTATCTGCATATCAAGCAGTCCCTTATAATAGAAAAGTATTTGACTTCAATTGATGTTTCTAAATACAGAATAGTTCTCTGCATTAGCAATAAAGAAGACAAATATCATGTGGTTTTGGTCTGTCCTAAGTATCATTTGAAAACGATATCTACATGATTCATGCATATAAGTTTCCAAATATGCTAAAATTTATCAATTTATTACAAGATGATCACCCTGAAACTGTTTATAATTTATCCAAATTTGTATTTCATATCTTTAAATTTAGAGATTATAATAATTATATATGCCATGAACTATAGGTAATATCCATATTATCTAATCTTGCCTCCAGGGATCGCGTGTATAGGTGGGTTTGGGATAGGGAACACTGTACAAGCCTGTATACAGGCAATTACTGTTTTTTATAGGTGTGGAGTTGTATTTGGCCTTTTGCCCATGTGGAAAGTAGACTAAACTTTAACAAAGCAAGTACCAGAGGTACAGAAGCTAACCTTTTTTCAGTTAAACAACATTTGAATATGACACAAGTTTGCATTAAATTGTATCAAGTGCGCTGATCTTTTTGTGATACTTTATTTGATACTTGGGAGCGAGTAAGAGATCTTGAGATAATACTACTGATGAATTTGATGGGGTTTTTTAATGTAAAATTATTTTTAATTCAAACTAATTTGGGACTAATATATTCTCATGCCTCTGGGGTCATAAGCAATTTGCTTATTTCATCAGTAATAACCCCTTCATTCACAGTCAGCCTGTTACATGTAACAAAGATTAGGTTAACACATGCTACTCAACTGTAGATGAGGACATTTCTTCAATGTACCCAAGGACAAGTATTGACAAGTAGCACAGAAGAGTGTTTTTCATTCACAATCAGAAAATCACAGGTACAGATCCTCACCATGATTCATTGATACCAAATTGTGAATGATAACACTTGAAGGGGAAAACGTGTGTGACTTTAAAACAGAATGTCCTATACATCCAGCTCTCTACATAAGAAAGTCAGAAGCTGTTCTGGTGGAATGACTTTACTTCCACATGTGTAATGCAAGACAACTGATTATTTCTTATTGAGAACAGGGGTGTCCTTTAAACACAGAGGCTACGATGGTTCAGCACACAAAGAGGCAGAACATTCCAGTGTCTCTCCAAACCATACCACTTCAATTCCCAAATCTGATATTTCTTGAGTTATCATGAATTAATGTATAGAATTTTTCAAAGTAAAATCTTGAGAGTAAATTTGACCTTCAATATCAGCTGCAGGTATACTGAGCAACAAAAGTTCCTGTGACATTGAATAAGATTTAATGCAAAGTTATGTTTTTTACCAAATCTGAAACAATTTAGGTTTGCAACAGATAAAAGACTCCTGTAAGTGTTCAAATGGTTTAATTTGCCATACTGGCTTCAGAAAATACGTGATTTCATAAAAAAACATGAACATGCCAAAATGTCAATTTACAAATCAATAGCGTGTGTGTCCACCTCTGGTTGCGATCGATGCAAGCAACACATCTTCGTCTCATGGAATGGATCAGGTGTCGCACAAAGTCCTGTGGGATATCTGTTCATATCTGCTGGAGCATGTTTCGAAGCTCCTGGAGTGTCTGTGGAACACGTGGTTGACGTCGAAGGCGCCGATCCATCTCATTCCACATGTGCTTAATTGGTGAGAGATCAGAGGAGCGAGCCGGCCAGGGAATGACATTCACATTGTTTTGTTGAAGAGAATCCTGAACAAGTCAAGCAATATGAGGCAGGGCGTTTTCATGTTGAAAGGTTATGCCTGGGTCATGACGATACAAAAACGGTAGAACAACAGGGCTAATGATCTAGTCACGGTAGCGCTGTCCATTGATATTTCCCTCTACCACTATCAAACGGGTCCTCTTGCCACCCCATACCATAACCGATCTTCTTCCATGACACAATGATTGATGCAATGTTCACCTCGACGTCGGTACACTCCAATCCGTCCATCACTGTGGCTGAGGTGAAAACTAGACTTGTCAGTGAATAGAACTTGTCCCCGCTGCATGGCTGTCCAGCGTAGATGCTGTCTACACCACTGTAGACGTGCTTTCCTGTCAAAATGGGATGTCTGTCAGGTCTTCTGGCGACAATCCCTGAACATCTGAGGCGACGATGTACAGTTTGTGAAGATATTCGTGGAAGGCCAGGGATGCTTCTTGCAGTGACTGTTGCTGGCTGGAATCGATTTCGTAGGTGTGTTGTTCGAATCCAGTTGTCTTGTCGATTATTGGTTACGTGTGGCCTGCCACACCGAGGATGGTCTCTGACCTGCATTCGTCTGTTGCCAACGTTGCCATAAACACCACATGGTGTTTCTGTAGACGTTAAATTGTCTTGCAACATCACATTGACTCGATCCTGCTTCAAGCATACCAATGGCTCGCAGACGCTCATTTTCGGACAGGCGTGGCATTTCGTACTGTTGTACAATTGCGTAATTTTATTGTTTTTCTGAATGGTTGTTGTCAGCACGATGGAATCCCGTTAATGCACATGTTTTTATACCCATTCTTGGGTAGTGAAATGCATAGGGCTTGCATAAAAGTCAACTTTTGCATGGAATGCAGGCTTTTCTGTAGCAGTTGTGTTTTTGTGACTTGATTCCATACATTTACTTGTTTGAACATACACTAAAATATTGGTCACAGGAACTTTTGTTGTTGAGGATATTACAAGAACATGTCCACAGGCTCTCCAGCACTGTTACAAAGTACAGCATATACTATTTAAAGTAGATTATTGTGACCTAAAGTGGCTTTACTTGTCATATTTGATGTCCTTGATATTTTCATGCACCTCTGGTGTCCTTGAGAAGTACAGCACTGCTTGGTTTCTAATATATACATGGGGTTGTTTCATTGAGAGTTACTGTTAGTAAAGTAGGGAGGTTGGAGGTGAGGAGTGAGGTGGGGAGGAGAAGTGGTTCAACAGTGTGTGGCTAAGGGCTTGAAATATGCAACATACATGAATAGATTGTCAATCTCCCTATCCTGGGTACAATCAATTGCTGAATTGCTGGTAGCTATGGGTTCAAAATAGCAGCGTCATTTCTAAAATTATTAATCAGTCACATGAACGCATTTTGGATATTTGAAGAGAGAAAGTGGTAGACGCCACCAAGACAATTAAATGGTCGGTCGCTATGCATTATAAGTGACCTTGACCATCAATGTGTACCAGTCATGCAATACTTGCCTATGTTACTGTCAGTTATCACAAAGAGACTTTGACAGAGATTTCTTTACACGGGGGAAGCAAAAATATAAGTACTGAACTGGACTCTGAGGTACCCCACTTCTTGGCAATGAAAGGGACAAAATTGTAAAGAAAGCAGTGACCAAATTCTCTTGCCTAAGTGGTCAATCACCAAAGAATATTGCTGAACATTGCATGCTGTTCATAGGGTGTCTGCCCCATGATGTGCCACAACTAAACACTGGGTGAAGGAGTTTCAGCCTGGCAGAGCTTTTGAAACACCCTGGTTCTGGTCGATCCACACCAGCACAACACAAGAAAACACTGATGCCATCCACAACCTGGTACTAAACAATGGACCCATATAGGTCAATGGACCTCTAGAGTCCCGAGAGTAAACAAGAATCCATGGAACGGAAATAGGGTCTCTCAAAAGCAAGAAGCTTAAAGTAAGTGGATCCACTGGCAGTTATGGCCACCTTATTCTTCTTTAGGACATGGGACAGAAGTCACAACAGACATGTTGCTATGAAAGGTGAATATTTTACCAACTTATTGCAAAGATTGCAAGACCTAGGTTCATGCAGATATAGGACACTAAAATTTAAGGCCTTTTCAATGCTTTTTCATTTGGGTTATAACCCTTAGTCTGTCACTTCTTTTTAATCCAGCATACCAGTATGAACATCACAAATTTTCCAACAAGATTTATTTTTACAACCAATAAATATAATAAATTAAGCCATTACTTTTGATACTTTCAGAAACAAGTATATGTCATTTTGTACAATTCAAGGTTTTTCAAGCTATTTTGGTAATTTTCAAGGCTTTTCAAGGTTGACACTAAAAATAAATGCTTTTTCAAGAGGGCCATCTAAATTCAAGGCCTTTTCAAGCCTGTACAAACCTTTCAAGAGTCAACCAAAGAGAAGCATGACAGCGAACTTCAACATGATGTTCCACATTATCAGGACAATGCTCCGGTTCCGACCAGGCATGTTGCAATGTCTGTATGGGGATGTGGGTACAAGCTTCTACCCATCATGCTTGTTTACCAGATCTGGACCCTAGTGACTAGCATCTGTTTCTTAATTGGAACAAAACAACACTTGCATGGTCAGAGCTTTAAACAGGAACAAGAATTGGTTGCTGCTGTGAAAAGACTGGTTGACCGAACAGGATTTAACCTTCTGGTTTAATTTCATTACTTTTGATTTGGGAAAACACACGCCCAATGCAATACAACTTTAAAACAGAGGGCCCATATCCCAATTGAATAAATTGATGCTCATGATGTTAATCAGTGGGTAGTCTGGTCCAGACTAGGACTGGGACGATTCACTGATACATCGATGTATCACGATACATTACAGTTCGATATGACTATCGATTCGTGGGTCTATGTATTGATACAAAACGATACACAGCTGATATACTACGAGTAACAAAACGTATTTGCCACTGTTTACATCGTCTGTTTTGTTCCAACGCAGTCAGTAAAGAAAATCAAGCGATGAAACAAGGGCAAATATGATTGGTTGATTTTCGTAGTACGACTAATCAAATGACTCATATTAGTTTCAGCCTCAAACATGGCAACTGGTTTTCCGGCCAAGAAGCATGGAGTCCTCAGACACCGTAGGCCGGTTTACCGACCAAGCCGTAGTCACGTCAAAATAGTATATATTTTTATGGACCTACCCGTAATATCATTCATTTATTAAATCTATCACATTTCATAATGTCTGAAATACATATTCCAATTCAATTTATCATTTTTTATCGATGAAATTAAAAAAATATTCACTAATTCCCGCGATGATATTGAAATACGGGTCCACATCGGACATGTCAAAGAGCAAAATAAAGACGTTTTAAACAAATCTTTAAATATATTATACAAAGTAATAGATAATATCAACAAAAATATATCTAATCAAATCGCTTGTTATAACAACAGAAAAAAACAGTCGATGTTACGAGAATGTAGATGAAGGAATAAGCTTTCCAGCGATGTGTCATATGTCATTCTTCAACGAACGTTTTATTCATACGAAGCCTCAAAAACGGGGGTATTTCTTCATGTTACAGAGTGGACAGCCGCTGTTATCGGGAAATGGGTGATGACAGAAACTATTAATAATTCTTTTTTTTAAAATCATTTTCCAATTACGTAAACAATGAAAATAAAACAGAAATAGGTAAGTGAATTTTATGAAATCTTATATTTGCTGAAAATCGTCAAGTTTTCACTTCCTTGGTCATTAATCTGAATGTTAACAACGTGTTAGCTTACATTTTTTATTTACAACGAACTTAATTAAGTAAATGCATTATTTTAAATAATGTGAAAAACATAACGTTCATATTTATAAACCATAGGATCAGACCTTTCAAATGGTGTATAACATGTAGTGGCAAATATATTTTACAAGCAGATATTTTCTTTGATAAATGTTGGCTTCATCTATCACACAAGAGTCTCTGGGAACTCGGTGTCCCAGAAGTAAACACTTCTGGTTGACTGGTGTTGAAAGAGTTAATGTTCAGGAGAGGTGAGGTGGTGTGTGTTTGTGTGGCTGCTTGTACTAGTCCGGACTGATGCCGATTTATAGTGCTAGCACACTGAGATACATGAATACCCCACTCAGACACAGTATACTGACTCCGAGCCGACCAGTCCTTGTTTTAGCCCCTTAATGCCGAGCGCCAGACAGGGTAACAAGTACCATCTTTTAACGTCTTTTGGTATGACGCGGCTGGGGATCGAACCCCGGGCCTTCCGCTCTCCGGGCGGACGCTCTACCATTAGGCCACGGAGGCGGTCAGTTAATGTTCAGACATCAGTTAAACATGTCTGACTTTGTGATTTACTAATTAGTGTGATGTTGATTATTCAAGTTCAGAGTTTCAGACTATTTGCCTTTCATTGATCATTGTGAGAAAATCACAAACCAGTGGTTGTTTTTACCAAATATTTCTGCTGTTCAGATGACATTTAGAATGCATTTTTATTGCAGAAAATCCAGGTATTTAGTCAGGCTCCTTAACTCAGGTGTATTGAGTCTTGCTATTGAGTGACATGTGCTGTGTTTGACACCTGTTCTGAAGGAAAATCTGAGTTATTTGATGAGAACTATTTTACATTAAACTTTCATCATCTTCCACCAGCTTGTGACATTATATTTTGTATTGTATCGTACGTATCGTATCGTGACCCCACTATCGTGATACGTATCGTATCGTGACCTTGTGTATTGTCCCAGCCCTAGTCAAGACCAAATATTTTTTACAGACTGCAATTGTATAGCTGGAATATTGCTCAGAGCGGCATTAAAGGACAAACAAACTTTGATAGTTACCTTAGTAACAAAGAAATATGTATGGTAAATTGCAAGTATATGTGGTGTTACTAAATAACTATAATCTTACTTGTGCTGTTAATAGGTCTTTCAATGTATGAATGTCTACTACATTTGTTGAAAAATCAAGCATTCCATGTTTTGACAAATAGAGTTTTGTGTGACCTTGACCTTCAGAGGTCACCAAGAATTTTCTCAAAATTACATCCTAAGACATCAAGAGATCATGTTTTAATCATAAATACTCAAAATATCATGAACGCAAGCTGATATAACACATGGGCACATCGACTTCACACTGAATGACGTTGACCTTCAATCTTCACCATTGACATTCAAAAGCATTTCCAGAGACTTCTGTGGTTTTACAAATAGGGAGTTTACATACCATACTGACCATACTACAAAATCTTGTCATGAGTGAATGACCTTGAAAGTCACTTGACATAATCATGACATACAAAAAGTGTTTTTGCAGTTATTGATTGTTCATTTTCTATGTTTGGGAGCTGCTATGATTTTCCATGAAACAAAAAAACATGTGACCTCAGAAGCCACATAAAACACTATTTGAGACCCCATCCTAGAAATTATGCATGTCAAGTTCTGTCAAATGTCAATAATAAACACTGACATACTGTATGTACATACTGTATAGGATTATACGTCTCTAATGTCTGTCAACATTGTGTGTTCAAGATAACTAATTGAGCCAGTTGTCAAATTTGAGAAAACTTCTACAAACACTGTAGCCAGTCATAATGGACTCTTTTGGTTAGTTCTGAAACATGAAGTCAACCAGATGTTGTTGTTGAGTGTTGTTTAACACCACACTCAGCAATATTCCAGTTATATGACAGCGGACTGTAAATGATTGAGTCTGGACAAGACAATCTAAGTCAGAGTTTACTTTTGTTTTTTGTGTGTTGAACAGTGTTCCTTGGTGTTATAAACATGACACAGCATGACCACAACTGATTCCCCCCTCCCGGTGATGTTGATAACAAGCAGCATGGTCTTGTGGTCATGCTGTGTCATGCTTTCCCTACTCCCTGTGATGTTGAACAACTGATCCTGTTTGTTATCAACATCACAGGGAGTGGGGAGGCCAACATCAGTGGGAGTAGGGAGAGTGAGTGAGTGATTGTGGTTTTATGCCGCTTTTAGCAATATTCCAGCAATATCACGACAGTGGACACCAGAAATGGGCTTCACACATTGTACCCATGTTGGGAATCGAACCCGGGTGTTCGGCGTGACGAGCTAACGCTTTAACCACTAGGCTACCCGACCGCCCCGGGAGTAAGGAGACCAACATCACCGGCAGCAGGGAGAGCAACATCACCAGGAGCAGGGAGACCAACATCACCGGGAGCAAGGAGACCAACATCACCGGGAGCAGGGAGACCAACATCACCAGGAGCAGGGAGACCAACATCACCAGGAGCACGGAGACCAACATCACCGGGAGCAGGGAGACCAACATCACCGGGAGCAGGGAGACCAACATAAACCGGGAGCAGGGAGACCAACATCACCAGGAGTAGGGAGAGCCAGACCAACATCACTGGGAGTAGGGAGACCAGCATCGCCGGGAGTAGGGAGACCAACATCACCGCGAGCAGGGAGACCAGCATCACCGGGAGTAGGGAGAGCAACATCACCAGGAGTAGGGAGACCAGCATCACCGGGAGCAGGGAGAGCAACATCACCAGGAGTAGGGAGACCAGCATCACCGGGAGTAGGGAGACCAACATCACCGCGAGCAGGGAGACCAACATCACCAGGAGTAGGGAGAGCCAGACCAACATCACTGGGAGTAGGGAGACCAGCATCGCCGCGAGTAGGGAGACCAACATCACCGGGAGTAGGGAGATCAGCATCGCCAGGAGTAAGGAGACCAACATCACCGCGAGCAGGGAGACCAGCATCACCGGGAGTAGGGAGACCAACATCACCGCGAGCAGGGAGACCAGCATCACCGGGAGTAGGGAGACCAACATCAGCAGGAGCAGGGAGACCAGCATCACCGCGAGCAGGGAGACCAGCATCACCGGGAGTAGGGAGACCAGCATCACCGGGAGTAGGGAGACCAACATAAACCGGGAGCAGGGAGACCAACATCACCAGGAGTAGGGAGAGCCAGACCAACATCACTGGGAGTAGGGAGACCAGCATCGCCGGGAGTAGGGAGACCAACATCACCGCGAGCAGGGAGACCAGCATCACCGGGAGTAGGGAGACCAACATCACCAGGAGTAGGGAGACCAGCATCACCGGGAGCAGGGAGAGCAACATCACCAGGAGTAGGGAGACCAGCATCACCGGGAGTAGGGAGACCAACATCACCGCGAGCAGGGAGACCAACATCACCAGGAGTAGGGAGAGCCAGACCAACATCACTGGGAGTAGGGAGACCAGCATCGCCGGGAGTAGGGAGACCAGCATCGCCGGGAGTAGGGAGACCAATATCACCGCGAGCAGGGAGACCAGCATCACCGGGAGTAGGGAGACCAACATCACCGCGAGCAGGGAGACCAGCACCACCAGGAGTAGGGAGACCAACATCAGCAGGAGCAGGGAGACCAGCATCACCGGGAGTAGGGAGACCAGCATCACCGGGAGTAGGGAGACCAGCATCACCGGGGGCAGGGAGACCAGCATCACCGGGAGCAAGGAGACCAACATCACCGGGAGTAGGGAGAGCAACATCACCGGGAGCAGGGAGACCAACATCACCGGGAGCAGGGAGACCAGCATCACCGGGAGCAGGGAGACCAGCATCACCGGGAGTAGGGAGACCAGCATCACCGGGAGTAGGGAGACCAGCATCACCGGGAGCAGGGAGACCAACATCACCGGGAGCAGGGAGAGCAACATCACTGGGAGCAGGGAGAGCAACATCACCGGGAGTAGGGAGACCAACATCACCGGGAGCAGGGAGACCAACATCACCGGCAGCAGGGAGAGCAACATCACCGGGAGCAGGGAGACCAACATCAGCAGGAGCAGGGAGACCAACATCACCGGGAGAACGGAGAGCAACATCACCGGGAGCAGGGAGACCAACATCACGGAGAGTAGGGAGACCAACATCACCGGGAGCAGGGAGACCAACATCACCGGGAGCAGGGAGAGCAACATCCCCGGGAGTAGGGAGAGCCAGACCAACATTGGTAATCAGGGAACATTAATGTGGAATGAAACTCATCACATGAAATGTCATCTCTGCAGCCTCATATGGTAACTACTGACATTTGCTATTCTGTGATTGCAGCAAGTATGTTCATGTCCCTATTTTGACTAGTACAAATTAACGAATCTACCTGATCATTGGGTGTGTTTTGAAGAGCCATTTGCAAACAATAGCACAAGGTTACGAAATTGAGTCGAATCACTTCACGAAACTACCACAGCAAATAAATGGAACCAGAAATTTAATTCAGGATATAATGGAATTGCATCCATTTCTCAACTTGTACTTCTGATCATGTAAATCGTTTGTTTCAGGTGTTTTCAGACAAAAGTGATGTTGTGTGTACATGATTCGTAAAAAAGTTGGGATATTTTACTCAGATATGACCATGATAAAGACATACACTATTGGAATTTATTAGAGTGATTCCATCATGACTTAGAGAGTGCAGCTTGTAGGACAGGGGACAACTACATTTTGTTGGGATGTGAGTGTTTTACAAACTTGTTGACCCATGAAGATCCGGTGTAGAATAAGTCTTCAGCAACCCATTTTTGTCTAAGAGGTGAGTAACTGGATCGGTGGGCAGGCTCGCTGACTTGGTTGATGCATGTCATCGATCCTAATTCCATGGATCGCTGCTCATGATATTAATCACTGGATTGTCTGGTCCAGACTCAACTATTTACAGATCGCTGTCATATAGCTGGAATATTGCTCAGTGCGGCATTAAACAAGAAAAATACAACAACAAAAAAGCAAACACACTTGTTACGGAGGACAGAACTTCAATGGAGAGAAGCCTAAGTCAAAGAGTGTCAAGAGCATTGTTTAACCTATTTTGTCAGGAACTTGACCCACAGCCAACATAAGGAATAACAGGCTTTGGAGTGTTGCAGCATACTGTTTGCATACAACGGGGAATGTAAACATTTCCTATAAGTGAAGATCTGAAAGAAGTAATTTCAGGAAAATGGAAGTTTTCAAACTCTGTTTTCGTGATACATGCAGCACACTTTCCAAAAGCTGCTGTACAACATTCTCCATCCTCCTGTCACAGAGATGATGCTCGATGTTGATATGCCTACTGTGGGGAGTGGGTGAGGTGGGTTGGATATAATGATCTGAACAAAACCATATGTCCTCCAAAGAGGGAACATACATGCCATATATTTCAGCTTCCTCAGTCCGGCAATTTCAGAGGGGACACTTTCAGAGCCAAGTATTTTGAGAGAACTCAAGAGCACTACAGTACATGTTGAGCAACAACGGCTGACCAGTGGCCATAACGAGGGATTTCATTATAGCTGCAGTGGGGACAATATTGAAACTCAGATTCAAACCTTGTGAACAAATAAAGACACCATCATTGGTGGGAACAAACATCGGTCAAGTAGTTTCTGAGGAGATGTTAACAGTGAAAGGAAACACAATTTGAGGGAATTTAGGAATATGGTCAATGTGCAAAGGTCAAATTAATAGAACATAATAGAACATATATGTGGAGCCCCACTGCTAACTACCCTTATATCAAATGTTATTACATTTTTCACCAAATTTTAGCTCAATTTGAGGTCATACTTTATACATATGTTCAACCCCACTCCTAACTACACATGTACCAACACTGAATAATGGCCATAAATAGCTTTTTCATTATGGATGAAAATAGGATTTAAACCTCTTGAACAAATTCAGGAGTAAGGATTGGTGGAAACAAACGTGAACTTTCAGCTTCTGAGGAGATGATGCTCGAGATAGATGACTCACGAAATTTGTACTTTATAGTCCAGGAAGACACATCCACACAAAATGTCAGCTGAATCCATTTAAGCCATTTCAGAGAAGAAGTTGAAAATGAAACCAGTTTATGGAACATAATGGACAGCTTGCCATGACATAATTAAATGAGGTGAAATGGTCACATGGAAAGTGCACTTGGTGAAAAAATAGAAAAAAATTCCGGAGTCATTTCAAATTTCTGTGATCCTAACAAAATGTAGACTTTATTTTTGTAGCTATTATATTATACATTAATTTATTTATAATGCTAAATTCCATGTGCTAATTTTCATTCTAATGGCTTTACTTCCTGTTGCATTACATCACTTGTGGTTTTGGGAAAAATGAACAGTGGCTACAGCTAGTATATTGTATGAACAGTCTCAGACTAGTGGCTACTGCTAGTATATTGTATGAACAGTCTCAGACTAGTGGCTACTGCTAGTATATTGTATGAACAGTCTCAGACTAGTGGCTACTGCTAGTATATTGTAAGAACAGTCTCCGACTAGTGGCTACTGCTAGTATATTGTATGAACAGTCTCAGACTAGTGGCTACTGCTAGTATATTGTATGAACAGTCTCCAACTAGTGGCTACAGCTAGTATATTGTATGAAAGTCTCCGTCTAGTGGCTACTGCTAGTATATTGTATGATCAGTCTTCGACTAGTGGCTACTGCTAGTATATTGTATGATCAGTCTCTGACTAGCAGCTACTGCTAGTATATTGTATGATCAGTCTCAGACTAGCAGCTACTGCTAGTATATTGTATGATCAGTCTTCGACTAGTGGCTACAGCTAGTATATTGTATGATCAGTCTCTGACTAGCAGCTACTGCTAGTATATTGTATGATCAGTCTTCAACTAGCAGCTACTGCTAGTATATTGTATGATCAGTCTTCAACTAGCAGCTACTGCTAGTATATTGTATGATCAGTCTCTGACTAGCAGCTACTGCTAGTATATTGTATGATCAGTCTTCAACTAGCAGCTACTGCTAGTATATTGTATGATCAGTCTCTGACTAGCAGCTACTGCTAGTATATTGTATGATCAGTCTTCAACTAGCAGCTACTGCTAGTATATTGTATGATCAGTCTCTGACTAGCAGCTACTGCTAGTATATTGTATTAACAGTCTCCGACTAGTGGCTACTGCTAGTATATTGTATGATCAGTCATCGACTAGTGGCTACTGCTAGTATATTGTATTAACAGTCTCCGACTAGTGGCTTCTGCTAGTATATTGTATGAACAGTCTCCGACTAGTGGCTACTGCTAGTATATTGTATGAACAAGCTTACATGACCATATCAATGTATGGTGCAACGAGTAGGTAGCAGGTACAACAGTAACCAGCACCAATCATATTGCCATGTTTCAGAATTACCCAAAAGATAAAACCAACCTTTGACAGATATTGCACCAACCTTTCATGCGGTAAAGATATATGCAAACATAAAGTTTCATGTCTGCAGAGATAGCCATGACTCAAGAAACTTCCAATGATATATAACCATGTTTTCGTAAAACCTGAATGCTGACCTTGAATTGACATGTTTTCAAGACAAGGTGACAACCTGTAGAAGATATATACCAAGTGTAATGGCACCTGCGTTAATATATCTTGTGGAAGTATAACCACAAGTAATTGTGTGAGTTACTTTCCATCTTGTGACACTGCCCTGAGACATTCTCACTGCATTCTCCTATAGAATTCCCCAGGTCCATGTGGAATCAGTCCACAGAAAGACATCTTCAAATGTCAAAAATCTTTGCAACATAGTCAAGATACAACTACATTTCACAATTACCTCAAAGGTGACCTTAGGATTTGTAAAGAGATCCATGCCTGAAGAGGTAGCCCTGCTTCAGAAACTGACAATGATATCCTTATGTTCTCACTGTCAACAACGTGTGAGTAGTGAGTGAGTGAGTGAGTGAGGGAGTGAGTTGGGTTTAACGCTTCTTTTAACATTTTTCCAGTTATATCACGGCGTGTGAGTAAGTGAGTAAGTGAGTAAGTGAGTATGGTTTTACGCCGCTTATAGCAATATTCCAGTAATATGATGGAGTGGGACACCCCAGAAAATGGGCTCCACACATTGTACCCATGTGAGGAATCAAACACAGGTCTTAAGTGTGACAAGCCAACGTTTTAACAACGAGGCTACACCACCGCCTCTGTCCACAAAGGAAAAACTAACAATTAAGTCTGATGATTAGAACAAAAAATGTCGTCAGATGGAGAAACATGCCAAAGTTCACTTCTCTCAGTCTGGCAATTTCTAAAGAGAAGAACTAAGCATTCTGAGAGAACTCAAAAGCATGGTCAAAAAAGGTACAAATTAATGTGTTAAATCCCACATCAAACTTAACAAAAAACAAATTTCCTTACATTTTGTACACATTCTTGCCACAAATATGTCATGTCACCACCCGCATACAGGACAGGATAATCTGAGGGTGGACAGTACTTCTAGTCTCTCCTAGTATTTATATGAAAAGCTACTTTGATCAAACCTGATTTGTGATGAGAATTCATTAAGTAATTAAACCCTACCCACACAAAACACTAAAATTGGATCTGGATTGTATTGTATTATTTTCTTTTGAATAGCCTATTCCAAACTCTACTGGCAAAGGAGTTGTTTTCTGCAGACTAAATCTACTGGTAAAGGAGTTGTTTTCTGCAGACTAAATCTACTGGTAAAGGAGTTGTTTTCTGCAGACTAAATCTACTGGTAAAGGACTTGTTTTCTGCTGACTAAATCTACTGGTAAAGGAGTTGTTTTCTGCAGACTAAATCTACTGGTAAAGGAGTTGTTTTCTGCAGACTAAATCTACTGGTAAAGGAGTAGTTTTCTGCTGACTGGGGCCACTAGAGTACCAAGCACAGAAAGCAAGCGTTCTATATTTCCATATATGGAAGCAAATGCATGCATAAGTTTCAGAGATAAAAAGCGTACATTTATCATGCAAATCATCTGCTTGTAAAACATCTTTGTTACTACGTGCTAAATAACATTTGAAAGGTCTAGTCCTACTGTTTATACATATTAAAGTCATGTTTATCACATTATTTAAACTTTTATTCACAACTTAATTAGTTAGTCTTAAATAGAAAATGTACGCTAACACGTTTATAACATCACACAATGTGCAGCCCCAGCACTATGTGAAGGTCCCTGGTTGAAAGTGTAACAAATACTACAATACACACCAAGCTGCATGTCCTACCACAAGTAGTGCATGTCAAATGTCCTAACGATACATGCAGAAACGACAACATGGACAAAATAACATTACAAAAAAACCACCAGTCCGGATTGATAATGTCAAAATTTTGTCATGTTGCATAAAGTACATGTTGAGTTTTCAATGGCAGATTTGTTTTGACTCCACGTGATATTTCTTGTGTGTTATTTGTTGCATCTACAGTTGCTGCAATGCTGCGACGCCATGCTCTAGGAAGTCACCGTGACGCCCATCGTTTTGAGTTTGTTTCTCTTCTATGTAGTAATTGACAGTGTTTCGAGGAGTCCATGGACAGCAACCTACCTTTACAACTCTCACAGGTAAGCAGGCCATAGTGGTAGCCTGACACCTTGTCTCCACACACTGGACACAGCTCCTCAAACCCACTCTTGATGTCCGGTGGATACTGGGCATCACTGCTGGAGGTGGACGCTGTAACATGGCAAGGGAGACAATCACCCACATATTCACCACAACACTTCAATTTCAGTGAAAACATTTCAATACTTTAAAAGAGCTCTTTTTCCTGTACTCTACTCACTATCACAAATAGTGCCATGGCACTGTATCTCACCTGGAAATGTAGTCAACAGTTAGGATGTAAACAAAATAGACACTTAACATGAGATGCTTCAAGCAGTCACTGTGAAAATTGGATTTGAGCCTCCTGAATAAATTGGGGCATCATCATTGGTGAGACGAAGCATGGGAAGTGTCAGCTTCATTGGTCCAGTGGTTTCAGGGGAGGATGCTTAGAGTGCAGGGGAATGCAGCATTAGAGAATGTTAGGGCCAAGGTAATGCATGCCTTAGACATTTACACTGTGGTGAACCCAGGAGCACTGCTACGGTGCTCACAATCTGTGAAACATGAACACAGTGTGAAATTCAACCCAACGATCATAGGTCTCTCTACACACCACAGGAACTTTACTTGAGACCTGTAAAGATCACATGACCTACATGACCTGATGACCATACAAAACAAGCATGAAATACTCATATCTCCCGCCAATATGACATGTCCGGTTGTGCAATGCATTAGCTCCTGTGAACTATGTTCACTGGACCTTTTTGTAAATGGCATAATTGCAGCACTTAAAAAAGTTAATGCACTGCAATGGAGTATGCTGCTTCACGTGCCACTTGTAAATTGTGTTTTCACAAAAATTGACCATATACCTTGTCCAAGTTCCTTTGTCAAGTGGTATACATCACAATTAGGTAATCATGGTAACGGTTCTCAGACAACCCTGCATAGATGTTTTTGAAGAATATGTTAACAGTTTCTTAGTTATGCTCTTGCTAAGGAAACATTCGTTGAAACCTCCAAACTATCAAAAGGCACCAGTTTACCTCTAGACCTATTCATATGCCAAGTTTGGCAGAAATATTGTACGGTTTTCAAGATCTGTGCCATGTTTTGTGATTTTCAGTCTAAGTCAAAGTCACTGACAGGGAAACTCGAAAAAAAATTATTTTTTTTAAATCCCAAGCCATCAAAAAGCACCAGTTTACCTCCAGACCTATTTATGTGCCAAGTTTGGTGAAGAAACATTGCATTCTTTTTAAGATCTGCTCCGGACACATAGACTACTGCTATTTTCAATCTAAGTCAAAGTCATTGCCAGTCTGCCTTATCAGTCAAGAAGTATCAGAGAAGAACATACTTAAGAGCATATAGAAAGGTTGGCATTAGGTCAGTCTGCTCAGATTCAGAATAAACACATTTGTTAATAAATGAGAAAAATTCAAGTATCATGATATGTAAATTAGCCTGCGCTCAGTCATTACTGTGCCGGAGTGTGATGACATTTAAGCAGTCAGCTGATACATTCTCACCAATGAAAACTTTCGCTTTGATATTCGCCATATTCTGTCAGAACTCGAAATATTCTGAATGCCAGTCAGTCACTGAGATTACAAGAACTTTGCTATTGATAGCAACAAATATTTCCCATTTCTTATTTGGATTTTTGCCATATATCCTTGACTGAGAAGATGCGGCGTCGCATTCCTTAGACCAAATGCACAGGGTCAAGCCATGGTGACAAGGTGGCATACTCGCTGTTTGAGTGCAGATACCGAATAATGGTGATAGGAAGATAATGTAACACCCTCTGAGCTGTCACTTTACGCCTAGTTCCACGTGAAGGGACACGTCTGCTGTGGCCTCGCATCATACGCATGTGATTTTCAACTCGTCTGGAGTCATGTTGATAGTTGGATGGATACTGATATCTGCCTTCATGACATCTGTGATGAGACGCCCATGAAGCACACTCTTTTTCCCATACATCAAGAGGATCAAACCAAGAAAACCCATAGTAGCTTCATGGGTGAGGAACCAACTGTGGCAGCGTCATTGGCACTCATAAAACATCTCTTATAACAATCAAAAACAACATTCAAATAAACTGATTACTTGAACAGAAATGGCTAAAATATCAGATTTGAACCTCTTGAACAAACTGGGATGTCATCATTGATGGGAACAAGAATGTGAAATTTCAGCTTCATTGGTCCACTGGTTTCTGAGGAGATGATGTTTCTGATGCATGACGACTGGCAAGGCCATGACATAAGCATGGTAAGCTTGCTTGACTTTAAAATAGTGCCACAACAATGAAGCTTATCTGGATATATGTAGTCCAAAGCATGTATGTTACAAAAACAGGCACTAATAAAAGTTGTTGTCAGCATTAGTATAAACATAATTTCTGCATAAACACTGAACTCTTATCATGCTTATTATTTGAACAAATTATGATGATAGCCCCGACCCTCAGTCCCTTGAATTCTCACCACCGGAGAATATATGGTTGATATCTATCTCCTAGTTCCAGAGAAGAAGTTGTTTAAAGCTATATAGCCAAATTACCCCTATTTGGCCCCGCCCCTCAGCCCCTGGGGAGGTCAGCCCCATCATTTGTACAATTTTGAATCCTCACCACAGGAGAATGCTTCCAACCATATGTGGTTGATATCTATCTCTTAGTTCCAGAGAGGGGGCATGGGTGGCCCAGTCGTCTAAGGCGCCGTGATTCGCTGTACAGTGTTGCGTCCCTTTGGCACACCAGAAACCTATGATCGTGGGTTCGAATCCCGGTTCGAATCCCAGTTCGCCCCAATTATGTTTCTAGGTTTGTCAGCACCATACCGGTGCTCATGGGTTTCACCAAAGTGGTAAACGTCTGAGGCCTGCATCACTTCAGGCTTTCCTCCTACATTAAGCAGACACGCTGCGATGTAACTGGAATACTGTTAAAAGCGGAGTTAAACCAAACTCACTCACTCACTCACTAGTTCCAGAGAAGAAGCCGTTTAAAGCAAGACAGCCAAACTACCCCTATTTGGCCCACCATTAGTACAATTTTGAATTTACACTACAAAAACAAACACTGCCTTCACTTGAGCCCTGGAAACAAAGAAAATAAAACTTTCAAATATTCATGAACGGAGACAAGAACCAGTTCAGTGCCTTCCTGATTTATATACAAAGTATTGTGAAGAAGTATTGAACAGTTTAGGAGTTATTCCCTGGAATAGAACATGACGGCTGGATGGAGCCCATCTATGCATCTCCTACAAAACTCCTACTGGTACAGTGAGCTGCATGTGGGAGGGAAAATTGGAAATTGGAGTTCTCTCTAGTTCATGATGGCCATTTTGATTTCTTCGAAACAAAAAGGTTATTTCATTGTAATTAACAATATTATGAACATCCTCAAGTTAGTCAAGTTTGGTCTAATTCTTAGTAAAAAGATTGCTCTGAAGGCTTTGGGATGCAAGGAGAGACCCTGACCGTCCATCAGTGCCAATCACATGCATGAAGATTTGTTGCTGCAACCTTAGATCTCCACACCACACTGCCAACACCTTCTGAATGAAATGAATGAGTAACTGAAGTGACCTTGACAATTGAACCTACTGTGACTGGAGTTTCAATTTTTGTGTTTAAAATATAATTCAAAATGTAACCTCTGATGACCTTGACCTTCAACAGGTCCCTCACAAAGTCATCAAAACCACACCCCACTTGTCAGGCCACATACATCAAGTACACAAGCCTCTTTCCTGCCTAATTCACACAGAGTAACCTTGACGTTCAATATTGGCAAGTCGTATGTGAGAACTTATAGTCACCAACGTAACATTCACTGAGTTTCGGGTCCTCACCAATACACAATAGAGTGGATAGGAATAATGAACAAGTGTAGTATGCTGCAATCCCAAACTCAACAAAGCTGCAGTAAAATCTCCACAACTTCTCACAGCTTGTGCATAAACCCAAGCAAGGTAAATAGAAGTTATCACGCGAGTGTGTTTGGGGATGGTAAATATCCTGCATTAGGAATAAACATTGTATTTAGCGAGCCTTTCCTGGAATGCGTGCATTAATATTTATTACGTCACAGGGTAAGTGAAGTGTCAGTCGGACATTTACGGTAGCCAATATAGTTCCAACTGAAATCTGATTCTTATACAGTGGCGAAGCAACATATATGCAAAACAACAGTTGTTTTTAATTGCCTTTCGCGGCAATCCATCGGTCTGTCCGCTAGAGTAACTGCCCTTTGTCAAAGGGAAGCTACTCTAACCCTTGTCTATGAGACGTCACGGCCACGGTCATACGTTGTTGACAGTCGGTCGGTCCTGTCATAACGTTAAGAAGTGTAGTCAGATGTACACACAGACACAAAACGAAACAAAGGTAACGATTCAAACATATTTCGGCCAAATCCAACTATTTTAATTTGTGGTGGAGGTTTCAAGCCGCAGAGGTCTACAAGCACAGATATGGCTATTGATCCCGCTTGGCTAGGCAAAGCGCAAAAATTGCCCTCGCAAAATTGTTTCGAAATTTATATCTCCAAAGTTGCCAAAACTTATAAAATGCCTTAGCTACGTCACAGTTAGACACTGTTTTTCAGTATATTAGACTGTTCTTTTGATAATGATAGCAATTGTCCCTGTAGTTTATCCAGATTCCTGATGGTTAATTCTGACTCGGTCGCCGAATGACGAGGGCGACGCCATGTTTGTTTATAAACTGAAAGTAGTCCCTACTTGACCTTTGATATTTGCATCTCTATCCGAATATGACCCCAACAGATATCGTTTTTATCCGTTGGCTTTATCTTGCCGAGAAACCTACCCATTATATGATAAATGTCAATACTTGACACAGGATGAAATATTGTATTCATGATCATGAACAGCAACCCATGATCTTAGGATGTGGAATATCATAATTTTCATTTCAGCTCACGTAAAACAAGTAGATATCAGCATAAATCAGAGTTGAAAAATATGGAACAATTAACAAAGCAATGTTTGTTAAACTGCAACATAAAAATTTTATTTTGAAAATCAACAAGAAAGCAGCGTTAGAAATTGGCACTAGTCCTATATTCCTTGCCAAACTGCCCACTAGTTTAGGTGATGTAAGGACAAGTAGACATTTGCCATTTTTAAGGGTTTTGCTATATGTTTATCATTTATAAGGACCAGTGGACTGTAACAGTTAGTTTCTATTGCTGGAAAGGTGTTCGCATAACAGGTTAAAGCAGGAGCATACCCAGACCTTTTCCTGAATGCCTAAAACCTGTCCTGTCACAAAGATATACCGTGAACAATCATAACTTCACCACTTCAGTTCAGTGATAGTGACATCACACATGCCCAATGCAGTACAACTCTGCAACAGAAAGTCCTAAGCCTCTAGCTATCTTAACAAAGTCACAAGCACTTCCAGTTTAATGACATCTCTTCTGGTTCACATAATCACTGTATGCTGGACACTGTACAACTTTGAAATAGAAACTCCTGTGCTTCTGATATTTTAAAAACAAAGTTGTAAGCACTTTGAAATGGTTAGAAAAGTTTCAGAAAGTGTTTGCAGCACAATTACAGGGCTGGGATTATGGAGAACTTTACATTTTGGCTAGACTAACGAGTCTATGCATAGTCCAATCAAAATCGCAAAACAAAATCAAAATCCAGTTAATAAACTGTAATGCATAATTTCGGACGATTGCAGGATTTGCAAAACGTGCACCACCAACTCGTTGTCAACAGATATTTTCTAAATCTTTTCATGTTTTTAATCAATGTGCTCGGGTGATTTGATGCACTTCGCGATGTAAGACCTGTTTTATCACAATATAGATCTTGATTATCCATTAGATCGTCTTGACTAGGCACTGCCATATTGTTTGAAGTAAATGCAAGTGATACTAGAGGTGGGATCTGATTGGTCCATAGGAGAGACATGGAAGGGACATAACTGGTTATAGCCACAGGTGGTGCTACAATCGAGTCCATGAATTCCAGCCTTGTTCGGCAAGGGTAGAAACTGGACTTTTAAAGTCAGTTAATTCTCTTGCTTCGGGAAGATGCTTCCTCACCTGCATCACTACCTAACACCTGCCTTGCATCATTATATTGCCTACAGATGAGCAAAGTCGCCATATTTGTTCCCTTCTGTCTTTACTTAATACGTTGTCCAATCAAACATTCATGATTCATGCAAATCACATCTAAAAAAATTCACATCACCTGATTAGCAAAAGCCACCAGTTCAGCACCTGCCTGATGTGCATACAAAGTTTCATTAAGAAATGCTGAGGCAACGATCCCTACCATGATGTGAACTACAGTAAAACATTCCTGAGCAGCAAAGGACAGCAGTTTAATGCATGCCTGTTGCCTGTCAAGTAAGGAGAGGGTGTCTGGTAAAATGTAATCCGTGCGTTTGATGTCAGAAGACAGCATGGTAATATTATTTTGCTCTTGTGATATCAAACATTATCATAAAGTCTCACCACATTAGATTAACACGTTTCTGATAGGATAAGTTGGATATTATATATTTCCAACATCCTAAGCAAGAGCAGATGGTGCCTAAGAGAAACTTGATCACAGACTTTTAAAGAAATAAATGTAAATGTCAATAACATGATTTATTAATCTGGATCCATCGTAAACCTGGTTATCAGGTTTCTCAGCGAGCTGTGTCGGAGATGATGATGGACATCATTTTCCATAACTGAACCTAAGAATATTATTGACATGTTAATGAAACTCAATGTCAAGGTTAAGCTTGGGTCATAGTTCATAAGAAGAAGTCTATTTTTACTGACGTCACATGTCCGATTCATTTCTCAAACCCAACAATTGAGATCCACACAATGAAGCCAGCAAGAGGACAAGTCATCAATATCCCCGGCGACGATAAATACTTGTCTTGAATAAATATATTAAACTTGTTGCCATGGAAACTCAAAAAATTTCAAACAGACCTATCTATGTGCGAGGTTTGGTAATATTGTAACATTGCAACATTTCAAGGTGTACTCCTGAAACAAATTGAAGAAAAAACTTGTTTTACTTATGAATGAGTTACAATTACTAAATGTCAGCTTGAATAGAATAGAAGATAGTGTTTATCAAAGCCCAGATTACCTAAAAAATAAACAATGAGTGGAAGTTGTTTATCTTACAATAAAACGCTGTGGTATATTCTCCCTGCAGTGTTTTATCCAAAACAGAACAGGTACCCAGCAACCTATACTAGTCATCAGGCGAAGACAAATGGATTGGGTGGTCAGGCTCAGTCACCTGGTTCATTGCATGTCATCATACACTGACGGCCTGGATCATGGCTCACAATAGCAATCGCTAGATATCAAATGGCCACTGTTATTGTAAATCAAAGCCGTACGTCTTTGCATAGGGGTATTTATTGCCAAACAAGACCGCGAAGCATGTTGATTAACACTTCCGTTTGCTAAACCAAACCAGTTTCATTATTCTCTCGGAAGAAGTGCACTTTACCGGTCACACTTTTTCGGATCTAATTAGCGCTGTGTGGGCTCGAACGTGCTTTGCCAGCTCACGGGCTTGGCTTATTAATGTGTTAATTAGCCAATGCTCTACCCCTGGACCACAAGTGCTATCACATGTAATCAGTGCTACTTTTAACGAGTCATCAGCAACCCATTAACATGCATACGTAATTCAGTAAACAACAAGTATTTGTCACAGAGTGACGAAATATCCCCCGCCTGTACACCATAGTACCAAATATGAAGACAATCCAGCGATTAGTTCTTGAGATATTGTGGCAACACCGTTTTCCAACTCCAAAAACAGATTTGCCTGCTGTGACCTTGCAAATGGGGTCAAGGTCACCAAATCTGACAGGTGTATGCAGTGTCTGTATATACACTATAGTTCCAAATATGAAGACAATCAAGCGATTAGTTCTTGAGATATCGCGGCAACACTGTTTTCTAACTCCAAAAGCAGATTTGCCTGCTGTGACCTTGCAAATGGGGTCAAGGTGACCAAAACCGACTGGTGTCTGCGGAGTCTGTATATACACCATAGTTACAAATATGAAGACAATCCAGAGATTAGTTCTTGAGATATTGCGGCAACACCGTTTTCCAACTCCAAAAGCAGATATGCCTGCTGTGACCTTGAAAATGGGGTCAAGGTCACCAAAACCGACTGGTGTCTGCGGAGTCTGTATATACACCATAGTTCCAAATATGAAGACATTCCAGAGATTAGTTCTTGAGATATTGCGGCAACACCGTTTTCCAACTCCAAAAGCAGATATGCCTGCTGTGACCTTGAAAATGGGGTCAAGGTCACTAAAACCAACTGGTGTCTGCGGAGTCTGTATATACACCATAGTTCCAAATATTAAGACAATCCAGAGATTAGTTCTTGAGATATTGCGGCAACACCGTTTTCCAACTCCAAAAGCAGATATGCCTGCTGTGACCTTGAAAATGGGAACAAGGTCACCAAAACCGACTGGTGTCTGCGGAGTCTGTATATACACCATAGTTCCAAATATGAAGACATTCCAGAGATTAGTTCTTGAGATATTGCGGCAACACCGTTTTCCAACTCCAAAAGCAGATATGCCTGCTGTGACCTTGAAAATGGGGTCAAGGTCACCAAAACCGACTGGTGTCTGCGGAGTCTGTATATACACCATAGTTCCAAATATGAAGACAATCCAGTGTTTAGTTCTTGAGATATCGCGGCAACAAACAGGTGGGACGTACGGACGGACGTACGGACGGACGGACGTATGGACGTACGGACGGACGTACGGACGGTCGTGAATACTATATCCCCCGCTTCGCGCTTTCGCGCGGCGGGGGATAATTAATTGCGCATGCGTGACGTCATGGTCCGCTCTCCCATTCATCTTTTCTTGAAACCACACCCGAAATTGTCTATGTCAACATGACCGACCAACTGGATTAACCCGATTAACGCTTGAAAAGGTAAGAATTTCTGGCTAACCCTTGCCCAAAGCAAGCTAACCCTAAGGACCGAAAAGGGGTGTTGGATCATAAAGACGTGTAAGTTTCCCTTAGACCGAAAAAGGTGTAGGGTGGTAAAGACGTGTAAGTTTCCCTAAGACCGAAAACGGGTGTTGGATCGTAAAGACGTGAAAGTTTCTTTAATACCGAAAACTGGAGTTGGATCATAAGGACATTTTAATTGTCCCTACGGCCGAAAACGGTTGGTGAATCGAAACGATGTGTAAGTTTCCCTAAGACCTAAAACGGGTGTTGGATCGTTAAAGGGACCTTGAGGCATGGTAACGGCATAGCGAGACAGCGATGGCACTATACCCAAACCGGGATCTATTTTCGGTTTTGCATGTATTAATCTTCGCTACAGTACAAAGGTTTGCTTCAGCCAATCATGTGCCGCATATCAAGCTGCTCGGATACATTCGTAATTCTTTTAGCTTGATGATTGGTTGATAACATCACAACCTCGTGTCAAACTAAAACTAGCCAGGCACATCAAGTGTATGTACTTCAGAACGTGGTAACAGTGACCCGCAAGATCAGGTCACCATGCAAGTTGGTGCTCTATATCATCGCGGTAGTAAATTTATAATGGATTGTAATGGGGCACGCTTGCAAACTTATTAAATATGTGATACGCAAAATGTTTGTTGTTCTTTGTTCAACTTTTATGACACATAAATTAGGATTGATAGATGCTGATTTTCTTTACCAATTTCGGTAAACAAAGTACCTGTCATTAGCGAATCTTACCGCAGTAAGGTTGTGTGGATTATGTTGTTTACATCACTTCCTGTTTTGTATTTTTATAATCAGTATGCATACGACCGAGGTTGGGTCAAGGGACTTCGTCTGAACAAATGGGTTCTTTTCTTATCAATTTCGAATGGAGGTAGGGGTGATTCCACTTCAAAAACATCCCAGAAACTATAATAAAAAAATTAATGTGTGTATAATTGCAAGTAGCTGTGACACACCGCAACGAGTCCTGTATTCGATCATGCGATGAAATATATCGTGCTTAGATTTGCATAAGTAAACAGTCAACAGGGTGTGTGGGTTACGAGATTTATCGATACGATGAACAAATGCGAATACTGTATTCGACGTAATAAGCGCCTGGGGTGCTCTCAAAATTAGAAAAAGGGGCCTCTTATTAGAATATATTTTTGGTGAGTTGAAAGATAGTAAATTTCGTAGCTTATGCTGACAGCCTGAAATGATACAAAAGAAAAGTATGTGCGTATCCTACGTGACATACATTTCCCAGAATTTAATTGCCCATAATTAAGGTGCATATAACACATGAGTGCGTATTATACACAAACAAATAAGTCATGTGCACATTGATCAATCGGTAGGGGTGCTAATTGGGATTGTTCACTAGCCAATATATTATAGCAAATATCGCCGTGGACGCTTATTAGAGCGGGGCACTTATTACGTCGAATAAGGTACTTGAATGTAAACATTGTTTTTATTTAGCGGACTCTGAACATTTAGTTATTCTACAACAGATTTATCCAGCTCTTAATAATTCACTCTTTGCTGAGTTATATTAAGAATGGCAAAACACATTTTGCCAGAACAGTTATCAGTGTAACTGACATGTTTAAACATCTATAGCACCTGAAATATGTTGACTAGATTTATCAAGGAAATGCTTGATCCTGAATACATTCTTACTAAAAAATGTTCGTTATGCCAATCATGTCATAACTCATTGATGTAATTGTCACAGTTACGACATGAACTCACTACTCAGTACAGTAGCATCAGAACAGCCATTGAACTTGACTGAATCCATAAACTTCAAATCATTGGTAGATCTAGATATAGACATTCACAGAGCTCCAGGTAAGCTTTTGGTGTTGTGTGTATTTTACCCATGCTTTTTACAATCATTGGGTATCAGTAATTCTATCTGGGTATTCAAATTTCTGTTACCCACTAGTTTTTACACATGTGGGTATTTAAGTTAAATAGTTAAAAACACTATTCATCTAGTCCCTGCAAACTGGTGTCGTGTAGGTTCGAGAGCTTTATAGGACTCAAAAATACCACGATACTTTCACAAGAAAGAGTGATGACAAATGATCGTGATGTAACTGTCATCGTGGAGCTTGGCAAGGTTGACGGAATGCCCGTTTATAATTTCAAAATATGTTGCTGATTTGCTAATCGAATACGCAGGGTTACTTCACAATATTTTGATGATACACACAAGGTTTATTTTTGTAGCGTATCTGTAATGTTCGTTGCGTATTTGATACGCTTGAATTTTATTTTACTGCATATTTCTGCATTTCTGATGCGTATTTTACGCAGATACGCAGCTTATCTGGAGCTCTGCATTCACAAATGTCTGTCCCAATGACCCCTTACCAATGGCTGATGACCCGGACTTGTACTGCCTTTTCATTAACGAAGTTAGACATTAACATGGATAATTTTGTGTTAAAATATTCATTAATATCAAATTTCCATTTTAAGAAATTGTTCGTGCCTTAATGTAAACCTCTTGGTCAAGAGAGCAGGATGCACCCTGATGTGAACCTTTCTCTCACTTTGCCTGTTGATATTTTTCAGTTGCAAAAATATTTCTGATTTTTCACGACCACTGTGTTATGTTGTTAATGTTATGTTACAGTGCTATAAGTTGGACCCATCGATTTTTGTTTGGGACCCCTAATTTTATGATGAAGTGGTCCAAGTGACCCCAAGAAAATGTAAGCCAGAGCAGACACTGTTAGGCTTGATTTATTACAGAAGATCTTCAATTTGCTAATGTTGCACAACGTAACAAGTGAGAAGGGTCTGAGTCTTGTGGAGGATGTACCACCAGTGAACATAATGAGGCCTTCATTGAATATATTTTCAAAGTTTATACTTGATCAAATAATAGCTTCAATAGTTTAGTTGCAATGAGGTTCCACTGTAGCAGTAATACATTTGGTCACCTTACAGTGGTATTTTCAGTTACCGGTAAACACTGGCTTTTTGGAATGTGAAAACTAGTTCAATGGCACTGTACTTCACTTTGGATGGATATGTAGGCAACAGAAAATGACAATAACAACCACTTAAAAAAATATGTTAGAGTTGACATAAAAATATTTTCTGCAGAAACAGGAGGAGTTTCCAGGTACTTGCAAAACATAGAAGCAGCCTCTTCACCACCAGTTTCCTCTACGCTCCAAAAATATTTACAGACTGTACATGATTGTCCAATCTGAAAACATTACTTCCAAGGATCCAGCAATTGCCCAAACTTCAGGATTCAACTGATGCAGTTTTATACTGACAATCAAGATGACCTTGGCCTTTGATGGATAATGGCACCAACATTTCACGTGGAAGCATTTGTATAGATACATGCAAATATGAAGTTTAATTCCTGTTGAGGTAACCCCTGACAGAACACCTGACTTCAGACCATGACCTTTGACTTATTTTGACCAAACGCTTTTAATGTAGTTTCATCATACTGCCATATTGAAACTATGATACAACCACACTTGCCCCAAAGAAGACCTTCACCTTTGATATAAATGCAATAGACTTTTGATGAAGTAGGATTTGTTTGAAGCTCATGACAATTAAGTTCCAGTCAGGAACTGACCATGACACACAGGTAACTATTTTACAAAGATGGGACTGTTTATGTTTAGTCCTTGTTTAACTCCTCACTCAGAAATAATCCATCTGTACGACAACAGAAAATAGATTCTGGACTACACAATCCAGTATTTGACATCATGAAGACTGGTCTACATTGTTGGGATATGCTGACATGCAAATCAACCAAGCTACCAAGCCTCAACACCTGATCCATTCAGTCTCCTCTTACCAGCATGGGGTTGCAGTACACCCATACTCTTACCAGCATGGGGTTGCAGTACACCCATACTCTTACCATGCTGTTTCTGTATTCTTAAAACATGTCTTTAAAATGAGGAATGTGTAACTAGATTTAAAATCTAATCATGTACATCCCGTGACAAATGTTAATATCCAATCTGCATTGTACTATGGGCCTTGATGCCTAAATTACTGAATAAGCAGTCTGTCTAACTGTCTGTCTGTCATATTCTTACCTAGAAATCCCCATGAGATAAGTACACCCATATTCTTACCTAGAAATCCCTATCCGATCTTAATGATGACCTTGACCTTTGACTAATCCCCCAAAAGCTATTCAAATGTATTTTTACTATTTTGTGAATATAATTTTTTTAGGTATCCTGCTTTACTCCTTAATGCGTCTACTGCTTACCTTATGACAGAAACAGCATTTTGTGATGGTCCGATTGTCTAGACTACTTACAGACAGTGGTAGACTTTCAGCAGAGACAAATAGATCATATGAGGAATCACCAGATATCAGACATGCGATTGATTAGCAGACAATGGAGATTCAACGTTCCCTCAACCTCTGGCAGCGTGTGGCCGTTCTACGAAAGTTCCCGCCAATTCTCACGTCTATCGGTGTATGTTCAACATTGGCTAACGTTAGTAGACGGACAGAATTTGTTTCATGTTGTGTCTGGTAGACATGGGCTGTATCAAACTTGAAGATCATCACACGTTCACGATCAAGTAGACATTTGACAGAATCGTCATATGCTACCGGGTACCCACCTGTTTGGATCATCACACATTAACGATCAAGTATACATTTGACAGAATCGTCATATGCTACCGGGTACCCACCTGTTGGAATCATCACACATTCATGATCAAGTAGATATTTGACAGAATCGTCATATGCTACTGGGTACCCACCTGTTGGAATCATCACACATTCACGATCCAGTAGACATTTGACAGAATCGTCATATGCTACCGGGTACCCACCTGTTTGGATCATCACACATTCACGATCAAGTAGACATTTGACAGAATCCTCATATGCTACCGGGTACCCACCTGTTGGGATCATCACACATTCACGATCAAGTAGACATTTGACAGAATCGTCATATGCTACCGGGTACCCACCTGTCTTGTACGAAATGCTGCAAAGATTCGATGAGATGCCTGTTGCTGTACATCAATGTGACCACGTCACTACCTTCAGTAGACCACAGTATCCAGGCACCTCCTTTCATCGTCACCTCGACATGAGAACGGGAGCACCCAGGGGATGGAAATGATCACCTTACTTCGTACGATACAATCGTTTCAGACCAAATGCGATCTGTTGGGGAGCGCATTTATTCTACATTGAATCTTGTATTGGTTCACATACGAATATGATTTTCAATGTCTCTTCAAGACACTTCAAGACACGATCAGAAGGCCTTCTGTAGTTTACAGCCTTGTAGACAACCTAATCTAAATCTGCTTCATGCTCTTCAACAGCCGCTTACACATTGTTATAAGCACAGGATTTGACAAGCAGAGGGCATCTGCACCTACATCCAATACAGCAGTTCCTGCTGTCTTACATCAGACATCAGTACCCGTACGTAGCCATCACTCTGCCGTCTCACCTCAAGACATCTCACTTGGACGATAGAATCGAACGTCTTAGGAGGCACCACTTTATACAGAACCAACTCCATTGATACACCTAGACCAGAGCTGTGGTCCCGCGCACAGCAAATATGACACATCAACAGCCTCAAGTTGAAGGTGCTTATTCTGGCAATTTCCCCTTGACAGGAGCGTCTCCGGAACGCTCATCTTGCCATCTTCCGCGACACGGTGGATGGTGCCTGTGCAACCAAGGGACAAAGCACGCTCACTCCCTGCTTCAACAGACGTTTCTGGTGGATCGACTGGGTCTCCAATTTCTAGTCCAGTACATCCCCAGATATTGATCATCTAGTGACCAGCATGGCTATCATTTGAAACCTTCTGAAAGGTCGAAAATCGAAAATCCCACTACAGCGTCACCTCAATTCTTGGCCGAGTACACTTGTGTACCAAACCACACTTGAAAGGCAGCTCCATTACTACATACTTGGTGGTTCTGAATTGAGTGTTGGCCATTCCAGAGGATCTTAAGATGACCAAAGTTCTGGAACTCCTATGCTCATTCAGGCTTGAGGATCAGAAGGTCAAATTTTGTCTCCCTGCTTGGTGGATCGACTGGGTCTACAATTTCTAGTCCAGCCTCTTAGCTTTAGCCACAGCAGCAAGGGTTAGCGAGTTACTCGCACTCAATATTACCTGTGTCCCTTTGTGAGCATGGTACACAGGGTGTGATCCTCTGAGAGCAAACAATCCTCACAAGATAATGGCATTTGCCTCAACCATGGTTCTACATAGCAATTGTGCTAAAAGAGCAATCATGGAAGGATGTATTTGGAGGACTTACACTTTCTGTTACCTAAGAGATGTGGCACATGTGGCACTTGAAGACGTGGAAGGAGTCTAAGCTTTGGCCCTCTGGTTACAGCCCAGCAGGTAACCAACCCCTGACACAAATAATGATCTCATCAGTCCGGAGCCAGTCTTACCCGACTCATGCAGTATTTGGACACGCCCATTGGGGGGATTATCAAGCTTATATCATAGCAGTTTTTAGATTACAGCTCATGCTATTTTCTTCAAACTGTTTTTTATCTGGACTTATCTGCAACTCTCGTTTTCTTCCCGTTCACAGGATTGAGCGAGTAATACCGATAGCCACACCATACCAACACACCATACGGTCCCCTGGACTTATGACCATACAGTCTTATGAGAGTTTATCTATATTGAGGATTACATCTGAAGGTATGCCTACCGCCAGATACATCTGAGGCAGGAATTCTTTATATACTGTAAATCGTGAAATTAATGCGTCTCCAAGAGAATGCGACTGCTGGCCCCTAGCCAAAAATGCGACTCAATATGAATGCGACCCTCCCCTCCTCTCAAGCATCAGTGGATTTATATCTAAAGAAAATGTCCTCTGTCAGTTTGACAGAAGAATCCTCATCTTAATCCTACCTTGCATTAATCCAATCACACACTAAATAGCACCACTTATTAGGGCTGAGTAGAGTACTTCAGCAAAAGCAAAAACAATACATGCGCGCTGGCTCGTGTCGGCCTTTGACGCAGTCGCAAAGAACAAAGACACAGTGTTGCGTGGTTGACCTCTGTCTGGATTTGCATGTGTGATCAGTGATGACATAAATGAGTAGGACTCTTAACTTGACCCCAACCATTTTCGCATTTAATTCACACTCACGTTAATTTCAAGATTGACAGTATTAAACAGAGAGGTCGAGTCTTGGTTGTGTGAATGTTTGTGATCAAGTCGATGCTGTATAATGTCATGTACAGAAGAAAACCAAGTGTTTCTTACTCATGTTACCATGGTAACTGGTGCTATCTATTCACTTGGTTCATTGCATGTCATCGTATCGCAATTGCGTGGAATGATGATCATGATATTATTCATTGGATTGTCTAGTCCGTACTCAATTATTTACAGACTGACATCATACTGTGTTAATATTGCTGAGAACAGAGTTAAACTACTAGAAACAAACTATTTTTTTATTTGGCTTTGACAAACTGACCATTTCAATAATTAATGCATTTTTTTCAACAAAACCAAATGAATGCATTTAAATGCACCACTTCCACTTCATGACACAATTAGAAAGTGATTCAAATCTCATAAACTGTGTTTTCATTGTATGAAAGCTTTCATAAATTACAGTAAACTATGTTCATAATGAACATGTTTATAACAAACTTATCTATATGACTGTTTTTGTGGTCACAACCATTTGCTGTATATATGCTGTATATATAAGCTTATAATGAACTACGGTTATAACGAACAAAACCAGTTTGTCACAACCATGGTTTCCTGTATTACACACAGATGTTCACTCATAATGACTGTCATTATGTTCTCATAACCATGACCATGAAAACATATCACAAAAGTCCACCAAATATCGAAAATATTCTCAGACAATATGATATGCGATACACATACACCTGTACAGATTCATATTTTAATCCTGTACCATTTCACACATGGAAAGTTTACAGTGACAATAACAAACATACACCTTGAAGCACATTTTGTTCGGCAACTTCTGCGATTTCGAGCCTTTAAAATATAAGAGTTCACACATAACTGCAGCGAATTAAGCACTGTGATACATATCGTATTGTGAACAATGTATCATGACACGTATCATATCGGAGATATTCATGTCGCGACATCCAAAGTGAATACCCAATCATAAAATATCAAGTTCTTGGGGTAAGAAGGAGTATTTCCTTCAAAGTCTACAAATCATATGCCTGAAAAATCACATCAATATACATCAGTCAAAACTGTTACATTGTACAAGACAAACTTGGACATTCAACAGATTACAAACACCCTATTTCTAACAAGTACTATGCAAAAATACGTTTTTTAATCTTCAAATATATAGACCTTACCTAATTGCTAAGAAGATCTCATGAAAATCTTCTGAAAATTTGAGAACAATATGTCCAATGATATTTTAGGAAATGTGGTTGGTGCATAGGTTATTTTTTTTCACTACAAAGAGTTGACTGTTGTAGCTTGAGACATGTAGAATGTTGAAATGATATGGAGAGATTTTCAAGAACTTAACATTTAAATGGTCACTTAGATTTTTATTTCTTGGGGAACTAAAAAGTATAACCCTACTATAAAGAATAATAAGTATGAAAGTTTTGGCTAGCATGTTGGGCTATCAACGTCAGCAATGTTCAGGCAGTGTATCGCACAATGGCAGGGATGTGCCAATACCAAGTGTTCAGGCAGTGTATCGCACAATGGCAGGGATGTTCAGGCAGTGTATCGCACAATGGTAGGGATGTTCAAGCAGTGTATCGCACAATGGCAGGGATGTTCAGGCAGTGTATCGCACAATGGTAGGGATGTTCAGGCAGTGTATCGCACAATGGTAGGGATGTTCAGGCAGTGTATCCCACAATGGCAGGGATGTTCAGGCAGTGTATCGCACAATGGTAGGGATGTTCAGGCAGTGTATCGCACAATGGTAGGGATGTTCAGGCAGTGTATCGCACAATGGGAGGGATGTTCAGGCAGTGTATCGCACAATGGCAGGGATGTTCAGGCAGTGTATCACACAATGGTAGGGATGTTCAGGCAGTGTATCGCACAATGGTAGGGATGTTCAGGCAGTGTATCGCACAATGGCAGGGATGTTCAGGCAGTGTATCGCACAATGGCAGGGATGTTCAGGCAGTATATCACACAATGGTAGGGATGTTCAGGCAGTGTATCGCACAATGGTAGGGATGTTCAGGCAGTGTATCGCACAATGGTAGGGATGTTCAGGCAGTGTATCACACAATGGCAGGGATGTTCAGGCAGTGTATCGCACAATGGTAGGGATGTTCAGGCAGTGTATCGCACAATGGTAGGGATGTTCAGGCAGTGTATCGCACAATGGCAGGGATGTGCCAATACGAAGTGTAAGCAGAGACACATAGCCAATATGTGACCTGGCTGTTGTGTTGCCATTCCCTGAAGCAATGGCGATGATGACAGTTTTGGACATTGGTTTGCCTGCCCCCAAGCCCATCTAAACATAGCATGCTGCCTGCCATGGTGTTGTGTACAGAATGTCACACACCTACCCAGCAGACAGACACCGACTATTGGATACAGCAAGCACATTCATCACAGGTCTACAGGAACTGACGGCCATTTGATTCAACATCTTCAAAGTTTCCTCCTGTTCTTGGTCATGCTGGTAGGAACAAAAGTGTCCTCAGAAGTGTCCTCTATTTACTGAGATAAAATTTCCTTCATAGTCAACAAATCATATGCCTGAATAATCACATCAATATACATCGGTGGAAACTGTTTCATTGTACAAGACACTGTGTTAAGACTGGTGTTGGTCCAAGTTTGAGTAGACAGTGGTGTTGGTCCAAGTGAGAGTAGACAGTGGTGTTGGTCCAAGTGAGAGTAGAGAGTGGTGTTGGTCCTAGTGATAGAGTAGACAGTGGTGTTGGTCCAAGTGAGAGTAGACAGTGGTGTTGGTCCAAGTGAGAGAATACAGTGGTGTTGGTCCAAGTGATAGAGTAGACAGTGGTGTTGGTCCAAGTGAGAGTAGACAGTGGTGTTGGTCCAAGTGAGAGTAGACAGTGGTGTTGGTCCTAGTGAGAGAGTAGACAGTGGTGTTGGTCCTAGTGAGAGTAGACAGTGGTGTTGGTCCAAGTGATAGAGTAGACAGTGGTGTTGGTCCAAGTGAGAGTAGACAGTGGTGTTGGTCCAAGTGAGAGAATACAGTGGTGTTGGTCCAAGTGATAGAGTAGACAGTGGTGTTGGTCCAAGTGAGAGTAGACAGTGGTGTTGGTCCAAGTGAGAGTAGACAGTGGTGTTGGTCCTAGTGAGAGTAGACAGTGGTGTTGGTCCAAGTGATAGAGTAGACAGTGGTGTTGGTCCAAGTGAGAGTAGACAGTGGTGTTGGTCCTAGTGAGAGTAGACAGTGGTGTTGGTCCTAGTGAGAGAGTAGACAGTGGTGCTGGTCCTAGTGAGAGTAGACAGTGATATTGGTCCTAGTGAGAGAGTAGACAGTGGTGTTGGTCCTAGTGAGAGTAGACAGTGATATTGGTCCTAGTGATAGAGTAGACAGTGATGTTGGTCCTAGTGATAGAGTAGACAGTGGTGTTGGTCTAAGTGAGAGAGTAGATAGTGGGGGTGGTCCAAGTGATAGTAGACAGTGGTGTTGGTCCTAGTGAGAGAGATTACAGTTGTGTTGGTCCTAGTGAGAGAGTAGACAGTGGTGTTGGTCCAAGTGAGAGAGAATACAGTGGTGTTGGTCCTAGTGAGAGAGAAGACAGTGGTGTTGGTCCAAGTGATAGTAGACAGTGGTGTTGGTCCTAGTGATAGAGTAGACAGTGATGTTGGTCCTAGTGAGAGTAAACAGTGATGTTGGTCCTAGTGATAGAGTAGAGAGTGATGTTGGTCCTAGTGAGAGAGTAGACAGTGGTGTTGGTCCAAGTGATAGTAGACAGTGGTGTTGGTCCAAGTGAGAGAGAAGACAATGGTGTTGGTCCTAGTGAGAGAGTAGACAGTGGTGTTGGTCCAAGTGAGAGAGAATACAGTGGTGTTGGTCCTAGTCAGAGAGTAGACAGTGGTGTTGGTCCTAGTGATAGTAGACAGTGGTGTTGGTCCCAGTGAGAGAAAAGACAGTGGTGTTGGTCCTAGTGAGAGAGTAGACAGTGGTGTTGGTCCCAGTGAGAGAGAATACAGTGGTGTTGGTCCTAGTGAGAGAGTAGATAGTGGGGGTGGTCCAAGTGATAGTAGACAGTGGTGTTGGTCCTAGTGAGAGAGAAGACAGTGGTGTTGGTCCAAGTGAAAGAGTAGACAGTGGTGTTGGTCCAAGTGAAAGAGTAGACAGTGGTGTTGGTCCAAGTGAGAGAGTAGACAGTGATGTTGGTCCTAGTGAGAGAGTAGATAGTGGTTTTGGTCCTAATGAGAGAGAAGACATTTAATGGACCTGCGTCGGCTTGATGTCAATGGTAACAAGGTGAGAGAGCAATGGTGATGGAGACTATGAGAGTCACATTTAATGCTTCACAGTGCTGACGGTAGATGTGGTGATTACAAAACTGCATACAGGAAGTGAACAGATTTGGTGGTGGTAGTGTGATGATGTGGACAGCCATCTCCTACACAAGTAGAACAGACTGGGTACAAGTTCTGCTGAATTTAATGGAACAATGTTACACGGATGAGATTCTTTGGCCACACATCCTTTCCATTCTGAACAAGTGAACGTCATTTTCCAACAAGACAACGCCCAACCTTACACTGCAAGACTGTCCCACAGCAAGACTGACAACATCCTATTTCAAGAATCACAACATCCAGGTCCTGCCATGGCCCTCCAGGTCTCCAGATTTAAACCCAATCTGACTGCAAGTACATCAGCAACAACCACAGAACCTCAGTTGGCACAAGCACTGCAGGCAGAGTGAATAAATCATACACACACAAAAAGTTTTGGACTCTGATGGTGGCCATACAAGATATTGAGGTGACAGATGACCTTCACCTTGAAAAAACATGTGTGCCACATGGAACCTTGGTCAATGACAATGATGTGTGCCAATTTTTAACAATCAATTGAAGAGTTTTGATGTTTTTCCCCCGAACACAAGGACATTACTATCAGCACGTAACATCAGAAATGCCATGTCTACAAATCCGTACTGAAGTACACAATTTAATCATGTAATTACACTGTTATAAAAAGTGTTCTTTGAAAATCTGGACTTATGTTTGTAATCTACTTTATTAATCTTATTCAAAATTTCATTCAATATTGTTTACATTAATTTCAGAGAAATCGATTGTCAAGTGGTCGGAAGATCGCACAACTCACCGTCATTTACAGCAACCATGGTCAGATTACCGCAATTGACGCCTTGAAATGAACTTTAGTGGATAGAGAATGGATATATAATACTGAACAACAAAAGTTCCTGTGACATTGAATAAGATTTAATGCAAAGATCTTTTTTACCAAATCTGAAACAATTTCGGTTTGCAACAGATAAAAGACTCCTGTAAGTGTTCAACTGGTTTAATTTGCCATACTGACTTCAGAAAATGTATGATTTCATAAAAAACGTGAACATGCCAAAATGTCAAATCAATAGCGTGTGTATCCACCTCTGGTTGCGATGCAAGCAACACATCTTCGTCTCATGGAATGGACCAGGCTACACACAAAGTCCTGTGGGATATCTGTCCATATCTGCTGGACTATGTTTCGAAGTTCCTGGAGTGTCTGTGGAACATATGGCTGACGTAGAAGGAGCCGATCCATGCTCGATTGGTGAGAGATCAGGGGGGCAAGCCCCCGAACCAATCTTCACCTCGACGTCGGTACACTCGAATACGTCCATCGCTGTGGCTGAGGTGAAAACGAGGCTCGTCAGTGAATAGAACTTGTCCCCAATGCATGGCTCACCAGCGTAGACGCTGTCTGCACCACTGTAGAAGTGCTTGACCGTGGTTTCCTGTTAAAATGGGATGTCTGGCACATCTGAGGCGACGACGTACGGTTTGTGAAGATATTCATCGAAGGCCCGGGATGCTTCTTGCAGTCACTGTTGCTGGCTGGAATCGATTTCGTAGGTGTGTTGTTTTGAATCCAGTTGTCTTGTCGATTATTTATTACGTGTGGCCTGCCACTCTGAGGATGGTCTCTGACTGCATTCGTCTGTTGCCAACGTCTGTTTCAAGCATACCAATGGCTCGCAGACGCTCATTCTTGGACAGGCGTGGCATTTCGTAATGATGAATAATTGCGTAATTTTGTTGTTTTTCTGAGTGGTTGTTGTCAGCACGATGCTTAACAATGCATATGGAATCCCCTTAACGCACATGTTTTTATACCCATTCTTGGGTAGTTAAATGCATGGGTCTTGCATAAAAGTCAACTTTTGAATGGAATGCATGAATTTCTGTATCAGTTGCGTTTGTATGACTTCATTCCATACATGTACTACAATATTGAAAACCAAACTTTACTTGTTTGAAAAATACACTAAAATATTAGTGTCACAGGAACTTTTGTTGTTGAGTATATATACTCACATGCAAAAGAAACGCAAGTCGGATATGCAGTATACATGTTATTTATTTTCAACAGTAAAGACAAGAAATACTAATAGGGCAAGATTGACAAAAATTTGACTGAAGACAGTTTAATAGATTAAAAGGCAGATGACATAATTGGTTTTTGCAAATGTTAAGGGCTTACACATTTTCGGGGCATTAGCATTGATCACTGCCACACATCTCATGTACATTGAGTGGATCAGATGATTTGTGAAGGCCCTAGGGATCCTCCTGCACACATCCAGAGCAGCTGTGCGAAGTTCATCGGCAGTTGTAGGAACTGGGCGCACATTGTGCAGACGCCTTTGAACCTCATCCCACAAGTGTTCGATGGGGTTCAGATCAGGGCTGGCCACGGTAGAACACGGATGTTGTGTTGTTGCAGAAAGGCCATGGTAGCTCTGGCAACATGGGGATGAGCATTGTCCTGCTGGAAAATGTGTTGTTGATGTTGTGCAAAAAATGGAACAACGTGGGGTCTGATCACTTGGTCGATATACTGCTGAGCAGTGACACCGTGTCCCCGACCTTGACCAACATTCAGAAAGCACAAGTCCTAAGGTCCAAGTCTCGCATTAAGTCCAATCCCTGCCCATATCATGACGCTAGGTCAACCCCATACATCCCTTTCCACAACGTTTCTGTCAGCCAAAAGATCACCTCGACGCCACCAAATTCTGACTCTTACGTCTGCATGGGAGACACAAAAGCGACTTTCATCAGAGAAGATGACACACCTCTACTCAAGATGACACCAATTGTGATGACCCTGTGCCCACTGAAGTCGTGCTTGTCAATGCCGTGGTTGGAGAACAGGACGACGTGCTGGTTGGGGACATCTGAGGTTGTTTATACCCACTACAGTTTGTGACAGTTCATGCATTTTCGATTTCGCGAGAAATGGGTGCATGATCCCCACATATTCATTGAAATGGTGCGTTTTGGCGATTTGTTTCTTATGTTGCGTCACTACAGGCTTCACTACATGCTAAAACTTGTATCAATTTATGGTTCCGTGTTTGTTACCTATTTGCTTAAAACCACTTGCGTTTCTTTTGTGTGTGAGTATATATAGAGAATCTCACCAGAGTGTCTTTTGATATCAAATGACACAAGGATGAGATTTTATTTATCATCCAACATCATTCTTCCAACTTTTCAGTTTGTAGACACTAATAAGCAGAGTCTTAAATGTAAAAAGTACTGCTAACAGCTTCAGTAGCAGAGCCATTAGTGATGTCATTGGATTGTGGCATCATGGTAACCAAAGACGTCACAATGGTCTGCAAAGCAGAGTGATGCAATTTCATTGCAGCGATATCTACAATGTAGATATCGCTTGATCTCACCCAAGCGATATCTCCTGTGGGAGCCAGTTTTGGATGATAAATATACATATTATAAATGCTATACACTGACTGGCTGAAAGTCATATCTGTTGTAGTTTGACTATTATATGTCAACATGAAGTTCTCGTTATCACGAGCTCTTAAGCATCGACAGTGAATGGTCAAATTGTTCCATACGAAGAAATATCTGTCAATAGCGATCAGCTGTACCAAAGTGCTATGTTTATGATTATTAATTTATCTTAAATATATATAGTAAAGCTGTAACTAAACTAACATGATTTTGGAATGAATCATTGGGTAATTCTTAATTCGAATACCCAGCTGATGCTGAGAAACATGTGCACAGCTGATGGTTGCTTCCAGTCAGTTTAAGAGACAATACACACGGTAATCTTAATCTCTGCATATAAAACAATGCCTAGCAAAACAGGAAATACAATTTATCCTTGATTTTGAAGGCTTCTACAGGGGGTGGGGGGGGTGGGGGGTCGCCTTATACATGGGGTCACTTTATAGACTGCGATATACAGTACATGTCACCATAATGTTTTCATGATAGCAGACACAGGAGTTTTGACGGTGACTGGTCAAATTGTTCCATATGTAAGATATATAGGGCAATAGCAATCAGCCATACCAATGTGCGACGCTTATGGTTATTATTATTATTTCAAAAATGAATATTAAAAGCTGCAACTAAAATAAGATATATTGGAATATATTATTCCTCATAAAATAATAGTTTCTGATACAATTCTTCCAATCATTGCATCATAATTCTTTAAAATTATATAATTTACTGGGTATCCGAATCATTGGTAGACTAGGAAAGAATTTGTGTACAGCTGATTGCTATTTCCGGCCTAGTTTACTAGATAATACACGCATAATAATCCCTGCATAGAAAACTATGACTATTAGAACAAGAAATACAACTTAAACATGTTAAATGGTAAATCATAACCTTGTATTCTTTAAATGCTTTCAACTCTTTGCAAGGACATGCATTATGGCACAGTTCAGTAGACAGAGCAATGTAACATACATTATCATATAATGGGTAGGTCTCTTGGCAGGATAAAGCCAATGGATATAAACGATATCCATTGGATTCATATTTGGATAGAGATGCAAAAATCAAAGGTCAAGAATGGACTACTTTCAGTGTTTACAAACATGGCATTCCCCTTGTCATTCGTCGATCAAGTCAGAATTAACCATCGGAATTTGGAGAAACTACTGTGATAATTACTATAATTAGCAAAAGAATAGTCTAAAATACTGAAAATTAGTGCTTAACTGTGACATAGCTAAACTATTTTCCAAGTTTGGGCAACTTTGGAGATATAAATTGCGGAACAATTAAGCGAGGACACTTGCCTTACAGGATCAGTTTCCATATCCATGCTTGTAGACCTCTGCGGGTTGGAACCTTTTCCCCAAAATTAAACAGCTTGCAAAATACATTGTTTATTCGTAATACAGGATATTTACGATCCCCAAACACACTCCCGTGATACCCTCTATATATGTTTAAAATCTACACCATAATTCCACAACAAAATAGCAAAGACATGAAACAATTCTTCAAAGTCACACAATCAACCCCAGTCACCAAGCCTGACCAGTCACCACACGATCCATTAGTTGCCTGCCTCGGACCTGTTTGAACACGGAATTCAACAGGCTTGAACAACAATATATTGAAATATGAAATGGTTTATGGTTTATGCTGCACAAAATGTTTTGGAAACAAAACGTGATGGAAAGAGCCCATTTCTATATCCTCCACAAAACTTTGATTGGGCAGGCGATAATTATCCAATCTGTTCTGCTTGCGTACCTGTGCTTCCATACTGATCATCAGGTACAAGTGATCCAATGCATTTTAAGCAAAATACATTTTAATAAATGAGTACTCATAGTTGAACATGTGATACACAAAGAAAACCTACATATCCAGAATGATTAACCTAATTGCATGGAAGTAATTTCGACAACGGCTCAAAACATTATCGGCAACACGGTTCAGCAGCAACTTATCATACTCATACTAGTCTAAGGATACCTATATGGAACCGACGACACAGTCAACTGTTCAAGCAGCTAGGTAATTCATGATAGCTGAAAGTGGAAAACCAAACCTTTAGAACCAAATCAGCCAAATCACTAACTGGTGGGAATATGCATATTTTAGGTGCCGACTATACAGTCCATGAAAGACGTTCACATGAGCATTAAGTATAGCTGATTTTAAAACTTTCTATGAGTTCAAAAACTATATATTATCAAATTTAATGACGTAGGTACACCTGTCTTTCTTTAAACCAAGATCCTGTCCTGTATACAGTCAAGTCTCGTGTCTCTGACACTGTTAATACCACATTCGGCTTTATCTGACAATAATGAGGGGAACTGATTAAATCAGTGCTATTTAGACCCATTAATCCGACAGCCTAACACTCTGACTATGACACACCAAATTTGCAACCAATTGCTGATATCACTCATTAATCAGTCTCGTTAATCTGACACAGTGATCAGCGTATTCAGTGGTCATCTGCCTCTGAGTACACAGTCTCGCGTTTAGACCTGAAACGAGTCGGATACTGGCTGCATGTTATAATGGCTGCAGAGAAACTTGCTCAACAATAAACAATTTATCATTTAAATAAACAAAACAGGATAAATCACACATGTCTAGATTACGTCCAAATACAGTTTACATCAGAATGACCTTTCGCGAACTTTGACCTGCCAATGAAATGACTAACTGGAAGTCAACATTGCAGCTTTGCCGAACCAGTTTTAACCAGTTTTTCCATTTCAGACTATGCTTTCAAAAGTATTTTGAATCAGTCATACAGCCCGTAACTGTAGGTCGGAACACCCTGTGTTACGCTTTTCGAGGTAGCATGTTTGGAACTTTCTCTATCGTGTAGTTGTCCCATTTTCGATTACGAACGTTGATACTACTGAATTTCCTTTTTCCAACAAACAGTGATCCCTCGCTACAACACTACCTTTGGGGTCCAAATAATTGATGGCGTTATTTTGTTTGTTTGTTGTTTAATGCCGCACTCATCAATATTCCAGCTATATGACGGCGGTCTGTAAATAATCAAGTCTGGACCTGACAATCCAGTGATTGACAACATGAGCATCGATCCATGCAACTGGGACCGATGACATGCATCAACCAAGTCAGTGAGCCTGTCCACCCAATCCCGTTAGTCGTCTCTTACAACAAGCATAGTCGCCTGTAATGTCAAGATGGCGTTATCAACCAAGGTGGAGCTGTATATTGGGTAGATGACCAACACAACAGTACATGCCCTGTCTACCTAACACAATCTACACTGCACTTTCAAAGTTTGAAAAAAGATTAGAATAGTAGTTGTTTATGATTAATAATAAAAAGAGACTCATTGAGTGTCATGAGCTTTAAAAATAACGTCATATCCTTTCGGCAAATTCAGGTGAACGAACAGGTGATAACTCATTAATCCGACATATTCATATGCAACGAGTGGGACTTGACTGTATATTTCTACAGGTTTAAGTGTGTTTTGCATTCATCAAGATATATAAGATTATCTGATAGCCTTCAGCAAATGTTTATCTGACTCTTTTTACTGCAAACATGTCAAATCATTTAAATGTGGTAAAATATCTCTTTGCAAATGGCAGTATATCGAAGAGTAGTTTATACAATGTTCCAGTGTAGTGCACCTAGGCCAGCTGTTGATGATGGTAGGTAGGTGGAGGAATTACATATCCTAGCTACATGCCAGTGATATACTCCTAAGAAGGTCCTACCTGGACCAGTGGATATGTCACAAAGTAAATTCTGTGAAATGCTTTACTTATGTTATCACCTCTGAAATGTTTATTGTGTATATTGTCCATCAATTAACTAATAGTTCAACCTGTGCTTGTCGAAAAAGGCAACTAAATGGATCTGGTGGTCAGGCATTGACAGCAAGTCATGGTATTACAATTGCATGAATCAATGCTCATGATGTCAATCACTGGATTGGCTAGTCAAGTGTCAACTGGTCCACTGGTCCAAGTCTTGTAAACTTTCTTAAGGACCAGTAAAATCAAACAAATGGTGGTCCAGTGGTCTAGTGTTATTTTCGGGACAAAATGATTTAAAGTTTGTATTGATTTGAAATCAGCCATATATTTATTCTAAGCTCTGAGCAACACCAGCAACCTCAACAACACTGCTTGGTGCAGTGGTTACTTCTTTATTGGTTTCTCATACTAATTAGGAGATAAACATACTGTGTTTTCAACTTAGAGCTTTGTTATCTGTAGATTAAACCACACTAAATTGAATTTAGAACCGAATGCGCAGCATGAGGTTTCAAATTCTACCATGACTAAATGAAACGCAAACTCTTTCGTGTTAGCAAATATATTGAGTGAAGCGGCATGGCTTGATGCCAGGGTTTTGAGTGGGTTGTCGATCTGAATTACGGATTCACGGACAACAGCCTTTAAACAAAATATGGCGCTGTATACACTAAGGCAGTTTGTTTACACCGTAATACTTCACTCGAACATGTGACAGGCATTAACAGCATATAAGCATGGCAACTTGGAAAGCTAACATGAGGTGGGCAAACCTAATGAAAGCTAAACAAGCTTTGCAAAGCTTTCTTTCTACACTGCACGTCACCATTATGACGTCCTATCGTTCACTGTGATGCAAAAGATATGACGTCACAATCGTATATAGAAAAGCGCCAAATTCCAAGCTCTCTGTTGGTCTCCAAAACTTAAAATAATTCTCTTTGTTGTTTTCTATCATGTTTTCTGCACGAAATGTATTGCCACACCTTCTTTGAATATTGTAGTAACCTCAACTTTGTATTTTGTAACCTATAATTGTAGGTATAATTATCTAAATACGCCTACTGACTATGACTGAAAAAAGTACAATTCTATAAATATTAGCTTCCGCAGTGATGTGTCCGTCAAACCAACTGTTTCAATCAGAGGGAGTTTATTGTGATTTAATAGCCCTTGATTGACCAATCAGAATTGAGTAATTTCCAAACTCATGTAGGATTATGCATGTTCTTTTGTTTTTTTATGACCAATAGTGTTTCACACTAAAAGAGGAAAGGTGAAAAGTTGACCTGTTGCAAACAAATAAACCTCTGAAGTTAACCAGCATTAACTTGTCTCTTATAACTGTCATTTTGTAAATATGGAGCTTAAAGAATTAGAATGATGAAGTAATGTGATTTAAAACCCCTTTTGGTCAGCACCATTGTGTCTGGTAGAGAATCATCAACAGGACCAGTATATTTTCAATGTGATGGTCTTTTGGAAGACTGACAAATGTTGGTCAGTGTCAAACACTGCCATTACATAGATGCAATACTGCTGTGTGCGGAGTTAAATATCAAACAAACAAACAAACAAACTGACTATGCACTGTTAACATGTGCAGGTGCTGCACATGTTTGATGCATGTATTTTGGGCCTATCAGCTCTATCTACTGAATGAACTACCTGTCTATCCTGGAACCTGTTATTTCCCTGTCTGTGTACATGGTGTACTGGCTTCTGGTCTGGATATACCATATTCAACGTAATAAGCACCCCGCTCTGATAAGCACCCACAGCGATATTTGCTAATATATTGTCTCGTGCACAATCCCAATTAGCACCCCTTTCGATTGATCAATGTACACAAGTCTTATTTATTCGTGTATGATATGACCTCATGTGTTATATGCACCTTTAATTATGGGCAATTAAATTCTGGAAAAATATATCTGTTGTATGTAAACATTTCAGGCTGTCAGCATAAACCACAAAATTTATGATCTTTCAATTCTGTGGGTTTTTTCACCAAAATAATATTCTAATAAGAGCCCCCTATTTCTAATTTTGAGAGCGCCCTGGGCGCTTATTACATCGAATACGGTTTAATATGAGTCTCTGGTCTCTATATACTCTATGGGCTTCTGGTCCCTATATACAATATGGGCTTCTGGTCTCTATACTCTATGGGCTTCTGGTCTTTATATACTCTATGGGCTTCTGGTTTCTATATACTATATTGGCTTCTGGTCTCTATATACTCTATGGGCCTATGGTCCCTATATACAATATGGGCTTCTGGTCTCTATACTCTATGGGCTTCTGGTCTCTATATACTCTATGGGCTTCTGGTCTCTATATACTATATTGGCCTATGGTCTCTATATACTCTAATGGCCTAGGGTCTCTATATACTGTATAGGCTTCTGGTCTCTACTCTGTGGGCCTAAGATCTATATATATACTATATTGGCCTATGGTCTCTATATACTATATTGGCCTAGGGTCTCTATATACTGTATGGGCTTCTGGTCTCTATATACTCTATTGGCCTATGGTCTCTATATACTGTATGGGCTTCTGGTCTCTATATACTCTATGGGCCTATGGTCTCTATATACTCTATGGGCCTATGGTCTCTACATACTCTATGGGCTTATGGTCTCTATATACTCTATGGGCCTAAGATCTATATATACTATATGGGCCTATGGTCTCTATATACTATATTGGCCTAGGGTCTCTATATACTGTATGGGCTTCTGGTCTCTATATACTCTATGGGCCTATGGTCTCTATATACTATATTGGCCTAGGGTCTCTATATACTGTATGGGCTTCTGGTCTCTATATACTCTATGGGCCTATGGTCTCTATATACTCTATGGGCTTGTGGTCTCTATATACTCTATTGGCCTAAGATCTATATATACACTATTGGCCTATGGTCCCTTTTTACAAAATGGGCCTACAAACTGAACAACACTATCTATGTCTTTCCTGGGTCCTGTTATTTCCCTGTCTATGTACATGGTTTATGGTTCTGTGAAGATCAGAGTTAGAATAGGTCTTCAGCAACCCATGCTTGCCGTAGAGGCGACTAACAGGATTGGGGGGACATGCATGCCGACTTCTTTGATGCATGTCATCGTATCCCAATTGTGTAGATTATGCTCATAATGTCAGTCACTGGATTGTCTGGTCCAGAATCAATTTTTTACAGACTGCCGTCAGGTAGCTTGAATATTGTTGAGTGTGGTGCTAAACAACAAACAAACAAACAAACAAACAACAGGGTGTATTGGCCTATGGCTACGGAGAGTGAGTGAGTGAGTTGGGTTTAACGCCGCTTTTAACAGTTTTTCAGTTATAACGCGGCGTGTCAGCTTACTGCTGGAGGAAAGCCCAAAGTAATGCAGGTCTTCACTTAGGTGAAACCCCTTGAGCACGGGTTTGGTGCTGACAAACCTAGAAACATAATCGGGGTGAATTAGTATTCAAACCCACAATCATAGGTTTCTGGCGTGCCCAAGGGACGCAACTCTGCAAAGCGAATCGCGGCACCTTAGACGACTTGGCCAACCGTGCCCCCTCAGGTAAATAAACAGGTGATAACAAACTTGGTCAATAGATATGTGAAGAATTTCAAAACAAACATCTTGAAGAGTGGTGGCTGTCTGGTAAGTGAGGCACAACAGTGTGCATTTGGCACTGTTTGTAATTGAAATTCACTGTCCGGATCCTAACACTGGATTTCTGGATAAATGAAGAATTTTATGTAGTACCTTGGGTCTGGTTAAGTGTTCCACTGTACACCCTATTTACTGAGAAACCATCCATCTGTCTGTCCTGGGTCCTGTTATTTCACTGTCTGAGTACATGGTATACTGGCCTAGCTGTGTTATGATGATGATGAGGCCTGCAAGCTGATTTGTCTATACAACTGGAATTTGGTAGAGGGAACATTTTGAAAATGTCCACCCCAACAGCTGACTTCTCAATAATTATAATTAATCATCACTCTCCCAACTTGGATATATTTCTCAAGCCGAGAGCTACAGCAGACTGTCTGCCACCCCCAGTCCCTTCCCACACACATACTGACAGTCAGGATTAACAAATACTAAATTATGAGGAAGACTTGACCATGTTCATAACTAAAGATTTCCCACAGAAACATACAATACAATGGCACCCAGTATCATGCGTAATACATGTGTACATGAAATGTTAATACTTGCAGCTATGTACCGTATTTTCTTATAAGTCTGCAGTGAAAACTGCATGTTTTACATGCATAACGTTGTGTGCAGGCATCTCTCGGCCACTGAACACTATAATCACATCCAGAAATGATCTGAGAAACACCTGACACTTTGCCATTAATGAAGATGTTGTGCTGGTGGATTTAGGTGGTGTAGTTGTAGCCTACAGTTGGCTACCTCTCCCTGCATGCACAGATGACAGCAGCGAAATATGTCAGTGCTGGGTTACCTCACTCCACAGAAATAGGTCAGCGCTATTTCACAGTACACACAGACAATCCACTCTACATACCCGCACATTCGCCAGAGTAGAACCATTCCGTCTGACCTAACTTTAAATTGTCCACAGTTGTACTCATGACAAAGACTAGGATGAGGTAACACCAAACTCAACATGCTAAACAAGGTATTGATCGGTAGCCATCTTGGATGAACTTAATTTGACCTCTAACACCAAAGAGCTCAGTGTTCTATAGTCTGTTTCAGTCAAGCTGCATGTAAACAACTGGCCTGCTACTTCTGCTGCCGTACAGTGATCCTTATCACTGGGCAATATGCATTTTCACGTTTCTTGTTACCAGGATCATGTCTACTGTTTGGCCTCAAAATAATGTCATGTCGTCTGTTATGCAGTAGTATGACACAATGTCTACTGTTTTGAAGTAGTAGGGTGCCATGTCTACTGTTTTGTAGTAGTAGGATATGATGTCCACTGTTTTGCAGTAGTATGACACAATGTCTACTGTTTTGTAGTAGTAAGACACCATGTCTATTGTTTTGAAGTAGTAGGGTGCCATGTCTACTGTTTTGTAGTTGTTAGACACCATGTCTACTGTTTTGTAGTAGAAAGACACAATGTCTACTGTTTTGTAGGAGTAAGACACGATGTCTATTGTTTTGAAGTAGTAGGGTGCCATGTCCACTGTTTTGCAGTAGTATGACACAATGTCTACTGTTTTGTAGTAGTAAGACACCATGTCTATTGTTTTGAAGTAGTAGGGTGCCATGTCTACTGTTTTGTAGTTGTTAGACACCATGTCTACTGTTTTGTAGTAGTAAGACACGATGTCTACTGTTTTGTAGTATTAGGATGCCATGTCTACTGTTTTGTAGTTGTTAGACACCATGTCTACTGTTTTGTAGTAGTAAGACACGATGTCTACTGTTTTGTAGTATTAGGATGCCATGTCTACTGTTTTGTAGTAGTAAGACACCATGTCTACTGTTTTGTAGTATTAGGATGCCATGTCTACTGTTTTGTAGTAGTAAGACACAATGTCTACTGTTTTGTAGTAGTAAGACACAACGTCTACTGTTTTGTAGTAGTAAGACACCATGTCTACTGTTTTGTAGTATTAGGATGCCATGTCTACTGTTTTGTAGTAGTAAGACACAATGTCTACTGTTTTGTAGTAGTAAGACACAATGTCTATTGTTTTGTAGTTGTTAGACACGATGTCTACTGTTTTGTAGGAGTAAGACACAATGTCTACTGTTTTGTAGTTGTTAGACACAATGTCTACTGTTTTGTAGTAGTAAGACACAATGTCTCCTGTTTTGAAGTAGTAGGGTGCCATGTCTCCTGTTTTGAAGTAGTAGGATGCAATCTCTACTGTTTTGTAGTTGTAAGACACGATGTCTACTGCACATGCACATTATATCACAGGTGTCAATGATTTCTTGATTTCATACCCCAAATATCATAATCATGATGATCATGGAAAACGACAAATGCAAATAAAAGGAAAATTAGTGATGTGGACACAACATCATGCACATTGTAAAATTACATCAACGATGTTCCAATAATGTCCACAAGTAGACGGTATCAAGATGTGACAATCTGTTCTCAGTCTGTGCAGCAACCACTGGCATATCCTATCACACACATGGCCTTTAATGATGAAAAGTATTTTGAGATTCTGGAGATAAGAAAAGTCACTGACAGATGGACAAAACAGACGATGGATGAAACTCTATGTCAGTAGCTTACATTGGGCAGGTAAAGGGGAGCTACCTCCGGCTGTGTCCTCACGACTGACAGGGACCGTCTCACTGCCTGCTCACAGGATTAACTTCCTAGGTCCTATGAAAGCAGGTGTTCCATCAGAAAGTCGGTAGTTTAAATCCCAGCATGGGGTTCTGTAATTCCATGGCCACTACACCCCCAAAACTTCAACCCTATGGAATGACATTTTTAAGTTGGCCTAAATTTTATCTGTTATCAAGACTTGCAAACAAACAACATAATAACAATGCAAATATCCTACATGATCGACAAGAAAAGATTTAATTCTAAGATTTATTCTAAAAACAGAGCATAACTGAAAGTGGGAGAGATGTGTAGTGAACTGAACGCGTGGGAAGTACATGTATTGTAGACAGTCAGCTGGGAGCAGGGGAGGGGACACAGTGGGAGAGATGTGTAGTGAACTGAACGCGTGGGAAGTACATGTATTGTAGACAGTCAGCTGGGAGCAGGGAAGGGGGACACAGTGGGAGAGATGTGTAGTGAACTGAACGCGTGGGAAGTACATGTATTGTAGACAGTCAGCTGGGAGCAGGGGAGGGGACACAGTGGGAGAGATGTGTAGTGAACTGAACGCGTGGGAAGTACATGTATTGTAGACAGTGAGCTGGGAGCAGGGAAGGGGGACACAGTGGGAGAGATGTGTAGTGAACTGAACGCGTGGGAAGTACATGTATTGTAGACAGTGAGCTGGGAGCAGGGGAGGGGACACAGTGGGAGAGATGTGTAGTGAACTGAACACGTGGGAAGTACATGTATTGTAGACAGTGAGCTGGGAGCAGGGGAGGGGGACACAGTGGGAGGGGGAACCCAAGGAAGTCGCTTTCAGCTGCGGCGGCCACCTACACTGCCACGTGAAGACATCGCCTACTCTCATCAAAACACATACCTTCACCAATCACAAAATCAATATTTGACTATTTCACTGCATTTATCTTGGCTGAGATTGTGTCCACTTCCTCATGTTATTGGAGTAAAAGAATATGTGCATAAATTGGCCCTAGTTGACTTCCCTTTATTGCATAGCTTACACTAATGTTGGATAGATGTAGGCTTCGCAAGACCCTTACCTCATGTTCATAACAGAATCTAAAGAATCAATTGTCAGATCTTCAGAAAGATAATTTTCCAAATAATCTTCTTTGGATTTTAGAGCACAATCTGAATGTGAATGTCCAGAAGTTATTTGATTGGTGTCTAGGAGCTCACGTAGACACTGAACATTGGTGTCTAGGAGCTCATTTAGACACTGAACATTGGTGTCAAGGAGCTCATGCAGACACTGAACATTGGTGTCTAGGAGCTCATGTAGACGCTGAACATTGGTGTCTAGGAGCTCATGTAGACAATGAACATTGGTGTCTAGGAGCTCATGTAGACACTGAACATTGGTGTCTAGGAGCTCATGTAGACATTGAACATTGGTGTCTAGGAGCTCATGTAGACACTGAACATTGGTGTCTAGGAGCTCATGTAGACACTGAACAGGAATGGTACAGTTGTCGGTCTATCACAGTAGCAGTTCCTGTTCTGGAAGTGATTCCCAAGCAAAACTAGTCACGTCAAAAACACCATAACTCATTACTTTCAGTCGAGTGACTGGTATTTGATATTATTCAGGGAATGACATGACCGCTTATTTGGTAAGAACAACCTTTTCGCTCCCATTTCTAGTTGTTTCACATGAACCACTTGTCCAAAACAAGATATGAACTAGTTGCATTCAATTCATGGTCGTCTACACCTGTTTATCAACAATCCTAGTGTCATGATGTCTAGAATTATATATCATGGCACAGAAATGAAACAATCATGATTTCAACATTTCTCACTTTAAACTGCCAAAACATGACTGGTCTAAAATATACTGAACTATTAATCAATATTGAGTTCTACCATCCACCAGATATTCCTATTCATTCATTTGAACATCATATTATGTCCACCAGGTTTCTCTTCAACACCCATAAACTTTGAAACAAATATATAGAGGTTAATTATCACGCGAGTGTGTTTGGGGATGATAAATATCCTTCATTAGGAATAAACATTGTATTTAGCGAGCTAAATACATAGCGTTTATTCCTAATACAGGATATTTACCATCCCCAAACACACAAGCGTGATAACCTCTTTATCATATAATGTCATTCTTTAATTCTGTGCTTTAAAATCGCTTTTTCCTCTCTCACAAACATTACCGAAATATTGCGAGTTTTCCTGGAATGCGCGCATTAATATTTATTACGTCACAGGGTAAGTGATGTGACAGTGACAGTAGCCAATATAGTTCCAACTGAAATCTGTTTCTTATACAGTGGCGAAGCAACATATACGCAAAACAACAATTGTTTTTAATTGTCTTTCGCGGCAATCCATCATTCTGTCCAGTAGAGTAACTGCCCTTTGTCAAAGGGAAGCTACTCTAACCCTAGTCTATAAGACATAACAGCCACGGTCATACGTTGTTGACAATCGGTCTGTCCTGTCATAACGTTAAGAAGTGTAGTCAGATGTACACACAGCGACAAAACGAAACAAAGGTAACGATTCAAACATATTTCGGCCAAATCCAACTATTTTTATTTGTGGAGAAGGTTTCAAGCCGCAGAGGTCTACAAGCCCAGATATGGCTACTGATCCCACTTGGCTAGGCCTCGTGCACTCGCAAAATTGTGTCAAAATTTATATCTCCAAAGTTGCCAAAACTTATAAAATGCCTTAGCTACGTCACAGTTAGACACTGATTTTCAGTATATTAGACTGTTCTTTTGATAATAATAGCAATTATTCCTGTAGTTTATCCAGATTCCCGATGGTTAATTCTGACTCGATCGCCGAATGACGAGGGCGACGCCATGTTTGTTTTTAACAGTGAAAGTAGTCGTTTGATATTTGCATCTCTATCCGCATTTGACCCCAACGGATATTGTTTTTATCCGTTGGCTTTATCCTGCCGAGAAACCTATCCATTATATGATAATATTAAATATTCCTCTGTTTTTCTTTGATATTTTCACAATATTGTATGAGTAAATGTAAGCCAAGCCTTCACCACAAAGTTCAGTGAAAAGTCTGCTGGATTCTGTCTGGCATTAGCCTGTTAATGTTTGAAAACTTTAAAATTTGTTTACTGCGCCGCTGTAATTTCAACATGTGTGGCCCACTTCAACCGACAACGTTACACTCACCAGTGTTGACTTGCATTTGTCAAAATTAATTAATTAAATGCAACAAGACATTTCTTACGTTTTGCATGTTATTGTACAAGTGTAAGCAAGGTAAGTGATACGAATATACTACATCTGAAAGGTAATCAGCTCGTAATGTGTTGTGAAAGGTCGCCTGTTTACTGTTGCATACGGATACATTTGATGTTGGTTACAGCTGCAAGAAGTTTCGGAGGTTCTGAGGGATGGGATCTAGAGACGGTTAGAGTAAATTTGATTATTGTTAAGAAACAGAATGACCAAGTCGAAATGTTTATCTTTCCCTTAATTCCTCGTATTTCATTACTTATTCTCATGAAGGCCCGGACTTCGATCCCTGGCCGCATCATACCAAAAGACATTAAAAGATGGTACTTGCTGTTACCCTGCCTGGCCCTTGACATTAAGGGGCTAAAACACTTACCATTGTCGGCTTGGAGTCAGTATACTGTGTCTGGGTGGGTTATTCATGTTAAACTGCATATGTCATTAGGCTAGCACTATAAAATCGGCATCAGTCCGGAACAGTACAAGCAGCCACACACACACATGTGCATGCACATCACTATATAAGTGAAATAATCTTGAATGCGACGTTAAAGCCCCTTTCACGTCACATCACTTATGCTCATATCCTTTACAGGTATATCTGGCAGTATGTACCTAAAAATCTAAATTATTCCTTTAATAGGCAAGTGACTTCAGCTCCAACAAGCTTCTTAGGTAATGCATTGCCATGCAAGACGTCATAATTCATGGAACAATAATGTCACATGGGTATACCAAGGGTACAAGGGAGATAATCATAATGCAAGTCATGATTTCACAATCCATATCATGATTATCTCCCTTGGACACTTGGCATTGAATTCATAATTATCTACAGTAGTACTGATGTCTCGACACAGAAGTATTATGATATATCCATTAATAATAAGATCAATTGTTCTGTAGGTGTAAGGGTAAAAATTACCAATGTAGATCTGGAATTGTTGTCAAATATGAAGCTGATCCATTAAAAGTGAAAAATTGAATTTTAACTGTGGTAAACTTACTACATTTAATTGTTTCTGTGTTAGCGACTTATTAATTTAGTATTGAAATTCCTAATGACATCCCCATGACATGAGCTATGTCACACAGCCAAAGACACAGTCCTCTTTGTGCAGGCCCCGCTTCAGAGGCAGACCATCAACACAAACTATCAGAAGTACGGAAACTCCTGTTCAGGGATATAGATGTTCAGGGGTTAAACCAGTTATTTTGTCTTGAAAACAAACAACACTTGGATATCATACATTTGTTTATTTGTTTCTTTGTTGTTTATCGCCGCACTCAGCAATATTCCAGCTATATGACGGCTGTCTGTAAATAATCAAGTGTGGACAAGATAATCCAGTGATTGACATCATGATCATCGATCCACGCAATTGAGATACGATGACATGTATCAACCAAGTCAATGACCCTGAACATTTGATTCTGTCAGTTGCATCTTACTACAAGCATAGTCGCCTTTTAAGGCGAGCATGGGTTGCTTGACATGATAGAAGTGTTTCCATTCATAGTTATGAACATTTTGTGTAGGCTTTTACCGGGTGCAAATACTGCATTCTGTATGCAAACATATCAAGCATGGAGGCAAATATTGCATCCTGTATGTCAACATATCAAGCATGGAGGCAAATACTGCATCCTGTATGCAAACATATCAAGCATGGAGGCAAATACTGCATCCTGTATGTAAACATATCAAGCATGGAGGCAAATATTGCATCCTGTACGTAAACATATCAAGCATGGAGGCAAATACTGCATCCTGTATGTAAACATATCAAGCATGGAGGCAAATATTGCATCATACATGCAAACATACTGAGCATGGAGGCAAATACTGTATCCTGTATGTAAACATATCAAGCATGGAGGCAAATATTGCATCCTGTATGTAAACATATCAAGCATGGAGGCAAATACTGCATCCTGTATGTAAACATATCAAGCATGGAGGCAAATACTGCATCCTTCATGCAAACATATCAAGCATGGAGGCAAATACTGCATCCTTCATGCAAACATATCAAGCATGGAGGCAAATACTGCATCCTTCATGCAAACATATCAAGCATGGAGGCAAATACTGCATCCTGTATGTAAACATATCAAGCATGGAGGCAAATATTGCATCCTGTATGTAAACATATCAAGCATGGAGGCAAATACTGCATCCTTCATGCAAACATATCAAGCATGGAGGCAAATACTGCATCCTGTATGTTAACATATCAAGCATGGAGGCAAATACTGCATCCTGTATGCAAACATACTGAGTATGGAGGAAAACATTGCATCCTACATGCAAACATATTGAGCATGGAGACAAATATTGCATCCTTCATGCAAACATACTCAGCACGGAGGCAAATATTGCATCCTATATGCAAACATATCAAGCATGGAGGCAAATAATTTACTTTGCGAGTCCCGAGAGATGCAACCAACAGGACAAAGTCATTTCCTGCAATGGTAAATATTTGTCGTGGATATATATATATATATATATATATATATATAATTCGTTGCCAAAGAAACTTGAAAGGTATTTGTTAAGAAATTCATCCAGAAATGAACACAACAACCCGTATGGTATATAGCATGTATAAGTTATTGCAAGTCCAACTTGTTGCCAAGGAAACAGCAAAAGGCACTAGTTCTGCATGTGTTTGCTACATATGCACAGTTTTATAATAAAATATTATACAGTCTCCGAGTTATGTCCCGGTAACGAATGTTTAATATATTTTCTAATGTGCCCCATGACGGGGGAAAAGAAGGACACAGTTTTTTTGTTGAAGTTGTATTGTGCTTTTGTGTTGATGAAAACTAGGTTCAAATTGTACATACATATCGTAATAACATTGGGAATGATTCACATCTACCATCTACGCATTTATCATGTATCTGATCTTAATCTACGTGGCTTAGAATGGTAGTACTTTCTATAACTCATATGTCCACTGCCATGAGTAGAAGCAGGTCATGAACAAGTACTGCACAGCTTCCTACATGATAACATGCTGTGCCACACTGTTGCCAAGTGTTCAACATGACCCAGCTTGGATATCATGGATACTTGATACAACTTAATCAACAGTCAACAATTGATCATTTATAGGTGGACTTAAATGAAATATTAGAATATAGCTCAATATCTTACCTGCAACGACCACATGTTACTTGAATATACCAGATGGGTGCTTTAGAGCCTCATTAATGTAGAACCTTTTGTCAATTTTATTTAATGGTTTCTTAAGCCTTTTTGTTTTTTTCCTAGCATCTACTTACACAGACCATGGAGATCTACTGTAAACAGACCATGTATATCTACTGTACACAGACCATGTACATATACCATACACAGACCATGTATATTTAAAATACACAGACGATGTAGATCTGCTGTATAGACATGTAGATCTACTGTACACAGACCATGTAGATCTACTGTAAACAGACCATGTATATCTACTGTACACAGACCATGTATATCTAATGTACACAGACCATGTATATCTACTGTAAACAGACCATGTATATATACTGTACACAGACCATGTATATCTGCTATAACAGACCATGTATATATATATACTGTATACAGGCCACATATATCTACTGTACATAGATCATGTATATCTACTGTATACCCATGTATATCTCTTGTATACAGACCATGTATATCTAATGTACACAGACCATGTATATCTACTGTAAACAAACATTGTATATCTACTGTATACCCATGTATACCTCCTGTACAAAGACCATGTATATCTACTGTAAACAGACCATGTATATATACTGTATATCATGTATATAGATCATGTATATCTACTGTAAACAGACAATGTATATATATATACTGTATACAGGCCACGTATATCTACTGTACATAGATCATGCATATCTACTGTATATCCATGTATATCTCCTGTACACAGACCATGTATAAATACTGTAAACAGACCATGTATATCGACTGTACACAGACCATGTATATCTCCTGTACAGACCATGTATATCTACTGTACACAGACCATGTATATCTACTGTACACAGACCATGTATATCTATTGTACACAGACCCTGTATATCTACTTACAGACCATGTATATCTGTACAAAGACCATGTATATCTATTGTACACAGACCCTGTACATCTACTGTACAGACCATGTATATCTACTGTACACAGATCATGTATATCTACTGGACACAGACCATGTATATCTACTGTAAACAGACCATGTATATCTACTGTACACAGACCATGTATATCTACTGTACAGAGACCATGTATACCTACTGTACTGACCAATGTATATCTACAGTACATAGACCATGTATATCTCTTGCATACAGACCATGTATATCTACTGTACAAAGACCATGTATATCTACTGTACACAGACCATGTATATCTACGGGACACAGACCATGTATATCTACTGTACATAGACCATGTCAGCGGTAGAAACTAACAGTTTCAGTACACTAGTCCTTATAATGATAGCATACAGCAAAATCTTTAAAAATGTCAAAATTCTACTAGTCCATAGGATACCTTTACTATTGGGCAGTTTGGCAAGGACTATAGGAGAGTGCCAATTTCTAACCCTGCATGTATATCTACTGTACTGACCAATGTATATCTACAGTACATAGACCATGTATATCTACTGTAAACAGACCATGTATATCTACTGTATATCCATGTATATCTAATGTACACAGACCATGTATATCTCTTGTATACAGACTATGTATATCTACTGTAAACAGACCATGTATATCTACTGTACACAGACCATGTATATCTCCCGTACAGACCATGTATATTTCCTGTACAGACCATGTATATCTACTGTACACAGACCATGTATATCTACTGTACATAGACCATGTATATCTACTGTATATAGATCATGTATATCTACTGTAAACAGACAATGTATAAATATACTGTATACAGGCCACGTATATCTACTGTACATAGATCATGTATATCTACTGTATATCCATGTATATCTCCTGTACACAGACCATGTATAAATTCTGTAAACAGACCATGTATATCGACTGTACACAGACCATGTATATCTCCTGTACAGACCATGTATATCTACTGTACACAGACCATTTATATCTACTGTACACAGACCATGTATATCTCTTGTATACAGACCATGTATATCTACTGTAAACAGACCATGTATATCTACTGTACACAGACCATGTATATCTCCCGTACAGACCATGTTTATCTCCTGTACAGACCATGTATATCTACTGTACACAGACCATGTATATCTACTGTACAAAGACCACCATGTATATCTACTGTATATAGATCATGTATATCTACTGTAAACAGACAATGTATATATATACTGTATACAGGCCACGTATATCTACTGGACATAGATCATGTATATCTACTGTATATCCATGTATATCTCCTGTACACAGACCATGTATAAATACTGTAAACAGACCATGTATATTGACCGTACACAGACCATGTATATCTCCTGTACAGACCATGTATATCTACTGTACACAGACCATGTATATCTACTGTACATAGACCATGTATATCTACTGTACACAGACCATGTATATCTACTTACACAGACCATGTATATCTACTGTACTGACCAATGTATATCTACAGTACACAGACCATGTATATCTACTATACACAGATCATGTATATCTACTGTACAGAGTATTTACATCTATTGTACACAAACCATGTAGATCTACTGTACACAAACCATTGTATATCTACTGTACACAGACCATGTATATCTACTATACACACACCATACATATCTACTGTACTGACCAATGTATATCTACAGTACATAGACCATGTATATCTACTGTATAAGACCATGTATATCTACTGTACACAGACCATGTAGATCTACTGTACATAGACCATGTAGATCTACTGTACACAGACCATGTATATCTACAGTACACAGACCATGTATATCTACTGTAAACAGACCATGTAGATCTACTGTAAACAGACCATGTAGATCTACTGTACATAGACCATGTATGTCTACTGTACACAGACCATGTATATCTACTGTACATAGACCATGTAGATCTACTGTACATAGACCAATGTATATCTACAGTACACAGACCATGTATATCTACTATACACAGATCATGTATATCTACTGTACAGAGTATTTACATCTATTGTACACAAACCATGTAGATCTACTGTACACAAACCATTGTATATCTACTGTACACAGACCATGTATATCTACTATACACACACCATACATATCTACTGTACTGACCAATGTATATCTACAGTACATAGACCATGTATATCTACTGTATAAGACCATGTATATCTACTGTACACAGACCATGTAGATCTACTGTACATAGACCATGTAGATCTACTGTACACAGACCATGTATATCTACAGTACACAGACCATGTATATCTACTGTAAACAGACCATGTAGATCTACTGTAAACAGACCATGTAGATCTACTGTACATAGACCATGTATGTCTACTGTACACAGACCATGTATATCTACTGTACATAGACCATGTAGATCTACTGTACATAGACCATGTATATCTACTGTACACAGACCATGTATATCTACTATACACAGATCATGTATATCTACTGTACAGAGTATTTACATCTATTGTACACAAACCATGTAGATCTACTGTACACAAACCATTGTATATCTACTGTACACAGACCATGTATATCTACTGTACACACACCATGTATATCTACTGTACTGACCAATGTATATCTACAGTACATAGACCATGTATATCTACTGTACACAGACCATGTATATCTACTATACACACACTATATATATCTACTGTACTGACCAATGTATATCTACAGTACATAGACCATGTATATCTACTGTATAAGACCATGTATATCTACTGTACACAGACCATGTAGATCTACTGTACATAGACCATGTAGATCTACTGTACACAGACCATGTATATCTACAGGACACAGACCATGTATATCTACTGTAAACAGACCATGTAGATCTACTGTACATAGACCATGTATGTCTACTGTAAACAGACCATGTATATCTACTGTACATAGACCATGTATATCTACTGTACACAGACCATGTATATCTACTGTACACAGACCATGTAGATCTACTGTACACAGACCATGTATATCTACTGTACATAGACCATGTATATCTACTGTACATAGACCATGTATATCTACTGTAAACAGACCATGTATATCTACTGTACACAGACCATGTATATCTCTGTACACAGACCATGTATATCTCTGTACACAGACCATGTAGATCTACTGTACACAGAACATGTATATCTCCCGTACAGACCATGTTTATCTCCTGTACAGACCATGTATATCTACTGTACACAGAACATGTATATCTACTGTACATAGACCATGTATATCTACTGTACATAGACCATGTATATCTACTGTAAACAGACCATGTATATCTACTGTACATAAACCATGTAGATCTACTGTACACAGACCATGTATATCTCCTGTACAGACCATGTAGATCTACTGTACACAGACCATGTAGATCTACTGTACGGACCATGTAGATCTACTGTACACAGACCATGTATGTCTACTGTACAGACCATGTATATCTACTGTACACGCCATGTATATCTACTGTACACAGACCATGTAGATCTACTGTACACAGACCATGTATATCTACTGTACACGCCATGTAGGTCTACTGTACATAGACCATGTATATCTACTGTACACAGGCCATTTTCTTACTCTGACACTCATATATAATTAAGTTCTGAACTGCATGCATTAGGCTAACATTTAGTGTGTCATAGCACTATTTCACAAAATATAATCACAGGTACATGTATGTCAATACAAGTCAAAACTGAAGTACTTTTCCGCAAATAACTTTAATCCATCTACCATTGTTTGGAACAAGCTATAGGCGCAGTGTGTCCACATAGCAGGCTATTTACCATATACACAGCTATATATATATACACATACACCAGAAAACGAGCGTGTATTTCATTAGCAGTCATATCATTTCCTTACTAGCTTAGATTTCACTAACAAGCACTATGGCCAGTGTCAGTGTTCCAGTTTGGCCCAGCTTGTGTTGGCAATGTTGTCAATTCGTCATTGAGCTGGTTCACTGTGTCCAGCTTGGCGAGCTGACCTCACATAAACTCCAGGGAACAGCATGCTTACCGCGAGCTTGTTTGCTAGAATGGCCGGGGAAAGCGTGCCGCGGGGGCCTCGCCTTTCGCCTGACATACTGCAAGCAGAGCTTCACGACCTTCCAAAACAAGGCAAGACACACAGGATTCAATCAGAAAACAAGCTGAGTAGCAAGTGGACGTTACCTTCGACCGAGTTTTCTCTAACCGCCTGTGTTTCGTTCTCAACAGGGTTATGGTCGAAGCTCATATGCCCGACAACTGGGGGTCTGGTTGTGTCCACTTTTTCTGAGGTTTGAATCATCCTCTTCGTTCAGTCACCTCCCATCTGCCAGTCGGGGTACTCCTCGATCGTGGGAATTACTTACTCACGACTGACAAGCACGAATTATGTAATAAAAGAGTGTTTTTCAATATCCTCTGTTTCCTCAAGGGCTACACTCTGGACTTACGCGACACACTGCGCATGCGTAATGTTGATAAAGTGGGTCACCCACGAGATAGTGGTAAACACAGCTTCTCCAGCTTAATGTACTCGCCTGTTACTGTTAGTTGTGCGAACAGTGGCGCGAGCTCTGGTCAGCTTGGAAGCGCTGTCTTATCTCCAGAAAAAGTTACTATGCCACATTTTGTTTCATGTGTAGCAGGGGCTAGGGGTTCGACGCTGACACGTGAGATCTGGGAAAAGAGTAACTTTGAATGTTCTAATCACGGTGATTTATCCCCAGCTAATATACAAAAGATAAGTATGCTTTCTGCTTCGACGTGACAGTGGGTGTATACTATAGTTATATGAAATATTAATAAGGAGGCCTGCTCCAGTGCAGTTTGCATGAAATGCACCTGTCTATAGAAGGATTATGTTTAGTAAAAATGTCCGCGGGTCAGTATAACGTGTGTGGGCTGACATTTAGTCCAAGAAATTTAAAGATTATTTAAACATATCTATCTATTAATATATAAATTCAAATAGAGCCCAGAACAATATGAGGCGACCCAGACTTGACAAATCATTCCAGACTTGTGTTGGACTCTTTTAATTTATTCTCTAGGGACTGGGAGACATTCCTCGATCCCTATACCTTACGAGCTTGACACAAATCAGTATCATTTAAGGACAAACAAACACGTCATGTGCCTATATATAGATAGTGTAAGAGGAACTGCTTCCTGGATATATTGTATTCCCTTGAAAACTCTGAAATCTGGTTCAAACTGACCTGCTGACTTATGGACTGTGACAGGCACAAGCTTTAACTTAAGGACAGATGGAGCTATGTGTGGTGGAAGGCAGGGGGTATCGATTAGTTGAATTCACATACTTTCTGTGATATTTTCATGGGAGTAAAATGCACATTTTCACAGGTATAGTATGCCCCAAACTGTGACATCAGAAACATCTGCTAACGTAAAGCAAAAACGTTTTCGAACAATGTCGAGGCCACGGATAATTTCTTCGGTTGACCTCGATATTCGCAAGAGTTGCGTCCCTTAGACCTGCCAGAATCCAGTGATCGTGGATGTCAAACACGCTCCAAGATCATCAGAAATCGCATTTCCTAGTTCAAGAAAGCAGGACTATATATATAGTCCTCGGCCACTTGAAATAGAATCACGAATTTTCGCGATGATTGATTAAGGGAGATAGCTGTATTCGTGCTAACACTTATAAAGTAAAAACAAGCCATTCGGCTGATAAGGAATATTACTAACAGTAATGACAAAAATGGCAAAGTTCGCTTTAGAAGGAATGTCCATTTCTTTAGCGATAAACATCGTGGAGTTTTGATCACATGGTTACAATCCGCCTGAGTGTCGGCAGTCAGTTGACTATATTAAGCAGGGTGTGCAGCGTACGTACACCATCTGACTGCCGATTCTTACCCGACGTTACACTCCATTTCACCTCACCACACCTTACCTCGTGCTGTCGTGACCGCAGCAGTGGAGATGGGCACCGGACTGCGAATCACGTCCCTTCTTAGAGTCGTGCGGTCGTAACCGCAGCAAGTAAGATGAAGGCGTAAAGCAGTAGATCTGCTCAAACAGTCGTGTCCCATCACCGAATACAACATCGGCCGCACACAGGTGTTCAGTGTCTTGGTCACTCAGTTCGGATCTGACAAGTAGGGTGCCGTGGCCCCTCAGCTCGGATCTGACAAGTAGGGTGCCGTGGCCCCTCAGCTCGGATCTGACTAGTAGGGTGCCGTGGCCCCTCAGTTCGGATCTGACTAGTAGGGTGCCGTGGCCCCTCAGTTCGGATCTGACTAGTAGGGTGCCGTGGCCCCTCAGCTCGGATCTGACAAGTAGGGTGCCGTGGCCCCTCAGCTCGGATCTGACTAGTAGGGTGCCGTGGCCCCTCAGTTCGGATCTGACTAGTAGGGTGCCGTGGCCCCTCAGTTCGGATCTGACTAGTAGGGTGTCGTGGCCCCTCATGCCCGGATCTGACAAGTAGGGTGCCGTGGCCCCTCAGTTCGGATCTGACTAGTAGGGTGCCGTGGCCCCTCAGTTCGGATCTGACTAGTAGGGTGTCGTGGCCCCTCATGCCCGGATCTGACTAGTAAGGTGTCGTTGTCCATCACCTCGGATCTGACCAGTTGGGTGTCGTGGTCCATCACCTCGGATCTTCACGGCTTGAAAGACGTGCCGTACAACCCGGTGACAACACATCTCCAATACTGTTCAACACGCCACGGAACCTGTACACGTCACAGTGCATTTGTTGTCCGCCTCTTACTCTCATTGTGCAATTACCATTTTGATGGTATTTTTGTAGAGTGAATACTTATATAGCATACATTTTAAAATATTTTTGTCATAATATATCGATGTTATTACAATACAGCATATCAAAGCTTTTCGGTAATTTTGATTTTCTAAAACAAGTGCTTTATCTGTGACCTCATTGTGATTTACAGTAACTGTACAGGCAGTCAAGATCTCTTCAGTAATTTTAATCTTTTAGCATTTTATATGTACATACACCCACCTCGCGTGTACTGACTACTAATTATCTGTACATACACCCACCTCGTGTGTACTCACTAATTATATGTCCATACACCCGCCTCGTGCGTACTCACTACTAATTATCTGTACATACAGCCGCCTCGCGTGTACTGACTACTAATTATCTGTACATTCAGCCGCCTCGTCTGAACTCACTACTGATTATCTGTACATACAGCCGCCTCTTGTGAACTCACTACTGATTATCTGTACATACACCCGCCTCGTGTGTACTCACTACTAATAATCTGTACATACACCCACCTCGCGTGTACTGACTTCTAATCATCTGTACATACAGCCGCCTCGCGTGTACTGACTACTAATTATCTGTACATACAGCCGTCTCGTGTGAACTCACTACTGATTATCTGTACATACAGCCGCCTCGTGTGAACTCACTACTAATTATCTGTACATACAGCCGCCTCGTGTGTACGCACTACTAATTATCTGTACATACACCCGCCTCGTGTGTACTCACTACTGATTATCTGTACATACAGCCGCCTCGTGTGTACGCACTACTAATTATCTGTACATACACCCGCCTCGTGTGTACGCACTACTAATTATCTGTACATACACCCGCCTCGTGTGTACGCACTACTAATTATCTGTACATACAGCCGCCTCGTGTGTACGCACTACTAATTATCTGTACATACAGCCGCCTCGTGTGTACGCACTACTAATTATCTGTACATACAGCCGCCTCGTGTGTACGCACTACTAATTATCTGTACATACACCCGCCTCGAGTGTACGCACTACTAATTATCTGTACATACACCCGCCTCGTGTGTACGCACTACTAATTATCTGGAGGAGGTCGGGTAGCCGAGTGGTTAAAGCGTTCGTTCGTCACGCCGAATACCCGGATTCGATTCCCGACATGGGTCCAATGTCTGAAGCCCATTTCTGATGTCCCCCGCCGTGATATTGCTGGAATAGTGCTAAAAGCGGCGTTAAACTATACTCACTCATTCACTAATTACAGTATCTGTAAATAATCCGCCTCGTGTGTACTCACTACTTATTATCTGTAAACACATTTGCCTAGTTAATAACTGTAGACAATAACTGCAAACAATAACTGTAGATAATAACTGTAGGTAATAACTGTAGACATTAATTGTAGATAATAAATGTAGGTAATTACTGTGGACAATAACTGTTGATAATAACTGTAGGTAATACCTGTACACAATAACTGTAGACAATAATTGTAAATATCTGTAGACAATAACTGAAGGTAACAACTGTAGACAATAACTGTACACATTATAACTGTAGCTACTGACAGTCTACATACGCTCTATTGTTCATTGATACCAGTACATGTATTACCCTTGTTTGAATACTGTGACCATATATGGAATAATTGCACCAAGGGTCAAGAATTGTCCCTAGAAATGTTACATCTAGATGCACTAAGGACAATATGTGATGCCGTGAGGGGCACAAGTCATACAAAAATATATAACGAAACCGGCTTATCCTCCTTGGCTGAAAGACGACACTTTCACAAATTATCCATTTTTTTATAAAATGAAAAGTTGGACAGTGCCAAGTTATTTATGTGATATGGTACCTGTAAAAACCTTGGATCGTCAACATTATGAAATACGTAACACCAACGAATACTATGAGCCTAATTGCCGAACTGAATTATTAAACAAATCATTTTTACCTTCCACAGTCTCCGCCTGTTTACCTTTTATTTTCCACATGTAACTTAATATCAAGTCTATACTATTGTATAATTATACTACTGCTGCTTGTTCGAACTTTGTTGGGGAGATATATTTATATAGGCTCTGTCTGATTATCAATCCCCTTTCACTGTACCAAGTGGAAATAAATATTGTTAAAAAAAAGATACTGACAGACAGATAGTATATTCGTATACGTGGCCAAAAGACCAATAGTACATCATGTCTGCCTTAAGGCGTAAATGTTACAATGAGCGCATCTTAATATATGCTGTCCAAGTAACAAAAGACACGTGTTCACAAACGGACTGTTCTCTTGCGAAATATATGACATAATGATAGAGATAGCTTAAATAAGGGACGATCGTCATCAGTCTGTATCAGTGTCAGAAACTTTTCTTACGAGGGCCTGATTACAAAATACTGGGGTAAATATTTAATTCTTATGTCAATGTATGCTGGACAAATCATTACCACGTGATATTCATCTTCTGTTCCTTGGTTGCAGTAAACACATGTAGTATTTTGGAAAATCGGAGTTTTGGAAAATCTGGCAGCTCTGATATGCAAATTATGACTATTACATCTAAATTTTGTTTAATGGTTTTTTTCTGTTAAAAGTTTAAAGTTTTTATAGCTACCTGATATCTCTTTGGCGTGGTTTGAAGCTTGAAATATGAATAGTAAGTTAAGGATTTCGACTCTTTGATATCGTTGTACCACTCTTGTCGGTAAATGTTTTTACATATCTGTTTAAACAGACACAAGAATAGAAATTTATTTCCGACATCTTGGTTTATCCAGGCATTTTCATCTAATTTTCTTTAATAAATCATAACATCGTTTAGAATATCTTGTAGCAGGCTGTCTAGTAACTCTTATCCAGGAGGTTATAACTCTAGAACGGGCATTAATCCATAGAGAAAAGCGATCACATTTTCCCAACATAACTTTCTTCGAAGCCTGCATAAACTAAGTCTTGCAGAATGTAGTAAGAACTTCTTCTATAGAATAATGAAAGTTCATACCCCAGAGCTCCGAACCAATTTAAAAGGATTGGCTGAATTTTCCGATCGAATAATTCAAATACTGAATCAAGAGGCAAGTCTTTATATTTTCTAATAAATCGCTTAAAAACATGCAATTATTTCTCAGCTTGCATAGCTAGTGTCTCACATGCCTTTGTAAAATATGTCTGCATGAAAAGATAATACCTAAATATTTGTTGCATGAGATTACCGTTTTTGCGTTTCCATTAATCGTCCATTCCTCAGTTCTAGCTAATACTACTACTTTCGTCTTGCTTACATAAATAGACAAACCCCATTTTAAGCAATATTCACCTAGGACCTCAATTTTCTTTTGAATAATACAACAGAGGTAGCAAAGATAGCAACATCGTCGGCAAACAACAGTATTGATAAATCATGAATGGTGTCGTCAATAAAGATCCCCCTACTGTCGTTCGAGATTATTACTTTGTACAAATGTAATAATCGATTAAGTTTCCCGTGAATACTAGATTGAAGCAAAAAAACCACAATAACTTCAGTCTACCCACAGAGTCAAAGGCCTTTTAAAAATCTACAAATATACAGTAACATTTCCCACCTTTTCCCATTAGATGTCAGTGAATTAATGAATAAAAAGTAAAGGCATGGTCAGTAGTAGACTAATTTTCTCCAAATCCTGCTTGACATTCTGACAACAAATTTTATGTTGATATCCACGTTTTACGACGATTATTTATTATCGTAAGTGAATAGTTTATTTAAAGTGTTCAACAATTATATATATATCTGTAATTATTTGTTTCAATCTTATCCCCTGATTTGTGCAAGGAACTATTAATCCAACGTTCCAATGTTCATGAAAATTTCCAAAGTCGAGAATACGATTAAATAACTTTCTTAGCAGAGGTAGCAATAAGACACTCGTTTCTTGGAATACTTCAACAGGTACTCCGTCAACAGGTAACTGAAGATAACAACTGTAGACAATAACTATAGATAATAACTGTATGTAATAACTGTAGGTAATAACTGTAGACAGTAACTGTAGACAATAACTGTAGATAATAACTGTAGGTAATAACTGTAGACAATAGCTAGATAATAACTATAGTGAATGAGTATGGTTTTACGCCACTTATGGCAATTTTCCAGCAATATCACGGTGGGGGACACCAGAAATGGGCTTCACACATTGTACCCATGTCCGGATTCCAACCCGGGTCTTCGGCGTAACGAGTGAACACTTTAACCACTTGGCTACCCGACCGTCCCTTTATAACTGTAGGTTATACCTGTAGACAATAACTGTAGGTAAGAACTGTAGTTAATAACTGTAGACAATAACTAAAGGTGATAACTAGATAATAACTGTAGTTTTGATTGGTTTGTTGTTTAACGCCGCACTCAGCAATATTCAAGCTACATGTATCTGACGGCGGTCTGTAAATAATCGAGTCTGGGCCAGACAATCCAGTGATAGACATCATGAGCATCGATCCACGCAAGTGGGATACAATGACATGCATCAACCAAGTCAGCGAGCCTGATCCCCCGATCGCGTTAGTCGCCTATTACGACAAGCATAGTCGCCTTTTACGGCAAGCATGGGTTGCTGAAGACCTATTCTATCCCGGGTCATGTGTACAGTTATTGTCTGCAGTTTTATTATATACTTCAGTGTGAATACTCCACTCGTGAACATATCTCCTCCCCCCTCCCCCCCCCGCCCCCCTGTCACGAGATGAGAGAAACATGATATTTCACTCGACACATGGAATGTCTTATTTATGTTATACTTTTTGTGTAGTTGTCTAGTTTAGTGTTCGCAAAATTTAAAAGAATATAAACAAAAGTATCAACAAATATTTAGGGACACGAAAAATCTTTATCATACATTTCGATATATAGAGAATCTCACCCGAGCGTCTTTAGATATCAAATATATCAACCCGAGTTGATAAAAGTGGAAAAATTCCGAGGCATACCGAGGATTTTTGCCACTTTTATCAACGAGTGTTGATATATTTGATATAAAAAGCCACGAGGGTGAGATTTTATTTATCATCTAACATCATTCTTCCAACTTTTTGTAGACAGTAAATATCACTGTCTTCAGTGTAAAAAGTGCTGCTAACAGCTTCAGTAGCAGAGCCATTAGTGATGTCATTTGATTGTGACGTCTACAGTGTAGATATCGCTTGATCTCACCAAAGCTATATCTCCTGTGGGAGCCAGTATTGGATGATAAAATTATATACATAATCAACTTTAACAACAAATATTCTTGAAAACTAGGAGACCGCTGTTGGAAGCGAAAGAATACACGCTGGTCAAGTAACAAAATTTGGGAAACGAACAGTCTCGATTGATGAGTTAAATGAGAAATTTACAGTTTATTACGAAACATTTTTGAGAGATTAACAAACGTCAAGAAGTGATATTTACTCCATAAATGACCATCTGCCATTATGACCATTGCCTTGTCAATGTGGAACTAAAGTAAAAGGACGTCAACAGTTTGTGTACGGGCGAGACACTTACGATAAGGGAGACAGTTTAAGGGGAGGTAACTCTTTCTATGACACTAATTCCGTTAAAGTGTTATGTTCACTGCAGTGAAATATCAAATATCACTTTTCTCAACTTCTGAAAACTCAGGCTACCACACATAAGTATGTAATTAAACTGCAGACAATAACTGTACACAAGACCCGTGAAGATTCGGGGTAGAATAGGGCTTCAGCAACCCATGCCTGCCGTAAAAGGCGACGATGCCTGTGGTAAAGACGACTAACGGGATCGGGTGGTCAGGCTCGCAGACTTTGTTGATGCATGTCATCGGATCCCAATTGCGTAGATCGAAGCTCATGATGTCAATCACTGTATTGTATGGTCCAAACTCGATTATTTACATACCGCCGTCATATAGCTGAACTATTGCTGAGTGCGGCGTCAAACAACAAACAAAACAAACAACTGCACACAATATCACTGTAGATAGTAGATAATACCTGTAGATAATAACTGCCTTTAGTAGACCTAAGATTCTGTTATACAATTCCCGTCCACGAAACTGACTTGCTCGGAAGTCGCAAATGACTGACAAATATGCAATAGATAGGATCCTCTGTAAGCATTTCATTTATTTTAAGTTTGATATGCAAAATAGATGAGGAAATGAATTAGCATATTTGACCAACAAAAGTACGTATTGGTGTATATATGTTTGTATATTCCTGAAGTACCTGACAGCCCAACATAATGTACCACTGGTCTCCTATAGCTGGTCAATCACACATTATACTCGTTCTGTTCTCTCTGGCGATACCATGCTCAAACTGCTTCCGCGGGACTGTGATTTGTAAGTAGGTATCTAAACATGGGATGTGAAATTGCTCTTAGACGGGACAAGTATGTTGCTAGAGAATTGATATTCAAATAGTGATAATGCTTACCTTCCGAAATAGCTATTATGTCATTTCACCAATGTTGATAAACAAAACATCATTAAGAACTCTCTACACCGGCATGGCTAACTATTGGTGATGGTTTGTACGAGAAAACATCCAGTCAGACACAGGTATTAGGCAAGTGCGACACATAACTTAACCACAGGTAATATTCGAAATCCATTTTCAGTTTGCATACATTAGGTATCAAAGGGGTTAAACAAACATACAGTTGATGTTCGATAAAAATAATAGTTTGATATTCGATATAAGATGCAATGCAAACACATTATATAGCCATCCCTCCGAAAACCAGCTACGCCGGCAATTCGCCGACAGTTCATTGGCATAAATTGTACATAGAAAATGAAGTCACAAAGCGCACGTAAAATATCGCTGGGAGACAAACGCTCAGTTATATATTATTTGACATTAAATATGCCCTTGAGCTGCAAATAAATCTATTCGACAGAGATTTAAGATTTGCGGAAGTGTCAGCCTGTTCCATTCTAAATTACAGACAGACAGACAAATTGATTCGGTACTTCAGGCCACCGGCCCATAATACAATGGAAATATACTGTATATATATTTGCATGCTGAGTAGATTTAATAATGAGTTACGGTTCAACACTGTGTTTCCTTTCGATGTTCATGACTTGGGAGAGAAATTTACCTAAGCTTATAATTTATAATTTATTCGTTTTCAGCTGACATAAGTCTTATAAAATTCTCAATAGAGGGAGGGGTAACGAGACGCTTGGGAAAAGAATTTCTTCTTGCTCTAGAATACTGGTCACAAAGCATAAGAACATGGAATTCATCTTCTACATGGTTATGTCCCTTCAAAAAACAGAAAGTGCAGACACGTTCATTATATGGGATGTTGTTGTGACGCCCCAGTTCAACAGCAAGTCTGAAATTATTACACCGGAACATGGCTATAAGTCTACGTTGGTAAGAAGACATATCACAAGTAATATATGATTCCACATTTAGTAATGACTTGAACTGTGAGTAGTAATTGCATTTCGTTGATGATGTCAGGAAAAAGTGCCAATATTGAGTGAGGCAGTCGTAAAATCTTCGTTTAAAATCTGTCATGAAATGTTGAATATTACCAATGTCTTGGCTTGGCCAAACAAAACCAAATCCAAACTGGAATAAAATCATTCTAATATGGGATGCCCATGTAATTTTACTATTATCATCAAGAGATTTTAGTATATGATAAGCTTGGATGGGTAGCCTGTGTTGTTCCATCTGAATTAGTCTGCACCAGTACTTGACTGCTCTTGACATGTAGTTATACTGTAGGGGATCCTACCACAGTCTCCTGGAACCATGTTGTTGTTTGTGAACTTATTTACTTTCAGATTTGCAGAATCTGTTATCGACACTCTCAATAATGTTACAGTAGCTGGTTCCCCAGATATCTGATCCATAACATACATTCTAAATTATTCAGTTTTAGATCCACGTAGATCCAGATGGGTTGTTAGTGCGCCTAATGACAACGATTGTTATGTGGTACTCGTGTTGATTCAGTTTCTTCTGGTAAAGATGATAACCAAGCCGCATCAGCATCAGCATCGGGAGCGGTTTCAGATACCTTGACACGTAGACGTATTGACTCATTCAGTACACCGTTGCCGCACGCGCATACCTTACAACATATATAAAGAGAAGTGGTTTTACTTCACAATATAGCAGTCATATATTCCAGCCATATTACAGCGGCATGCGGATCTGGGTTAGGAAAACCAGTGGTTGACAGCACGAGCAACGATCCATGTGGTCGTCTGATCAATGTTTCATCATAACAAATTCATTGACAAAACCAAACCCATACCTGGTAAGAAGAGATAGGACGACACGCCCTAGAAGAGGGGTGATGTAACAGCTCACTCAACAATGACAATATCGGGTGTGGCCGCTATCTGCGCTGAGTCGGGCGAGGCAGAGGCGGCGCATTGAAGACACCACATGAAAAATGCTTGTAGATGTTGTTCAAAGTGTCAGTCAAAGATTTGGCCAACTGAGCTAGCATTATCGGTTGGTTCTGGTCCCGTCTTAGGCGTGATTCCATCTCATCCTAGACATGTTCTATGGGGAAGCCACCAGGAGAAACAGCGCCTATGGCAGTACAGCAATGTTATGATTCCCCAAAACGTCTATTACAACACGTGCAACATGTGGGCGGGCATTATCCTGCTGCATGTGCACAAAGGGTAGAACATGATCTCGAACGATGTCGTCCGGGTGGCGTACCCGATTCAAATTGCCATTAACAACGACACACTGACGACGTTGAGTAACGCCGCGTCGCTAAAACATCCCCATGGACGCCCGTAGACCCTTGACGCCCGAACCTGGACTCATCTGTGGACAGTATACTGTCCCAGTCTCGTCTGTCTACACCAAGCTAGGCGTGACGATGAAGTGGAGAATTGGGCTCATCGTTGGATGTCGGGGCCGGATGTTGTGCTCCCTCAACCGGTTGCATACGGTTCTGTAACTGTTTGGCCTTAACCCAGGAATTATCCGAGCTGTTTGTAGCAGTTTGGCATCGATTCCGTAGATGCACCACGGAATATGTTCCATGGCAAGTCACGAGTGTTGCCCTGCTGTAGAAAACGTCTCCAAAGAGTGTGTGTTTCGATGAACAATAAACTGTCTGGCAACTTCGTCTTTTCGCCATCCCTGTTTACAGCACATTCAAGGTGCGTAGACGTGGAAATTCAGCAAGCCGTGCCATTGTGTCAGCGTTAATTACATTTAGACAAACACGTTTAATGAGTACCTGATAGGTACACAGTATCATTGTGTGCTGTTCACCACGTGTGTAAGTGTCATTCTCCCAAGTAACACACAAACATCCAAATTGTACGTCGTGCATGAACATGCACGTACACATTATTAATCAGGACCTTAAAGTCTTCATGAATATGTATAGAAAGATGCATTATTTAATTTCAGAATAGATTCAGTTACCTTTTTCGTTAGTATATATATCATGTAGAAATATCACACATCATTTATAGCATATGCCATATATACATGAAGCAGGTTTGTTCTTTTACGCCGCATTCAGCAATAATCCAGCTGTATGACGGTGGTTTGTAAAGAATCGAGTCTGGACCAGACAATCCAGTGATTGACATCCTGTGCATCGATCTACACATCTTAGATACGATTACATGTGTCAACGGGCTCGTGTTGACGGGGAATTAGCTCTTGGGGGAATAAAGGACAAAATCGACATCACTGTCCCGGAACGCTTTATGCACATGTAAACTATAAACAACATTTGCACAATGAGCGGAATACCTGCTCTGACAACACAAACACAGCGATGAGCGGACCTTCCAGCTCAGGCGTACAAGAGGTGAGCGGACCTTCCAGCTCAGGCGTACAAGAGGTGAGCGGACCTTCCAGCTCACCTGAGGGCGTTTCCTACGAGCGGCACATCCTGCTCGAGGTCGTCCCTACACCAGCACTCGGAATACCAAGCCTGACTAACACCCAAGTAACAGTGTAATGATAGCACATATATAGTAATGAACAACAATGGATAGACAAAGAGACAATGACATTGCTTTGGACATTGGACATATGGACGTGATTAACCAACACAGTTCATGGGATGATCAATTAGGGCAATAAATGCCATACTATAAAAAGCAGTAGTTAAAGGGAAGTGATATGGTAGTCCAGGCTGACTGACAGTCAATCTACAATGAAATGTTGGTGAGGATTAACAACGGGGATTAGCGCCTAAAACGCTATGACACATGCATCAACCAAGTCAACGAGCCTGACCACCCGATCCCGTTGGTCGTCTCTTAAAGACAAACATAGTCGCCTTTACGGCAAGCATGGTTTGCTGAAGGCCTATTCTACCCCGGATCTTCACGGGCACAATGCAGAATCTAGATGTCTCACATCGTTGCAGAAGATGCTAAACATCGGGATATTTGAAATGATGGACAATCAGCCACACAACAGGTTTGTACTTTTTCTGAAAAAAATATCATAAAGTACACAGAAAAAAATTAATAAGCGCCTCGTATATATTTGCATGTTCTTTCTTCAATGACTCTCTCATATGGATATAAGAAATCAATGAGCGTGGTTCTATTGCCAACTTGAATAGTAAGAGTAAGGATACTGGATGTTTTCCCATTATAAATCATCTACTCAGGGTATGTAAGCTGACACGGGCCTATCACCTGCACACGTTAACAGGAAACCCACACGAAGTATGCAGGGTATTATAATGCTTTCATTTCTCACGGCGTGCCACACTCCAGCTTGTTCCGGCAGTAAAGGCCAGTATGTGAGAACAAAGATAGTTTGACGATATAGGATTTTCTCACCACATGGTTGTGGCTACTGTCAATCCTACCAGTTATAGTCGACCACTATAATGTGTTCAGACAGATCCACAAATGACAAACGACTCTTGACAAAAACAGATTGTAATTTGACGCCTTGTGCCGTAGGTTTGCCGTCTAAGATGACTATGGTCGAATTTGTTAATCGATTAGTGGTAATTCCTGGTGGCCGGTAACAAGTGATCTGGTACCCCCCTGTGCTGCTTCCCTCTACCCCTACAATACACCGCTTGTCGGTACCGCCCCCAACTGTGTGGGCTCTCAGTCACCGCCCAAGCCAAGTGGCGACATCCTTTCTCTGCTGAGTTTGGGTCTCGCAAGGTCTCCCCTCGCAGCACGAGACTTAGCGTGCGTAGCACTATGTCGTGTGGCAGCAAACTCACATAACTAGTCATTCAAGGAATTGTGAGTTTCAAATTAACTACTAAATCCTGTTTTAAAATCCCGCATGTAAAAGGAGCTTCAGGAATATCACAGCTATTGTGATAGCCACGTGCGATGAATATGTGGCCAACATGTTCACAGCCGCGTGTCACGCTTGGTTCCCCCGAATAAATATGGTCGAGTATGGGTTTGTCATTATTTACATAACCGGTAATAGATATTGATTAAAGTGTCCCCATGTCGCCGACTGAAGGGCACCGTGGGAACAACACCCAACACTGCACCATATAATGCACAATCAGGAACTCTTCTTTTCTGGAGAAAACCTTGGGAAAATATATTCCCAGGGAACATCAAAGTATTTTAACATTACCTACATACGTAATCAGTAACAATGTTCTATGAAGGGAGGGAGATGTCCACAACCTTGAGCATGCCTGCATCCGTTCTGTTAAGACTGTCACATGGATGAACCTTTTTGTTCAATATGAACACGACCCCTGCATAATCAGTGCCTCCTTGTTAATTGCAGCTGTTGTATTTGTGTTGTTTGTGTTGTTGTTTGTGTTTGTGTTGTTGGTGGCGGATTTTTGGAGCACTTGACTAACCAAACTTAATGAGTCCCTCCTCGCCTCCTCGCCCGCAATAATCACCTTTCATAAGTTGACTGGTGTTAATGCCGGATGTTGGCACCTACTGTTCAAGGCATAAACTTCTCTTTAAAAGAGAAACCGTGCTGACACCTGACAGGTGTATTGCTTTTCTACAACTTACTTCAATCAATAAATATTTGCATGAACATGTGATTTTGGCTTTGAAAACTTGGGCATATACGTCACATACCGTGAGGTGTTTTGCAGCGACCATCACCGTATCTTTGAAGGCTTCTTTATACCCTGTGTTCGGGAAACTCGCAGTAAGTGGGAAATGCGCCATCACCACCTGGTGCGTAAACGGGGATCAGTGACACACGTAGGTGCGACATCGGCTGTTACACCACAGGTGGATGCAAAATTGACTGTTACAACACAGGTAGATGCAAAGTTGACTGTTACACCACAGGTAGATGCAAAGTTGACTGTTACACCACAGGTAGATGCAAAGTTGACTGTTACACCATAGGTAGGTGCAACGTTGACTTTTACACCACAGGTAGATGCAACGTTGACTGTTACAACACAGGCAGGTACAACGTTGACTGCTACAACACAGGTAGATGCAAAGTTGTCTGTTACAACACAGGTAGATGCAACGTACGTTGAATGTTACACCACAGGTAGATGCAACGTTGAATGTTACAACACAGGTAGGTGCAACGTTGAATGTTACACCACAGGTAGATGCAAAGTTGTCTGTTACAACACAGGTATGTGCAACGTTGACTGCTACAACACAGGTAGATGTAACGTTGCCTGTTACACCACAGGTAGGTACAATAACGTTGAGTGTTACACCACAGGTAGATACAACGTTGACTGTTACAACACAGGTAGATACAACGTTGACTGTTACAACACAGGTAGGTGCAACGTTGACTGTTTCATCACAGGTAGGTGTAACGTTGACTATTACAAAACAGGTAGGTGCAACATTGCCTGTTACACCACAGGTAGGTGCAATAACGTTGACTGTTACACCACAGGTAGATGCAACGTTGACTGCTACAACACAGGTAGATACAACGTTGACTGTTACAACACAGGTAGGTGCAACGTTGACTGTTTCACCAAAGTGACATACAACGTTGACTGTTACAACACAGGTAGGTGCAACGTTGAATGTTACAACACAGGTAGGTGCAACGTTGACTGTTACAACACAGGTAGATACAACGTTGAATGTTACAACACAGGTAGGTGCAACGTTGACTGTTACACCATAGGTAGGTGCAACGTTGACTGGTAGAGTCTAGAGAGTAGAGGTTTATGTACACCAGGGTGTAGTGACTAGAGAGTAGAGGATAATGTACACCAGGGTGAAGAGACTTGAGAGTAGATGTTAATATACACCAGGGTGTAGTGACTAGAGAGTAGAGGTTAATGTTCACCAGGGTGTAGTGACTAGAGAGTAGAGGTTAATGTACACCAGGGTATATAGACTTGAGAGTAGATGTTAATATACACCAGGGTGTAGTGACTAGAGAGTAGAGGTTAATCTACACCAGGGTGTAGTGACTAGAGAGTAGAGGTAAATATACACCCGGGTGTAGTGACTAGAGAGTAGAGGTTAATCTACACCAGGGTGTAGTGACTAGAGAGTAGAGGTTAATGTACACCAGGGTATATAGACTTGAGAGTAGATGTTAATATACACCAGGGTGTAGTGACTAGAGAGTAGAGGTTAATCTACACCAGGGTGTAGTGACTAGAGAGTAGAGGTTAATATACACCCGGGTGTAGTGACTAGGGAGTGGAGGTTAATGTACACCAGGGTGTAGTGACTAGAGAGTAGAGGTTAATATACACCCGGGTATAGAGACTTTAGAGTCGATGTTAATGTACACCAGGGTGTAGTGACTAGAGAGCAGAGGTTAATATACACCCGGGTGTAGTGACTAGAGAGTAGAGGTTAATGTACACCAGGGTGTAGTGACTTGAGAGTAGATGTTAATATACACCCGGGTATAGAGACTTTAGAGTAGATGTTAATGTACACCCGGGTGTAGTGACTAGAGAGTAGATGTTAATGTACACCAAGGTGTAGTGACGAGAGAGTAGATGTTAATGTACACCAGGGTGTAGTGACTAGAGAGTAGAGGTTAATGTACACCAGGGTATAGAGACTTGAGAGTAGATGTTAATGTACACCCAGGTGTAGTGACTAGAGAGAGTAGATGTTAATGTACACCAGGGTGTAGTGACTAGAGAGTAGAGGTTAATGTACACCAGGGTGTAGTGACTAGAGAGTAGATGTTAATGTACACCAGGGTGTAGTGACTAGAGAGTAGAGGTTAATGTACACCCGGGTGTAGTGACGAGAGGGAGTGGTAGGTACTGTACACCAGGGTGTAGTGACGAGAGAGAGAGAGCGAGAGAGAGAGAGAGAGATAGAGAGAGACACAGAGACAGACAGAGAGACAGACAGAGAGAGAGACACACAGAGACACAGAGAGAGAGAGAGAGAGAGCAGACACTGTACACTGTACACCAGGGAAAGGTGACTGAGAGTGTGGGTAATAGTAAGGATTGTGGAGAGTAAGGTAAAATGAGAACGAGGTAACAAAGAGGGACAACTAAGCCAGGTAGAGGGTCGGCCCCTACACTCTGTCCATTACGGTAGTCGCAGGGGCTTGTTGGGTCAGGTAGACATAACCTCATCGGTGAAACTAGAGGCCTGCGTCAGAGGCACGGTACACCAACAGGGGTAAACATCAAAATATATAACATTTCATATGTAAACAAATCTTTAAATTGTAGTGTTTTACGTACGCAAAGTGATATAACGTCGGGGGAAAGCCGTCACGCGAGTCATTGCGTTGTTCTTACTAGTCTAGTACACAAAAGCTATTCAGCATGTGTCGGGAGATATCGCGTTATCTGGCTAACATCGGAGGGGCAGCCGATTGTCGTTTCACCCCATTGGTGATTTCAACACTTCCACGGTAATACAATCACGCTCACAAAACCACGTCCTGACTCTAGAAATTCGAAAATTGCACAATTTCTAAAGTAACAACAAAAGACGGCTGGTAAGACAAAACGAAACACTGGCAGTAATAGCAAGGTAACACGCGAGGGTCATAAATCACGATGTATACTGTCTGAGGCGAGGAGGGCTGGCGAGCTGAACACATCTCCCTCCGGGCTGCACACCAACATGCCTCGCACCCACCCTGGTGCACCACATCACTGTCGTCGATAACAACCTTACCGCTCTTCCGCAACATCAATGACGGTGTCAGGCTGTTCATCCACCAATAGAAAAACAGTGTACAGGTTCCCTAAGCTGTGTATATATTTTGCAGATACGTGGAAATCTAATTTGAAAACCCTAGTTAGTATTACCTATCTGAAGCAGGTCACTATTACCCACATGAAACAAGTCACTATTACCTATCTAACGTAAGTCACTATTACCTATCTGAAGCAAGTCGCTATTACCTATCTAATGCAAGTTTGTATTATAGTCAATTTTGCCTATCTGAAGGAAGTCACTATTACCTATCGGAAGTAAGTCAGTATTATAGTCCGTATTACCTATCTGAAGTAAGTCAGTATTATGGTCAGTATTACCTATCTGAAGCAAGTCACTATTACCTATCTGAAGCAAGTCAGTATTATAGTCAGTATTACCTATCTGAAGCAAGTCAGTATTATAGTCAGTATTACCTATCTAAAGCAAGTCACTATTACCTATCTGAAGTAAGTCACTATTACCAATCTGAAGCAAGTCAGTATTATAGTCAGTATTACATAGCTGAAACAAGTCACTCTTACATCTCTTAAACACGTCACTATTATAGTCAGTATTACATATCTGAAGCAACTTACTATTACCTATCTGAAGCAAGTCAGTATTACAGTCAGTATTACATAGCTGAAGCAAGTCACTATTACATCTCTTACACACGTCACTATTATAGTCAGTACTACCTATCTGAAGCAAATCAGTATTATGGTCAGTATTACCTATCTGAAGCAAGTCAGTACTATAGTCAGTATAACCTATTTGAAGCAAGTTACTATAACCTATCTGAAGCAAGTCAGTATTATAGTCAGTATTACCTCTCTGAAGCAAGTCACTATTACGTATCTGAAGGAAGTCACTATTACCTCTCTGAAGCAAGTCACTATTACCTATCTGAAGTAAGTCACTATTACCTATCTCAAGTAAGTCACTATTACCTCTCTGAAGTAAGTCACTATTATCTATTTGAAGTAAGTTATTATTACCTATCTGAAGCAAGTCACTATTACCTATCTGAAGTAAGTCACTATTACCTCTCTGAAAGCAAGTCACTATTACTTCTTTGAAGTAAGTCACTATTACCTCTAAGAAACAAGTCAGTATTACCTATCTGAAGCAAGTCAGTATTACCTATCTGAAGCAAATCAGTATTATGGTCAGTATTACCTATCTGAAGCAAGTCAGTACTATAGTCAGTATAACCTATTTGAAGCAAGTTACTATAACCTATCTGAAGCAAGTCAGTATTATAGTCAGTATTACCTCTCTGAAGCAAGTCACTATTACGTATCTGAAGGAAGTCACTATTACCTCTCTGAAGCAAGTCACTATTACCTATCTCAAGTAAGTCACTATTACCTCTCTGAAGTAAGTCACTATTATCTATTTGAAGTAAGTCACTATTACCTATCTGAAGCAAGTCACTATTACCTATCTGAAGTAAGTCACTATTACCTCTCTGAAAGCAAGTCACTATTACTTCTCTGAAGTAAGTCACTAATACCTCTAAGAAACAAGTCAGTATTACCTATCTGAAGCAAGTCAGTATTACCTATCTGAAGTAAGTCAGTATTATGGTCAGTATTACCTATCTGAAGCAAGTCACTATTACCTATCTGAAGCATATCACAATAACCTATCTGAAGTAATTCACTACTACCTATCTAAAGCAAGTCACAATAACCTATCTGAAGCAAGTCACTATTACCTATCTAAAGCAAGTCACAGTTACCTATCTGAAGTAAGTCACTATTACCTATCTAAAGCAAGTCACAAATACCTATCTGAAGTAAGTCACTATTACCTATCTAAAGCAAGTCACAATAACCTATCTGAAGTAAGTCACTATTACCTATCTAAAGCAAGTCACAATAACCTATCTGAAGTAGGTCACTATTACCTATCTGAAGTAAGTCACTATTACCTATCTGAAGTAAGTCACTTATACCTATCTAAAGCAAGTCACAATAACCTATCTGAAGTAAGTCACTATTACCTATCTAAAGCAAGTCACAATTACCTATCTGAAGTAGGTCACTATTACCTATCTGAAGTAAGTCACTATTACCTATCTGAAGTAAGTCACTATTACCTATCTGAAGTAAGTCACTATTACCTATCTAAAGCAAGTCACAATTACATATCTGAAGTAAGTCACTATTACCTATCTAAAGCAAGTCAAAATAACCTATCTGAAGTAAGTCACTATTACCTATCTGAAGTAAGTCACTATTACCTACCTAAAGCAAGTCACAATAACCTATCTGAAGTAAGTCACTATTACCTATCTGAAGTAAGTCACTATTACCTATCTGAAGTAAGTCACTATTACCTATCTGAAGTAAGTCACTATTACCTACCTAAAGCAAGTCACAATAACCTATCTGAAGTAAGTCACTATTACCTATCTGAAGTAAGGCGTGGCACTATTACCTATCTGAAGTAAGTCACTATTACCTATCCATCCTCCCGAGGCAAGAGAGTTAACTGACTTTAAAAGTCCTGTTTCTATCCTTGCCGAATTAGGCTGGAATTACTGGGCACGACCAGTTATGTCCCTTTTAAGCCTCTCCTATGGACCAATGAAATTCAACCTCTCTCATCACTTGCGTTTGCTTCACACAAAATGGTGGCGCCGAGTCAGTACGATCTGATCGATAATCAAGATCTATATTGTGATAAAACGGGTCTTACATCGCGAAATGCATCAAATCACGTGAGCACCTTCATTAAAAAGATGAAAAGATTTGGAAAATATCTGCTGACAACGAGTCAATCGACCGAAATCTGCACGAGAGTTTACGAACCGGATTTCGATTTCGGTGCACCATTTTGATTGGACTATGCATAGACTCGTTAGTCCAGCCAAAATGTAACTCCATAATACCAGCCTAGTTCGGCAAGGGTGGAAACTGGACTTTTATAGTCAGTTAACTCTCTTGCCTCGGGAAGATGCTACCTATCTGAAGCAAATCACAATTACCTATCTGAAGTAAGCCACTATTACCTATCGTGTACCTTGAATGACAACCGATGTTTGATCAACAGCCCTTTATTCACGTCTGAATGAAACAACAATACAAACACACGATACTTGTTCAGCCTGAACGAAATCTGGGGAGAATTACAGTACTGATGTCACTCCTGATAATCTGACTTGAACCTGGTATGTGAACCATTCCATATCACGTTCTTCCGTCATGCCTGCCTCTGGTAGGGGTAGAATTTCTCACAAAAAAATGTGAGTGTTAATCCCCCTCACAAAATCACTAGCTGTGAGACGACTTTCCTTGCTGGGGTCCACGGGCTGCCACGCCTCATTGAACACCCTCTGGCTTGTGATCAAGGTTGGATAATTGAGAGTTAACGTGTTGGATTAGAAGCTACGACACACGGTGATAGAGATATTGAGAATACACTGTGGCAGTGCACAGACAGAATGGTGATAGGTATATTGTGGGTGAAGAGGCTGTTACTACAGATGGAGCGTTAAGTGATTTATTCAGGTGAATAGTCTGGGATAAGGCGTGTCCTATGCTTGCAGCGCGGGGTGGGTTGTGTTTTGGGTGTCTGGGGTGGGTAGGTATGCAGAGGAGGGTGTAGGTCTGAGCCTCACAAAACATTTAGAAAAATTCTTTTCTGCACATGAATCTTAAATAAAAGATACATAACATTCGATTGTACCTTGATACCTTGGTACCTTGTACCTTGTACCTTGACAGGCGTGCACACACATACGCACGCGCACACATAAGCACAGATATACACACTACATGTTGTTTGTACTACTTATAGTTCTCTGAAATTTCAGGATCTTACAGTCAATGCTTCTTCGAAAAATTAAAAGACTCGGTTATAAAGGAACTAGTGTGCAGGAAACAATTCCGTTCAATTTCAATGCAGACATGCATCGTTTAAGCACTCAAGCTTGTGGAAGGCACACGCCGTGGAACGGATGTCGATATCTGTCAATCACAGTGTGTCATCTCACCTGTACAGGTAGAGACAGTCAATACGAGGAGAGTTGCTGGCAGGGAAACACGACGCTCATGTCTTCCAATCTCAGCCCGTCTAATTGGCGCCCCTACCTGGCAGCACTCGCTGAACTGGAGGTGGCGAGGCAAGGTGTATTCATAGTCTTATTAGGAATCAATTTAATATCTCTTCTGTAGCACTTGAAATTGAGGAGAACCGCAATTGCCATTAGCCGCAAGATGCGAGCGCACACCTGTCACTCTGGTCCATTGATTCCTAACCTGACCGAATACAGTTCTTCATTAGCGAGATTGCAAGGCGACCTAATTATCAACTGTTTTATTGCCTGTCGTTCCTGTCATCTTCTGTTTAAAAGCTTAAACTTTGCTTGTTAATGACGGGATCGACATGATCGATACTTTCACATGTTGTAAAGGGGTTAAAAGCTCTGTGGAATCATTCCACTTCTCCAGGGAACTCTGCGTTAGGTACCAATATCAAAGTGTGAAAAGCGTGTGTCCATATAGTTATCCCGGTAACGGCTAATAGACGACCATTACCAGCACTGATACCACGAAACCCTGTACCCACTACAACCCTCACACAGGAGGTGTCCGCACAGGGGTGTTGGTGTCTGCTGGAATGCTGTTCATGTGTCTGTCGGTGTCCAAGTGTCTGTTGGTGTCCAAGTGTCTGTTGGTGTCCAACTGTCTGTTGGTGTCCAACTGTCTGGTATGCTATTATGACGTGTGGGTGTTTTTTGCGTTGTACGGGTGTCTATGTTGACGTGTGAATGTCTTTGTTGATGTGGTGGTGTCTGTGTTGATGTGCGGGTGTCTTTGTTGATGTGCGCGTGTCTGTGTTGACGTACAAAGGTCTGTGTTGATGAACGAGTGTCTGTGTTGATGTACGGGTGTCTGTGTTGACGTACAAGGGTCTGTGTTGATGTACGAGTGTCCATGTTGATGTACGAGTGTCCATGTTGATGTACGGGTGTCTGTGTTGATGTACGAGTGTCTATGTTGATGTACGGGTGTCTGTGTTGATGTACGAGTGTCTGTGTTGATGTGGTGGTGTCTGTGTTGATGTACGGGTGTCCATGTTGATGTACGGGTGTCTGTGTTGATGTACTAGTTTCCATGTTGATGTACGGGTGTCTGTGTTGATGTACGGGTGTCTGTGTTGATGTACGGGTGTCTGTGTTGATGTACGGGCGTCTGTGTTGATGTACAAGGGTCTGTGTTGATGTACGAGTGTCTGTGTTGATGTACGGGTGTCTGTGTTGATGTACGGGTGTCCATGTTGATGTACGGGTGTCTGTGTTGATGTACGAGTGTCCATGTTGATGTACGGGTGTCTGTGTTGATGTATGGGTGTCCATGTTGATGTACGAGTGTCTGTGTTGATGTGGTGGTGTCTGTGTTGATGTACGGGTGTCCATGTTGATGAACGAGTGTCCATGTTGATGTACGGGTGTCCATGTTGATGTACGGGTGTCTGTGTTGATGTACGAGTGTCCATGTTGATGTACGAGTGTCCATGTTGATGTACGGGTGTCTGTGTTGATGTACGAGTGTCTATGTTGATGTACGGGTGTCTGTGTTGATGTACGAGTGTCTGTGTTGATGTACGGGTGTCTGTATTGACGTAAGGGTGTCTGTGTTGATGTACGAGTGTCTGTGTTGATGTACGGGTGTCCATGTTGATGTGCGGGTGTCTATGTTGATGTTCGAGTGTCCATGTTGATGTACGAGTGTCTGTGTTGATGTTCGAGTGTCTGTGTTGATGTACCGGTGTCTGTGTTGATGTACGAGTGTCCATGTTGATGTACCGGTGTCTGCGTTGATGTGGTTGTGTCTGTGTTGATGTGTGGGTGTCCATGTTGATGTGGTGGTGTCAATGTTGATGTACGAGTGTCTGTGTTGATGTCGTGGTGTCTTATTTTATGTGCAGGTGTCTTTGTGATGTGATGGTGTCCATGTTGATGTGATGGTGTCTATGTTGATGTGATGGTGTCCATGTTGATGTGATGGTGTCCATGTTGATGTGATGGTGTCCATGTTGATGTGATGGTGCCCATGTTGATGTGATGGTGTCCATGTTGATGTGTGGGTGTCCATGTTGATGTGATGGTGTCCATGTTGATGTGATGGTGTCCATGTTGATGTGATGGTGTCCATGTTGATGTGATGGTGTCCATGTTGATGTGATGGTGCCCATGTTGATGTGTGGGTGTCCATGTTGATGTGTGGGTGTCCATGTCGATGTGATGGTGTCAATGTTGATGTGATGGTGTCCATGTTGATGTGATGGTGCCCATGTTGATGTGTGGGTGTCCATGTTGATGTGTGGGTGTCCATGTCGATGTGATGGTGTCCATGTTGATGTGATGGTGTCCATGTTGATGTGATGGTGTCCATGTTGATGTGATGGTGTCCATGTTGATGTGATGGTGTCCATGTTGATGTGTGGGTGTCCATGTTGATGTGATGGTGTCCATGTTGATGTGATGGTGTCCATGTTGATGTGATGGTGTCCATGTCGATGTGATGGTGTCCATGTTGATGTGATGGTGTCCATGTTGATGTGTGGGTGTCCATGTTGATGTGATGGTGTCCATGTCGATGTGATGGTGTCCATGTTGATGTGATGGTGTCCATGTTGATGTGATGGTGTCCATGTCGATGTGATGGTGTCCATGTTGATGTGATGGTGTCCATGTTGATGTGTTATTGTCTGTGTGGATGTGTGGTTGTTCATGTCTATGATCCTATCCCAATGTCTGCTGTTCTACACAGCAAACAACTTGCAAGCCCGCCACGACTACCGACTCCAGCAAACATACCGGTGTGGACAATGTCATTAGACCAGTCAGGTAATGGTTGGTGTGGATTGATCCCACACTTATTATCTGGAGATGCAGAGTCAATCACGACCGCACTGTTTGTCTCGTCGCTCGCGACACAAACTATACAAATTATCTTCAGTTATTAGCAAGACGGTTCTTGATTTATTGCAATTAAGCAAGTGATCAATGCGATCAACTGACGGACATTCCAATGTCAGGTGAAAACCGATCTGGAAGGCTTGGTTATCACAATGCCACTGTCAATGGCAGTCGGATTGCGACAACAATTGGAGCGCCGAGGGGAAACTCATCAAACATCACTGGAACTTGTGCACATTTATTGAAAATTAGAAACAGTTTAACCATCACATTTATTCCTAAACTAAATATCGAGTCAAAATAATGAACGTGAGTGCACTGATTCACATTGCCTGAGATATCTGTTGATATTATCTACAAGTAAATATATTTGTATAATGCGACAACCTGAGTTGTTAAATATCATTGAGTCCAAGCCACATTTCACACCCTACCCGGAGTTTGTGGGTTACCGACGAGTTAGTGGTCGTACATGCGTTGATATCTCACCTCGAGTGTTGCAAGTCAAACATCGGACTGAACTAGCGGCAACGTTTGACGTTTGCACTGTGAGAATCTAACTCATTCGGCCATAGAGAAACAGTGAGTTTCTCGGGACAATGGAACTGACAAGTTGTTGTTGGGAGAACGTGGATGCTTCAAATGATGAGCCATTACAACAAATCGGTGCAAATCATCTGGGTAAAGCGGACTGTAATCCTATGTAGCTGTGCCGTGTTTGAGTGGGATGAGGAAGACGGTGTTGAACTGTGTGCCCAAGGAAAACATCAGGAGGTGACTACGTTCTCAGCTCTCCCTCGCCACTTCTCCTTCAGGACATGTAAACAACATGTACACCACATGCGGGGTCAAAGCTAAAGACAACGTTCGTCAATAATAGAAAACAAATTCCCTGCTCGTTACACTCGGTATCACAGAACCCGGAACTACACATGGCGCAACGCGAGGATGCAGAACTGACTGGGCTAATGAGGGTACACAGACTGGGCTAATGACGGTATACAGACTGGGCTAATGACGGTATACAGACTGGGCTAATGAGGGTACACAGATTGGGCTAATGAGGGTAGACAGACTGGGCTGATGAGGGTAGACAGATTGGGCTAATGAGGGTATACAGACTGGGCTAATGAGGGTACACAGACTGGGCTAATGAGGGTACACAGACTGGGCTAATGAGGGTAGACAGACTGGGCTATAATGAGGGTACACAGACTGAGCTAATGAGGGTAGACAGACTGGGCTAATGAGGGTAGACAGACTGGGCTAATGAGAGTACACAGACTGGGCTATAATGAGGGTACACAGACTGGGCTAATGAGGGTAGACAGACTGGGCTGATGAGGGTACACAGACTGGGCTAATGAGGGTATACAGACTGGGCTAATGAGGGTACACAGACTGGGCTAATGAGGGTACACAGACTGGGCTAATGAGGGTAGACAGACTGGGCTATAATGAGGGTAGACAAACTGGGCTATAATGAGGGTATACAGACTGGGCTGATGAGGGTACACAGACTGGGCTAATGAGGGTATACAGACTGGGCTAATGAGGGTACACAGACTGGGCTAATGAGGGTACACAGACTGGGCTAATGAAGGTAGACAGACTGGGCTATAATGAGGGTACACAGACTGAGCTAATGAGGGTAGACAGACTGGGCTAATGAGGGTACACAGACTGGACTAATTAGGGAAGACAAACTGGGTTAATGAGGGTCGACTGACTGTGCTAATGAGGGTAGACAGACTGGACAAATGAGGATAGACTGACTGGTTTAATGAGGGTGGAGAGACAAGACTGGGCTAATGAGGGTAGACAGAGAGGGCTAATAAGGGTAAAGAGACGCGACTTGGCTAATGAGGGAACACAAACTAGGCTAATGATGGTAGACAGGCTGTGCTAATGAGGGTACACCGACGGTGCTAATGAGGCTAGACAGACTGTGCTAATGAGGGTAGAAAGACTATGCTAATGATGGTAGACAGACTGTGCTAATGAGGGTAGACAGACTGGGCTAATGAGGGTAGACAGACTGGGCTAATAAGGGTAGACAGACTGTGCTAATGAGGGTAGACAGACTTTGCTAATGAGGGTAGACAGACATGGATGATGAGGGTAGACAGACAGGGCTAATTAGGGTAGACAGACTTGGCTAATAAGGGTAAAGAGACGCGACTTGGCTAATGAGGGAACACAAACTAGGCTAATGATGGTAGACAGGCTGTGCTAATGAGGGTAGACAGACTTTGCTAATGAGGGTAGACAGACATGGATGATGAGGGTAGACATACAGGGCTAATTAGGGTAGACAAACGGGTTTAATGATGGTAGATAGACTAGACCGGGCTAATGAGGATAGAGAGACAGAACTTGGCCAATGAGGGAACACAGACTAGACTAATGATGGTAGACAGACTGTGCTAATGAGGGTAGACAGGCAGGACTAATTAGGGTTGACAGACGGGTCTAATGACTGGGCTAATGATGGAAGACAGACTGGGCTAATGAGGGTAGACAGACTGGGCTAATGAGGGTATACAGACTGGGCCAATGACGGTAGAAAGACAGGGCTGATGACGGTAGAAAGACTGGGCCAATGAGGGTACACAGATTGGGCCAATGAGGGTACACAGACTGGGCCAATGAGGGTACGCAGACTGGGCCAATGAGGGTACACAGACTGGGCTAATGAGGGTAGAAAGACTGGGCTAATGAGGGTAGACAGACTGGGCTAATGAGGGTAGACAGACTGGGCCAATGAGGGTACACAGACAGGGCTGATGAGGGTACACAGACTGGGCCAATGAGGGTAGACAGACTGGGCCAATGAGGGTACACAGACAGGGCTAATGAGGGTAGACAGACTGGGCTAATGAGGGTAGACAGACTGGGCTAATGAGGGTACACAGACTGGGCCAATGAGGGTACACAGACTGGGCCAATGAGGGTACACAGATTGGGCCAATGAGGGTAGACAGACTGGGCCAATGAGGGTAGACAGACTGGGCTAATGAGGGTAGACAGACTGGGCTAATGAGGGTAGACAGACTGGGCTAATGAGGGTATACAGACTGGGCCAATGAGGGTACACAGACTGGGCCAATGAGGGTACACAGATTGGGCCAATGAGGGTAGACAGACTGGGCCAATGAGGGTAGACAGACTGGGCTAATGAGGGTAGACAGACTGGGCTAATGAGGGTAGACAGACTGGGCTAATGAGGGTATACAGACTGGGCCAATGACGGTAGAAAGACAGGGCTGATGACGGTAGAAAGACTGGGCCAATGAGGGTACACAGACTGGGCCAATGAGGGTACGCAGACTGGGCCAATGAGGGTACACAGACTGGGCCAATGAGGGTACACAGACTGGGCCAATGAGGGTACACAGACTGGGCCAATGAGGGTAGACAGACTGGGCTAATGAGGGTAGACAGACTGGGCCAATGAGGGTACACAGACAGGGCCGATGAGGGTACACAGACAGGGCTGATGAGGGTACACAGACTGGGCCAATGAGGGTACACAGACTGGGCCAATGAGGGTACACAGACTGGGCTGATGAGGGTACACAGACTGGGCTAATGAGGGTACACAGACTGGGCCAATGAGGGTACACAGACAGGGCTGATGAGGGTACACAGACTGGGCTAATGAGGGTACACAGACTGGGCCAATGAGGGTACACAGACTGGGCCAATGAGGGTACACAGACTGGGCGAATAAGGGTAGACAAACTGGGCTAATGATGGTAGACAGACTGGGCTAATGGGGGTATAGAGACTGGGCCAATGATGGTAGACAGACTGGGCCAATGAGGGTACACAGACTGGGCCAGTAAGGGTAGACAGACTGGGCCAATAAGGGTAGACAGACTGGGCTAATGAGGGTAGACAGTCTGGACTAGACTATGTGGGTAAACGAGAACAGGCGGAACTACTTGACTACTTGCCAAAGTGGTTGGCAGAAATTCTGCACTAACCAGTATAAGTCTTTTTTTTCTTATCAAGAATGTTTGTTACTCTGATTGTCCACGCGGGGTAAAGAACAGTCTCCCTTAATGCCGACCCTGAACCATACCGCAGTCTCGAGCAGCCAGCATCTGTGTGCTGAATGGCGTTACATCACGGGGAATGCACGTATAGTATGGATTATGGTGTGATTCTTTATGTGTCTGTGGCAATATTTACCTTGAGTCGCGATGTCATCAGACATTCGGGGAAGGGGGGAGGGGAGGTGGTGGTCGGGGGGTTACCTACATTCTGCTGCACGCACGTCAAGCTAGATTAACGAGAAGCTACCACCCGATTTGTGTCACTAATTAAAATCAGGTCAGGTAATTATGTCAGCAGTATTAGTAAGTATATTCGCATTTGATTTTTATATTTAGATGGTTATCTGTGAAAGAATACGTGTCGTGAGTTGAAATATAGGCGATTAGCAAACACCATAAGTTGCAGCCATATCTGATGGCGCTACCCCCACACACGCAAGTATCGTTAATCTAGTTAATGCCATCGGATTCAAATTAAAGATGATTAAAGGGCTGAAATATTGACTTCCCCACGCCGCGGCCCTGTGACACACACACTTGGTGCTGGGACACACATGATTGACTGTATGTCAGCTGTATGTGAAGGTATAACGGAGGTACTGGCCAACTTGTAATAGATAGCAACACCAACCTAACACCTCTAATGATGGGTTTAATTCCCTAGATGAAGTTAGTATGTCGCGCTCAGGTGTTAAACTCAGGTGGTAGTCAGGTAGCTACGCCGAGGACCACGTTCACACCGGACATGAACGTTAAGAAAGTGATTAGAGCCTGGTATTGAATGTGTGTACAGGCTCCCACTGACAGAGGCCGACAACAGGGGCTGCGTCTGCCAGCGAGGCCGTCGCGGCAAATCCCAGCTCAGTCGAAACACAAGCATACATAAACAAACAAACATTTTACTTATCTCTGTGACCAGGGTTTCACCTGGAATAACACATTCTACAAATATACGTGAGAATGTCACGAAAACACGCATATTGTCCCCCCAATAATGCAGCCCCTGCACCGCAAACCACTTCCATTATGTCATACACACATGGACGTCTTGTCCACTTATTGCCGTTCGAGGAAGTCAGCTTTATGTTATTGTTGTCCGCCAGAAACACTTCATACGGCTGGTGTTAGATGCATGTATACACTATGGAGAACTGTGTGATCGACTGGGAAGCCAGCGGAGGTGTATGTAAACAGCAAAGAGGGGAACGGGGACGACCGCCCTGCTGACACTCGCCAAACTCCGCTCATCCAGCCGGGATTACTGCGATATAGTATTCACATGGCAAGCTAAAATAGCAATTTTCACAAGACGCGGGGATTACAGGACGTGAAAATACACCGAGAAATGTTGACGGCATTCAGTGTAAATTTTGCTTCGCCCGTTGTTCCACTCATACGTACTTCAATGCTAAGTTATCATTGCCTAAACTGAATACAGTGATCTGTAGAGATTCCATGCCGTCTCCCATGTGTAGGCGACATCATGTACAAGGAAGATCGTGTCAGGTGTATGTAGGCCACTAAGCCGGTGCACGCCGCCGATAAGGGAAGCCAGGGAATCAAGATCACCAGCGGAAGACCTGGTGGACTTATCTCTGGCGCCGAGAACAACACCCCAAGAACAGACCGCCATCCCTATTTCAGACTGGTATAGTGGTTCCCATACAACCACGAACTAATACCACCATATAGAATACCACCAACCTTGTAGTAATATACATCCAATGGAAGCCAGCATGGCAGCAATACCACCACATAGAAGACAGCATAGCAGTAATACCAGGCTGTAACTACTGGGTGTATTTGATATGGAGGTACTACTGGGTGTATTTGATATGGAGGTACTACTGGGTGTATTTGATATGGAGGTACTACTGGGTGTATTTGATATGGAGGTACTACTGGGTGTATTTGATATGGAGGTACTACTGGGTGTATTTAATATGGAGGTACTACTGGGTGTATTAAATCCATTATTGCCAGACATATGATGTCACTAATTCATTAAGTAGAGTTAAGAAGGATGATATATGCTTACAGATAACAAACATATACCACACGCACCGCACAATCTGGTGTTTAAATCAACGTGCCATCAAGTAAAATGTATCCTGCTAAATATGGCAGTATAACCACGAGTGTGCTGCAAAGGGAGGTGACTATTGTTTAGGACGTAATCAGAGCTCAAGAAAATAAGCTTATGTCCTCTCGATACATAGGCATGTTCACAACAGTTTAGCATTTTCTACTTGTCCAACTTACTATAAAACTTCTAACTGAACAATAACACGCTAACGTTCTCTCACCTTTGAGGATGTAGTCAACCACCACAGCGTCTTCTTCCTTGCAGGCAATGGCGTCCAGGGTCAGCCCTGTGGACATGTGGACACCACCGATAAGCTCGGGCATGATGCCGGAATCTGCAACATGAACAAAACGCTGTTATACATCACCCTCCTGTTGACACTGTAATATATCACCCACCTGCTGACACTGTAATACATCACCCACCTACTGACACTGTCATACATCACCCACCTGCTGACACTGTCATACATCACCCACCTGCTGTCACTGTAATATATCACCCACCTGCTGACACTGTCATACATCATCCACCTGCTGTCACTGTAATATATCACCCACCTGCTGACACTGTAATACATCACCCACCTGCTGACACTGTCATACATCACCCACCTGCTGACACTGTAATATATCACCCACCTGCTGACACTGTCATACATCACCCACCTGCTGACACTGTAATAGATCACCCTCCTGTTGACACTGTAATATATCACCCACCTGCTGACACTGTCATACATCACCCACCTGCTGACACTGTCATAGATCACCCTCCTGTTGACACTGTAATATATCACTCACCTGCTGAGACTGTAATACATCACCCACCTGCTGACACTGTAATAGATCACCCACCTGCCGACACTGTAATAGATCACCCTCCTGTTGACACTGTAATATATCACCCACCTGCTGACACTGTCATACATCACCCACCTGCTGACACTGTCATAGATCACCCACCTGCTGACACTGTAATATATCACCCACCTGCTGACACTGTAATACATCACCCACCTGCTGACACTGTCATACATCACCCTCCTGTTGACACTGTAATACATCACCCACCTGCTGACACTGTAATATATCACCCACCTGCTGACACTGTCATACATCACCCACCTGCTGACACTATCATACATCACCCTCCTGTTGACACTGTCATACAACACCCACCTGCTGATTTTGTAATACATCACCCACCTGCTGACACTGCCATACATCACCCACCTGCTGACACTGTCATACATCACCCACCTGCTGATATTGTCATACATCACCCATTTGCTGATATTGTCATACATCACCCACCTGCTGACACTGTAATATATCACCCACCTGCTGACACTGTCATACATCACCCACCTGCTGATATTGTCATACATCACCCACCTGCTGACACGGTCATACATCACCCACCTGCTGACACTGTCATACATCACCCACCTGCTGATATTGTCATACATCACCCACTTGCTGATATTGTCATACATCACCCTCCTGTTGACACTGTTATATATCACCCACCTGCTGACACTGTCATACATCACCCACCTGCTGATATTGTCATACATCACCCACTTGCTGATATTGTCATACATCACCCTCCTGTTGACACTGTTATATATCATCCACCTGCTGACACTGTTATACATCACCCACCTGCTGACACTGTCTAACATCACCCACCTGCCGACACTATCATACGTCACCCACCTGCTGACACTGTCATACATCACCCACCTGTTGATACTGTCATACATCACCCACCTGCTGATATTGTCTTATACAACCCACCTGCTGATATTGTCATACATCACCCACCTGCTGACACTGTCACACATCACCCACTTGCTGATATTGTCATACATCACCCACCTGCTGACATTGTCTTGTACAACCCAGACAGAATCAATAGATATTTTACAGACAGAATCAAGGGATACTGTCATGCAGACGCAATCAAGGAATATTAACAGAGAGAAACAAGGGATATCGTCAGCCAGAAACAAGGGATGGGAACAAACAGAAACAAGGGATATTAACAGACAGATTGAAGGTACATTAAAAGACACAATCAAGGTATAATAACCGACAGAATCAAAATATATTAACTGACAGAATCAGGGAAAATTTACAGACAGAATCAAGGTATTTGCACAGATGGAATTAATGTATATTATCATACGCAAAAAGGGATATTAACAGACAGAATCAATGTATATTAACAGACAGAGTTTATGGATATTAACAGATAGCGTAAAGGGATATGAACAGACAGAGTCAATGAATATTAACAGGCAGAATGAAGGGATATTAACATTCATAATCAAAGGATATTAACAGACAGTATCAAGGGATATTTACAGACAGATTCAAGGGATATTAACAGACTGTTTCAAGTAATATTAAGAGATGTTTACATACAGAATGAATGCATGTTAACAGACAGAATCAAGGGATAATAACAGACAGCGTAATGGCATATTAACAGAAAGGATCAAGGGATATCAATAGACAGTGTAAAGGAATATTAACAGACAGAATCAATGGATATTAACAGATTGCGTAAAGGGATATTAACAGACAGAATCAGGGGATATTTACAGACGGAGTAAATGGATATTCACAGACAGAATGAAGGCATATTAACAGGCAGATTCAAGGGATATTAACAGACAGAGCCAATGGATATTGACAGAGACAAGGGATATTAACAGGCAGAATCAAGGGATATGAACAGACAGAATCAAGGCATGTTAACAGACAGAATCAAGGGATATTAACAGACAGAATCATAGGATATTTACAGAAATAATTAAGGGATATTAACAGAAATAATCAAGGGGTATTAACAGAAAAAACAATGTATACTAACTAACAGAGATATAATCAAGGGATATCATCAGACAGAATCAAGGGATATTTACAGACGAAAAAAATGGATATTAACAGACAGAGTCTAGGGAAATTAAGAAACAGAACTAAGGTATATTAACAGACAGAATGAAGGTATATTAACAGACAGAATGAAGGTATAATCAGACAGAATCAAGATAAATTTACAGGCAGAATGAATATATATTCAAGGACAGAATCAAGAGATATCAACAGACCGAATTAAGGTACATTAACAGATAGAATCAAAGGAGATTTACAGACATAAACAAGATAAATTAACAGATAGAATCAAGGGATTTTGACAGACAGAACCAATGGATATTACCAGGTGGAATCAAGGGGTATTAACATGGAAAATAAAGATATATTTACTGACGGAATCACGTGATGTTAGACGACAAAATTAAGGAATATCTAAACACAGAATCAAGGAATATTATCAAAGAGTATGAAGGGATATCATCAGACAGAATCAAGGGATATTAACAGACAGAATCAAGGGATATTTACAGACATAATCAAGGGATATCAACAGACAGAATCAAGGGATGTTAACAGACAGATTCAAGGGGTATTAACATAGAAAATACAGACTATATATAGACAGCGTAAAAGGATATTAGAAAATAGAATCAAGGAATATTTACACACAGAATCAAGGTATATTTACACACAGAATCAAGGGATATTAACAGACAGAATCAAGGGATATTTACAGACGGAATAAATGGATATCAACAGACAGAATCAAGGGATATTAACAGAAATAATCAAGTGGTATTAAGAGATAGAATCAAGAAGTATTAACAAACAGAAACAAGAGGTATTAACAGAAATAATCAAGGGATATTAACATACAGTATCAGGAGATATTTACAGACGGAATCCAAGGATATTAACAGAAATAATGAAGGGGTATTAAGAAACAGAATCAAGGGATGTAAACAGACAGAATGAAGGATATTAGCAGACAGAATCAAGGGATATGAACAGACCGAATCAAGGGATATCAACAGACAGAATCAAGGGATGTTAACAGACAGAATCACGTGATATTAACAGCTAGAATCAAGAGATATTAACAGACAGAAACAATGGATATTAACAGAAATAATAAAGGGTGTAAACAGACAGAATCGAGGGATATTAACAAAGAGAATCAATGGGTATTAACAGACAGAAAGAAGGGATATCAACAGACAGAATCAAGGAATATTAACAGACAGATCCAGGAGATATTTACAGAAATAATAAAGAGGTATTAAGAGACAGAATCAAGCTGTATTATACAACAGAAACAAGAGATATTAACAGAAATGATCAAGGGATATTAAAAGACAGTATCAGGGGATATTTACAGACGGAATCCAAGGATATTAACAGAAATAATGAAGGGGTATTAAGAAACAGAATCAAGGGATGTAAACAGACAGAATGAAGGATATTAGCAGTAAGAATCAAGGGATATGAACAGACCGAATCAAGGGATATTAACAGACAGAATCAAGGGATATGAACAGACAGAATCAAGGGATGTTAACAGAGAAAATCACGTGATATTAACAGCTAGAAACAATGGATATTAACAGAAATAATGAAGGGATATTAACAGGCAGAAACACGGGATATTAACAGAAATATTCAAGGGTGTAAACAGACAGAATCGAGGGATATTAACAGACAGAAAGAAGGGATATCAACAGACAGAATCAAGGAATATTAACAGTCAGATCCAGGAGATATTAACAGAAATAATAAAGGGGTATTAAGAAACAGAATCAAGTTGTATTAACAGACAGAAACACGAGATATTAACAGAATTGATCAAGGGATATTAACAGACAGTATCAGGGGATATTAACAAACGGAATCAAAGGATAATAACAGAAATAATCAAGGGGTATTAACAGACAGAAGCAAGTTGTATTAACTGACAGAATCAATGGATATTAACAGACAGAAGCAAGGGATATTAACAGAAATCATCAAGGAGTATTAACAGGCAAAATCATTAGATGTTAACAGAAATATTCAAGGGATGTTAACAGACTGAATCGAGGGGTATTAACAAAGAGAATCAAGGGATAACAACAGACAGAATTAAGGGATAACAACAGACAGAATCAAGGGGTATTAACAGACAGAATCAAGGGATATTAACAGACCGAATCAAAGGATGTTAACAGAAAGAATCAAGGGATATTAACACACAGAATCAAGGGATATCAACGGACGGAATGAAGAATATTAGCAGACAGAATGAATATATATTAACAGACAAATTCAAGGGATATATTCTTCACGTCACATTATTTGTATGTCTATGCTGACGACATCAGTTGTATTTTTAGGAGTCATGTTTGTTTCAAGTAGATCTACATTGTAAACACTGTATGCATTCACACATCTAACGGTATTTGTTTCTGAACACTCTGGTCTGTGCATTCTGTGTGCATCTCCGCATGACTGCACTGTTGGAGCGTCCCCTTACAGGACTACGCGGGGTTATTTTGATTAATTGACTACACGAAAGGTGTGACTCCGCACAGGAATACACGGAAGAAGTGACTCCCCACAGAACTATACCAAAGGAGTGATTCCCTACAGGACTAAACGAAAGGAGTGACTCCCTCCAGGACTACACAAAAGGAGTGACTCCCCATAGGAATACACGGGAGGAGTGACTCCTCACAGGACTACAAGGAAGGTAGTGACTTCTCACAGGACAATACGAAAGGAGTGACTCCCCACAGGACTACACGAAAGGTGTGACTTCTCATGGGACAATACGAAAGGAGTGACACCCCACAGGAATACACGGGAGGAGTGACTCCTCACAGTAGTCCACGAAAGGAGTACCACCCTGCAGGAATACACAGGATGAGTTACTTCCCACAGGACTGAACGGAAGGATTGACTCCTCACGGGACAACAGTAAAGGAGTGACTTCCCACAGAACTACACGTGAGGAGTCACTCTCCACGGAACTACGGGAGTCACTCCCCACAGGACTGGACGGAAGAGGTGACTCCCTACAGGAATACACGGGAGGAGTGACTCCTCACAGGACTACACCAAAGGAGTGACTCCTTACAGGACGACACGAAAGGAGTGACTTTCCACAGTATTACACGGGAGGAGTGACTCCTCACAGGACTATACGGAAAGAGTGACTCCCCACACAACTTCACGAAAGGAGTGACTCCTCACAGGACTATACGGAAAGAGTGACTTCCCACACAACTTCACGGGAGGAGTGACTCCCCACACAGCTTCACGAAAGGAGTGACTCCTCACAGGACTATACAGAAAGAGTGACTTCTCACACAACTTCACGGGAGGAGTGACTCCCAACAGGAATACACGGGAGGAGTGACTCCTCACAGGACTACACCAAAGGAGTGAGTCCTCACAGGACGACACGAAAGGAGTGACTCCTCGCAGGAATACACGGGAGGAGTACCTCCCTACAGGACTACATTAAAGGTTTTGACTTCTTATAGGACTATACTAAAGGAGAGACCCCACACAGAACTACACGATATGAGTGACTCCTCACAGAACTACACGATATGAGTGACTCCTCACAGAACTACACGATATGAGTGACTCCTCACAGAACTACACGATATGAGTGACTCCTCACAGAACTACACGATATGAGTGACTCCTCACAGAACTACACGATATGAGTGACTCCTCACAGAACTTCACAATATGAGTGACTCCTCACAGAACTACACGATATGAGTGACTCCACACAGAACTACACGATATGAGTGACTCCTCACAGTACTCGACGAAAGAAGTACCTCCCTAGAGGAATACACAGGGGGGTTACTTCTCACAGGACTGCACGGAAGGAGTGACTCCCCACGTGACTACACTAAAGGTGTGACTCGCCACAGGAATTAACTAAAGGAGTTACTTCTTACAGGACTGCACGGAAGGAGTGACTCCCCACGTGACTACACTAAAGGTGTGACTCGCCACAGGAATTAACTAAAGGAGTTACTTCTCACAGGACTGCACGGAAGGAGTGACTCCCCACGTGACTACACTAAAGGTGTGACTCGCCACAGGAATTAACTAAAGGAGTTACTTCTCACAGGACTGCACGGAAGGAGTGACTCCCCACGTGACTACACTAAAGGTGTGACTCGCCACAGGAATTAACTAAAGGAGTTACTTCTCACAGGACTGCACGGAACGAGTATCTCCCAACAGAACTGCACTAAAGGTATGACTCGCCACAGGAATTAACTAAAGGAGGTACTTTTCACAGGACTGCACGGAAGGAGTGACTCCCCACATGACTACACTAAAGGTATGACTCGCCACAGGACTACACTAAAGGAGGTACTTCTCACAGGACTGCACGAAAGGAGTGGGGACTACGCGGGGTTAGTTTAACAGCCAAACGGCAACCGGGTTAACAATTAGTTTATGTTTGCACATTTAGCTGTAATTATACAAGCAATCAACTGCAGATAATACGCGCCATTGTAACAGATTTGGCTGCTGAGATATACCAGAGGGGCAACTAAGTTTGACTGTGACACGGGATGTTGAAATCAATCGCAGGAAAACGCTAAGTACTAACAGAAACTGCATCTATAACAAGTTCACGTCCGTCCTGTTCGTCTCCTACCGTGAATAAATGGACAAAAAACATTATAGTCTTCAACTTAACTTTCCGAAAATATTATCTTATTAGTAAGTTCATCGGCATGTTAACAAATCAAACCATCTTTTGAAATAGCTTAACATTCAAGGCTGATAAAAAAGTCCGCGGCTGAAAATGTTTTCCAAATAGTTAAATATATTCCATGTAAAAGATACATAACAGACACATTTGTCCTGTATCGATAAATACAGCTGCATTCCTTACAGTCTTCGTTTATAGATGAAATAAATAATGGTGTTTGTTTCCTAGTTCCGTCCTCCCGAGCAATGTCGACCTGGCCAGGCAATGGGTGCACACAGGGTTACATCGTATTGATTGTTAACGGTTGTTTTGAAAGTGTTTGTGTGTGTGTGTGTTTAGCAAACTCTCACATGGGTTTGAGGACGGCGACCTCAGCTCGGACAGGGCCAACTTGCAAGGCGGAAGTACACCAGTGGGTTCTTGGTGCAGTGCAATTCACTCCTCCACAACCCTACACCTTGTTGGCATCCATGTTATCATACCTTGATATTATTAAATAGATATCCATGTTTTTACACCATGATATTATTAAATACATAAACATGCCATTAGACCATGCTATTATGAAATAGACATACATGTTATTATACCATGATTTCATAAAATAGATATCCAAGTTATTATACCATGATATTATGAAATATATATATCCATGTTATTACACTATGATATTTTGAAATAGACATACACGTTATTACACCATGCTATTATAAAATCGATATCCATGTTATTATACCATGATATTATAAAAATGATATCCATGTTATTATAACATGGTATTATGAAATAGATATACATGTTACTTCACCATGATATTATGAAATAGATATCCATGTTATTATACCATGATAATATATAATAGATATGCAAGTCAAAATACCATGAAGCGTTCGAATGAGTAGTGCACCCTACTTCTAGTGACAGGCACCCTATCATAAGTCAGTGGAACAAGAACACCAAATCCCCCGGACCCTTCACAGTGTGATACTAAGACGGCAGTAAGTAATGTATCTACGACAGACACCATACGTGTGGACATATGAAACATCAAGTGCAGCTCACTGGGTTTGAATTATTGAACGGAATGATGTAAACTGGTTTTAGTTATTGCAAATAATGCCCAGTTCGGTGTCTACGTCTACTATATTCAATATTTAATGAATGCTAATTGTAAGAAGTTTTTTTAATTTAAATTCCTCAAAGATAAGTTTGTATTTATTTGTATATGTGAGAGTTAAACTGACAAATGGTCACATGTAAATAAGTCTTTCCGCTTTTCTATATCATGTTCACATAATATATCGTCGCTTCCTGTTTGAAACCTTGACATGCCATTTAACAATTACTTAATAACAGTAAATACAACAATGCGACTTACCAAGGTAGGTTAATCCACGTATAGCAATATATAGCAAGGTTTTCCCCACCTTACTTTCCGAGTAAGAATAGCGTTGTCCTATTACCTAGGGTAGGTAGATAGATAGGTAGGTAGTCCTAGCGCTCTCACTAACCCAGCTGTTGCACGCTCATATGGTTAACACCAATTTGACTCCGTTCATTCTTTGCTACCTAACTGAGGTTTTACCTGAAGCGCGCTTAGCCAATCAGCCGCCTCGTCACAGCTGCGTTGTCTGAGAGCGAACTCGGAGCCTGCGTGGAGGGGGGAGGAAGAAGGGGGAAGCGAGGCGTGTGTATCTGCACTCACAACTGGCAAATAATTTCAGGCTTGGTTAAAGAAGCACCTAAATTTTCAGGCATTTGTTTGTTGGTTTTGTGGGGCTAGGTCTCAATCTGTGCCGTATCTGTGCTACTGTTGCAGTACACAATGATGCAAACATTCTATGTATAAGACTTATAAGTCGGCATTGGACTCTGATTCACACATTTCTTGTGTAGTAAGTAATATGGACACGCGAGGATAAAATCGTTGTGAGGTAACGAGTCCCAAGAGTCCAAAAATAATATATGAAGCCATTCACCAAGAACGGTCAATACATATTCTTAATTTACGATAGGTTTCTAACACCACGGTATATGTGTGGTGATATATATTGACTGTTTATATATTTTTGGTTTTAACGAAAGTGGTAAAACTGCTATTTTTCGAACATAAAATTTTATCATATTTTTCTTGACACGAAAACAAAAGAAAAGGCGACATGATATGCCTTTGTGCCAATCATGCGTGTTTGCTGTCAACAAAACAAAAATATATTTTCTATGGGCATAACCGCTGAAAAAAACAATGGCTTTGACGCGTTTAGAGTGTTAAACATTGGGCATGTTGAAACGGCTAGTGCTCAAAACGGGTGAAAGATCCTAAACACGTGCACAACATGCAATGTAAGATACCCCATGCCTCCCTTGCATATATACACTGACATTTAACACTGTTATATATACACTCACATGTATACACTCACGTGTATACACTGCCATATATACTCACATATAAACATTCACAAATTTACGCTCATATACACTGACATACATACACTGCCATATATACACTCACATATATACACTCGCATATTTACTCTCACATGTATACACTTACATATATACATTCACTTATTTACACTTACATAAATACACTTACATATATACAATTACATTTATACACTTACATATATACACTTACATATTTACACTCACATATTTACACTCATTTACACTGACATAAACACACTCACATATTTACACTTACCTAAAGACACTCACATATTTACACTTACATATATACACTCACATATTTACACTCACATATTTACACTCACTTATTTACACTTACATAAATACACTCACATATTTACACTCATATATTTACACTTACATATATACACCCACATATTTACACTTACATAAATACACTCACATATTTGCACTCACTTATTTACACCCACATATATAGACTTATATATTTACACTCACATATTTACACTCACATTTATACAGTCACGTATATGCACTCAGTATTCAACACAATGGTGACATTATTACATATGGGGCTCCCCATTTGGCATGTCGCGGACATTGATGCTGTGCACATCCACACCCAGAAGTAACCATGCATAACAACTCTTTACACCATTGGTAGATTTTACCATTTAGTAATCATGGGACGCTTCACTCAGTCACATCTGATTCTACACAGCATTAGATATGTCTCAGTACATTTCCGTGCATCCTTAATCCAGAAAGTCTGTCAGTGTCCAAGTCCTGGTTTGCTGACGTCTTAACTCAGATGTAGTTGCAGTACGCGGCGACCCTACAGAACAAACTTGTATTGTGGCAGCGAAGTGCCCGGCCGGGCGGGGCCTCTGGCGGACTGCTGGCAGTGCAAGTCAACAACATTCACACAGCTTCCTCCTTCCACCTGAGCTTCAGGTCCTGGCATCTCGGCAGATCGATGTAGACAAGTCCCCCACATGGTCCCCGTCTACACACACACACACACACACACACACTGCCCATGACCAGCAGCGTGTTACATGCTCACAGCCCTGACCACACACACGCAGTGTGACAAGGGGACTTGGGGGAAGTGGAAGGGGTGAACTTGTTTGCAAAGACTATCCAGGTAGATACAATTATACTCAATAAAACGAGAAAACATAACAACAGAACTAATCCTCATACTATCTGAAATAGGTATTACATGTCATGAGTGGTCAAGTAGATAGGATACGATGCAGATACAGTCAGAACACAAAAGGACACGATGATGGAGGCACAGCCAGAACACACAAGGACATGATGCAGGCACAGTCAGAACACAAAAGGACATGATGCAGGCACAGCCAGAACACACAAGGACATAATGCAGGCACAGTCAGAACACACAAGGACATGATGCAGGCACAGCCAGAACACACAAGGACATGATGCAGGCACAGCCAGAACACACAAGGACATGATGCAGGCACAGTCAGAACACACAAGGACATGATGCAGATACAGCCAGAACACAAAAGGACATGATGCAGATACAGCCAGAACACACAAGGACATGATGCAGGCACAGCCAGAACACACAAGGACATGATGCAGGCACAGTCAGAACACACAAGGACATGATGCAGGCACAGCCAGAACACACAACGACATGATGCAGGCACAGCCAGAACACACAAGGACATAATGCAAGCACAGCACACACAGACAGAAGGACTTTGTGCAGATACAGATGGAACACACACAGACAAAAGGACTTTGTACAGATTTACCAAGAACACACACAGACGGAAGGAATTTGTACAGATACAGATGGAACAAACAGACAGAAGGACTTTGTACAGATACAGATCTACAGGTAGTACATGTTTCGATCTGTCTTGATGGTTGTCACGTTTTTTGAACGAACAATCTTGGTATTGATAATTATTTTTGTGTTGCGTGTTTTTATCGCATTTGAGGGTTTACAACTAACTGCTGTTTATACATCTGGCAGGATCCACCGTGTGTTGTGAGAGTGGTGCGGCCATGCGAGCGGCAGGTAAGCCTGTGAGAGGTGGAGTGTGCGGAGTTGACGCCGCGGCCCTACAGCCAGGGAAACGAGGGGCTCACGCAGGCAACGTGACGGAGCAGTTGCTGGCCAGATGTCACATACCCCTTCGTAGCTCTCACTGTCGCCGACGTCACGATGGCAGTAACATCTCTCAACATCAATAACTTAATTACCATCAAACGTTTGCATAATCGTCTCTCATTCTCCATGATAACACCGCGTAGAGTGTAGAATTACTCCACTTTGTTGACACAGCAGTGATAATCAAGCCACAATATATACAGACGCTTCATCCATATTTACGATTATGGTGGAAATACCTACACTGCTATTAGTGTCTCGAGGCGGTGCATGTGCAGCGCTGTTCAAGGCTAGGCTTACGTGGGTATTATAGTGTTTTCTTACTGAATGTATTAGTTACATATTATTCACCATCTACACCACTGAGTGACAAACTGACCGAATGTGCAAATACCCATAATGTGATACTTATAAAGAGGCAGGACCTGCATGGCACACACAACTCTATACTTAGATATATAGTTATCCGTATGTATATCATCTGTTTGGTGAGTATATGACAGACACGTGACCCATCTATACATATTGCTGCCTACTGATATTAGCACTGCCTCAAGGTATGTGGAGGAAGCTAAAGTCCCATTACTATGATTTCTGCCGGTGTTAATGAAATACATCTATCTTAAATAATGAAACTATTCAGACTACATATAAGATATGTAAAGAAACAAAGCATATTTTAGCCGAGAAACGCGTATCTACATGAACGATTTCGCCCACGTCCAACACAATGCACTGACGTACTGTCTGACAACGACGACCTCCCATATAATACAAAGTTTCCCTCGAGTACTGAGAGGACATAACATATAGCGATCACTCGTCCATCACACACATACACCCAGTAGGAGGAGTACAGGAGACAGTGACGTGTTCATACACAGCCATGACTGTATATCATTTCCAGGTGTGTGTATCAGGAATAAGTCCAGGTCGGTATATCAGATAACAGGGCCCTATGTGTATATCAGATACAGGACCAGGTGTGTATATCAGGTACAGGACCAGGTGTGTATATCAGGTACGTGACCAGATGTGTATATCAGGTATGTGACCAGGTGTGTATATCAGGTATAGGACCAGGTGCGTATATCAGGTACAGGACCAGGTGAGTATATCAGTTACGTGACCAGATGTGTATATCAGGTATGTGACCAGGTGTGTATATCAGGTACAGGACCAGGTATGTATATCAGGTACAGGTCCAGGTGTGTATATCAGGTACAGGACCAGGTGTGTATATCAGGTACATGACCAGGAGTGTATATCAGGTACGTGAACAGATATGTACATCAAGTACAGGACCTGGTGTGTATATCTGGTAAGTGACCAAGTGTGTATATCAGGTACAGGTCCAGGTGTGTATATCAGATGTGTATGTCCGGTACAAGACCAGGTGTGTATATCAGGTGTGTATATCAGGTACAGAAACAGGTTTGAATATCAGGTACAGGACCAGGTGTGTATATCAGGTACATGAACAGGTATGTACATCAAGTACTGGACCTGGTGTGTATATCAGGTCTGTATATCAGATACAAGACCTGGTGTGTATATCAGGTCTGTATATCAGGTACAGGACCAGGTGTGTATATCAGGTACAGGACCAGGTGTGTATATCAGGTACAGGTCCAGGTGTGTATATCAGGTACAGGACCAGGTGTGTATATCAGGTACGTGACCAGATGTGTATATCAGGTATGTGACCAGGTGTGTATATCAGGTACAGTACCAGGTGTGTATATCAGGTACAGGACCAGGTGTGTATATCAGGTACAGGTCCAGGTGTGTATATCAGGTATAGGACCAGGTGTGTATATCAGGTACATGACCAGGAGTGTATATCAGGTACGTGAACAGATATGTACATCAAGTACAGGACCTGGTGCGTATATCTGGTAAGTGACCAAGTGTGTATATCAGGTACAGGTCCAGGTGTGTATATCAGGTACAGGACCAGGTGTGTATATCAGGTACAGGGCCAATGTGCGTATATCAGGTACGTGATCAGGTGTGTATGTCAGGTACTTGACAAGGTGGTGAAAGCATATTGATGACCAGGTACACCGCTAGGTAACAAACGATCGGGTTTCAATGACATCATTCGTGCAATTAACATGAGACAGCTACTGGCATGAACGCCATAGATAGTTCAGGCACATTCAAAGTGGAAGAGTCGAACCAAACACACACACATACGCGTGTATTCATGCAAACACATCGCCGGGGGACAAGCTTTAAGCTGCTGGCTGCCCAATTTTTAAAAATCAGTAGAAAAGGTGAACGAATTAAGAGCATATCGTGCAATTATTTAGCAGACAAATGTATAATTACTAACATGTGTGCGATGAGATATTGACGTCGAGGTTTTGTTTCATACCAAGATTGATTGTTACAGGTCCGGCAACACCCGCTGCAGCTGCTGGGATTTGGGGCGCTGCTACACTCGAGCAGAATTCGTCAACTTTAAGGAGGGAATTTCATATCGCGCGCGTAAAACACATGACACTCACTCAACAAGGGTCAACATGACATTCCATCGAGGGGATGTGATCATCAACCTGAACATCATCTACATGTATCTAGGGGATGTGATCATCAACCTGAACATCATCTACATGTATCTAGGGGATGTGATCATCAACCTGAACATCATCTTCATGTATCAAGGGGAAGTATATCATCAACCTGAACATCATCTTCATTAATCTAGGGGAAGTGCTCATCGACCTGAACATCGTCTTCATATACCTAGGGGAAGAGATCATCAATTTGAACATCATCTTCATGTATCTAGGGGACGTAATCATCAACCTGAACATGGCCTACGTGTATCTAGGGGACGTGATCATCAACCTGAACATCATCTTCATGTATCTAGGGGAAGTAATCATCAACCTGAACATCATCTTCATTAATCTAGGGGAAGTGCTCATCAACCTGAACATCGTCTTCATATATCTAGGGGAAGAGATAATCAATCTGAACATTATCTTCATGTATCTAGGGGAAGAGATCATCAATCTGAACATCATCTTCATGTATCTAGGGGAAGAGATCATCAACCTGAACATCATCTTCATGTATCTAGGGGAAGAGATCATCAATCTGAACATCATCTTCATGTATCTAGGGGACGTAATCATCAACCTGAACATCATCTTCATGTATCTAGGGGACGTAATCATCAACCTGAACATGGCCTACGTGTATCTAGGGGAAGAGATCATCAACCTGAACATCATCTTCATGTATCTAGGGGAAGAGATCATCAACCTGAACATCATCTTCATGTATCTAGGGGAAGAGATCATCAATCTGAACATCATCTTCATGTATCTAGGGGAAGTAATCATCAACCTGAACATGGCCTACGTGTATCTAGGGGAAGAGATCATCAACCTGAACATCATCTTCATGTATCTAGGGGAAGTAATCATCAACCTGAACATCATCTTCATGTATCTAGGGGAAGTGATCAACAATCTGAACATCATCTACATGTATCCAGGAGAAGTGATCATCGACCTGAACATCATCTACATGTATCTAGGGAAAGTGCTCATCAACCTGAACATCATCTTCATGTATCTAGGGGAAGTGATCATCAACCTGAACATCATCTTCACGTATCTAGGGGAAGTGATCATCAACCTGAACATGGCCTACGTGTATCTAGGGAAAGTGATCATCAACTTGAACATCATCTTCATGTATCTAGGGGAAGTGTTCATCAACCTGAACATCATCTTCATGTATCTAGGGGAAGTGATCAACAATCTGAACATCATCTACATGTATCCAGGAGAAGTGATCATCGACCTGAACATCATCTACATGTATCCAGGAGAAGTGATCATCGACCTGAACATCATCTTCATGTATCTAGGGAAAGTGATCATCAACCTGAACATCATCTTCATGTATCTAGGGGAAGTGATCATCAACCTGAACATCATCTTCACGTATCTAGGGGAAGTGATCATCAACCTGAACATGGCCTACGTGTATCTAGGGAAAGTGATCATCAACCTGAACATCATCTTCATGTATCTAGGGGAAGTGATCATCAACCTGAACATCATCTTCACGTATCTAGGGGAAGTGATCATCAACCTGAATATGGTCTACATGTATCTAGGGGAAGAGATCATCAACCTGAACATGGTCTACGTGTATCTAGGGGAAGAGATCATCAACCTGAACATGGTCTACATGTATCTAGGGGAAGAGATCATCAACCTGAACATGGTCTACGTGTATCTAGGGGAAGAGATCATCAAACTGAACATCATCTACATGTATCTAGGGGAAGAGATCATCAAACTGAACATCATCTTCATGTATCTAGGGGAAGAGATCATCAAACTGAACATCATCTTCGTGTATCTAGGGGACGTAATCATCAGCTTGAATATCATCTTCATGTATCTAGGGGAAGTGATCATCAACCTGAACATCATCTTCATGTATCTAGGGAAATTGATCATCAACCTGAATATTATCTTCTTTTATACCGAGATATTCTGTATTGTCTCACTATAAGGTATTCGGATGTTTTCTTATTTTACTGATATTTCCTGTATTTAGACGGTTGATAAATAGAGGTTATCACGCGAGTGTGTTTGGGGATGGTAAATATCCTGCATTAGGAATAAACATTGTATTTAGCGAGCCTTGGCGAGCTAAATACATAGTGTTTATTCCTAATACGGGATATTTACCATCCCCAAACACACAAGTGTGATAACCTCTTTATCATATAATGTCATTCTTTAATTCTTTGCTTCAAAATCACTTTCCCTCTCTCACAAACATAACCGAAACATTGCGAGTTTACCTGGAATGCGCGCATTAATAATTATTACGTCACAGGGTAAGTGAAGTGTCTGTCGGACAGTGACAGTAGCCAATATAGTTCCAACTGAAATAGGTTTCTTATACAGTGGCGAAGCAACATATACGCAAAACAACAATTGTTTTTAATTGCCTTTCGCGGCAATCCATCGGTCTGTCCGCTAGAGTAACTGCCCTTTGTCAAAGGGAAGCTACTCTAACCCTATACTATGAGACGTCACGGCCACGGTCAGGTGTTGTTGACAGTCAGTCTGTCCTGTCATAACGATAAGAAGTGTAGTCAAATGTACACACAGCGACAAAACGAAACAAGGTGCCAATTCGAACATATTTCCGCCAAATCCAACTATTTTAATTTGTGGAGGAGGTTTTAAGCCGCAGAGGTCTACAAGCACAGATATGGCTACTTATCCTGCTTGGCTAGGCCTCGTGCCCTCGCCAAATTGTTTCGAAATTTATATCTCCAAAGTTGCCAAAACTTATAAAATGCCTTAGCTACGTCACAGTTAAACACAGATTTTCAGTATATTAGACTGTTCTTTTGATAATGATAGCAATTATCCCTGTAGTTTATCCAGATTCACGATGGTTAATTCTGACTCGATCGCCGAATGACGAGTGCGACGCCATGTTTGTTTATAAACAGTGAAAGTAGTCCCTACTTGACCTTTGATATTTGCATCTCTATCCGCATATGACCCCAACGGATATCGTTTTTTTCCGTTGGCTTTATCCTGCCGAGAAACCTACCCATTATATGATAAACCTCGGTTTTGACTGAAAATTTGAAACCACACATACACACCAAAATTATCTATGATGAGTCGCTTCATAAGCTGGACAAATCACTTTTCCTCAGGATCACTTGAGATTGTATACCCTGACACTCGGTAACCGATTTCCGGCCACCTTGGTATGTTCCTTCCCGTCAGTGTTTACAATCTCAAGTAATCCCAAGGAGAAGTGGTTTGTTCTTCACCTGTACATCTAGGGGACGTGAATCTATAGTATTACAAGGATATATAAATACAGGGGAAGCGAATGTACTTGGGGGCGTGTCCTCTGATCTTGCTACTCTTAAAGGTTGTGAACAGCGTCACATGCTTATGACTATTTGATTATAATTAACTTGCCGTAGTGAAGTATCTTCGGGTCCATACATTCACCGAAGCGGACTTATAATGTCATTGGGAGTGCCGTTAAATGTGGAGGAGCTTTCTGTGAACATTCATAAATGACAAGAATGAAAAGAATAAATGTACAAAACATGTTCAAAGAAATGCTATGAATGTTACAGTTACGACCCAGCACCGCATGTACGGTGTATCTCGTGATTCAAGCAAGTAGTTCAGCCGTTATGGTGAAACTGATGACTGATACTATGGCAATAAATGCCGTGAACCTTCCTCACAACATGGCAATGCACCGACAGACTATCAAAGAAACAACTTGATTGTTTGTTGTGCTCAGCAAGCCTGGAAAGTGTTCGACTTAATCGACTGTTGAGAGCATGTGCATCGCTCGACTCTCAGGCGAGTCTCAGTATCTAAACCAGCATACAACAAAGTACATCGTTTGCCAGGTTTTGTTTTCTAAATTATGGATTGTGTTACAGATTGCATCAACGTCGTCTTAAACTAAAAAATAGTTCTTTTCTCCTTTTCTTAACGGAAACAAATGACATTTCATTTTCTTATCATGATAGGATAAAGAAAGGTGTATCATAACATTCCAATTACTTTAAACGTTGCGTATACTTTCGGACTATGGCAGAAGCATGAATAAAAGAATGAACTGATTGATTCTCCTAATAATTACTGACATCAGGTTATGGGAGTTGATATGATTCACACACTAAACACGATTTAGCCCCATGTGTAAGAATAAACCTTATGCAGAAACACTGGTTCCGCTAGCGAATATTCCACCAGGCTTCCTGTAATCAATGAGCTACCTCAACTCCATCTATTCCACAGCATACGCCATACGTAATGACATCAGGGATGTTCCTATACAACAAAATGATAAAAGAGGATGTGGCATTCAGGGTAGATTTACCCTTTCTCCCAATGTTTGCCTATAAACCTCAAAAATAGATTTATCCCTTCGTCCTGTTATCTGCCAATGACCTCAAACACGATTTTCTCCCAATCGTTCTTTTAATATGCCCATGGCCTCCACTTACATGTCTGTGTCTCAGTCAAACAGGTGGGAGACCAGGTCACATAGTTGAGAGACCAGGTCACATAGTTGAGAGACCAGGTCACATAGTTGAGAGACCAGGTCACATAGTTGGGAGACCAGGTCACACAGTTGAGAGACCAGGTCACATAGTTGGGAGACCAGGTCACATAGTTGAGAGACTAGGTCACATAGTTGGGAGACCAGGTCACATAGTTGAGAGACTAGGTCACATAGTTGGGAGACCAGGTCACATAGTTGAGAGACCAGGTCACATAGCTGGGAGACTAGGTCACATAGTTGGGAGACCAGGTCACATAGTTGAGAGACCAGGTCACATAGTTGGGAGACCAGGTCACATATTGATAGACCAGGTCACATAGTTGGGAGACTAGGTCACATAGCTGGGAGACTAGATCACATAGCTGGGAGACTAGATCACATAGTTGGCAGTTGGGAGACCAGGTCACATAGTTAGGAGACCAGGTCACATAGTTGGGAGATTAGGTCACATAGTTGGCAGTTGGGAGACCAGGTCACATAGTTAGGAGACCAGGCCACATAGTTGGGAGACTAGGTCACATAGTTGGCAGTTGGGAGACCAGATCACATAGTTGGGAGACTGGGTCACATGGTTGGGAGACCAGGTCACATAGTTGGGAGACCGGGTCACATAGTTGGCAGTTGGAAGACCAGGTCACATAATGGGGCGAGAAGACAGCGTATATGTATATATGCCCTGTCACTGTTGGGTGAGAATGTCTAGCCATATTCCTTGGGAATTACGTTTCTATCCCAGATAACCAGTACTGGCCAGCTCCTTGAACGTGCATCACCTCTTTGCTCCACATAAAGTACAAAGTAAACAGAGATCGTAATTACGTCCTGTGTTATAAAGGAAGTCATCTGTAGCTGTCGGTTTCACCAAACTCCCATTTTAATGAGCGGGGACTTCGATTAGCATCCCCGATCAGTGTCGCACAATAGACCAGCTGTGGAGATCACCTTGAAATTTGTAACCTGATCTGAACGCTAGCGAGCTGTCCCAGTGGGGGAATAGCGCCCAATATCGCGCCTCACTTACCTTCGATTTTACACACTTTACCAATACTTTCAAGGTAATATCTAAAAATGGCAGTGGTATAGTTACAGCCCTTGCCTCAATACATGAGTCTGAGAATGGTATGATGAATATCGTATTTCAATCATATCACATGTATTCGGTGGATTTGTGTATCTGCTGATGGCCTTACCCCAGTTGCCAGACACCCTACATGTCAGACACCCTACATGTCAGACACCCTACATGTCAGACGGTGGAGTAGAGATGACTTGTCAAAACATATGCGATTTCCCTGTTGTGGTAATGGACCAATTCTAATAGCCTTAATCCTTTATATAATTAAGGTCAAGGAAATAAAGTCCTTTGAAGTTAATGTTAATAATTGATTTCCTCAGATACAATAGGATTACATACTGTTTTATTTTCTTCCAAGACAGTTATCAATAATTAACTATCTGATCATGAAAACATCTTTAATTTGTAAGTTCTCATCCCAGTGTCTCACGAAAATGTTGAGTTTTCTCTATGTATATGTTTTCAGTAAATGGTGTATATATTGCCAGAGATTTCTGAATTTGTCACACATATTGCAGGTTTGCAGACAGTTGACTTTGTAACATCGCAGAGAGGTACGCCCCAAGTACTAGTTCAACATCACCTCTACGGCAGGAACAAGATAAGGAAGTTATGTGTTCACTGTAGACGCGTTATTAAAACATATACAGGGAAATGCACGGCAGTCGGGGATACTGTGAGGAGTCACAGTGAACACAACCATCCGCCAGCTGACCATGCCAAGTTCATCAGCACAATGAGTGGGAAACAAACCCGAAAAGAACCGACCCTGCCCATGCCAGCCCTCTACCAGAACGTAGTGCTCCGGTACGATCTACAGGATGTGCTGTTCCTCCACCGCGGAGATGAGTTCCCAAGAGATAAACAGCCGCCTTGGCAGACTCATTGACTCAAGACCAGTTAACTCATGGGGTCATGACCCCAATGCAGTATTTGGATGCTGTGAGATTGGGTTGACTCTTGTTGAATTATTTGAATTATTTGTGTGACTATCATTAAAGCCTATGACTATTCTAACCTATTTGTTTATTATGTCTTATATTTTCGTGAGGTGTCTGACAAATGGGGTATGATCGGGACTAATCCATTTTACCACATGGGGAACATGCATTGGACATTGCGAGAAGTGAACCGTGATGTTTGTGATTTTATGGTGTCTGAAGAGTGGAGTGAGACCCTGCTGATGATGCAGCGTCTCTTCTAATTATACAATACATAAGACCCGAGGGAAGAGGGGCGGGGACATGTAAGACCCGAGGGGAGAGAGCCAAAGGCAAGTAAGACCCAAGGAAAGAGAGGCGATGAGAAGAAGAACCCGAGGGAAGAGAGGCGAGGAGAAGGAAGACCCAAGGGGAGTGGGGCGGGGACATGTAAGACCCAAGGGGAGAGGGGCGGGGACATGTAAGACCCAAGGGGAGAGGGGTGGGGACATGTGAGACCTCTCCCCTCAGGTCCTACCTTTCCTCGCCCTCTCCCCTCATGTCCTACTTTTCCTCGCCCTCTCCCCTCATGTCCTACTTTTCCCCGCCCTCTCCCCTCAGGTCCTACTTTTCCTAGCCCTCTCCCCTCAGGTCCTACTTTTCCTCGCCCTCTCCCCTCAGGTCCTACTTTTCCTAGCCCTCTCCCCTCAGGTCCTACCTTTCCTAGCCCTCTCCCCTCAGGTCCTACCTTTCCTCGCCCTCTCCCCTCAGGTCCTACCTTTCCCCGCCCTCTCCCCTCAGGTCCTACTTTTACTCGCCCTCTCCCCTCAGGTCCTCCTTTTCCTCGCCCTCTCCCCTCAGGTCCTACTTTTCCTAGCCCTCTCCCCTCAGGTCCTACTTTTCCTCGCCCTCTCCCCTCAGGTCCTACTTTTCCTCGCCCTCTCCCCTCAGGTCCTACTTTTCCTAGCCCTCTCCCCTCAGGTCCTACTTTTCCTAGCCCTCTCCCCTCAGGTCCTACTTTTCCTCGCCCTCTCCCCTCAGGTCCTACTATTCCTCTCCCCCCCCCCCCTCTCTCCCCTTCCCCCCCCCCCCCCCCCCCCCCTCCCCCCCCAGGTCCTTTTTTTCTTCCCCTCTGACCTTCCGTTCCTAATTTCCCTAGGCCCTCCTTCAGGTCAAACTTTCCCTCGACCCTCACCCCTGTCACCTCAGGTCCTACTTTCCCTCTCTCCTCAGGTCCTACTTTCCCTCGACCCTCTGGTGCTACGTTCCCTTGCCCCTCTACCCTCAGGTCCTACTTTCCCCCGACGCTCTTCCTTCAGGTCCTACTTTTCCTAGCCCCCTCCCCTCAGGTGCTACTTTCCCTGGCTTCTCTCCCCTTGGGTCCAACTTTTCCTCAACTCTTTCCCCTCAGGTGCTACTTTTATTCGCCTCTTTCCCCTTAGGACCTTCTTTTCCTCGCCTCTCTCTCCTTAGATCCTACTTTCCCTCGCCCCTTTTTCCTCAGGTCCTACTTTCCCCCGCCCCTCTTTCCAATCCAAATAAACATAACCGCAAAATCGTGCATTACCAGGTGATAGGAGGACATCATGTCCCGCATAACAACCATAAAACTGGCACGGGGACATCAATTCTCCAATAAAAACAAATCAACAAATTATAATATGACGTAGATTATGTGCATGAATTCATGTAGATGACACGTCAGTGAGATTGCGAGGTCATCGTGATTATATTCCCCAGCGATGGGTGACAGATGCATGATATGAACGCTTATTCAGGGCTGTGGATGCTATCAGAAAGAGCCAGACAATGTATAGATGTGTTACTGCAGTGGTACATCAACACCATTAACCTGTCACTTCAGATTTCGGGGAAATACTACACAAATTACAAGGCAGCCTTTAACAAATGCCCGGCCTCTCCGCCGTTGTGTTTGTGCTATACATATATACACAGAGCTATAAACTACACTTTATATTGCGCCGCCAATGACCACCTAGCGCCTAGGCCTGCACATCCACGCGTCAGTTTGTAACAGGCCGAACCTGTACTCTGCCTGCTCCCTGTAATCCGATGCTATATAACCTATTAATCTTTCGTCGTAAAACTAAGAGAATCCCTTGTAAGTATGGTGTCTACAGGAGAGTGTATAGTATCACAGCTGCTGGAGACGTGGAGCCAGGGTCCTGGGTACACAAGTGCAAGTCATAAACTTGGGACCAGGGCACTTAATGTGTTCACGCCGCCAAAAATAAATATGTATCCTTGGTTATCAGAACATGACTTACCGAACGCCGTCAGATTGGTGTAACACTTTCAGTGGCGTACTTAGTGCGGTAAGTTTCAGCTTGCGAACAGCAGTGATTCAATGTCCTATTGGCTACAACAAACACCTTGTAATAGTACACGTGACCACCTTTTAAAAGAACAGTCTCAAAGATATTGCTCGTGTTTAAATGTGAAAAAAGGATATTGTTCTTTTTTTAAAATATTAAAAATATCCCTTTTTAGTTCCAGTTGTATCGCATTTGACACACATTTAGTATTTTCAGTCGTATGTACTTTCATCGGATATATTGAAAATGTCTCCATGTCGTTAACCTATTTATGCCATTGACAGCGTTAACCGCTGCCAACAATACAGTTACCATTTTGTTCCTTTGTGTATTGCCTTACATTTTTAATATTGAACTGAATCCTTAACAAATAATACTTTTAAGGAAATTCAGACACTATAACACCAGTGGAATAAACACTATAACGTCAGATAAAACCGTAGGAGACACCGAAACGTCAGATAGCACTATTGGAGACGCTATAACGTCAGGAGGTAACACTACAAGAGACACTTTCACATCAGAAACACTAACACTAGTGGACACTGGATGATGACGGTATAGGAGACACTGTAATGCCAGATGATAACGCCACAGAAGACACTGACAAACCTAGAAACCAGTCGGGGCGAAGCGGGATTCGAACCCACAATCATAGGTTTCTAGCGTGCCCAAGGGACGCAACTCAGCACACCGAATCGCGGCGTCATAGACGACTGGGCCACACGTGCCCCCTCTTAAGTACAAATTAATCATAGTATAAGTACTAAGAAAATACACAAAATCTTGCACGCCTGTTTCAAGCCTAAGAAAATATATTTTAGCAAGACAGTGTACTGTGTAAGTGTTATTTGTACTAAACAGAATTACAGCTTCTGGTAGGATGGAAAGGTACAATGATATGGTGGTAAAATGTGCTCTCTTAGGTCAGAATAAAATGGACACTGTAATATAAAATGGAATTCCGATTCCTGAATTGGTATTATACACAATGGACATAACCTCTCTTCAGGTGGAATATTAAACTTTCTCCCCTCTATCAATCACCAAAATGTCATTTGAGCATCGGAGTTTACACAGTGCGTCAAAATGCAGAGATGAAAGGTAGATTATAACAAAATTTAATATTTCTATAAGAGCTTGCCTGTTTATCAGTGTCACCACATCTCTGTTTGAACATACCAATAAAACCCCTTACATTTCCAACACCTTGCTCTATCCAAGTTAAACCAAAAAAAAAGACTGAACAATAAGTTTCTTACTTTCCAAGCCAAACAATCTATTTGTTCTGGTAGAAATAAACATGTCTTATAATGATATTGTCCTGTTGTTACAATAGATGCCAAAATAGCAGCCAAACTCAGCTCTCGAGACAATATTTGGTATACTTCTACCAAGATGTAAAATATCCTTCAGAAATAGATCATGAACATGGGGAATGTCAGGTGAAGGACGGAATCCCCAAACTTCACAACCATACATCAAGACTGGGAGAAGCGTCCAAAAAAATATATGAACTAATACATCAGGTAGGTGAACATAATTATGTAGCGTTAGATCTTACGATTGACGAAACCTTGATAGCTTGCTGTGATAGCCTTTTGAGAGGTAAACCAAGAGCCAGGAGAAGAAAATTGAAGTCCTAAGTATTTATAACAATTATTATTGTTACTTTACTCTTATCACCACTGAACTTTAATTGCCATAGGTCACAATATGTAGTAAACTTATAAATTCTTCTCTGAGAAACCTCTAACGGTGATATCAAGCATGACGATATTATCTGCAAAAAGTAAGATAAATAATTCCAACAAATCAATGCACCTCTGATTGTCGAAAGACAAATTTTCAACAATATTATTTAGAAAGAACGAAAATAAGAACGGCGACATCTGACATCCCTGCCGAACCCCGAACAAACATTCAACAATGACTGTGTTGCCATCTTGTAGCGAAACACATGACTTCACTTTCTTATAATATTGTTTATTAATCGAAATATTTTACCTTTCACATTTCCAATCCATAATTATAAAAACAGACCCTTTCTAAAAAAATGAATCGAAAGCCGACGTCAAATCAATAAAAACAGAATACACACTGCATTTATAAAGAGGCAAAAGCTTTGAGGTAATAGTATCAGGTATACAAATATTCTCTACAGTCTGGAAACCTTTCCTAATTTTTGTATTTTAAATCCATCGTTTTCAGATACAAAAAGTTCTCATCTTAAGCACATCTACTCCTGGAGCCTTCATAGACTGCATGTTATGTATAGACACTGCAATGTCAGATGACGCTGTCGGAGATACTATAATGTCAGTTGACACTGTCGGAGACACTATAATTGTCAGGTGACGCTTTCGGAGACACTACAATGTCGGGTGACTCTGTCGTAGACACGATAATGTCAGATGACGCTGTGGGAGACACTACAATGTCAGATGACGCTGTCGGAGACATTATAATGTCAGGTGACGCTGTCGGAGACACTATAATGTCAGATGACGCTGTCCGAGACACTTTAATGTCAGGTGACGCTGTCGGAGACACTATAATGTCAGGTGACGTTGTCGGAGACACTATAATGTCAGATGACGCTGTCGGAGACACTATAATGTCAGATGACGCTGTCGGAGACACTATAATGTCAGGTGACGTTGTCGGAGACACTATAATGTCAGATGACGCTGTCGGAGACACTATAATATCAGGTGACGCTGTCGGAGACACTATAATATCAGGTGACGCTGTCGGAGACATTATAATGTCAGTTGACGCTGTCGGAGATACTATAATGTCAGATGACGCTGTCGGAGACACTATAATATCAGATGACGCTGTCGGAGACATTATAATGTCAGGTTACTGAATGTGAAGATATTTCACGCCTTGTTGTTGCACCTGACGTGAAAAGTCTTAAACTTAACGCAATTACGATTCCACGACAATTACAATGAACTTTCCCCTGTAGGTGGAGTACAGTTATATATACTTGCTAAAGTACTTGTAAGTATATGTATATTACATGTACCCTGTAAGCCTATTTATGTACCGTGTAAACATTTTTATGCACCGTGTAAGCATATTTATGTACGTTGTAAACATGTTTATGTACCGTGTAAGCATATTTATGTACTTGTAAGCATATATATAGATTACATGTACCCTGTAAGCATATTTATGTACCTTGCAACTATAATAATTTGTTTTATTTTTCAGTCCTTTTGACTTTGTAAATAGATCTAGTTATAATAGTTTTCAGCATGTTTGTGAATGTTAAAAGGGAATGTCAATTCGTCAATTACGATTCCACGACAGTTTACATTAAACTTTCCCCTGTAGGTGGACTACAGTTATATACATGCACATATGTACGGCAACTACCCAAGCATGAAAGGAAACCAAAGTCACTTTCAGCAGCCAGCAAAACAGAATAACAACATACACTTCTCTTTGAGTAAAACCTCTGCTTTACAGTGAAAAAGTGGGATGAATAGTGTCACTGTGAAACTCTGTTGTGAAGCTCTACCCCGCTCTACCACACACAGCTCCTACAAACGACATATCAGGTTCTATGCACCATCTAATGATCCACCTTGCTTCTTTGCATATCAGTATTGTTCTAATTGCTATATCACCTGATAAATCCGCTCACCTGCAAATACACTGACTGATAAATCAAGACAAGTGATAGAATTATTTCAATAAGACGACCTACATACAGTCGTCTGATATATATAGTAGAAAATCTACCTTTTCAGTTTGTTTTGGCCCGACGCCATCAAAGCTCCTTTGTTGCATTAATTGAACACTATTTTCACAAAAGGTTATTTACTGGGTACCAGGGTATCTGAAAGACAGTCTAGTTCTGCACTGATACAATGCGTTAACTAATGATATAATTATTAAGTTAATTGATAATACAAAATCTATGCAACCGAATTTGTTGTATCCAGGTACAATATCATCACATTACATACACTGTAAAACATGTGTCTACATCCTTAACACAAACTTATACACGTTCCATATCCCATATTTTGACATGTTTAGGTCTTAACATGTTTACGATTGTGTTTAACAGCTAATCGTGTTTAGGGCCTATATGTGTATACACCCCTTGAAATTCATTTTAGGTAATTTAAAAAGGGATACTCTCATTGTTTTTATTAGCATTTAATAGGGATACAGAAGTGAGTGTGTATTGGCTACCATGGGCAGTATAAATGGATTAATTTTAGGGTGGGTGGGTGGATGGTGGTAACTACAAAAAGTTAAGGGCCTATCGTGGTAATCATATATATTGTCAGCTTCCTGTATGAGAGAAATACTACGAGTCATACAGCAACAACACATTTATGAACACATAGATTCTTAAACCTCGCCGGGATACGAACCTGCAACATTTTGCACCACCTGTGCTACGGAGACTGTTATCGTCAAAAGTGTCACTTTTCCTAGTCACCATTAAACGAGTTTGGTTTAGTTGTACATATTTATGGTAATGGTGAACTAAGTTCGTTATGAGTCCTGATGGTATGCGTGTTATGCAAGTGCCTGTGAACCTGATTTGCACATCTAATTTCGATATATATTATACTTCTTATCCATAGTTGACATATTGCCTAATGATATGCACTTTATTGAAACAGGTTAAAATTCTAAACTGGTTCAAAACATGTTGAAATTAGAAACATGTTTAAATGTATTTACATTTTAGCATGTTTAAAATCTAAACATGTTTAAAATATGTTTAAAATCTAAACATGTTTTGAAGCGTTTAAATTCTAAACATGTTTAGATTGTGGGCATGTTGTGTTTCGTAGGTGTTAAGGCTGTGAGACAACAGCTGATTTCATGTGTTGAGACCTAAATTTAATTATTATCATTATTATTATTATTATTATTATTATTATTATTATTTTAAACTGTTTCTACTTTTACATTGATATATATGGTGAACTGTTTTACATTTCTTCTTTACACAGGGAATTGCACAGCATGGACGGAAATTACTTATGTGAGCAACAAACTTAAGCACTGCGTACAAATAAAACAATTAATTCTAGAACCAAAACGAATTGAGATTCCTTTCTGAACATGGTATTGAAATAGTTTGTTGAGAATGCCAACCCTGGTTCCAGGTTTGATTCAAAAATATTTTATTGACACCGTTTGCAAAAGGCTTACTTCATTGCCTTGGATTTCTGTATTTGAAATGTTTCCCAGAGTTATCTATTCTGAAAGGAGATAGAAATATTTCGGGAAAATGCAATTTGTTTAATTTCATAATTCATAGCGAAATCTAAATGGTTGGAATCGCAATATTAACGAAATGCAGATGTTTATACCCTTTATATGTATGACATATGCTATTAACATGAAATGTATATTGACTTGTAAGCATATTTATGTAACTTGCAAGCATATCTATGTACCGTGTACGCATATTTATATACCGTGTAAGCATATTTATGTACCGTGTAAACATATTTATGTACCGTGTAACCATATCTATGTACTTGTAAGCGTAAGTATATTACATGTACCCTGTAAGCACATTGATGTACCTGGCAACTATACTAAATTGTTTTATTTTTCAGTCCTTTGACTTTGTAAATAGATTAAGTTATAATAGTTTTAAGCATCTTTGTGAATGTTAAAAGGGAATGCTAATTCGTGTTGGTTTCAGAAAAAAAATCATTGGTAAACTAATATTACCAAAACTATTTTACCATATTTGATTCTGCTACAAACTGATTTTGAAAGAAGAAGATACACAGTAGAATGCCACAGGGACATGGTAACACACTGTAGTTACAAACTCATGGTCGTAGTATGTACTTTCTGAATAAATGACTTTCTTATAAAGATTTTAATAGGAGCTTTATTCATCTAAAAAAAGCCTTAAAACTCTCCTGATCTTAATACGATTGTAAACACATCTTTATGCGTGCGCATAGTCTGTTCGAGTTTCTAGTTCGTTGTTTTGATAGTTATAAACATTATAATTTCGGTACGACGACATCATGAGCACCCTGTCACTGCAACAAGAAATACATTCTTAGTTTTAATTCTGATGCACAGTCATTTTTCCCGAATATATGCTGTGGCGTAAGATTGCCTTGTTTCCTTGTTTGTGGCAGACAGCATACACACCAGGAATGCAATAATCTTACAGGGAAAAGGGAAATATATGTGAATACAATTTAGAATAGTTTCCAAGACACTTGTGGTGACATGCAGATAGCCGTTTAAAGGTGAAACAAATATTTGCTTTTCAAGATTGATTCCAGTACGTTGTGGTATTGTTTAGCACTGACGTCACGGAGGTCCCAGTTGTGTAATAGTGTTCGATAGTGTGTACACCATTCGTTCATTTGCCATTGTCTCTGCGTGAGAGTAGATTCAACAGCGTTATAATTGCCATTTCCGGGTTACTCAGCATTTTACATTTTTTCCTTTGTATGTGAAAGCATCATCGCCAAGAATAATCGACACTAATTAATTTAGCCTGTTCTATCGGTTACCGTGCGTGAGAGTAGATTCAACAGCGTTATAATTGTCATTTCCAGGTTACATAACAATTTACATTTTTTCCTTTGTATGTGAAAGCATCATCGCCAAGAATAATCGCCAGTTATTAATTTGGCCTGTACTATCGATGACATGGGTAAGAGATATTACCTCACCAATACACCAGAGATATACATGCCATGCTGTATGTTTTTTTTCTGTCAAATAGTTGTTTTTTTTGCAATTTATTGGTCCCAGCCAATATAACATCGCACATCTACTTTAGATGCAGAATTTCTGCAAGCATATCATTTCAATTTAATGTTGTGCAAGTTAATTTTTCGTTTTACAAAGTTTGTTTATTTATCTCAACATACCAGCGCATGTTGAGTGCTGAGCATTTGTGTGGGTGCTCATCCTGGTCATCTTGTAGAATTACTACTTATAGTGTATATACATAAGATGCTGTGTTCGGGCGTGAGTTACCACTGAAGGCCATGGTGTAGCTGGGATCTGCGTGTCCGGCCCAATCTGCAGCGCACAACCCCCTCAGATAAGTAAGGATTCCAGCCGTGGGAACATATACATCCATAAGACCATTTTTTCCAATCACATTTCGGATTTCACTTTCATGCCAAGATTGTAAATTTTAACGAGAATTTGCATGCGAATTAGACGTAATCACTTGAGCAGAATCATAAGATAAAATTTACGATCATTTGAAACCCTAGCCGGTAGGTTTGACTAAGTTAGTGTTGAGAGGTAGGTGAAACTAAGCACGGCCAGGCACGCAAGCCTGCGCTGGTCGTGGGAACACTGCGTCACGGCTCGCTCTCATCACCTACAGAAACCTTCACGGTGAAAAAGTTTAAACTGAACTAAATAAAAACAATTTCAGCAGTTGACCAAATATCATCGTAATACTGCTGCTAAGTTGTGCATCTAGTATCAATGATCTTACATATGTTAGGGTCGTATATATCAATATTAACATACCAGTAAAGAAGAACTACGGGTATGTGTTTAAAGTATTCCACATCATTGTTCACAAATTACATAATAGTTGGTATTTTCAGGAAAATAAAAGTTTACAGAAAAATATATATTTTTCGCTAAGTTTTAGCCTCACAAGGCTGAATGAATTATAATTAAAGACCAACACTGAGATTTCAAACACAAAGTGCGGTACAGGTTGATAATAATGTCCTTTTCATAGTACTTTTAAAAAAAAGAAATATTATTTCTACAGTTTTGTCGTTTGCATTAAGCATTCCAATGCACTTCTACGAGTTTCGTTTTTTAAATCCAATGTCAGTAGTTTACTGTATCCCGCGGCCTCCCAACACTCTACAAGTAGTGGCCTAATTATAGATGATGTATTTCATGTAGATACAGTCGTAATTGGAGATAGAGTTAATTAATTATTCAAAAAGAACACAAAATGTAATTTTATTTTTAATCCTGGTCAGAACAAGTTAGTAGATGTTCCCAAAACACACTTTAGAGTAAATGACGTTTATATGTATGTTCACAAAACATAGTTAAGTAAAATAATATAGTGAGTGGGCAGAATCTATTGAAGCAGATGTGTGTTGATTTGGTGATTGATATGAAGGCACAATTACATTTGAAGTCACAACGTAACTTATTCAAAGACACAAACAACTCCAACACTGCCCTATACTCACGCGCTGTGGCCATGCTGTATGTGTACGTCCGTTCCATGTGGTCCAACAGGCGAGTGTGCAGGTCCGGCTGTGAGGGAGTCGCCGTGGAGGCGTGACGGGTACGTAGAGAGTAGGTGCTCTCCCTGCTACTCCGCTCACCAGTCTCCGGCACTCTTGCAGCTTGACTGATATACTTCACTTGACACTAACAACACACGTTTTCAATTTTCTACGTTATGATTCAATTTTAAACGAATCATTATGTCAAAGATTGATTCTTGTACAGTTGTTATAAATGCACCTGAAAAAGTAACTTCAATGAAGTTGGCCTATTATTCCACAACTGAAACAGATGTGCTGGTGTTTCAAAGGATCAATTATAAATAAAATGTTCTTCATCCTGAAGTAAAGCGTCGATAAGTATTTAGATTTGTATGCGAGTGTGATGCCGTACTGCGATACTCTAGACACTTTGTTCATCGGGTGTGACCGCCATCTGCTATCTAACCAATGCTCTGTTTTCAGTTTTATGTGTGTAATGACAGATTATAACAATGTCATTTTGTTGCAGTCACATTTGTATATTGAAAAAAAAGCGTTCGCGCAGACAGTGAAGCAAACATTGATCCGAAATATTAAATAAGCCGCCATCAGCCAAATATGTTAGGTTTTTTTTCAAATACACAGCAGATATTAATATCGCAATAGACAGTAATAATGTTCTGTACTCTGGTAAGTCGGTAAATAAACAATAACTCATTTAAATCTCATCTTTTTTTCTTTTTTCTTTACTTTTAAGTTGGAGACATAGATGCAATGTCCGTTTTGTTCATTTGTTTCCTCATCTTTATTACATCATAATTCCACATCGACAGACGTGTACAGCACCCTACACAACACCACGTGGACAGACGTGTACAGACGTGTACAACACCCTGTACAACACCACGTGGACAGACGTGTACAACACTGTACACAAAACCACGTGGACAGACGTGTACAACACCCTATACAATACTACGTGTACAGACGTGTTCAACACCCTGTACAACACCACGTGGACAGACGTGTACAACACTGTACACAAAACCACGTGGACAGACGTGTACAACACCCTATACAATACTACGTGTACAGACGTGTACAATACCCTGTACAACACCACGTGGACAGACGTGTACAACACTGTACACAAAACCACGTGGACAGACGTGTACAACACCCTATACAATACTACGTGTACAGACGTGTACAACACCCTGTACAACACCACGTGGACAGACGTGTACAACACTGTACACAAAACCACGTGGACAGACGTGTACAACACCCTATACAATACTACGTGGACAGACGTGTACAACACCCTATACAATACCACGTGGACAGACGTGTACAACACCCTATACAATACTACGTGGACAGACGTGTACAACACCCTATACAATACCACGTGGACAGACGTGTACAACACCCTATACAATACTACGTGGACAGACGTGTACACCCTGTACAATACCACGTGGACGGGCGTATCAGTGGGTATTGTTTCCATGTTAAAAGTAAATAAGATAATATTTATTAAATGAGCTCAAGAATAGTTTTTATTTTGGATGCAATGGGTGACGTGATATGCTTCAGTAATTTGTAGTGTAAAAGTCATGTTGACAAACTGAGCACCCCGCGAGACATATACACATGAAGAGGAAACTCAGCCCCAGGAGAACAAACCTGCACCCTACGCCCTGTTGTGAACATTGGGATGAAGTACAGGACGACTGTGGTCAATATTGTAATATGATGCTTCTCTCCGTGGCGCGGGATGTTCACGTTCAAGGTAACTAAGGACAAAGGCCCATATGCCCAAGTACTAGTACATACTAGCTAGAAAATATGTAATCCAGCACGCTAATTACATGGAGGCCGAAGAACAAATATTGTGATACGATATAAAAAAAATGTATTTTTTTACTCAGCCTGATACGCCTCTCATAAGAATATTTTGTTGTTGTTTTTTTATGTTCACGGATAGCACATATAACTTGAATATTGTTGAAATGTCTAAGATAGTAAGTTTCAGTTGAAGACTCCCAGTCTGTGAATGTAATGCACACACATAGTTACGATACAAATCAAAGATGAATGAATACTCCAGTATCGTTATGTGGTGCCCCAATCTAGGTTGCTTTGTTCGTGAACATCTACGCTTATAGCATCAGAGTGCAACACCTCGCATTCCACACAATACGCCAGCAAATATCACCACGGAAATCGACCAAGCTTCACTCTTGACGTTTCACAGTTGAAATAGATTTTTGTCTTCATGTGTATAGCTCCATCGCCCTGGGTAGTGATTTTATCAGAGTATCAGTACAAACAAAGGCTTTGTAGAAATCAAATTTATCACGGTCAAACCCAGAACATTTCATATGACCAGTTACAAGAATTGCGGCAGCTTTGCTTGGTTTATCCGACCGTGTCACAACCATGACAAAAGGCCTGCAGAACGCACGAGTGTTGTTCGCCGACATGATATATGTTGATATAATGGTCAATTGTAAGATGATGTTTGTTCGTTTTTTGTTTCACGCCACGATATTCGGTCTTTAATTAATCGAGTCTGGACCAGACAATCCAGTGATTGATATCACGAACATCGACCTACGCAATCGGGATACGATGACATGCATCAACTAAGTCAGCGAGCAGTAACCATAACAACACTGAGTTTCAGCAGTAGAGGATACGAGTGACAACATCACTTCTGATTGGGTAATGTCAAATTTTGGTTTTGCTACCGATTATCCAATATAATACATGTATATATCGATCTGTTGAAATAAATGTTCCAATATTTCTTTACGTTTGTAACAACAATGTTACGAAATAATCGTCACAATGGTCCGCTCTGGCTGTGTTGTGACGTCATACAGGAACATCGCCGTTGACTTGCCTTGGACTGATGACCATATGCAAATGTACCTTATAGGTTTTACAAAAGGACAACATGTATGACATCTATATTCTTCAAAAAGACTGTATATACTGTACCGTTGTTAAATACTCTTAACTTCAGCTATTTGTAAATACTGTACTGCACACACACACACACACACACACACACACACACACACACACACACACCTATATATCTATATCTATGATTAAGATTGTGATTGCGTTTATGATTAACAACACTGTTATCTACGTAGCAGAGATATTTAGAACAATGATAATACATTCTGATTATTATTATTATGTCGTGTATATTGTACTTTGTGCCACGTGGCCTTTAATGTCGACTAAATTTTGTTGTGATTTCATGATTCGTTCCTTCATATATAAAGTGGTGGTTAGGTTACATAAGCCGAATTACTATGTTTTAAAAGGTATGTTCCTGCGCCGCCCAGTGATGGACCCTGCTACTGTGTAGATCGCCTCAAACATGGTGCTGCAATTTAACAATATTGTTGGCCTGATAAATATTTTTTATATCAAATATATGAGCCTTGGTCGCCTTCGTAGCCAATGACTTGCCGAGGATTGTTTCTTCTTTGATCGTCTCCTTGCTCAGATTTCTCTAAATATCCTTTTTTATATCATAGAGACAATAAAGCAAAAATGACATTAGCAATAACTGAAAGTGGTATTCTTAAACAGACAATACTCACAAATCGCCCCATACAATATATAACAGGAAGAAAGCAGGGTCATGATTATGATTGTGACTGTGATTGTGATTAACAACACTCTGTTATCTAGGTAGCAGAGATTTTTAGAACAATTATAACGCGTGCTGGTTATATGGAAGGAATCCACAATATAGCAAAGAACAGAAGTCAGAAGGAAATGCTGAAGACTTCCAATGCAGCTACGCAAAAACACACTGTAGATTCACTTAACCAGTGTCACTGGAAGTCACACAGCGAATGAATCGAGATACAATCAGCGTCTTTTTAACAGTAATCGACGTTAAAATCCATTTCCCCACACCTCACCTCACCTTGTCCTGAGTTGATAATTCAAATCGAGATGTTTCTGTGATCAAAAATTTCGGGAATAGGTCCCTTCTGTGTTCACATAGCCTCAATGGCAATTAGAAGTGGCGGTGTTTAAACACTTGCCCGTGCTGGGCGTCGTTTTGTACAAGCCACATTATGTAAGGTGTTTCCGGGGGTAGCTGTGTCCACCGCTTCTCCCCTCACAGTTGAATGATCTCCCACTTTTAGATATCTGGGTGTTCATTTCACTCAGTTGTGTTCGCATCGAAGAGTTGCAGCTGGCCCTGATAAATGAAGTAACCACAAAATACCTTCTTTTGCTGAATATATAGTGAGCAGCAAACATTTTGTTTGACACTAAGATTAACTTCTCCATATGATCACAAAGATATATTTGACTCCCATTTGGCAAGGAAGTGTATTTTGACTTACTACACCGTTGGAACAAAACAAAACACCTGATCGAAAGGTTCTGAGCCTGACTGACTTTCAACTATGGGACATAACAAAGTGAACTAGTCAATACAGTACATTGTTTGAGTAGTTCATTGCACGTGTATTTGGTCTGTTGAGGCCGTAAGTGACAGCCAGTTGAACGTGATTGGGGTCCAAAATGGACACAGAAATGAAACAGAACGAATACCCAGCAGTCATCAAGTTTTTTTACTTTAGAGAGAGGTACTTCCCAAGAAATAAATGATCGCATGTCACAAGTGTATGGGGATAAATGCCCTACCTATTCCACTTTTAGACGTTGGGCAACTATGTTAAAGGTTGGGAGATCAAGCTTTGATGATGACCCTAGGTCGGACGCCCCTCAACCCCCATCAATGAAGATTCGTACAAAGAGATAGAAAAAACCTGTACTGTCATAAAGATATATTACCATTGCTGAACTTAAAGAAGACACAGATCTAAGCCATGGATCTGCTCGTTGGGTGCCAAAGTTTCTAAATTCTTAAGGAAAAAAGAACTGACATTGCCGGAGACAATTTAGAGGTAATTTAGGAGGATTTCGTCAAATTCAAAAAGAGAATAGTAACGGGTGATGAATCATGGGTCCACCACTATGATCCTGGGTCAAAACGTCAACCCTTGGAATTTGACTATTCCACTTCTTCCTCACCAAGGAAATTCAAGTATTCAAGATCAGGTAAGACAGTTACAGCCCCTGTATTCCGGGATGCATTGGGTGTGATCCTTGTTGGGTGTGCTTCATCGCCCAAGAGATTCTATCAAAGAGGGGTGGGTGAGTGGGTGGGTGAGTGGGTGGGTGGGGGTGTTGACTGCTTGAGTTTCGTTCCTTCATGTCAATGTCAATGCCTCTTTTGACACCTCTCGACTTGCAAAGATTGCTGTGCGGCAATAATATGGGTTCGAAGAGCTTCCCCATCCTCCATACTCGCCAGACCTGGCGCCAAGTGATTTCTCCACCTGTTTCCTAAACAGAAGGAATACCTTGGAAAGCGCTATGGCGACAACGTTGACCTCAAAGCTGCCGCGAATGGATTTTTCAGAGTGGCTTCAGAAAAAAAATTCCTGACTGGAATTGCAAAGTTTCACTGTCGAAATGAGAAGTGTATTGAAAAGCAGGCAGATTATGTTGTAATATAAAATTAAAATCACTTTTACATTTGTTCGTTTTGTTTGTTACGGTTTTGGACCAGCCCTCATATATATACATATGTCTGCACGACCATGGCATCTTGGGAATGAAAACATACATATCATGGATAAGAACAATACACTGTCCATGTATACGGCCCATAGTGCTCAATTACTGAAGACACCACCTACATCACATCAATGTGTTCAGCAGACACTGAATGCAATTACTCAATACACCACCTACATCACATCAATGTGTTCAGCAGACACTGAATGCAATTACTCAATACACCACCTACATCACATCAATGTGTTCAGCAGACACTGAATGCAATTACTCAATACACCACCTACATCACATCAATGTGTTCAGCAGACACTGAATGCAATTACTCAATACACCACCTACATCACATCAATGTGTTCAGCAGACACTGAATGCAATTACTCAATACACCACCTACATCACATCAATGTGTTCAGCAGACACTGAATGCAATTACTGAAGACACCACCTACATCACATCAATGTGTTCAGCAGACACTGAATGCAATTACTCAATACACCACCTACATCACATCAATGTGTTCAGCAGACACTGAATGCAATTACTCAATACACCACCTACATCACATCAATGTGTTCAGCAGACACTGAATGCAATTACTGAAGACACCACCGACATCATATCTCATTGCTCGGACACTGAATACAGTTACTGAATAGACCACCGACGTCACATCTTAGTGATCAGACACTGAATACAATTACTCAATACACCACCTACATCACATCAATGTGTTCAGCAGACACTGAATGCAATTACTCAATACACCACCTACATCACATCAATGTGTTCAGCAGACACTGAATGCAATTACTCAATACACCACCTACATCACATCAATGTGTTCAGCAGACACTGAATGCAATTACTGAAGACACCACCTACATCACATCAATGTGTTCAGCAGACACTGAATGCAATTACTCAATACACCACCTACATCACATCAATGTGTTCAGCAGACACTGAATGCAATTACTCAATACACCACCTACATCACATCAATGTGTTCAGCAGACACTGAATGCAATTACTGAAGACACCACCGACATCATATCTCATTGCTCGGACACTGAATACAGTTACTGAATAGACCACCGACGTCACATCTTAGTGATCAGACACTGAATACAATGACTCAATACACCACCGACATCATATCTCATAGCTCAGACACTGAATACAATGACTCAATACATCACCGACATCACATCTTAGTGATCAGACACTAAATACAATTACTCAATACACCACCGATACCATATCACATAGCTCAGACACTGAATACAATTACTCAATACACTATCGATACCATATCACAAAGCTCAGATATTGTACACAATGACTCTAGACAGAACCGTCATCATGTCTCATATCTCAGACACTGCGTACGATTACACAGTACTCAACTGTCGTATACACAGTTTTGTACAAAATGTCGTTATAGAATAAGAGATTTGCCTTTGAATACAACCGTATACAATTTTGCATTAGACGTGTTTATTGATTACGAGAGACACCTCTGATTACTGTCGGTATTATTGATGGTGTAGCGCAGCATTGGTTAACAGCTGGTATGTGAACCCGTCATCGATGCCATCAGGTCGTGGATAATTGTATCCAGTTATTACGCCCTGCAACTTATTTGTGAGGAATTCTCAACAGAGATGCTCAGCATGTGCTATTTTTCCTCAAACCTTGTTATAACCTAGCAACGAGATGGTACTGGGGTTGTGTTTTGGACACGAGCCCACCTCCCGTTTTAAGGAAGCATTGTTCCCCGCAACGGAGGTCACATGATACTTGTCTGTCAGGTCACATGATACTTGTCTGTCAGGTCACATGATACTTGTCTGTCAGGTCACATGATACTTGTCAGTCAGGTCACATGATACTTGTCTGTCAGGTCACATGATACTTGTCTGTCAGGTCACATGATACTTGTCTGTCATGTATAAACGACACTTAATTAGGATACGAATGACTTTCTCATTATGAAGATAAATTCTTAGCTTCAAAAAGAATACAAAAATGAGTAGTGAGTATAAAATCAGATATGGGTAGCTATTTCCACTGCTGGACGCGCACCGCTAGCAAGTCGTTTTGTTGGATGCAGGCTGTGTACCGTTATCCTGTGTTCCGTTATCCTGTGTACCGTTATCCTGTGTACCATTATCCTGTGTACCGTTATCCTGTGTACCATTATCCTGTGTACCATTATACTGTTACCGTTATCCTGTGTACCATTATCCTGTGTACCATTATCCTGTGTACCATTATCCTGTGTACCGTTATCCTGTGTACCGTTATCCTGTGTACCGTTATCCTGTGTACCATTATCCTGTGTACCGTTATCCTGTGTACCGTTATCCTGTGTACCATTATCCTGTGTACCATTATACTGTTACCGTTATCCTGTGTACCATTATCCTGTGTACCATTATCCTGTGTACCATTATCCTGTGTACCGTTATCCTGTGTACCGTTATCCTGTGTACCGTTATCCTGTGTACCATTATCCTGTGTACCGTTATCCTGTGTACCGTTATCCTGTGTACCGTTATCCTGTGTATCATTATCCTGTGTACCGTTATCCTGTGTACCGTTATCCTGTGTACCGCTATCCTGTGTTCCGTTATCCTGTGTACCGTTATCCTGTGTACCGTTATCCTGTGTATCATTATCCTGTGTACCGTTATCCTGTGTACCGTTATCCTGTGTACCGTTATCCTGTGTTCCGTTATCCTGTGTACCATTATCCTGTGTACCGTTATCCTGTGTACCGTTATCCTGTGTTCCGTTATCCTGTGTACCATTATCCTGTGTACCGTTATCCTGTGTACCGTTATCCTGTGTACCATTATCCTGTGTATCATTATCCTGTGTACCGTTATCCTGTGTACCGTTATCCTGTGTACCGTTATCCTGTGTACCGTTATCCTGTGTTCCGTTATCCTGTGTACCATTATCCTGTGTACCATTATACTGTTACCGTTATCCTGTGTACCATTATCCTGTGTACCATTATCCTGTGTACCATTATCCTTTGTACCGTTATCCCGTGTACTATTTTCCTGTGTACCAATGTCCCGTGTACCATTATATTTCTACTGAACACGTAGTATATGTTCTACTGAACACGTAGTATATGTTCTACTGAAGACGTGACATATGTGCCCTATATATGTTCTACTGAACACGTGTACATAAGTGTTCTATGTGTGTTCTACTGAACACGTGGCATATGTTGCCTTATGGTCATTGTCTGATGAAATGGTCTCAAGTATATGCTCTGTACATCACCGTTCGAATTGATTGCATTTAAGCATGTTTTATTTCCAAATATCGAAAGGATAGTAAATAGGTGAAACACTTGCTAGGACCTCTATTTTTATACACGTGATTACATGGCAATTTACATTGTATACAGTGTGTTACAAGAACTCTAGTTGGAGCACTCTTCCAAACAAGATCTTGCAAAATTAGCGCACTCTCGCCATGGCCAGTTGATCACACGTAGAGGTCAGCCTCGGACGAAGACGTACTCTCGCCATGGCCAGTTGATCACACGTAGAGGTCAGCCTCGGACGAAGACGTACTCTCGCCATGGCCAGTTGATCACACGTAGGGGTCAGCCTCGGATGAAGACGTACTCTCGCCATGGCCAGTTGATCACGCGTAGAGGTCAGCCTCGGACGAAGACGTACTCTCGCCATGGCCAGTTGATCACGCGTAGAGGTCAGCCTCGGTCGAAGCCTTACTCTCGCCATGGCCAGTTGATCACACGTAGAGGTCAGCCTCGGACGAAGACGTACACACTCGGTGGTCTGCTGACCACCCCGTATGATGTGACGTCGGAAACATGCCGTTACGTACAAATGTCTTAGACTGAAATCGAAGCACCACTAAAATACCTGTATTTGGCTCACAAACCGATTTCCAACTCACTCACGCACCCCTAAATAAAACGACATTTCAACTATAACCACGATGTTATGAGATGAACTGTATACCTCACTCTCATATTGTCCAATGAATGTTACTGGCACTTCTGTGTATTTGGCTGCAGACACGTCCGAGGATGAATAAATCATTTTTTGTTGCTGTATATTTTTGAGGAGTATAACAGTTGTTGCATTCTTTTACATTTATGTTTATTACATAGATGGAGATGTTACACTGATTAACTTGGAGAACACTGTGGCTAATTATCGGAAAGAAAAACAGTTAATTGTCAGTAATACTCAAGTTGTTGCATAATTCGTAAATAACTGAGTCCTATTGTTATGGTTCTGTATAATTTATTCACTCTAAGACAGGACTATACGTAATTATGATAGGTGACCATCCCTAAGATCAGACCAATGGAATGCAAGGAGATCCGGCGAAACTTAATGAACACGTACTGCTACCGGGACGGTTCACTCCCAAAACTTCTACATGCCAAAACACCTACAGAGAGTTGTCATGGCTGATTCAGTTAATCTGTTGTTATAATGGTATAGTCCTCCTGTAATTAAGAAGACTCATTAACTTCTTTACGGTGTTGTTTTAGAAAGGCAAGGAAGGGTACTTTGGGAAGATTAAATAGTAACAACTTATTTGGAGATAAAGAAGATTATAATGAAAAGACCCGTCACTTACAATGAAAATAACTGGTTTAGGAAATCACAATTATACACTGTTTAAGATCAAAAATTGAGAGTAGTTTGTACCTTAAATTGGGTTTACTCAATTTATTGTGGACTAACACTATAGTATATAACTAGAGTCCATCATGATGACAATTACTCCAACGACCTAACAAAAGCAGGCAAACAAATAACCTTCTTGTGGATACCCGCCCACGTAGGAATATACGGTAATGAAAACGCCGATAAAGCAGCTAAACTATCCCTTAAAATCCCAGAAATAAGCTTAAACTTACCCATCTCAAAAACAGAAATTAAAAGTGTAAACAAACAAAAAATCACAAAAAAATGGCATAACCTATATCTAAACTCAAATAGCAAAATCAAAAGAGTGCTCAGCAAACCACTAACCAAACCAAAAATTCTCCATCCATCAAAAAAAATCGACAGAGTAATCACTAAACTCCAAACAGGACACACCAACCTAAATAACCACCTAAAAAAAAATTAAAAAACACACTACAGGTAACTGCCCACACTGCAAACAACCAGAAACCCCAGAACACGCACTCATCTACTGCACACACTACCTAACACATCGAACCGCATTACAAACCACCCTCAATCTAAACAAGGCTCTCACTCTAGAAGCAATACTAAACCCACAAAATAAACTAGAAAACTTCAAGGCCTTAGGCGTATTCTTAATAAAAACGGAACTAATAAAACGCATCTAAAACCATAATAACCTACCAAATCAAAATCACATAAACAAACAATCATCCACCATACCCAGCTCCCTTAGTTCTCCTCCCCAACCCCATCAGCATCTATTCCAAATCTCAAAATTCCCAAATTCTATATAAGCAACCCCTAAAGCCCCCTCTTGGGTTGCACAGACCACCCTCGCCCCTTTCGGAAACACATTAAATGGCCTGGCCGGGCCCGTGTGCGAAATACGCATCAGTCGGAAAGCGCACGTTAAATCTCCAAAGTAAGTAAGTAAGTAAGATGACAATTACGGGCTAATACAAAAACTTCAAAAAATAGGACTCAGAGGTCAGATAATAAACTACATCCAGGACTTCCTAAACAATCGTAAAATAACCATGGGTATAGACCAAACACTATCGGACCAATGTCCCCTAGAAAATGGCACTCCCAGGGCAGTATCCTCAGCCCCACCCTCTTCAATATAATGATAAACGATCTATTCGAGGGCCTATCCCCTAAAGTAAACACATCGAAATTCGCGGAAGATGGAGCCCTCTGGATCCGCACTAAAAGCATTAAAATGGCTCCAAATTTACTCCAAAAATCTCTTAATAAAATACAACAATGGGCTGACAAATGAGCTTCTCCCTTAACTCAGAAAAAACAACAGGAATAGTATTCAAACATAAAAACATGAAACCCGCCTCCCCAATCATCCAGCTCAAAAACCAAACAATCAAATTTCAAAAACAAACCAAATTCTTAGGACTTATTTTCGATGAACATCTCACCTGGGATGCTCACATCCAAAACCTAACAATTAAAGCAGTAAAGACCTTAACACCCTAAGATGCCTAACTGGCTCTAACTGGGGAGCCTCCAAAGATATCCTCCTCTCTCTCTACATATCACTAATTAGATCAAAACTAGACTACAGCTGCGCCATATACAACACCCTGAACAACTCTCTATCTAAAAAACTTGACTCAATACAATATCAGGCTCTCAAGCTAATTACACGCACCCAACATGGCACCTCCTACACCTCACTTCAGGCCTTAACAGGAGAAATGCCACTAAGTCTACGCAGGGAACAACTAAGCTTAAATTTCAGGGCCGCGTCCCAATCAAACCCTCTCATCCAAAACTTAATAAACCAAAATATCAGCCCCCAAAACCAAGCTCTAGCTCGTAAACACCCCTTACTTACCCCAATATCCCAAAGAATAACAAACTACCTCAATGAACACCAAATTAAAAATCTTAAACAAAACTTCAAACAATCAAATATATTCACCCCTAAACTTAAAATACCCAAAATAGACACAACACTAGCTAGCCAAATAAATAAACAAACCGACCCAAACATAGCTAAAACTACTTCAGCTCCGACCTCCAAACACACAGGTTTCGGAGTCCATACCACACAACCAACTGAAACCACACAATCCTTCCGACTCCCAAACAACCAATCAATATTCACGGCAGAACTAATGGGCATGGCCTCAGCCCTCCATAATCAAGAATCCCCAAACCACAAAAAAATCCTAATACTTACCGACTCCTTAAGTGGGCTGCAAGCCCTCCAAAACAAAAACACCAAAAACCGACCTAAATTAATAAATCAAATACTTAAAAGCTCCAACTAAGGCAGGCAAACAAATAACATTCTTATGGATCCCCGCCCACATAGGAATATACGGTAATGAAAACGCCGATAAAGCAGCCAAACTATCCCTCAAAATCCCAGAAATAAGCTTAAACTTACCCATCTCAAAATCAGAAATTAAAAGTGTAAACAAACCAAAAAATCACACCAAAATGGCATAACCTATATCTAAACTCAAATAGCCAAATCAAAAAAGTACTCAGCAAACGACTAACCAAACCAAACATTTTCCATCCATCAAAAAAAATCGACAGAGTAATCACTAAACTCCAAACAGGACACACCAACCTAAATAACCACCTAATTTTTTTATAAAAAAAACACTACAGGAAACTGCCCACACTGCAAACAACTAGAAACCCCAGAACACGCACTCATCCACTGCACACACTACCTAACACATCCATCGAACCGCATTACAAACCAACCTCAATCTAAAACAAGGCTCTCACTCTAGAAGCAATACTAAACCCACAAAATAAACTAGTACAACGATGAGGTAGCTACAGAAGACCAGCCACAGCTGCTGCCATCGTTCCTATCCATGAGAAGTGCCTTGTACCAACACAGACGGAAGAACATCCCAGCACTCCCACAGACAAGAGCTGAAGTCCAACTTGAAGGAAACTGGACTGAAACAACAGACAGCCGCCAATTCCTGCTGTTCACTGATGTAGATGCCAATCCCATGACCAACTCCAAGCTTTGCAGTCTGCAGAACCTTACCCCACCGCCACCCGAATATCTACCGATTTGTAGAAGTGATTAAGAAGATTTGCAGGACAAATCGTACAGTTAGACTTTTGTGCCGCCCCACCCAGCAGGAAGCGAGTTTACAGAGAGAGTGAAAATCGCCTGAGACGTCGTAAGGACATGTTGACTCAAGGACAGAAAACCCCTATCGAGTTCCTTGATGACTTGTTGGCCATCTTCTCAAACTTGGTTAAGAGACTTGAAATATAGTAATTTTAGTGCTGTATGTGACAGAGTGTGTACTATTCATTTATACCAGTGCTATATGAGTAAATTGTCTTCATTGTCTTCAAATTGTTTTGTTTTGTTGTATGTTGAACACTTAATTAATTGGACTGTTCCAATCAATGCCCAAGAGGTAATAGCCAGGAAATTAGTGGTGCAGTGGACCATAAACTTTGTTGTTTTAAGCTGTAGAAGTTTTGGCATGTAGAAGTTTTGGGAGGACACCACCGGGACTTGTGAAAATATCGATTAAACTGCAAATCCGAAGTTAATTTAGTTTGATGGGGTGGGGGATTGAAGCTCATTTAGTTTCTCAATCTACATCGATTTATATTCGCGAAAGTGTTTCAAAAGGCATACAGCCACATGAATTCTTTCTACTGATTTTTTTCACATTCCTCAGTATCTGACTTAAGCTCTTAAATTAAATTACTCAAATTAGAAATGAGAAACTATGAACTAATTCGTCAATGTCATGAAGCGACGCCTTGTACACAAGAAGCGAGGAATGGGGGTAGTAAGGGGAGAGACACCTTGTATACAGGTAGCGAGAAGAGAGGGTAGTGAGGGAAGAGACGCATTGTATACAGGAAGTGAGGATTGGGGGTAGTGAGGGAAGAGACGCCTTGTACACAGGAAGCGAGGAGAGAGGGTAGTGAGGGAAGAGGACGCATTGTACACAGGAAGCGAGGAATATGGGTATTGAGGGAAGAGACTCCTTGAATACAGGGAGCGAGGAGAGAAGGTAGTGAGGGAAGAGGACGCATTGTATACAGGAAGCGAGGAGAGAAGGTAGTGAGGGAAGAGGACGCATTGTACACAGGAAGCGAGGAGAGAAGGCAGTGAGGGAAGAGGACGCATTGTATACAGGAAGCGAGGAGAGAAAGTAGTGAGGGAAGAGGACACATTGTATACAGGAAGCGAGGAGAGAAGGTAGTGAGGGAAGAGGCGCCTTGTACACAGGAAGCGAGGAGAGAAGGTAGTGAGGGAAGAGGACACATTGTATACAGGAAGCGAGGAGAGAAGGTAGTGAGGGAAGAGGACGCATTGTATACAGGAAGCGAGGAGAGAAGGTATTGAGGGAAGAGACGCCTTGTACACAGGGAGCGAGGAGAGAAGGTAGTGAGGGAAGAGGACGCATTGTATACAGGAAGCGAGGAGAGAAGGTAGTGAGGGAAGAGACGCCTTGTACACAGGAAGCGAGGAGAGAAGGTAGTGAGGGAAGAGGACGCATTGTACACAGGAAGTGAGGAATGGGGGTAGTGAGGGAAGAGGACGCCTTTTACACAGGAAGCGAGGAATGTGGGTAGTGAGAAAAGAGGCTCCTTGTTCACAGGAAGCGAGGAGAGAGGGTAGTGAGGGAAGAGGACACATTGTACACAGGAAGCGAGGAGAGAGGGTAGTGAGGGAAGAGGACACATTGTATACAGGAAGCGAGGAGAGAGGGTAGTGAGGGAAGAGGACACATTGTACACAGGAAGCGAGGAGAGAGGATAGTGAGGGAAGAGACTCCTTGTACACAGGAAGCGAGGAGTGAGGGTAGTGAGGGAAGAGGCTCCTTGTACACAGGAAGCAAGGAGTGAGGGTAGTGAGGGAAGAGACTCCTTGTACACAGGAAGCGAGGAGTGAGGGTAGTGAGAGAAGAGACTCCTTGTACACAGGAAGTGAGGAATGGGGGTATTGAAGGAAGAGATGCCTGGAAGCGAGGAGAGAGGGTAGTGAGGGAATAGATGCCTTGTACACAGGAAGTGAGGAGAGAGGGTAGTGAGGGAATAGATGCCTTGTACACAGGAAGCGAGGAGAGAGGGTAGTGAGGGAATAGATGCCTTGTACACAGGAAGCGAGGAGAGAGGGTAGTGAGGGAATAGATGCCTTGTACACAGGAAGCGAGGAGAGAGGGTAGTGAGGGAAGAGGCTCCTTGTACACAGGAAGTGAGGAGAGAGGGTAGTGAGGGAAGAGATGCCTTGTACACAGGAAGCGAGGAGAGAGGGTAGTGAGGGAAGAGGCTCCTTGTTCACAGGAAGTGAGGAGAGAGGGTAGTGACGGAAGGGGACGCCTTATACACAGGAAGCGAGGCATTGGGGTAGTGAGAGAAGACACTCCTTGTACACAGGAAGCGAGGAATGTGGGTAGTGAGAGAAGACACTCCTTGTACACAGGAAGCGAGGAATGTGGGTAGTGAGAGAAGACACTCCTTGTACACAGGAAGCGAGGAATGTGGGTAGTGAGAGAAGACACTCCTTGTACACAGGAAGCGAGGAATGTGGGTAGTGAGAGAAGACACTCCTTGTACACAGGAAGCGAGGAATGTGGGTAGTGAGAGAAGACACTCCTTGTACACAGGAAGCGAGGAGTGAGGGTTGTGAGGGAAGAGGACACCTTGTACACATCTCCAAATCTCCAAACCTCTCACCGATTGAACTCCTTTTCGTTTAAAGAATTTCCATGTATACAATCGGGTCATGTACCATATATTGATTGAATTCCACAACGTCATTTCTGTAACTCATCATTTCTGAAAAAAATGGGGGTTTACGGAATATTATTTCTCAAATGTCATGAGAGGGAAAGAGTTCCCACAGAAAATGGATGCGTTGGTATCGGCGTGATATTATATAAGGAGAGATTTGCCACGACGAGGAATGTTGTCATGATAAGGATGAGGTATGTCCTTGTCAGATTACTGACCACAGTGATTGGTGGACGAGACGGAGAGCTGGAAAGGTAAATACATACAAAGCGTTTGATAGCTAGGACAGCTTAAGCCACAATGCCGTTTGATACTATGGATCTCGACTTGACACAGAAGCAAAATACAAAACTTATCAGTTTGCATGGATGACAACCTTTCGATATTTAACATGTCCATGCATACACATTGCTTGTTATTAGCTTACACGCGCTTCTTCTTTGCCAATTAAAGAATAAGCAAAATACGGTTTCCCAATAGCTGACACACTGCGAGTATAAACAAAACACGAATTGAATCTGCATGTATATGAGCGTGACCTGAAGACAGCTTCATGTGACTGGTCAGTTCGTTGTTATTAGCGTTAGCCCGGTGGC